>NC_137151.1:112616672-113816672 GCF_951394435.1 Stenella coeruleoalba | reverse complement strand
AACCACCAAAAGTCCCCTTTCGAATCTCTGTGAAGCTGACCATCTTCACTGCATATTTTATAAGGATCAGTGTAGGTCATTTCCTGTGGTTCTCCCATCCTCTCCTCTTATCAGATACATTTTTCTTGAGTGTTAACTTTCAAGATCAAGAACAGATTATTTCTTACTTCGTGACCTTTGGTTTAATTTTATGGAAGTAGTATTTTCTATTTTTACTGCACATATATGACGATACATGATGAGGTTAAACAGGCTTTTAGCAGGTTCATCTTGTAATCGAATACAACTTGTAATGTTTTGTTTAGAGAAATATTTTCTAAGTTCTCAGTGAAGTCATTTTGAGGCCTAATTGCCCTGTTTCAACAAAAATTCATTGAGCGCCTACCCTGTGACAGGCTGAAGGTATTTAAAGATGAAAAGACCAGTGAATAATTCATAGGTTAGTCGAACGGGCTGGGGGGAGGAAATGTGCATAAAGAATTGCAGTGCAGGGCTTCCCTGGTGGCGCAGTGGTTGGGAGTCCGCCTGCCGATGCAGGGGACGCGGGTTCGTGCCCCAGTCCGGGAAGATCCCACATGCCACGGAACGGCTAGGCCCGCGAGCCATGGGCGCTGAGCCTGCGCGTCCGGAGCCTGTGCTCCACGACGGGAGAGGCCACAACAGTGAGAGACCCGTGTACCGCAAAAAAAAAAAAAAAAAAAAAAAAAAAAGCAGTGCAGAGAGATCACTGCTCGAATGGGGGTCCACAGGCTGGCTGTGCGGGCACCACTCCCGGGAGCTGGGAATGGGGGCGGGGCAGCTCATCTGTCTGACACGATGCCGCGCCCTGAAGATCTCCTGTTGGTCACCTTGTGACCCCACAAGCCTTCCCAAGTGGTAGTTCGTCAGGTTCTGCAAGAAAGGTTTTTGCTCAACTGGATATAGTTATCAAACAACTTTAAAAACTTTGGGCATAAAACAGAAGTGTATGAAGACAACTCTTAAGAGTTCATAATGCAAAATGAACTACTCCCTCCTATCGATAGATTAAAAATGAACAATCCTGAAAACATGGCAAAAATGATAAAGATGATTCAAAACACAAACATAATACTGAATGTGGCAACAGCTATAATATATTGAAGAGTTTGAAAAAAGGATAACCCCACCAAGGTCTGGAACTGTTGTATTAATTTCTGACAACTCAGGGTAAACAGGCAGATGCTCACATGTTGGGTTTCACTTTCTCCTCCCCCAGGCTCCTCAGTGGTTAGAAAGTGATTCTTGTCAGAAATGTGAGCAGCCCTTTTTCTGGAATATAAAGCAGATGTGGGACACGAAGACACTGGGGTTGAGACAGGTGAGTAGCCAACATCGAGTCATCACTGGGTTAATTCTGTGTTTTGTTATTTATATGATTAATCTGTCATTTTGTTTGGAATCGCACTTTTCCCTGTAAATGCTGTTGATTCCTACCCTTGTGGTGTCACCATCATTGTGTGACTGACCATGAGCAGGGCCCTTCCCGGGTAATAGTGAGACTGTTAGCAGACTATGCCACTGCTTGTCCTGCACTGGAAAAGCCGGGACGCACAGAAAACCCTGGGAGCCCATTCGTCAACAGATGAAAGAGTTTTGAGTTTAGGACTATTACTTGTTAAAGTCAGTGTTTGTACTAGCCCAGCACAAAATCAGAATGAACTAGGGCGTCTAAGCCTAATGCTTGCACAAACAGACAACAAGTAACAGATTAGCCCCCACTGGAATACTCTGACACCAGGAATTTTAGATTATTCATAAATTGTTCCACGTAAGTGTACCTGGAGCATTTCTGTTAAGCATGTTTCAAGTACGTACTGTTTTTTATTTTTTTTAATTTGTCGATATATGTCCCAAATAGCCTACAGATTTCAAGGAAGCGGTTACCACTGGGTAGTCACGTAACACTAAAGTTCTACAAAAAACAGTTCTACAGTAGCCTTGAAGGTAGCCGCTCATTCAGATTGAATATGAATTTGTGCAGGTGAAGGAAAAAAGAATGCCAATTTTATTCCTTTTATTACTGGTTGCACCTCTCTAAGGGATTGACGGAAAGTTTGTGTGTGTTAATAAACTTTCTTTGACTTTACTTATGAAGCTACTCTACAGCAAGGTCAGGTATGAGACTGGCAGGCAGTGCAGGAATTGTTTTAGCATTCGTAACATTCTAATGCTCGGAAGTAGCACCCACATTGCAGCCTTGGCCTAGTTTTCGTGACGCATGTCTGGTGGTAACTGATGTGTGAAGTAGTCTCTACTTCAAAGGAAACATGAAGAATTAATTTTAATCTTATGAGTTAACAACTAGTGGTAGAGAGAGGAAAGGTGTGGATCGCAAGGCTTTTAGTGGTTTAAAAAAATATATATGTTAAAGTTAGTAATAATAACTGGGCTATTTTGGAATGTTCTTGGTGCTTATTTCCAGAATCACAGTTTGAAAGATTAAAAGAAATAGTACAACATGATTATGGTTATCTGTTTCTTATTGAGGGCAAATTACATGTAAAACTTTATATCAAAACTTTTCTCTGTAATAGGAATACATTTTTCCCTCCTGAAGTCTCTAGCCATTTGGGTTCCTGAATGAGCTTGGACTTGGTCTTGGCAATGTTGTTTATGGTCGCCTAGGCAGATAATATGAATGAATAAAAACTAGTATTTAACCAATAACAAAGCAAAGATATTTGGAAATCCTCAACGGCTGTTGATATTGTCTGCCTTCGGCGTGTTTATTGATACATTGAATTGGGGGTGATTATAATTCGAGGCACATTGTCCCAATCCCATTTCCCCTACTCTGAAGTGAGGCCACGGGCATTAAAGCAAAAGGTAAACTCCTCCTTTTCCTCCTCCTGGTCCCCGAAGCATCACTGCAGGAAGTGTGGGCAGGCTGTCTGTGGGAAGTGCAGCACCAAGCGCTCCAGCTACCCTGTCATGGGCTTTGAGTTCCAGGTCCGCGTCTGCGATTCCTGCTATGACTCCATCAAGGACGAGGAGTGAGTGTTGCTTATCTTTATCTTTTTGTGTGTCCATCTGCAGTGGGAGAGCCCGAGAAATGATACAGATACATGGTTGACCCTTGAACAACGCGAGGGTCAGAGGTGCAGCCCTCCGCGTAGTGGGTAACTTGGGTATAAAAAGAGTTGGCCCTTCCTATCCACGGTTCTGCGGATCACGTAGTGCTGTGGTATTTACCGTTGAAAAAACTCTGGGTATAAGCGGACCCACGCCGTTGGAAGCGTGTTGTTCAGGATCACCTGTATTCCTGCCCACTCGTTTATCCCTTTCATAAACAGTTTCTAAAGAGAGGATTCTGCCCTAACTTTATGACTTAAGACAAGTTTCTCCCAAACACTGTGAGAAATGATGCTGCTAAGACCAGTCTGGCCGGGAGCCCCCGCACCACTCGGGATGCTGTGAGGGTCAAGGCCGTGAGCACACTGATGGGTGGCTGAACTGGCACCCTACAGAAGCACCCTGGCTTCCACCTGTGCGCACACACGCATGGAAATTTTACTTGTGGGAAAACTCCGGAGACCCCTGTTCTCTCTTCCACAACAATCTGACCTAGCAATCTGTTCTTAAATAACTATTTGTGTGTAAGACAAATCTGTCTGTCCTCCATTCTGTCCTGACTCAGGCAGATCCATTTGGACAGAACCAGCATTTTATTTTGCTCCTTTCTTTCATTTTTATTAATTTTTGGCCGCATTGGGTCTTCGTTGCTGCGCGCGGGCTTTCGCTAGTTGCGGCTAGCGGGGGCTACTGTTCGTTGCGGTGGGCAGGCTTCTCATTGCGGTGGCTTCTCTTGTTGCGGAGCACGGGCTCTAGGTGCGCGGGCTTCGGTAGTTGCAGCACGCAGCTCAGTAGTTGTGACGCACGGGCTTAGTTGCTCCGTGGCATGTGGGATCTTTCCGGACCAGGGCTCGAACCCGTGTCCCCTGCATCGGCAGGCGGATTCTTAACCACTGTGCCACCGGGGAAGCCGGTGAATCATCTTTGAAAGTAGCAGACGGACACACCTTGGGGGAAGCCCAAGTAGGAACGCTAGTGCGGCACCACTGGTGTCGGTCAGGGAGCTGGAGATGGGGCCTGGGCTGCTGCGGGCTTTGGAGCAGGGTGAGGGTCAGCGTGCGCAGGAGCGCTGCTTCTCACACCAGAGTTCCGGGGGAGCCTGCAGCCTGGGATCTCATGCAGTGTATGAGATCATGTATGTATCTTGTCCTTATGTCTAGGAAAGTACCTTGTCCTTATGTCTAGGAAAGTACCAGCCTTTCCGCTAAAAAAAAAAAGAAGAAAAAAATATTTAGTTATTTTGGGAGTTTTAGATAATCTTTTATAAAAGAGTCTTGCAACTTATCATGCTTTCCATCATCCTTTAATTATAGTTTTCAAAACTGCAGCCACATTTTTAGGAGCGAATTTTGACGCTGTTACCGTATTTCCTCTCTGTTGCTAAGAAAATTCATCCCTTGGCTCTAGAAACAGTGGGGTGAGTTTAAATGGTCTCTTTTCTCTCTGTTAGTCGGACTTCTCTAGCAACCTTTCACGAAGGAAAGCATAACATCTCCCACATGTCCATGGATGTTGCTAGGGGCCTGATGGTGACCTGTGGGACCGATCGCGTGGTGAAGGTAACCTGCCAATTAGCACCTCAGTGTAGATTGCTCCACCGTCATGCTATGAATGTGCGTAAGGCGCTTCTGATTGGCAAGCTCGCCTTGCCTTTTGATGAACAACCTATAGCCACGTGGAAACCTGGAAACGAACTGCATGTTTGTGAGTTTCCACGCCCTTGGTGGTGTGTCCCTCGGCCACGTCGGTCTCTCCAGGTGAGCCAGTGAGGGCCTGGCACACCTCTGTCACTGTCTGCACTGAGCCAGCCCCAGGGTCCTCCCTCCCACTGCCTGGCCTTAGCTGACCCCTTTCTCTGATCACTCCTTCCCTGGCTATTGATCCCTTCATCCTGGGCAGAAGGCTTCCCACGTATAAGAAATAACCACACGCTTTTTTATTAAATCCCTGGGTGGCTAACGCAGAAACTGAAAGTAAGTGTTTTATCCTTAGTACCACTCTTGAGTTGTAAAACTATGACATAGTTTATTTCATAATAAAAAAAGAAGGGCTTTTCCCCAGTGGGCTTTTTATTAAAAATAAAAGTAAATTTATAGTAAAACATCATTATGATGTAACTTGCAGGTGTCGAGAGAGATACTGCTTATAAGCTTTTTTCACATTTTAGCTGACCGCGTTGTTTCGTCGCTGTGTAAATCTCGAGAAGGTTTTGTAGGGGAAGAAGAGCCTGAGTTACGTTGGCCCCTTTGAGAGTGTAACCGCTGTCTGTTCCCAGCGCCAGCAGCGCCTCCTGGGGGGCCACGTGACCGGTGCCGCGTCTCCAGACCTCCCCCTTCTCTTGCAGATTTGGGACATGACGCCCGTGGTGGGCTGCAGCCTGGCGACTGGGTTTTCTCCACATTGATCCAGGAGCCGGGCGGGGTCTGCACCTTCCCAGCAGCAGCCTTCACCAAACAGGATGCTTCCCTGTAGCTCCACAGTCACTGTCACGTGGATGGACAGCAGCCACTAAAAACCAAATCAACGTTTTTAAAAAGAAAAAAAAAATGTAAAGGTGTGTTTTGGGGCCTTTGTGGAACTACCCGTGGGATGTAGCGGGTCCCCAAGGAATGGAGTTACTCCAGCGAGACGTCCTCGGGCGTGGTGAGCTGACGTGTGCTGAAGCAGTAATCTAGCACGCGAGAGTTTCGGAGGAAGAATACTGAACGGAAGAGTTAAAGCCTAGAACTTTCTTCAGGCAGTTCCAACTACAAACACACTTCCCCCCAGACCTGCTGGGCCCGCAGGGGCTCCCATGCTTCTCTGCAGGCAGAGCAGGGGTCAGGGGAGGAGGGCTTGTTCTCTCCCTTGGGGGCTGCAGTGGGACTTAGGAGCCCAGAGATTCTCCTCATCTGCTGGCAGTCTGTGAATATTCTCTACGCCTCGTCACTGAGAAACCTCTTAACAATATCTGTCCTCTCCAGGTAGTGCCACGTCTGCTCTTAGTGTGTGGCCCACTTCAGTTGTTTCTCGTCCCAGCCAGCATGCCGTGGGCGAACTCTCAGATTGTCACTAAGTGAGCTGTACAGTTTCTATACTAACCAAGGCAGCCCGCACTCTTCCCTTTCCCCCAAATGTGCTCTGAGGACGAGACGTTTCTATGGTGCTGTTAACACGGGACTCACACAAGCCGCCTGACTTTTTCTGATTGCAGTCAGTGATGACTAATGGAAAACCCAGCTACCAGCATGACTCTGGTGGGATATGATCAGCCCATTCCATGGAACAGCCCAGTCCTCCTAAAAGACACAATCTATTTGCAGTTCCAAGATGAGCCCCTGTGATACTGTGGCAATTTAACAGACACCTCAGAAAAGGACTCCAAAGCTTTTTAAACTAGGTTGACTTTTAGTTATAACTTATTTCATAGAAGGAAATCGGTAATCCAGAGCAGTAACTGTTAACCAGGTCCTGCACAGTAATTCCTAACTTGTAAATTACTTTCATAACAATTAGCAAAATCTGTTGTATCAAACGGCATCTTAAAAGTTTTTGGCGACTTAGTACCAGGATGGGGCAGAGGTAGGGAATGGGGAGCCTGTCTTTTAATATTCAAATATCTATTTGTTTTTAACAGCAAAACATGTATCTGTTACTTTAGGGCTATGGAAGTGAGTGGAGAGAAGTCAACTTTTTTTAAGGACAGATTTTAAAATAGATAGCAAAAGTATTTTTGTTAGTCTTACTAATGGATATTGAAAAAAACTACTGCATCGCTTTTGGGGGATCATATCAAGACAACATCGTTGTGTATGATATAACTAAGGGACTAAATATTTTAAAATAACAGCTGTTAATTAAAATGGTTTTTTTAACATCTTTATTGGAGTATAATTGCTTTACAATGGTGTGTTAGTTTCTGCTGTATAATAAAGTGAATCAGCTGTACATATACGTGTATCCCCTCCCTCTTGAGCCTCCCTCCCACCCTCCCTATCCCACCCCTCTAGGTGGTCACAAAGCACCGAGCTGATCTCCCTGTGCTATGAGGCTGCTTCCCACTAGCTATCTGTTTTACATTTGATAGTGTATATATGTCAGTGCGACTCTCTCACTTTGTCCCAGCTTACCCTTCCCCCTCCCCGTGTCCTCAAGTCCATTCTCTACGTCTGCGTCTTTATTCCTGTCCTGCCCCTAGGTTCATCAGAACCATTTTTTTTTTTTTTAGATTCCTCCATATATATGTGTTAGCATACGGTATTTGTGTTTCTCTTTCTGACTTACTTCACTCTGTATGAGTTTTTTTTAATAATAGTTTAAGACAGGCAGTTAAACTAAGATGTCTTAATGGCCAAGTGGCACAAATAAGGAGAGGGGGTCAGGCAGGCACATCATGTTCTAGAATGATCTGCAGTAGAAGTCGACTTTGTTGCTCCTTGTAATCTTTGTGTTATATCACCTGAAAAAGATGTTTTCTTTAAAACTTTTTACTAGACCCTTTGCCTAATGTCTGTTACTAACATAATCCAGAAGAAAGTTTGAGTGATGGTAACTTGAATGGCAGTGTTGAATGTTAGCTTGGTTTAGTCAATGGTTCAGCTCATTCAAAGGTGCCATCCTGGGGATTTTATGAAGTCCTGCAAGGAAAATAGAATATGATCGATCCCTTGCCATGTTGAAGGGTGCCGAACTGCGGTTTTGCTTTCCTTTAACCTCTGTAAAATGTGATTTTATGATGCCTGTGGTAGACTGAGCAGAGTTTCGCAGCTGCTGAGAATATGCCTTAGCTTTGAGACTTTTTTTATTTTAAAAAATCCTTAATGAAAAACTCAGTGTTTCATAGAGAATATAAGGCTGATATAGCGCTTCCTAAGGGGTTAACCTAAGTCAAGGAGGAAAGGTCTGTGTGAGGAAGAATTGGAGCAGGGTATCCAGAAAGGGAAAGGAGAATGTTTCAATGTACTTTTTCTCCACCAGAGCTTATTACCAGTTTTTTTTTGAAATGCACATGGCAGGCTTGTCTTGTCTCTATCACACACTAGGTAGCAAATGGGGTGATATTTTTTATAAAGGTGGGTGACAATTATTTTCACAATTTTAGCGACTGGGCACATAGAGTACAGCTAGACTTCTAGTTATTGCCTTATTTTGACTGCGTTACTCTTTAAACGGGTCACTTAACACAGTTCTTTGAGTAAGGGTTTACCGGTTTTTCCATTCCTGAACACTCACGCTGAGTTGCAATTAGGGATCACAAAGTACAGAACGTTAGAGAATATCCTTCTGTTTAGATCTAGTATGTTTGTGATCAGGACTTGCCAACTCTTCTTTCTAAACATGTTCTAAAATTGCTTTTTATTAGTGCAGGTGATAGGAATGTACCCTTACAGCATGAGATGGAAACAGATTATTCATTACATTGTAAATCTCTGTTTACTATGCCCTAGTTCTATCCTGCTGCCTAGAGGATATAAACAAAACATATTGCTCTAGAAGATGGTGTCACTTTGTTCTCCCCCTGAAGCATTCAGTTTGTTAATACCTACATTTTTAAACTGTTGAAACAGGCCTAAGTATGGAATAAATACCATAGTGGCTCAGACCCAAGGAGATATTTTCTAAAATCAGTTTTCTTTTTTTTTTTTTTGCGGTACGCGGGCCTCTCACTGTGTGGCCTCTCCCGTTGCGGAGCACAGGCTCCGGACGCACAGGCTCAGCGGCCATGGCTCACGGGCCCAGCCGCTCCGCGGCATGTGGGATCTTCCCGGACCGGGGCACGAACCCGTGTCCCCTGCATCGGCAGGCGGACTCTCAACCACTGCGCCACCAGGGAAGCCCTAAAATCAGTTTTCATTACATTGCGTCCTACTTCCGTTACTGGACCTGATATCTCCTTAAATGTAAGAAACCCGTTACTATTAATGATTAACCATCTCCTCATTATAAATGTGGCGTTTAACAAGTAATACATGCTATATTTATTCAAGTGTCTATTGCTTAATTGTTAATTGTGAGCAGATTATTGAATGCCTACTCTATTTTCTGCTATTTACTATACAGTAACTCTTTGAGTAAGCTGAAGTTTAATTGTGCAACAAATTTATATTAGAATACAATTTAAAGTGTTTTTCTCTAGAGGCTTTTTTGACCGGGGAAGCAAAGGGCAATGTTGATTAGTGCATTTTGTCTTGTACTAGCTATGTTTCTATAAGATAGGGTGCCCTGCGTGTCCCAGACAGCTAGAAAACTTTGTTCTTTGCTTCTATTTGCGGGTTCTGTTTTTGTGGGTTTTTTGAGAATGTGCGTACAATAAAGTGTTCCTTGCTTGTTACTCTGTTGCTTAATTTGGCTTTTGTTATGTTTGATCTGGACATAGGGCAGCAGTAGTAGCTACCGTGGTTTAGCACTGTCTGTGTGCGGGGTGCTCTGCGGACTTTGCATTATTCAGTCCCGGCAACACTTCTGCAAGGCATTGTTTTCCCCGTCTTACAAATGAGAAAACCAAGGACATACTGTCTGTCTGACTTGAAAGCACATGCCTTCTTCATACCGCCTGCCTTAACGTGCTAGCGTGTAATGAGAGTTTTATATAAAGGAAGTAGGTATGATCTGTTTTGAAGTTTGTGAAGCCCTGGAGTCGGATCACTCAGGATATACAGGCCCCCTGAGTGCCCTGAGCCACGTGGAAACACCATGATCCCTGTGCTAGGTCCCTTGCCAACAGCTCAGTCTTATGAAGAAACACAGGGTGGTTCAGACCCAGGACAGCTGAGTCCTCAGCTTAACTGATAAGGGGTTGGTTTATAGATCAGAATGGCAGTTTATTTATTTATTTTTTTAAGCACTAAAGCTTTATTTTCTCGCATCATCAAGATAATATGTTTATTGGGAATTCCCTAGCGGTCCAGTGGTTAAGACTCGGTGCTCTCACTGCCAGGGGCCCAGGCCCGATTCCTAGTTGGGGAACTAAGATCCCAAAAGGTGCGTAGCATGGCCAAAGAAAAAAAAATAATAATAATATGTTTATTATAATAAAAAGAAAAGGGAAATAAAAAGATAATACCAAAAAGTATTTAAAAGATTTTTAAAAAACCCCTTAGTCCAACCACCCAGAGAAACCACTGTTAAACTTATGCTGTGTATCTTTCCAGGGTTTTTTTTTAAATGCACATGTACATATAGAACACACACTTATAGTGTTAATGGATGACTACCTTTTTTCCCCACCTGACGTAGTACGGATAGTTCGCCCATGTCAAAACATTGTGCACGCTGTTAGCATCATTAGTTGCTGCAAAGTCGCAGTGGACACTAGCTCTGTGCTGTCTGAACGTGTACTGGGACTGCCAGTCTCCAACTCTGTGAGGTTACGTAAGTCCACGTGACTTACTTCAACACTTGAATTTGTTCCTTTGAATAGGCAATAAACAGGCGTAGCTTAGTGTCTTAATCTATGGAATTCCAGCTTGTTGACTTACGGGTTTCTGTAAGACAGTCTAGATAGAACCCAGGTCACCTCTGGCAGACTGTGCAATGGACAAGGATGCGGGGGATAAAAGGTTGGCTGGGTGACCTCAGTGCTGTTACGACAGTCTGACGTGCTTGTTGCCGAGGGTGCTGGAGAGTCAGCTGGTCGCTTTTCACTCGGAAAGTGGTAACAGACCAGCAAGTTGTTTCCTGCCTTCCCTTTTTAGGTTTCACCTGCCTCACTTATAAAAACATCCTCAGGAGGCTAATGCTGGTACTTGAGTTATAGCTTCCTTTCCCATCCATCACTCTTTAGTCCCTAAGTTTCCTTGACTATAGTTAGATCTCTTTCTAAATCTTTTCACTGCACACACAAACCATCCCTTAGGGAGTTTATTACATATTGATACATATAGTTTCCCATAAAAGTTGAGTAACACACTATGAGACCACCTTTTTGACTTTAGTCTTGTCATCTGTGGCATAGAAATGGAGTCTGTGAGATAGCTTCCCAGGTCAAACCCACGTGGAAAACTGAAGATTCAAGCTCTGGTCCGTCTGACCTCAAAACTCCTGCTTCTTTTTCTAGTACCCCATCTGGGTCTTTCATATTTGAAGAAACTTTAGATCCTGGAGAAAGATAAAGTAATAGAAATTTTGTTACACCATTAGCAAGGGATGTGTGGTATGTTTTCCCACACCCTAGAGTTTAAGGTCAAGAGGGGCATTAGAATTCTATTTGTCACCCCCTCACCTTCACCCTGGACTCATGAATCAGTGGTGTCACTGATAGGTGGCTTCTGTGGTGACATTTATAACGCCAAGTTTCTTACAAACCAATCATTTCCCGTATACTCCAAAGAGCAATGATTCTTAATCTGTGTTTTATGATATTTATGATGCTCTACTATTTATACATCATTTTGAAACTATTAAAAAAAATTCCTTCCAGAAAGTAAATTGTATTTTTATCTGAAATAGATTAACATTAATGCACAGCAAAAGAATGTAGCAGTGTCCCCAGATCAAGCTAATACATTTGAAAGAACTTGGGAATCACTCTTCTAAAGTATGGCTGTTAAGCCTGGGACACTGGTAAGGGACTTTTATTTAAACCTGCTCTCGTAACGGGGATTTTCATCTATTCCCGCAACATTTAAGAATAGCCAATAGCCCGTAGACTCCACCAAAATCAAACCCAACTAATAAAGTCACAAAACAGTTACATGACTTTACTATTTCAGAATTCAAAGTATCATTCCCTTATTAAATAAATATGATATTCTTTTGACAAGATAATGGTAACCAGATATTTCAATAGCTGTAGATTGTTCTAGTTAATGCTGTGATATCAAAATTTGCATGATTGCACAATTTGTTGAATTCAATATACCTGAAGTCACAGGAAGGAAAATCATCTTCGAACAATTGCAGGCTTAGTTAAACTCTTCTTCCGGACCCACCACATGCTTTAACTCATGACGGGAGACTTGATACATACATTGTGATGGCCTGCTAACATGTGCCCTGGTTCTTGCCTGAGAGCCTCTGAAAGGCAGGGACCAGCCTTTCTATCTGTATCCTCATTGCCCGTCATACATTTGTTTCTTCTCATCCTTTGAAAATGCCACATTAGGCTGAATACGTTGAAGGTTTCATGTGCTCTTCCTTGAGCTGTTACCTGTAGTTAGAGGAACTAATTGAAGAGCAACTTCTAAAATTAAGTAGGAACATCTGGTTGAATTAACCCAGTGTAGTGTCAAAAAGAGGAAGGGAGAGGAGAAAGCATACGGTCAAACAGAAATTTGTTTTATTTCTGGATTTACTTGTGTAAAAATAATTCTTTGCTCAAGTGACTTGGGACTTTATTTCTGCGTTGTTATTGTACTTGCCTATTTCTTGTATTTTATTGACATGGCATCAGATGTCTTTTGCTGCAGGAGTCATGTCAGCTGTAATCTATCAGATGAATCCCAGGTTGCAAATGTGTGCTGAAAAGACAGGCAAGCTTGCAGGCACAAACCTCAGTACAAGCCTATTGGCTGTACCTTCAAAATGTATCCCAGTACGGCCACTCTTCACCATTCAGCTGCTATTACCGTGATCCAGTTCCCTGTCATCTGCATTGTTCCAGTGGCCTCCTAACCAGTCTCCCACCTCCTGCCCCTAACAGCCTTTTCTCAACACACCTGTTAAAACACAGCTCGGGGGCTTCCCTGGTGGCGCAGTGGTTGAGAGTCCGCCTGCCGATGCAGGGGACACGGGTTCGTGCCCCGGTCCAGGAGGATCCCACATGCCACGGAGCGGCTGGGCCCGTGGGCCGTGGGCGCTGGGCCTGCATGTCTGGAGCCTGTGCTCCGCGACGGGAGAGGCCACAACAGTGAGAGGCCCGCGTACCGCAAAAAAACAAAATACAAAAAACACGGCTCGGATCATGTCATTCCCGTACACAAAACCCTCACGACTCCACCCCACTCACAGTAGAAGCCCAAGTTCTAACCTGTCCCGTCATTATCTCCCTGACTTCGGTGTTCTCGTTGCTTGCTCCTGTCTAACCATGCAGTTCTTGTTTTCCTCTCTCTGACTTCTATGGGACAGAGAATTTGTGCAAACACAGCATGGAGCAGGGGATCAGGCACGTCACAGACACTTAAATGATGACGCCTGTATGTGTACAGCTTGGGTGCTGTGTGCATAAATGCCAAGGAACTTAGGTGAATTTTCTTAGGGAGTGAGTCCGCAGTGTGAAATTCCTGTTCCTCCACCACCATCATTCCTACCCATCCTATCTCACCTTCCAAGCTACTCTTACAGTTTCCAGAGGCTGGAAGGAGCAGTTAGAGAAAAGTGTAGAGAGGTTATAGAAGGTAAGTACACGGGGGACATGAGATGTTTCTAAAACATCAAGGACTAGTTCTGGGAGTCTGATCATCATTAAGACCTAATCAGAAGACAACACTCTGCAGCTTCATGTTTTGTTTTGTATTTTTTTGCGGTTCGCCGGCCTCTCACTGCTGTGGCCTCTCCCGTTGCGGAGCACAGGTTCCGGACGCGCAGGCTCAGCGGCCATGGCTCACGGGCCCAGCCGCTCCGCGGCATGTGGGATCTTCCCGGACCGGGGCACGAACCCGCGTCCCCTGCATTGGCAGGCGGACTCTCAACCACTGCGCCAGCAGGGAAGCCCTGCAGCTTCATGTTTGATGGGTATGATGGTTTAAAAATATTTCTGCAAACGCTTAGACCCTCCTCCTATTGAGTGGTGGGATTTAGGTACCCTCCCCTTGAATCTGGGCCAACCTTAGTGACTCACCAATAGATTATGCCAGAAGTGACACCGTGCAGTGTCTGAGGCTAGATAAGGAAATACCACACAGCTTCCACCTGGTTCTCTGCGGGGAAGCAGCCACCTGAGACCGCCAGGTGTTGTGGTCGGCCGCAGAGCTGAGCTCCGTCTGACAGCCAGCATTATCTGCGAGCCATGTGGGTGCGGCATCTTGGAGGCAGCCTATCTGAGCTCTCAGATGTCTGCAGATCCAGCTGACAACTGCCACGCAGGAGAGGAGCCAGTGAGGGCTGCCGAGGTGAGCCCTTCCCCAGTTCGTGACCCACCAAACTGAACAAAATAAAATGCTTGTTTTAAGCTGTTAAGTTGTGGAGTGATTTGTTACACAGCAGTAGTAACCCGAACAACAAGCCATTAATTCCTCATCTGGGAGCCATAGGACAGAGCACCGTCCCTCCCCACCCGCCAACCCAAGCAAGAGAAGTGGACCCAAGGCAACACAGTACCAACGAGCTTCTTCAGAAACAATTGGGATTCTTTTTCGTAAGAGTACTCTAGTTACCTATAGCTAATGGGTCATAATCCTCATTATCTTTCTTCAGATTTCCTCCGCATTCCTACCCACCAAGCCCATCGCCCTACCTCCACTCCAAATTTTTCTTTGAGATTTCCCTTTTGGCCACATTAAACTTTTTTTTTTTAACTTTTTATTTAATGTTGGGGTCTAGCCAATTAACAATATTGTGATAGGGCTTCCCTGCTGGTTCAGTGGTTAAGAGTCCGCCTGCCAATGCAGGGGACACGGGTTCGAGCCCTGGTTTGGGAAGATCCCACACGCCGTGGAGAAACTAAGCCCGTGCACCACAGCTACTGAGCCTGCATGCTGCAACTACTGAAGCCCTTGCACCTAGAGCCCGTGCTCCACAACAAGAGAAGCCACCGCAATGAGAAGCCTGCGCACCGCAACGAAGAGAAGCCCCTGTCCTTACTGTTTATTGTCTCATATCGCTTGGACACATTGCTGCCAAAGACTGTTGAGGCCAGGTTGGTCTGCGTCTTACCTATAGTTTTCTCATAATAAACACATAATTCCTAATCATAGGTATCTAAGTATGTAAGGTTTCTAAGAGAAGGTACATGAGCTACCTGTAGTTTCTGTGTCTTTGCTATGCTGACTTTGGCACCATTTTATTTTTGACATCTAGATTCACTTTGGTACCAGATGATCTGTGAATTAGGAATGCCTGATAAACTACATTTTTACTTCTTTCTAGACTTCTGTTATTTGGAGATGGTTTTTTGTTTGGTTTGGGTATTTTGGGGCCGTGCCAGGTGGCATGTGGGATCTTGGTTCCCGGAACAGGGATGGAACCCGTGCGCCCTGCAGTGGAAGCACAGAGTCCTAACCACTGGACCGCCGGGTAATTCCTTGGAGATATTTAATAGGAGGGAATTGATGAACGGTGGCAATGCTTGCAGGGGAATTACTGCTGCATAAATACCATGCCTGCTGGACTATTCAGCTCCTCAGGAGGTGTGGGTTTGGGGAACTAGTCCAGGATACTTTTCGTTAGGTGCCTAGCTTGTCCATTTGAGAAGGGGATCTGCAGACATCTTATTATCCCAGCGTGGAATAGTCATCGCAGTTATACCATTTTATTTGTTTTCTTTTCCATTGTAGTTAATTATTTTATATATACCATTTTAAAAGGGTGAAGTGTCCACTGATACCTTTATCATTGATAGACGGTGGCACGCGATCTGGTATGCAGGGTGCGTGCAGAATGACAACCACTCCAGACTGCCTCAGGGCTTTTAAATCTTGGTTTCTTACTTTTATTTATAAGTGAAATTAAATGGAAGCTTGTTCACCTTCATTCGCTTTCTGGTTCCATTAAATGGTGCACAATCACCCTCACCCTCAGGGTCCTACAAGCTCAGGATTAATAACTTGCGTGGCTTTGACTCCTTAAATGTTACGCCCCGGGAGCCTCACATGCTGCGCCCTAGTCCTGACCTGAGTCACATTACCCTCATCTTCTTAGCAATTATCATCATGTGAAGCTGTCCTCTTCGTTCATTTACTAATGTGAATAATGTGACTAATATTTCTCTCCCTCCTTAGACTATAAGCTCAATGAAAATATAAACTCTTTGTCACAAACAGCCTGCTTGTCCAGTAGGTTTAGGAAGCATCATGCCTACAGGCTCACAAAAGCAGTTTTATTTTAATTCCTTCTCAAATCAGAAGAGAAAATGAAGATAAGAAGAATGAATATATAATAACGAGTCTAGCTTGGATTATATTTGTCTTTATACCAACATAGTCATAAAATATACTATTTAAGATATTTTTATGGGGACGGGGGGCCATGATGGCAAGAGTGGCCTGGGGCCCACAGAAGTCATAACGCAGCCCTGGTCACAGCACCTGGGACTGTGTCTGGCACATGGCAGGTGCTCAGGAAATCTCTGTCATGAGAATGAGTTAGTGAAGGGAGCATTCAACCAAAATAGAGATTTGGATTCGAGTCAGGAGATATTGAACAAAGAGTTTTGTCCCTGGAGTCTTCCATTTCTAAGAACTATTGCTTCTCATTTCAAGTTTTAATCTAGATTGAAACAAATGCCCAAGGACTCTCTAATCCATACACGCTCCCATATGGACTCTACAAAACCACCTGTCTGTGTGATTTACAAAGAATGTGAGGACATTCTTAACAGCCCAGCCCAGCATTCTTCAGCATTCTTGCTGAAATGGAAGTTTTTTTGTTTTTTTGCTTTTGGTGAAAAATGGTTATTGTTCTCCCTTCGCTGGCCTTTCATTTATCTAAAAAGTTGCCTAGTGTCTTCTCTTCATAAGTTCCCCAAGTTTTAATTTAAACACTTTATTTATACATGTCAGGAAACATTGGTGAATCTCAGTGAACTCTAGGGCACCATGCGCAAAGGTTAAATGGATCACAGTGTTTCATATTTCAAGTCCCAGTAGTAGAAAATTCACATAGTTTATTTCAAAGAGTATACAGAATAACCTCTTTGGGACTGATGATAAATACCGTTGATAAATTCAAAAAATTTAGTTTGTATTGTTAATGGTGATAGCCCTTTCTTTTACAAGCATCATCTAACTTTGTTTGGGAAGGGGAGGCAGTGTGGGACAATGGTTAGGAGTGCATCCCCTGATGACTTCATGCCTGGGCTTGAATCCCAGCTATCACTTACTGGCTGTGTGATCTTGGGTGAGTTACTTAGCCTCTCTGTGCCTTAGTTTCCTTATCTCTAAAGAGAAGGTTGTGATGGTGCCTACATCATTGGGAGGTTGTTATGGCCAAATCAATTAATTCATGTAAAAGTGTTTAGAATGGTTCCTGGCACATAGGACGTGTGCTCAGGATATGTTATGCAGATTCAAAATTCAGCTTATTAAGCCTTAGTAAATTAAAATAAACACCGGGCTTCCCTGGTGGCGCAGTGGTTGAGAGTCCGCCTGCCGATGCAGGGGACACGGGTTCGTGCCCCGGTCCGGGAAGATCCCACATGCCGCGGAGCGGCTGGGCCCGTGAGCCATGGCCGCTGAGCCTGCTTGTCTGGAGCCTGTGCTCCGCAACGGGAGAGGCCACAACAGTGAGAGGCCCGCGTACCGCAAAACAAAAAAAAAACAAAATAAAATAAACACCTCTTTGTTTATAAACAGACAGGATTTATATTACTCAGGAGGCAAATTTTAGATTAATACCAACACTCAGGTTCTCATAAAATATAAACGTTGTCATACTCAAATTCCTTCTGTTTCTTTGTTATATTCCCCCAAATTAGTCAAGGTCAAAGTTTCTATCAGACTCTACAAGAGACCCAGTTAAAACAGGATCAATTTTCATTAGAATTAAATTTTGAAAAGAAGATTTTGAATTATTATGTCTACAGAGTATGTTTGATGCATTTTTCCATTTTTAATTTCTATTTTGATTTTGAAATTAATTCACATTGTTTAATAGTCATAATTATGAGTGATATATATGTTGATTTTAATTAGGTTTCCAGTTTACCTCCAGGACTTAAAACTATTATGACATCATTTTACTCAAAATGTAATTTTAATCTAAAATGTTTAAAGTTTCCATTTTAATTTCATGAATTAAAAGCTAAAGCATAACCACCACATCTCTCAAGATATGAAAGCTTCCTTCCTTCCTTCTCACTGACCACTGCCCCCCGCCCCCCAAAACACCCAGCTTTCTTTACTTTGACACAGTATTGCTAATTGATTACTAGAGAAAAGAGCAATGTAATTCTAGTTTTCAATGATTTCACAGTGGCTTTCACCCCAGGTAAAAAAGATTTCAATGGCCGTTTGTCTTTACAATAATCATCTTTTTTAAAAATAGAAAATATATTACAGAAATAAGTCCTTCAAAACCAATAGCCAACAACAACCTACAGTATAGCACAGGGAACCATACAGTAGCTCCTAGTTCCAAGTTCAATATCTTGTAATAACCTATAATGGAAAAGAGTCTAAAAAAGATTCACTTTCCTGTAGTCCTGAAACTAACACAATATTGCAAATCAACTATATTTCAATAAAATTTTTTTTAGAAGACAAATGGTCTTGGTGTATTTGTGAGCATTTAAACATTATTTTTAAAAATTCCAATCATCTAGGACGTGCATAAGACTGTTGAATTTATCTTGGTCCTCAATTATCAATAATTGAGAATGCTGTCAACGGTTTTTTTCTTAACTTTTTATTTTGACACAACTTCAGACTTACAAAAAGTTGCAAGAATTCCCATGGACCCTCCCAAATTCTCCAAATTTTAATATTTTACTATATGTGAAACTGAAGGCAGTCATCGGTTAGATCCCTTAAACTATAATTCGCTTAATAAATAATATCCTGTAAACTGCCTTCACTGACTAAGCTCGCTTTAATTATTTTTGCAAGTTGTATACCCTCCAAGCTTCACACAGTCTCGGTAATATATCCCAAGACTCCCTAACTCCCCCCACCGCCATAGATAATACCTCTGACCTATGGGTTGCTATCGTAACAGTTGGAGCTGGCTAAGACTGGTTGGGACCACCGACCCTCAAACTGGGCCTGTGCAGCTGTCCAGTCTGATCTCTTGACGTCAGAGGGTCAAAATCTCCACCCTCAGATCAAGCTAATGCCACCATTTTCTGAACATGCGTCCCATGAAGAGCACGTAACTCAGATACGTCTGTGCAGAGCAGCAATTACCTCACCTATTTCCTGCCTCAAATCACCTTCCCCTGCACCTCCCACCACCCTATACTCTACCCATAAATGTCCCAAGCCCCTCGCCTTCAGGGAGGCCGATTTGAGAATTGTTCTCCCATCTCCTCACTTGGCTGCCTTGTGAAGAAACCCCTTCTCTGCTACAACCCTCGGCATCTCAGTGTTTGGCTCGGGGCGCTTTGGACAAACCAACCTGGTTCAGTAACACATGTAATGAATACTTTGAGACTCTATGAACACCCTATTACTCTTCAAATTTTCACCCACTAGTTTAGCATCCATTGGTGATTCTTGCTTGATGATTTTCTTGGTACTCACCAAGACTGCTTGATGATTTTTTTAATTCCAGCATTTATTCTACATTTATTAGTTGCTTTCTACTAAGAAAAGCTTTGTCTTGACCCAGCAATCCCACTACTGGGCATCTACCCAGAGAAAACCGTAATTCAAAAAGACACATGCACCCCAATGTTCATTGCAGCACTGTTTACAATAACCAGGTCATGGAAGCAACCTAAATGCCCATCGACAGACGAATGGATAAAGAAGATGTGGTACATGTATACAATGGAGTATTACTCAGCCATAAAAAGGAATGAAATTGGGTCATTTGTAGAGATATGGATGGACCTAGAGACTGTCATACAGAGTGAAGTAAGTCAGAAAGAAAAAAACCAAATATCATATATTAACGCATATATGTGGAATCTAGAAAAATGGTACAGATGAACCGGTTTGCAAGGCAGAAATAGAGACACAGATGTAGAGAACAAATGTATGGACACAAAGGGGGGAAAGTGGCAGGGGTGGTGGTGGCGGTGGTGGGATGAATTGGGAGATTGGGATTGACATGTATACAGTAATATGTATAAAATAGATAACTAATAAGAACCTGCTCTATAAAAAATAAATAAATTTTTTAAAAAAGCTTTGCCTTTCCCTTCATCTGTTTGCTTGTTTGTTTATAAATCAATCAATCCATGTAGACTAGTGGATTCTTATTTTATCCAATAGGTTATAATCCTTTACTATTATTATTTTATTGCTTGAATTCGTTTAATTTTTCCCGTGGGAGTCCTTTCAAGCTGGCTCTTGTGTCCTCCTAACATGTCACTGTCATTCTTTGCTTACTTTCTGGCACAAGACATTCCAGGCTTTTCTTACACTTTCCCTGTGTCAGCCCTGGTGCCTGTCATTTCTTCAAAGTTTGTTTTATTTCATGGTATATAGAAGCAAGATCTGGGTTTTAGGTGGGCTCACTGCTTCTGGGGTATCACCGATTTTAGGCCTTTTCAAAGGAGAGAGTTTAGGAAATAGATACATGTCTACACACACACACACACACACACACACACACACACACACACATATACATATACATATATACCTACACACACCTATATCTATTCTATACCTCTATCGTGCATTCTTTTTCTTTTCTTTTTTTTTTGGCCGTGCCACACAGCATGCGGGATCTGAGGTCCCCAATCAGGGATTGAACCTGTGCTCCCTGCAGTAGAAGGATGGAGTCCTAATCGCTGGTCCACTAGGGAATTCCCTATCATGCATTCTTAATGATAATTCCAACTTCAAGCCAACACTACAGGGTTCATTCTACCACCCACTCTTTCTGCATTTATGACTCCCTTCTACAACAGTGAGAAACCTGTCTCCCATGACCCATAATATATTTACTTACTTGTTGAATCCTAGAACATACAGGAAATAGTTTTAGAATTCCTAATCTATATCTCCAAAGAAGAAGGGAAAGGAGGAGGACTTGGGGGGAGGAGAGAGAAGAGGAAGAATTTGTTTCCTAAATTCTGGTCCAGTATTTAACAGTTCTTTATCTTTAACCAGAGGGAATAGGGTCCAAAAACTGTACCCTGGAGGTTTGGGACTTGTCAGCCTGCATAACTGTATGTGCCAATTTATTAAAATAAATGTCTTTCTCTGTATAGATCTCCCTCAACTCTTAATGGTGTTACAACCCAATTAACCCATCTTAAGAATATCTTAAGTCGGGCTTCCCTGGTGGCGCAGTGGTTGAGTCCGCCTGCCCATACAAGGGATGCGGGTTTGTGCCCCGGTCCTGGAAGATCCCACATGCCACGGAGCCGCTGGGCCCGTGAGCCATGGCCGCTGAGCCTGCGCGTCCGGAGCCTGTGCTCCGCAACGGGAGAGCCCACAACAGTGAGAGGCCCGCATACCGCAAAAAAAAAAAAAAAAAAAAAAATCCTAAGTCAAAACCGCGTTTGATACACCTAACCTACCAAACATCATAGCTTAGCCTAGCCTACCTTAAACGTGCTCAGATCACTTACCTTAGCCTACAGTTGGGCAAAATCATCTAACACAAAGCCTATTTTATAATAAAGTGTTGAATATCTCCTGTAATTTATTGAATACTGTACTGACAATGAAGAACAGAATGGTTGTTGGATTCAGAATGGTTCTAAATGTATGGGTTGTTCACTCTCATGATCGCCTGACTGGGAGTCGCATCTCACTGCCACTGTCCAGCATCACAAGAGAATATGGAACTGAGTATCGCTAGCCCTGGAAAGAGTGAAATTCAAAATTCGAAGTATGGTTTCTACTGAATGCGTATCACTTTCACAGCATGGTAAGGTTGAAAAATCGTAAGTCGAACCATCATAGGTTGGGGGCCATCTATATTTACACATCCTATTGGTTCTGTTTCTCTAGGAAACCCTGACTAATACAGATGTGAAACATTAACCTGGATCCAAATGTTAGAACTGTGCCCAGAGCTATACGTAGAGAAGTGACATTCCCCTAGCCCCTTCCTAGCTTCTCCACTCCCATCCCACCCACTATCTCTGGGTAAATAATCGGACAGTGCCTGGTTTAGGCTCCTTCTGCACGATAGGCAGATGCACGTGTGTTTTGTTTGCTCTTTTTTGTTGTATGAAGGTAGAGTACTATACATACCCTTGCACTTTGCTTTCTTCATTTAACAATATATCCTGGGAACCACCCACATCAGTTCACGGAAGTTCTCATTCATCTGTGCTGCTGCAGAGTATAGCTGTACCATAGTTTATCTAGATGCCTCCCATGCACGGATTACATGTGGTTTCCAATATGTTGCAATTACCAGTAATGTCACAGAGATTTATTTTGTGCACTGTATTTTTGTATTGTTGGAGGTGTATCTTCATGTGAGTTCTTAGAAGTGGAATTGCTGGATCAAAAGGTAAACACATATATAGTTTTGTTAGGTGTTGCCAAGTTACCCTGCATAAGGGTTGAACCAGTTTGCATTCCCACAACAATGGATGAGAGAGCCTGTTCCCCACAGCCTGCCAACAGAGTTTGTTGTCATACTGTTTAATGATCGATCCTTAACGAAAAAGTTGAGGAATCTCCAGTTTTAATTTGCATTTCTCAAGTTGAACATCATTACATATGTTTAATGGTCATTTAAAACATTATGTGATGTCAGTTATACCTCAATAAAAAACAAAAAGCAAACAAAAACAACTTGTGCGTGTGTGTGTGTGTGTGTGTGTGTGTGTGTGAGAGAGAGAGAGAGAGACAGAGAGAGAGAGAGAGAGACGGAGAGAGACACAGAGAGACACAGAGAGAGAGAGAGACACAGAGAGAGACAGACAGAGAGAGAGATTTTTCAGTCAGGTATTTTGATCATTTTGTTCTCAATTCTGAGAAGTTCTTTCTATGTTAGGGAAGTAGCCCTTTATGTGTGGCTATGTTGCAAGAAATGTTTCCCCAGTTTTTCTTTTTTTGTCTTTTTTGGCCCTGTACGTGGCCTGCTGGATCTTAGTTCCCCAACTAGGGATCGAACATGTGGCCCCTGCAGTGGAAGTATGGAGTCCTAACTCAGTCACTGGACCCCCAGGGAAGTCCCTCCACAGTTTTTCATGTGTCTTTTGACTTATGGTGTTTTTTTCCTGCCATAAAATTTTTTAAAAGATTTATGTAGCCAAAGTTATCAATCTTTTATTGATTTTGTCTCTTGTTAGAAAAACTCTTCCATATACACAGGTTAAAGAGGAATTCATATGTTTTCTTTAGTCCTGTGTGATTTCCTTTTCTCTTTCATTCTTCCTTTATCTCTTGCTCTCTCTCTTCCCCTTCCTTCCTCCCTCCCTCCCTCCTCCCTCTTTCTCTCTCTCTCTCTATCTCTTTCTCCCTTTCTTTTGTTTTTACAGTTAGATTCCTGGTTCCTGTGGAGTTTCCTCTCATGTGGCGTGACATATGGACCTGACTTTATTTTTTTCTGGTAAATCAGTGTACCAGTACCATTTATTAAAAAATCCATCTTTGTGTCAGTGATTCGAGATAAGCTTTGTCATAAAGTTCCGAATAGACTTGGGTCTCTCTCTCGACTTTGTAAGCCATTCCACTGGTCTGTTTGCTCCTGCCACAAAGTGCTTTAGTTCTGAAGGCTTCGTAGTGTGTGTTAGCGTCTAGCAGAGCTAGTCTATTTTGTAGCTCCTTTAAAATATTTCCTGATTGCCCTTGAATGTTTATTTTTCCATATAAACTTTATTTCTACTTGTCTAGCTCTGTAAACAATGCCTTGGTACTTTTATTGAGATAGGTTATTTATGAATTAAGTTAGGGAGAACTGACATCTTTATGATGTTGAGTCATCTTGTGCAAAAGAGAATGTGCTCCTTGTGTTCAAATCTACTTTGTGCCTTTCAGGAAAATTTTGGTCTCCTCTAAGGTTTTGCACATTTTGTGTTAAATTTATTCCCAAGTGTTTTTTTTTTTTTTTCCTTTCATTTTTGTTGATAGGGTAAATGCAGGTTTCTCAGCGATTGTATCCTCTAACTGGTAATTGTGTATATGAAGGTTATTGATTTGTTTTTGTCTTTTGAAATTATATCCTGCTTCTTTCTTTTTTTAACATCTTTATTGGAGTAAAATTGCTTTACAATGTTGTGTTAGTTTCTGCTGTATAACAAAGTGAATCAGCTATACATATACATATATCCCCATATCCCCTCCCTCTTGCATCTCCCTCCCACCCTCCCTATCCCACCCCTCTAGGTGGTCACAAAGCACCGAGCTGATCTCCCTGTGCTACGAGGCTGCTTCCCACTAGCTATCTATTTTACATTTGGTAGTGTATATATGTCCATGCCACTCTCTCACTTCGTCCCAGATTACCCTTCCCCCTCCCCGTGTCCTCAAGTCCATTCTCTACATCTGCGTCTTTATTCCTGTCCTGCCCCTAGGTTCTTCGGAACCATTTTTATATATATATATATATATATATATATATATACTGCTTCTTGAATGAATTCTTTTATTGGTTGAGTGCTGAGGGTTTTTAAACAATTTTGTGTTTCCCTCTCCTCACACCAAAAAAAACCTGTTAGTCTTCATAAAACCTGGACATCAGTGATAGAGTTATAATGAATTACTTGAAGATTTTTTTTTCATTTCAACCACAACTTGTAAAAGTAGTAAAATGAAAATTAAGAAATGTACATTTTAATATAGTGTTATCTCAAACCTTCATATTTAATTAAGGTAAAAAATGTCAAAGTCCTAATTATACAACAGAGTTAAAATTGTAGCTGGTGTCTGGGAATGTGATATATATTTCTTTCACATGGCTCCTTAGAAATTCGTTTTATTTTTATTTATTTATTTTTGAATATTATATGAAGTTTATTTTTCAAAACAGACAACTTTTTATTAAAGTATAGTTGATTTACAATGTTGTGTTAGTTTCTGGTGTACAGCAAAGTGATTTGGTTTTATCTATCTATATGTATATGTATATATATATATGTATATATACATATATATTTACGTATTCTTTTTCAGATTCTTTTCCATTATAAGTTATTACAAGATACTGAATATGGCTCCGTGTGCCATATAGTAGGTCCTTGTTGTTGTTTATCTATTTTATTCTTTACAGATTCTTTAGAAAAACTTTAAGCCTTGTTTACAAATATTAAGCAGGTTATACTTATGTGAATTTGAACCTTTCAAAACTTATTGGTAAAGGGTAGGGAGAAACCTCCAAATAGTTTTCAGATTTCAGATTTCCAGCAGGCAGTAGACAAGGGTAGTTTTTGCTTTTCAATCTAATGGCTTATGTGTTAAAATGTATTAATTAAGGATAGTACACAATTAAGTACCTAATGGTGTTGAAAATGCAATTGCACATTTAGGAAAATTCTCCCTAGCAGTAAAGTTGTTTCTGTACTCCTATAATCATTTCAATTGCTTTGTTTTTTTGTTTGTTTGTTTGTTTGTTTTTGCGGTACGCGGTCCTCTCACTGTTGTGGCCTCTCCCGTTGCGGAGCACAGGCTCCGGACGCGCAGGCTCAGCGGCCATGGCTCACGGGCCCAGCCGCTCCGCGGCACGTGGGATCTTCCCGGACCGGGGTACGAACCCGTGTCCCCTGCATCGGCAGGCAGACTCTCAACCACTGGGCCACCAGGGAAGCCCTTCAATTGCTCTTTAATCTCCCTATTTAAACTATTTATCTGCGTTCTAATGAATGCAGTGAAAGCTTCTAATTAAATGCAGAGTGCTGGATTTATTTCCACCTATTGCCTAAGTCTCAAAACCAAGTCACAGCAGGATCCAGAGGAGCATTTACAGCTCAGAAAATAAAATACCATTACAGAGTTTGCCTCAGTGTTTGTGCTTAGTGTCTAGAAAGCAAATATTCAAAGGAACATAAAAGGAAGTGTGTGTGCTTTAAGTCTTGAAACCTAGTTGCCTTTTCTTTCTGACATCACAGGGCTCAGAGTTAATTCAATGACAAAAAATATGTCCAATATATTCTTCTAGATCTATCTGGTGAAATGAAAGAATATTGGGTTATTACTTACAGCCGACTGGTGGTTTCAACAAAGTCAAATTAAAAAGTAGAGCATCGAAGAACCAATGTTTCAAAGAGGGTAAATATTGATTCATGTATTTGTTCATTCATTCATTCATTCAAATATCCTCTTCACATATTTGGTTTCTGGCACCGGTTGAAGCAAAACACTAGGGATATAGCAATAAATAAAACACATGAATCTCTGAGTGCTGGATTTTATATTACACGATGATGGAATAAAACAGAAAGGGTTAGCTGAAATTTTGGTGTCCAGGGACTATTTATAATCTATCTGGACCTTAATTAAAATTCCAGGGTCTTTTGGGCGATACACAGAGTTTAATAAGAAGGAAAAGTCCATCTTCCTGGGAAGCTTCAATTAATTGGAGATGACTCCTTAGTTGTGTTGAGAGGGGAGCATTGAGTAGGACGTGAAGATGGTTAGTGAAGGACTAGTTATATTGGTTGGTGAAGAATCCCTAGGGGATAGACATATAGATACAGATCTAGATACACAACTTTATTAAAGTGTTTCCCTGGGGAAAAGAGGGAAAACTGTGAGTAGGAAGTTATGCAGAAGCTACTGCATACTAAAGATTTTTAAAACATGCATAGGTCCATGTAGTCTCACCTCTTTAGCTTTAATTTACAGCTTTTCCCACACTGGTTCCCTCTAACTGCAATCTTATAAATTTATTTATTTATTTATTTTTGGCTCCGTTGGGTCTTCGTTGCTGCACGTGGGCTTTCTCTAGTTGCGGCGAGCTGGGGCTACTCTTCATTGCGGTGCACGAGCTTCTCATTGTGATGGCTTCTGTTGTTGTGGAGCACGGGCTCTAGGCGTGCAGGCTTCAGCAGTTGTGGCTCACGGGTTCTAGGGAACAGGCTCAGTAGTTGTGGTGCAGGGACTCAGTAGTTGTGGCACACGGACCAGGGATAGAACCCGTGTCCCCTGCATTGGCAAGTGGATTCTTAACCACTGCACCATCAGGGAAGTCCCTAACTGTAATCTTAAAAAAAATTTAATAAGCCTGTTTCTTTCCATTTACCATATTTTTATAAAAATAAAATTGAGGGCTTCCCTGGTGGCGCAGTGGTTGAGAATCTGCCTGCCGATTCAGGGGACACGGCTTCGTGCCCCGGTCCAGGAAGATCCTACATGCCGCAGAGCGTCTGGGCCCATGAGCCATGACCGCTGAGCCTGCGCGTCCGGAGCCTGTTGCTTCACAACAGAAGAGGCCACAACAGTGAAAGGCCCGCGTACCGCAAAAAATAAACAAATAAATAAAATTGAAAATGTCCACCTTCAAAGAATAGCCTCTTCCATGCCGGAAAAAAAAGGCACAGAATATATATTGTATTGCATTTTGTTCTTGAATCCAATGCTTACATTTTAGCACCGGGGTCAGGCCCAATTCCTACGGCACATAACATCTTCAGTACGCTGTGTTCTTGTTATTCATTGCTTTCTCTTTGCATTTGTACATTTTCTCTGTTGGATTTTTGGCAGTTCATTTAAAAATCTGAATTAGAGCTTAACTAATTTCTCTATTCAAAACATATTTGCTGCCAGCATTTGATTTTAAATTGTGTTCATTCGAGGCCAAGCCTGTCTGGATGTAAAGTTACATCTCTACTCCCCCCCTCCCCTGCCCCCCTTTTATTTTTTACGACCATGCTGCTGCTTCATCTTCCAAATGGCCTGGCATTACTGCTTCTCCTGTGTGAGGCCCAGTGTGGGTTCCCTGCGGTCCAGAGGAGGTGGAGGTGGAGTGGTGGTGCTTATTCTTTTTCAAATGTGGTGCTAAATTCTTCATCTGGGTTATTTGATTTAATCCTTTTTAAAACCCTCTGTGGTAGGAACTATTTTTACTCCTATTTTACAGATGAAGAAATGCTCCTCAAATTCTGGTTTTTCTGCCCAAGCGTTGATTCTGACTTCCTAGAGGAAGCCTACAGGAAGTGCTAATAAAGAATTTCAAGACAGCATGAGGTAGAAAGTGCATGGACTTTGCTCCCAGATTTATCTGGGGTTGAGTTCCAGCGCTGTTGCTCATTGGATATGTTAACACTGACAAGTTACGCAAACATCCTGGCCACTCATTGCTTTCATTACCTGTAGCATGAGTACAATAATATGGCGTATGTAAAGCACAAGGTGTTTAAAGTAGCTAGCTTAGTATCCATAATAGATATTAGTTTCTTTCCTCTCCCTCCCTTTCATTAGAAATGATGGTGTTGAAGTGGAGATTGAATATATTTTGGGGAAGTCGATGGAGAAGAGGAGAGTCGTGCGTGGGCTATGCCCCTTGAGGCAAAACCTACTTTGGGTTGGACAGTTGAGGTGTGTGGTCTGATTGCATCCTGAGTTCCTGGTTCATGGCCTAAAAAGAACACAGCGTGCTTTAACAAAATGCCAATACTGGGCAGTTCACACAACTGTTCCCTGACCCAGCCCCAGGGGTGCTTATTACCAATCAAAGAAAAAAACCCATAGAATCTGATTGAGCAGGATTGAGAGATATGAGTGAGGCCGCCTCTCCAAGGGTAACAAAGAGTGCTCTGTACTCATGGAGGGGAAACATTCTCCATGGGCCCGGAATAGACCTGCTGGCCAAGAGTTCCTTAGGGGCCAGAAAGGAAGGGAAGGGACTAGGAGAATCTGGAGTCCAGGAACACTCCTCAGTGGGATCTTGAATCTTGAAGTGAGTTCCATTTTGATTCATTCAAACAGTCATTCAACATTGATTCATTCAACTAATGAGCCCGCCTGCCCCCAGTGCAACCAAATAAATAAATATTTAAATAAATAAATATAGAGAATTTGGAGTTATAAATTAAAAAATTGATTTATTCAACATGTATTCATTGAGCACCCACTCTGCAAAGCTGTTAGGGTTTGGTTAGGGCGGTGGCCATGACCATGGACTGTGGAGTCGAATGCCTGGACTGGAAGTTCCCTTAGGAGCTGTGTGGTCTCAGACCAGTTATTTAACCTCTGGCTTAAGATTTCTTTATCTATAAGGTGGGGGAGAGTAATTACCTGCAGAGAGTCTAGTAGCAAAGATTAAATTAGCTAATATATATAACGTGTTTTGCACACTGCCTGCCACATATTCAATGCTCAGTAAACCTGAACTTTTTTTGTTTTTTTATATTTTTCAGTAGCTTTTAAATTATATAATAAATGCATTTTTTTTACAACTTAATTGATGTACGACTGGTATACAATAAATTGCCCATCTTTGAAGTGTACAGTTTGGTGAGTTTTGACATGTGTACACACCCATGAAACTATCACCACAGGCAAGGTAATGGATCTCGCCCTCACCCTCAAATCTTCCTCATGCCCCTCTGTTATCCATCCCCCTTGCATCTCCGTCTCCAAACGCTGATCTGCTTTCTGTCATCACTATACATTAGTTTTCATTTTCTAGAATTTTATATGAATGGAATTGTACCATGTGTACTGTTTTCTGTATGCCTTCTTTTACTCAGCATAATGACTTGGAGATTCACCTATGCTGCTGAGTGAGTGAACCTTTCGTTTACTTATTTTATTGCTGAGTAGTATTCCATTCTATAGATATAAATTTGAACTTTTTTTTTTTTTTTTGTGGTATGCGGGCCCCTCACCGCTGTGGCCTCTCCCACTGCAGAGCACAGGCTCCAGATGCACAGGCTCAGCGGCCACGGCTCACGGGCCCAGGCGCTCCGTGGCATGTGGGATCCTCCCGGACCAGGGCACGAACCCGCGTCCCCTGCATCGGCAGGTGGACTCTCAACCACTGCGCCACCAGGGAAGCCCAATTTGAACTTCTTTGATGCACCAGAGTGGGCCAGAAGATTAGAAATTCAAAGAATACTAATGCATCTCAGAGGCCTGCTAGGTGCTAGGCACTTAGAGGGCCCTCCTGCCTGGCAGGTGGAGGCTGGGTACTATCATCAAGGTGAAGACAGTGTCGGGCAGATCCCAGACCCAGTTCCCAGCCCTGCTTGATGAGGGTGTGTTTGAAAAGCCCAAGTTGCATCCCAGGGTTTCACGTCTGAGTCTTTCTTCTCTGGTTCCTGACTGGCCTTTTGTAATCATGTCCTCTCGTTTGGGGACAGAGACCACAGTGTAATGGGAGCCGCCCAGTCTGAGAGTCAAGCTTGGGGAATGCCATAGATTTGGACAAGTTGCAATGGTGACTCTTTTAAGCCTTGGAAGTTGCGTGGAACTTTTGAAGGTTACAAGTTTAAAGTAGCTGAGAAGTGCCTAGGAGAGCACTGATGCAATCCCCCAGTTCCTCCATGACCCTGAGACCTGGTGAGGCTCAGTGACTTGACCATCCCAAGGCAAAGGCAAGACTAGAATCCACATCTCCAATCCCCATCACATACAGTATATACGTACGGGAGTTTGGAGTTGAAACGGCCGCTGCACAGTACATGGACCAAACTTACTATTTTCACAGACGGTAACGCTTACGGCTCAGTATGGCTGAAAGACAGTTTATTAGTGGCCCTACTTCTTAGTGCCACTGAATCTGAGCTGACTTGTTTATTTGGAAAGGTGGCAACTAATTATAGAAAAAATAAAGTTCCTAAGAATGGCCCTGGTACATAAAGGACATTTTTCCACTTAACTCCTCTAATTTTCTCTTTTTTTATGTGAAGTGTCACTTATTTTTATTAATACAATTTAGGGAGAAATCTCTTTGGTATTTTTTTGTGATTTTTTTTTATTATCCAAGTATTCAAATCAATTCATTTCAATTTAGTAAACATTGATTACATTCTTACTGTCTGTAAGGCATGCAATTGGAATCCATTCACTTTTTAAAAAAAATTTAATTTTATTTATGTTGTGTTAGTTTCAGGTGTACAGCAAAGTGATTCAGTTATATACATATATTCATTGTATATGTATTGTATTCATTGTATATGAATTCATTGTATATGAATATGTATTCATTCATTCAGAATATACATATATTCATTCTTTTTTAGATTCTTTTCTCATATAGTTTAACACGGAATATTGGGTATAATTCCCTGTGCTATACAGTAGGTCCCCGTCGTTCATCTACCTTATATATAGTAGTGTGTGTGTGTTCATCCCAAGTTCCTGATTTATCCCTCCCTCCTCTAATTTTCTTAAGTCAGGAGAAAAACAGGTTCATGTAGCAGCTATTACTCAAAATGAACACAGGGGGTCTCTACTGCCATGTCTTGACTTGAAATTAGCTCACTCTTCTGGTCTTCCTTGAAAGCTGTACTAACACCTAACTCTCATAAGACTGTTAGAATCTAGTCTTTAAATCCAGCAGGAACAGAAAAAGTTATTTATTGCTCTGGGAACTTCATTTTACCAGTAGTCAAACTCTGAGCTAATATTCACACTCTCCTTTTGCCTGGGAGTGTAGGTTTAATGCAAGAGAACTATCTAGGCAAATGCTCAATGATTACTAATCGGGAGCAGTGAAAAATGTGGATCACTCCCAATCACCACATTCCAAGAAAAATGATCTCCTGTGCTGTTTAGGGGAGCTCAGGTAAGCAAATACCCCCATAGCCAAGGGTTGAGATAGGTGATGCCATTTAAAGGATTCAGAGAGAGGAGAGAGGAGTGGGAAGCAAGCATTCTGTTCGTGAATTTGTTAATCACGGGAACGAATGAGATTAGGGTGCCATTTTGTTTAGAAAGCTAAAAGAAAGAGATGTTTTAAGAGCAAAATTCTAGCTCTATCAGAGCCCTCGAGGCCTGCTTCACCTGGGACCAAGATCTTCTTCAACTGCTCTGCCCCCCATTGTGCTCCAGCCCCACCTGCCCTCCTCCAGCTCCTCCAAGCCCTCACCTGTCTTCTCCCATCCCCTTTACCTGGCTGGTCCCCTTTCAGCCCTCAGGTTAAATGTCTCTTCATCAGACATTCTCTCCCTTTATTCCCCTTCTAAGTAGATTCCCCATTATACCCTGGCCACTGGTTTCATCCATCATAGAATTCACCACGATTTCCAATTACAGTGTTTTTGTTGGTGTACTGGTTACTTTCCATCCCTCCACTAGATTATAATTCACTGGGTACTGCCTGTTGCATCCACTGGTGCTTATACAGCTAGCTCAGTGCCCAGCACATAGTAGGGACAAAATACAGAATTTCTGAATTGGGCTTAGAAAAGAAAGAAATGGTGGTGAATGGAGCAGTGCTTGTGAATAAGGAAAGTGGCTATGGGGTCTTCACAAGTTGTGAGTCCTCTAATCATTTATGCTGGAAAGTGCGGGGTAGTCTCCGCCTTGACTTCCGGCTTCTCCACCCAGGCAGCTCTCGGGGAGAATGTCTTATGACAGAGCGTTCCAGACAGAACTGAACTGAATAAGAACTGCCTGTGGGGATGAAGAATGCTTGTGGGTGTCAGGGGCAGGGAGGGCAAGCTCAGAACTCCAGCTCCTCTACTAGCCTTGGGGGCACACAGTCCGAGTGAGATCTTTGTTTTGGCCTAAGAAAAAATTCACAAAAATTTAGTATCAACAAGAACAGGTAACTTTTATTAAGCACTTACTATGTACCGGGTACCACGCTAGACCCTTTTCAGGTATTATTATTGTGCTTCATTCTCACAACAAAACTGAATTGCATGCTGGTGTTATCTCCATTTACAGATGAGGAAACTGAGGCACAGAGAAGCTAGGCAGTCAGTCCAAGGTGGCAGAGCTAGTAAGTGGTGAGGCCAGGACTAAAATCAAAACCTTGTAGTAGAATGTGAGCCCATAGCTACCTCACTCTGTGCCCTGGAACAGATCTCCTGAGTCTGCATTTCTCAGGAGGGACTGGCATATATATCTTTAGCACGTTCCCTCCTCAGTATTTCTGTGCACACCAACGTTTGGGGTCCACTGGCTCTAGTGAGCGGGGCCAGAGTTCTCATGGCTTCCCATGGCGGGAATTTTCTCATGGGTGTTTGAGTTCGCCCTTCCCATCCGTGGGACCCTGACCTGTGTCCAGGGTGGGGACTCCCATACATCAGGCTTGAGAAGGAGATGTGAACGGTGTGTGCAGAACAGGAAACCTTCTTCAGGATTGTGCTCAAAAATGCTGGAAGTTTTGGAGTTGGGAATAAAGAGGACAAGAATAAAGGAAAGCTCAAGGTCTGGATAAAACACAGGCTGGGGGCTGAAAGATTACTTAGTGGAAAGATACTAGACTTTGGAGCCAAGGTTGCCCAATCTGAACCCCAGCTCTGCGCTTTACTAGTGAGGTGATCTTAACAGGTTTTTCACCATTCTGAGCCTCAGTTTTCTTATCTACAAAAGAGAGATAATAACTTAACACAGAATATCTGGAACAATCTCAGTACTTTCCAAAATGTGTGACTAGGGAGGAAACAGGAGGGGAAAAAGTGTGACAAGAGCGGAAAGGAGTAGCCAGAGAGGAAAAGTCTGTGGTTTAAGAAAATAAAGAGGGGGCTGAGCCTGCATAGAAAACCTCATGGTTGAATGAATTCCTGCTAATTATTTGCTTCACCGAAGTCTTAAAATACTATATCAAAAGGGCAGAATATTTGAAATAAAGATAAAATTAACAGCCAGTATCTGTTACCTCCTAACACTGTTTTTAGAATACTGACCCATATTAGAAAAAAGCCAAGCAACTGACAAAGGCTTAATTTACAAATATACAAACAGCTCATAAAACTCAATAATAACAACAGCAAAACCTCCCAATCAAAAAATAGGCAAAAGACCTAAATAGACACTTCTCCAAAGAAGATATACAGTTGGCCAATAGGCACATGAAAAGATGCTCAACTTTGCTAATTATTAGAGAAATGCAAATCGAAACTACAATGAGGTATCACCTCATACCAGTCAGAATGGTGATCATTAAAAAGTCTACAAATAGGGACTTCCCTGGTGGCACAGTGGTTAAGAATCTGCCTGCCCATGCAGGGGACACGGGTTCGATCTCTGGTCTGGGAAGATCCCACATGCCGTGGAGCAACTAAGCCCGTGTGCCACAACTACTGAGCCCACGTGCCCAGAGCCTGTGCTCCATAACAAGAGAAGCCACTGCAGTGAGAAGCCTGTGCACTGCAATGAAGTGTAGCCCCTGCTCGCTGCAACTAGGGAAAGCCCGTGCGCAGCAATGGAGACCCACCACAGCCAAAAACAAATAAATAAATAAATTTATTTTTAAAAAAAGTCTACAAATAATAAATGTTGGAGAAGGTGTGGAGAAAAAGGAACCCTCCTATATTGTTGGTGGGAACGTAAATTGGTGCAGCCACTATGGAAAAGAGAATGGAGGTTCCTTAAAAAACTAAAAAGAGAGTTGCCATGTGATCCTACAATCCCACAGCTGGGCATATATCTGGAGAAAACTCTAAATCGAAAAGATATATGCACCCCTATTGTAAGCACTCCTTACAATAGCCAAGACATGGAAGCAACCTAAATGTCCATTGACAGATGAATGGATAAAGAAGATGTGGTACATATATACAATGGAATACTACTCAGCCATAAAAAAGAACGAAATAATGCCATTTGCAGCAACATGGATGGACCTAGAGATTATCATACTAAGTGAAGTAAGTCAGACAAAGACAAGTATCACACGATATCACTTATATGTGGAATGTAAAATATGATGCAAATGAACTTATTTATAGAACAGAAATAGACTCACAGACATAGAAAACAAACTTACAGTTACCAAAGGGGAAAGGGGGGAGAGATAAATTAGGAGTTTGGAATTAACAGATACACACTACTCTATATAAAATAGATAAACAAAAAGGTCCTACTGTAGAGCACAGGGAACTATACTCACTATCCTGTAACAAACCATAATGGAAAAGAATATGAAAAAGAATATATCTATGTAGATATATATACAACTGAATCACTTTTCTGTACACCAGAAACTAACTCAACATTGTAAATCAACTATACTTCAGTTTAAAAAAATGCAAATAGTACATACAACCTATATCAATGGATAATTGTATTAAATAAGGTAATACATTTAAAACTCTCTACTGGAATCACAGTAAGCAGTTAATAAATGTTCATTATTATTATTTTAAAAAAAGAAAAAGAAAAAAGCCAACATGTAATCAGGTATTTATGATGGCATAATATTATAAGGATGGAAATTAGAAGGCAGAGAACCTGATCTCTTGCAACAGAAGGAGGAAAAATACTCTCTCATAAATTCCTGAATGTAGGAGACAGTGAGCTGACATTTTCTTGGGTGGCCGTCTCCCCTAGGCATTCACATCACTTACCCTAAAGATCCTTGAGACCATGTGATCGCTAAAGTCTTGCTTGTGTGTGCAGATTATTATTCTGCTTATTACCTGGGTTTCATGTGAAAGTCAAGTGTGGTTTGCACTGCTGGGGACGAGCTGGCTGGACCCACGGAGCTACCATGCCATCCCCCGTAGCTCTCTCCAGTGCTTTGAAACATGCTTTTAAGAAGGCACATCATGCTTTGGAAACGGTGTTTTGGTCAGTGAGGCAGCTTTTTTTTTTTTTGCGGTACGCGGGCCTCTCACTGTTGTGGCCCCTCCCGTTGCGGAGCACACGTTCCGGACGCGCAGGCTCAGTGGCCATGGCTCACGGGCCCAGCCGCTCCGTGGCACGTGGGATCTTCCTGGACCAGGGCACGAACCCGTGTCCCCTGCATCGGCAGGCGGACTCTCAACCACTGCGCCACCAGGGAAGCCCAGTGAGGCAGCTTTTAAATAAAGTTAATACTTATCAAATTTACTACTAGTGGTAGTAACAGCTATAATTATTGAGTGTGGACTTTTTAATACTGCTAACATCCTTAGGAAGCATAAGAATGAGATAAGGAAATTGAGGCACAGCGAGGTTAAACATGGTGCCCAAATTCATATGGCGGGTAAGAAGAGAGACCAGACTTGCACTCAGGGCGTCTGATTGCAGAAGCTCCTCTCCTCCCATAAGACAATCCCAACACATTACCTTGGGGCGATGTTAGCTCTCCACTCTTTCCCTGTCCCAACTCACTTGAGGACTAGGTGATTCTGGTTGTTTTCCATTGCCCTCCCCACTCCCTGCCCTGGATTTTGAAATCACTGGCTTTGACGTTCAGTCTCTTGCCCAACATATACATTTATCTAGTGACTCTGTACACGTGCTTAGCCTACACATGACCATAGGATTACATGGGGAGTTCGACTAAATGCTACAAAACCAAAAGTTGTTGCTTCTCAGGAACACCAAGGCAAAGGATTCTCTGGTTGATGGGAAATTTAAATATCAACCATGGAGCTCAGTATATTTCACAGGAGACTGCCAGTGTATGAAACCAAAGTGGCATGAAGCTTCAGAACAAACGGAAGCCCCCTCCTACCCAGCTATAAATCTGGCCCCAAACGTCACATCTATGTCTTGGGTAACTCATCAGCGTCGCCGCTGGGTACTGTGAGTGGCCACAAGAACTTCCCGGACCATGCTGATTGTTTGGGCATTCAGAATTCAAAGTGGGGTGGATATAAGTAGTGAGAACATGGTGGCAGAAGTCAGACAAAAGCGCAGCACGCGGGACTGATGCCAGTCCTTTGAAACCAAGACCCAGAATGGGGAAGGCAAGTCTCTGAACATGACTGAGGATCAAATCAAAGGCCAGCTCTCACACAATAAACTGTTTCTAAGGCTCTCCAGTTTCCATGGCATCCATTATTCTGACATATTCTGCATTGTTAATGGTAATTGTAGCTGCCAGCCAATATCAAGGTGTATCTGCATTCCATTTTCTTTTCTCCTTTGGTGTGGCAGTGATAACAATCGCCTGCTTTGTGGAAGTATCTTGTATTTGACCAGATTAACAAAATGAGAAACCCAGGGACGACTCCTCCCCTTCCATTTATTTTTATTTTAGTTAGCCTTTAACCAGATTACCATTATGATTAGGAAAAAAGAATGACCTTGTACATTTCCTGACAAATCTTGTTTGATGACATCAGTAAGTCTCATTTATTTGCAGATTCCAGAGATTACTGTTAAGAATTCAATCAGGAAGTGTTTTGCATAATCACTCCCCCCCCCACCCTCCACACACACAAAGGCACACTTTGTTCCTTTTTTCTTTTCTAAAGACAATCTGGCATTTACAGTGTGATAAATTAACATTTGAATAGTATTAATTAGTACATACATCTGGTTAGATACCATTAAACCTCTAAGGCAGAAATGCAGGTAACTGCAGGGATATTTGTCTCTTGCTTTAATAATTTCACCTTCTCAGGGATTTGCAATGTCTGCACGAATCCTTCAGTATGTCCAGAAGAGACGTTAGACCAGCCCACTCTTGGTGATATGCATGTAGCTATGTTTTTAAAGCCAATTTGCGGCATACTTAACTTGTGGAGGCACCAGTGGGGCCTGGCAGTCTAGGACTTTCCCCTAAGAGGGAGGAGCCCACTCAAAGTATCCACCACTGAGAACTTGTAGGGGTGACAGTGTTACCAAAAGCTTGGCCTCTCTTTTGGTAACACCGGGGCTGAATCAAATCTCAGAGACAGTTTTGGGTGAAGTAGAAAAGGATAGCTTTATTACTTTGCTGGGCAAAGGGGGACACACTGGACTTCGGCCTCGAAAAACTGCGTAGCAACCCGGGAGGATTTGATGAGGGCTTTTATAACAATGGTTCAAAGGTGGGGCCTCCGGCAAGATTAGGGCGTGAGCAGGCTTGCACTCCCTTTATCTCATCTCAGGTGGTTGGTCTCCTAATCTTGATGAGCTTCTCTGTTCCCTTTAGTCTTGCCTCAGGTGGTTTCTCAGCTGCTTCTCCCTTGATTAGCAAATGTTCAACTCTGGAACTCAGGGAAGGTCATGGAGGCTGGAGTCTTGCCTACAAGGAAGAGGGAACAAAAGTGCCTCTGTGCCTGGGAACCCCACAGGGCCCCGCTTGGTTTCAACAGTAAACCTGCAGCATCTGGCTTTCCCACCTTCCTCAAGGATGTTTCCCAGCACCCCCCAACTCCGGCTCTAGGGCTTGCACCCCTCTTTCCATGAATCCCTACTGCGTGAAAATCATGTTGGAAACAAGCTTATATAGAAATGGAAACAGCTTGAGAGTTTGTGGATTGCCTTCCCTGGTGATTGGTTTCAATAATCAATGAAAGCCCTAACACAAAGGAACTGAATTCTTGTGGAAATTTTGCCTTTATTGGGGATGTGTGTGTGTGTGTGTGTGCACATGTGTGCTTGTGCATACATGCATGTCAGTGAATTAAGTCACATACACACACTGAATTTCTTGGCCAGGTTACTAGTTTCTTCTCAAATCTCAAAAAGTACACTTAGGGCTTTCTGGGTGGCGCAGTGGTTGAGAGTCCGCCTGCTTATGCAGGGGACGCGGGTTCGTGCCGCAGTCCGGGAAGATACCACATGCCGCAGAGCGGCTGGGCCCGTGAGCCATGGCCGCTGAGACTGCGCGTCCGGAGCCTGTGCTCCGCGGAGGGAGAGGCCACAGCAGTGAGAGGCCCGCGTACCGCAAAAAAAAAAAAAAAAATTGGTCCAAATACACAGTAGTGGCTTTGAAACACTATCTTAACTCATGCCGCATCTCAGCTAAACTAGGGAGTGAGAGTGAAGATGACAGAGGTCCACTGAGTCTGGGTAGGCCAATGCTTAGAGGATTGGAAGATGAGGGGTGGTTAGCAAAGGCAGAAGGACGGGGCCAGTGAAGCAGAAGGAGAGCCGAGAGAGTGGTGTTCTGGAGGCCAAGGAGACAGTGTTTCCCGGAGGAGGTTGCCTGCAGTTTGGTCAGACCTGGCTGATGGGTGGACTGAGATGAAGATTGAGTGCTACCCACGGGGTTGGGCAACGTGAGCTCATTGGCGATCTGGATAAAAGCAGTGTGGTGGAGGCAGAAGCCTAATGGGAGTGGGTTCAAAAGAATGTGGGATCAGAGGATGCAAAGACAGGGAGTAACAGCTAACTGAGTCTTTATTGTTGTAGGAAGGGGGACCCCTTCCAGGGCCCGAGAGTGGGCTCTTGTTTAACACTCTGAAACGAATTGTCCGAGGAGACACACGTGTTGACAAAGCAAGAGACTTTACTGGGAAGGGGCACCAGGGCGGAGAGCAGGAGGGTGAGGGAACCCAGGAGAACTGCTCTGCCATGCGGCTCGCAGTCTCGGGTTTTATGGTGATGGGGTTAGTTTCCGGGTTGTCTCTGACCAATCGCTTTGACTCTGGGTCCTTCCTGGTGGCGTACGCATCACTCAGCCAAGATGGATTCCTGTGAGAAGGATTCTGGGAAGTTGGTAGGACATTTGGATGGGATCTCCTCTCTCCTTTTGACCTTTTCCGAATTCTTCTGGTTGGTGGTGGCTTGTTACTTCTGCGTTCCTTACCAGGACCTCCTGTCGCAAGATAACTCATGCAAATGGTTACCATGGTGCCTGGCCCGGGTGCGCGGTTTCAGTCAGTGGTTCCCCTAACATTATTATAAAGGAGAGAAGAGATATAGGGTGGCAGCTAGAAGGGAACACGAGGCCAAAGGAAGTTTTGTCTTGTTTTTAAAGGATGGAGGATATTAACGCATGTTTAAATGTTGCATGGGGATGGGCTTGTAGAATGGGAGGAAGTGATGATGAAAAAAAGTGGGGCAGTTCCAGAACAGGCTCCTTGCCTCTGTGAGGGGCAGGGGGTACTTCGTGCCCAAGTGGACAGGTCCAGACAGGCCATCCGTGGTAGTAATGGAGGGACGAGCAAGGGGGAGACATAAGAGAATTCGGGAAGGCTGGAACACTGGTGTTTTAAGGCTGGGGAAGTGATCTTTTTTGTTTTTTTAATTTTTATTTTATATGGGAATATAGTTGATTAACAATTTTGTGTTAATTTCAGGTGTACAGCAAACTGATTCAGTGATAGATATACATATATCTCTTCTTTTTCAAATTCTTTTCCCATTTAGGTTATTATATTGAGCAGAGTTCCCTGTGTTATACAGCAAGTTCTTGTTGGTTATCTGTTTTAAATATAGCAGTGTGTCTTTTGATTGCTTCTCTTTTCTCAGTGGAATAAAAAGCTGAGAGGGAGGAAAGGGGAGGAGGTGCTGAAGTCTGAGGAGCGAAGAGAAGGTCTTCAACAGTCCTTCAGCAGAGGGGAGCAAGTTGGCTGGGGTATGTGGGGAGACTGCCAGTTGGCCCTAAACGCTATTTAAATGTGTGGGCAGGAATGTAAACTGAGACAGGCCAGCAGAGTTGTGAGTTTTCTCCAACTGAATTCAGCTGGAACTTTGTTTATACCGAAATTTATTCTTAATTCAAGAGTTACGTGGGTTGTTTATTACTGGTGGGAATATAGACCAGTGTAAACTGGATATATATATAGAGAGAGATGCTTCAAAAAGGTTTATTCTTTCAACTAGTAATTTGAATTTTATGAATTTATCCTGATGTAACCAGAAGCTTGGAGAAAAATTTTATGTACAAGATTTCCATTGTATTGAATAATATTCATAAGATAACAAGTGGAAACAATCTTAGTATTTAGTCATAAGGACTTAGATTCCTGGAATTTCATTATATGTCAGTTATAAGGAAGTAGAATATGCATAGCCCAAGAATAGGCTATTTATATGTCCTTTAAGTATTTGTTGTTGTTGTCGTTGTTTTTGGCTGCATTGGGTCTTCGCTGCTGTGCGCGGGCTTTCTCTAGTTGTGGCGAGCAGTGGCTTCTCTTGTTGCGGAGCACGGGCTCTAGGCACGTGGGCTTCAGTAGTTGTGGCACACGGGCTCAGTAGTTGTGGTGCACGGACCAGGGATCGAACCCGTGTACCCTGTATTGGCAGGTGGATCCTTAAGCACTGCGCCACCAGGAAAGTCCAAACTGGTTTCTTATTTATTTATTTATTTTTGTGGTACGCGGGCCTCTCACTATTGTAGCCTCTTCCGTTGCAGAGCACAGGCTCCGGACGCGCAGGCTCAGCGGCCATGGCTCACGGGCCCAGCCGCTCCACGGCATGTGGGATCTTCCCAGACCGGGGCACGAACCCGTGTCCCCTGCATTGGCAGGTGGACTCTCAACCACTGCGCCACTAGGGAAGCCCAAACTGGTTTCTTATTGATTCCCACATCTCTAGAGCGCAGGCTCAGTAGTTGTGGTGCATGGGCTTAGTTGCTCCGTGGCTCGTGGGATCTTCCCAGACCAGGGCTCGAACCCGTGTCCCCTGCCTTGGCAGGCGGATTCTTAACCACTGCGCCACCGGGGAAGTCCCTGTGTTGTTGTTGTTGTTGTTTTTAACTAGAAATTGATACTGAGAGATTCTCACAAAATAGCATTAAGTAAAAAAATCCAGGGACTTCCCTGGTGAACCAGTGGTTAAGAATTTGCCTTCCAATGCAGGGGACACAGGTTCGATACTGGTCAGGGGAACTAAGATCCCACATGCCACGGGGCAACTAAGCCTGTGCACCACAACTAGAGAGGAGTCCGAGTGCCGCAACTAAAGATCCCGCATGCCGCAACAAAGATGCTGCAACAAAGATCCCGCAACTAAAACCCGATGCAGCCAAATAAATAAATAAACATATTTTTAAAAAATCCATTACAAGAATCCTGGTCAAAGTCACTGTATCATCTTTCACTTGAAATATCGCAAAGACCACTTAGACACCCTGTATCCTCTCCTGTCTGCCACCAGTTCTATTCTCCGCACCACAGCAAATTGTTAATAAACACCTTTAAAACACAAATTTGACACTTCTTTACTTGTAAGCCTTAAATGGTGTCCCACTTCTTGATTTCATATTCTGAATGCTTAATCCAACCTCCAGGGCCCCGCGTGATTTGCCCCGTCCCTGCGCTCAAGCGTTTTGGGACCCATGTTCTGCAGCTTCATCTGCTCCAGGCTCCTGAGCACGAGCATGTGTTTCTTGCCTTCAACTGGTCTCCTCACCTCCCGCCCGCTTCAGGCCTGCTTAACTCCTACTCATTGCTCAGATCTCACCTTATACCTCCCTTTCTCAGAGAAACCTTACCTGTCTCATTTATGCCTCAAATCATCTTAATCACCCAAACTGTGACAACCAAATTAGTTCAGGTCACTGCAAAATCCAGAGTTAGTTTCTGGCTTGATCCAGGACTCAAAAAGTGTCACCAGGACCTGATTATCTTCTCGTCTCTTGGCCACATTTCTTTGGTGCTGGTTCCAAAGAGAAGCTCGTCTTTCATGCTAAGACGGCTGCAGTGGCTCCAGCTTCCCTCTTCACCTTCAAACCTAGGAGGAAGAGTGGATGTACTTCTCCAAGGAGATTCCAATAAGTGTCCCAGAATTTAGTCTTGTTGGCTTAGGTTACTTGACTCCAAGCATATGCCTATTTTAGAACCAGTCATCGTCACCATGGGAAAGCAATGCTTTGATCCATCAGGACACTGTCAGGCCATGTGCTACTCCTAAGGCTAAGCGTTATGTGTGTGTTGGGTCCCCAAACCTAAACTGGGATTTCAGGAGGCAGGGAGACTGGATCCTGGAGAGGCAAACAACAGATGTTTGCTAGGAATTTTTTTACTACATGTTTGCATAGCACTTTCTCCTTTGTGATAATTACACATTTATGTATGTTAGTTACAGAAAAAATTATCTTCCCTATAGCACTGCATACTCATCTTGAGAGGAACCATGCTTTTTTTTTTCTCATTGTTCTATGCCCAGTAGCCAACACAGTTCTTGGCACAAAGCAGACGCTCAATTAATATTTGTTCAGTTACCAAAAAAAAAAAGCCCCCCCCCAAAAAAACAATCAGTAAGATATAAAACAGTACATATGGTAGGATTCCAGTTTTTGTTTTAAAAACTAAATCTTCCTCCTCTCCTCTGTGCTGTAGAATGAAAATCTGAAAGGAAATATACCAAATGTAACAGTGGTTATTTCTTCATGGTAAGATTAAGAGTGGGGCTTTAAAACAACACTTTTCTGTATTTTCCAACTCTACAGTGAACCTATAATATTTTTTAACTGAAAATTTTCTAAAAATATTCTTTAGAAACATATTGGATAGGGTTCTTTTATTTGGAATAAAAATGTCCAGTTTTGAAAAGAAAAGAAGTTTTCTAAAAACATAAGTCCTCAAACCACAAGTTTCCCCATGACGAGGTGAATTCCTGAACACTGCAGAGGGGATTACTGGAGATGCTGATTGCCTAAGACACTAATAGGAAGGCACTGAAGAACAGCAGGGCCGGGCTTCAATCAAACGTGTGCTGCCGTGGAGGAATTGCACAGGCTGGCTTTGAAGTTGGCTTCGCCTTTGCTTCTTTTATTTTATTAAACTTGTAGCTTTACTTTCCTCAATTTCTAGAATATCAGTTTCTAGATATTCTGGTTTATGGACTGTCGTCATTTTGCTTTATTCCCATGTCCCTGATTTGTAACCTCACCCACCCCACTTCCCCTCTATGGACTCCACGGTGGCTTTTACTGAATTCTCTGTACTTTCTGTCACTATGTAGTTACAGAGTGATCTGAGAAGTGAAACTCATAAATCCGAGTTGACCTCATACCAGGGCTCTGTGCACAGAATCACACCGATCTGCTCAGAGATCCACCTGATCTGAACCACATCCCCCACTGTGCTCCCTGGCTTCTGCTTATGGCAGTAGATTTGGAATCAAAGGCACCTTCAGGATTGGACCATCTTCCTGGTGGAGGATCGTGATATACAGGGCCTCTGGGTCCTCCCTGGGGTTGGCCGCATTATTGGTGGACCTGCTGTGGAGTCCAAAAGGGAGCAAAGATGCTATAGGGAAGTCAAGACTCAAAAATGCAAGTAATTCCACTAAGATCCATGAGTATTCTGAATAAACACGGCTTATCCCCCACGGAGTGTCCTGAGTGGCTCTGCCAGGTGTGAGGCTTCAGCAGGAATCAACTTGAGCCTTTGAAACCGTGCGCCTGAGAGTGGGACTTGAACCCAGCCAAAACCCACGGTCTTCCAACTGAGATCACACGCCTGGTCTCAGGACTTAATGAAGCTCAGGTTCTTGATGTCTCATTGCAGAAAGAATTCAGTGAGAGACAGAGTGATAGGTAAGAAGCGGATTTATTGAGAAACACACTCCACAGACAGAGCGTGGGCCATTTCAGAAGGTGAGAAAGGCACCAGGGTATGGGGTTGTCAGTTTTTATAGGGATGGGTAATTTCCTAGGCTAATGAGTGGGAGGACTATTCCAGCTATTTCAGGAAGGGGCGGGGATTTCCAGGAATTGGGCCACCGCCCACTCTTTGATCCTTATGGTTGGTCTGGGAACTGTCATGGAGCCTGTGGGCATGTCATTTAGCGTGCTGATGTGTTCCAGTGAGCGTATACTTAGGCTCAAGGTCTAGTGGAAGTCGACTGGTCTCCCATCTTGGACACATTTGGTCTAATCAGTTTATGTCATGTCCTCGGGCTGTCATTCTTTCAAAGGTTGTGCCCTGCCTCCTTCCCTCCTGTTTCATTCCCCCCTCAGAGATTTTACTCCCATATTCTTATGAGAAGCAGAAGGGCATGGTCCGGCTTATGTAACAGCTTCAGGGCTGAGTAGGGGTGTGGACCCTGCCTGTCAGGAAGTAAAAATCTCTGGATGCCTGATCTAGGGGCCCCAGGGGCAGGGCAGCTCCTTGTTTTAAGTCAGTATGGGCTGTAATCCTCGCATAGCCATCATCTTGGTGTGGAACTGTTGTAACTGCTTCCATAGCTTTTCTATGAATCTCCTTGATGATGAGGCACTTTTTGTAACAGCATCAGACTACAAGAATACCTATAAATGACAAAAGACTTAAAAGTCGTGGTTAAACACGACTTTTTGGCCACATGCCTATTACTGAAAACCAAATAAACCAATTGGAACAAACCATTCATTGGAGTCTGAGGACCAGCAGGTGCTTTCTGAATTTTGCACCCGATGTCTGGGGCAGACTGGGCTATGAAATGCGTAACCAAAAGGGCCTGTACCTCAGGGGAGGAGGGATCCACGTTCGTTCGGGATCCATGGCCCTGTAGGGTAGGTCAGTTAAAAAGTCCTGTGTCCTTCCTAGAGTTACCCCTCTGAGCTACACACGCCTTAGATTTCTTTTGGGTTTCTTTGCCTAGATACAAGGCCATGAAAATCTGAACATAGGGTACTTCATTATAAATTTCCTGACTCATATTGTGGCCAAACCTGATTACATAACCTACTAAGTTTTTCCTTTTAATTACTGTTGTCCAAATCTTTCCCAGTCCCGGAGTATATGGTCCAGGGTGTATTGGTTGAGATTGATGCAGCCTGGCCCATTTCAGACAAGCCTGAGCCTAACTCGTGAGCTATCCAAATTCCACTCTTAAGTCAAAATCCACTGCATAATTTGGTCAAGATTTGCACTTACGATTTTAGATGCTATCCTTTCCAAGGTAGTCTCCCAACCAGGTTAGGGCCCCAAAAGTTGCAAAGAAATGGCACAGAAGATGTCCCCAGTGGTGTTGACGATGAGCAGGAGTTGGTCTAGCTATAAGTTGGGAATGAAGGGTCAGCACTTGTAAGGGTCAGAGGGAGGGGAGTAAAAGTAATAAAAAGTACACCGTGGTGGTCTCACAGGTCTTCTGGGGTTAATAGAAGAAAGAAATAGAGCAGGAATGAACAAGAATGCAAGAATGTAGGAGAAAAACCTCAGAGTCAAGGAGAAGAGTATACGAATTGACAGTTGTATCGTGGATCTGCTGTTGGATGTGCATAAGTATATGGGGTTGACCTACCAGTCAAAGACGAGCAGACAATCGACAGAGCGTCCTCCCCAGTGTGCCTGGTTCGTGGCGTCCCATGGGCCTCTTTAGAACCAAGACCAAACTCTCAACATTTTCTTACCTAATCACTATCCCTTCGTGGTTGCCAGCTGAAACCGTGCACCTCAGATTGGCACTTGAACCCATGTGCCGGGACTCAAACCCAGCCAAAACTCAGACTGGGACTAGACCCACGTGGCTAGGACTGGAACCCAGCCAAAACCCACAGTCTTCCAACTGAGATCACACGCCTGGTTTCAGGACTTAATGAAGCTCAGGTTCTCACAGAAAGAATTCAGTGAAAGACAAAGTGACAGGTAAGAAGTGGATTTATTTAGAGAGAAACACACTGCACAGACAGGGTGTGGGCCATTTCAGAAGGTGAGAAAGGCACCAGGGTATGGGGTTGTCAGTTTTTATAGGGGTGGGTAATTTCATAGGCTAATGAGTGGGAGGAGTATTCCAGCTATTTCAGGAAGGGGCGGGGATTTCCAGGAATTGGGCCACCACCCACTCTTTGATCCTTATAGTCGGTGTTGGAACTGTCATGGAGTCTGTGAGCTCCATGTGAGCTGTCATTTAGCTTGCTGATGTGTTACCGTGAGCGTATACTTAGGCTCAAGGTCTAGTGGAAGTCAACTTGTCTCCCATCTTGGACCCATTTGGTTCCAATCAGTTTATGTCATGTCCTCGGGCTATGTCATTCTTTCAAAGGTTGTGCCCTGCCTCCTTTCCTCCTGTTTCACCTTGGTGCCTTGATTGTAGGCTCAGCTCAGCCTCATTAGCCTGGTCTATGGTTGCCTTGGTCTCACTGCCTCTGAGACTCAGGCTCTCATCTGTACAGTGGGCACAGCACCCCCTCTTTTACAGGTTGTTTGAAGCCCAGATAAGACCACCTATGTGAAGTGTCCTGCCCTGAGGGTGATTTTGGCTGTGATGTGGGAATTTGGAGGGAAGAACATTAGGGGGCAGAAGCTCAGGAGGGTGTCCTCTGCCCATCGCAGCAAGGTCGTGAGGGAAGGCAAAGGATGGTCCTATTCTTGAACCAAGCTTTTCCTAACCTGGGCCATACAGTAAGGGAACTTTCTTCTGCTTTTATCTTTTACTTAACTGTCATGACAAGAGCATTGAGATTTCTATAGCTTAAAGTCTCACCTTTAGCATTGCCATCTCTTTCCACTAGCAACAAAATCCTTAAAGAAGAAGCTTCACAGAATGGGCAAGGTGGGTGGGACAGGGCTGGGCCCTGCCCTGAAGTCGGACAGAAAGGAGGAGGCACAAAGTTTAGACCGAAGCCAAAATGCCCAAAAAGGAAGAAAATGTACCCTGAGGGTAGAATTAGTTTAGAAAGCAGCTCTCCTAAATTTACAGTAAATTGCAGATCATCCCATAGTCTGGGGTTCAATTATTGCTTAAATAATCTTCTTCTAGTTGAGAATTTCCAGGTTGGAGACTGGGGTTGTCTTGGTGGCTTTTAGTGCATGGGTTGCCTTAAGGTAGGGAAGATCCATTCCCTCTTGCCCGCCCTCTGACCTCCTCTCACTTAACTCCAGACACAGAGGCTCTCTTTGGGGTCTTTTGAGAAGGACAACTCTTTTTTTTTTTTTTTTCCTTCAGTGCACTGGTATCTCACCTCCACATCTCATGTCACCTTCTCAGAGGGAGGCTCTCCCTGACACCCCAGCTAAATAAATGTAGCTTCCCTTGTGCCTGTCCCAGAAACCTGTACTCATCTTCTTGGAAATCTTCTCATCTACTTAGCACTCATTACTTTCTAATGATCTATTTATTTGTTTATTATTTGTTGAGCCACAAGAGATTACAAGCTTCAGAAGAAAGCGCTTGTTTGTTCCCAGCTGGATCCCCCACCCTCCTTCTGTAGGACTCTGCACAGAGAAAGCACTGATCAATGTGGCATCAATGCACAGATGGACGGAGCTTCCCTTATTTCCAGGTCACCTGGGCTGGACCACACCGCAGATGGCGGATCTGAGGATTTTCACCAATTTTGGCTTCCAGAAACCACTCAGGCAAAGGTTCTTAACCTTTCTAGGGTCACAGATCTCTTTAGGTATTTGATAAAAACGACTCTCCCAAACGAACATAAAAATGCACTCATAACTCTGCTTACAACTTGGGGGTTTGGAGACTCCTAACGGCCCAGGTGGAAACTCCAGACTTAAGAAAAACCAAGGGGAGAAGGAGAGAGATTAGAGGCTCCACGCCAGTCTTAGGAGAGACCTCTTAAAACCGGGCCAGTTTAAAATGACCTATGCCCTTGGATTGCAGATATATATATATATATATAAAATGCATGAATATGTGTGTATATGTATATATATATGAAAAGAAAGAAATCCGAGGCAAGAAATCGCTTCTGGCCAGCAGAGTTCCAGATCTGCCACACGCTCCCCGCCTTACACGGCTTAGGACGAGACAACCAGTGACACTTCCCGCAAGTGTCTCGGGAGATCTCTTAGCCAGGTCTGATCAACGTTTGTGGGATGAATGAATGACACACTCGCTCGCAGAGTCAGGAAAGCAGCCCCCTCGGCGCTCACCGCGCGGGGCTGCTCAGTGCGGATCCCGCGGGCTCTGGTTCCCGGCGCCTGGGCCTAAGAGGCTGGAGGGGGAGGCGCGCGCCCAGGTGTATTCGCACCTAGGGCAGCCCACGTGGCGCGGGGCGGGGCCAGCTGCGGCGGGGCGGGGCGGGGCGGGGCGGGAGGAGGAGGGAGGAGGAGGAGGAGGGAGGAGCGGGAGAAGGGGGCAGGGAGGGAGCTGGTAGGAGCCGGAGGGGAGGGAGGGCAGAGGCGCGGGGAGGAGTCTGCAAACTTTCGCTTCGAGGGCATTGTGGGAAGCAGCCATGGTCTGAGGCGGGCACCTCACCTGTCAGCCACACCGGCTCCTTCGCTCGCCTCTCGCCCTCGAGTCCACCGCGCTCGTCTCTCGCCCGCGGGGACGGCGGCGGCGGCGGCCCGGCCACCATGGTTAGTGCTGGAGAGCGGGGCGGCGGCGCGGACCAGGGCGGACGTGTGTGTGCGCGCTCCCGGGAGGCACCTGCTGCGCCGAGCCGGGCGCGCGGCCGGGTGGGCGAGCAGCCCCGTCCCGCCCCGCCGGTCCCCCAGCCCCCCGGCCCTCCCGCGCCTGTAGTCCCGGCGCCCGGACGGTGCGGATGCGCCCGGGGCGCTAGGGACGCCAGCTTGGGACTCTCGGGCACTGCCGCTTCATTCATTACACCGTTTGCTGAGCGCTTAGTCTGTGCCAGGCGCGGTGCCAGGCGGTTGGAGATGTCGCGGGGACCAGGTGGAGTCCTTGCTATTGGCGGCTTACCTTCTAGGAGGACGATGTGGAAGGAGGGAGATGAGTAATATACCAGTAAAATGAAGATAACTTCCGAGAGTAAGTGCTCTAAAGTCTCAAGTACAACCGGATGGAGGGATGGAGAGGCGGCAGCTGCAGAGCTGGCAGGCAGTGAAGGCCTCCTTGAGGAGGTGACCTCTGAGCTGTTGGAAGTCCTAGGGGAGCCCTGCAGGTAGTGGGAGCAGAGAGAGCAAAGGCCAGAGAGAAGGAACCCTTGCTTGTAGCGAGAAAGGTTAGGCAGGGGCCAGACGAGGCAGGTCCTAATAAACCAAGTTAAGGAGTTTGGATTTTATTTCCACTGAGTGGGGGAGCCTTGGGAGCGGTTTAAGCGTGAGAACTGACTTTATCCCTTCTATACTTTTAAAAGATCTCTTTGGCTGTTGGTGGAGAGCAGCCTGGGATACGTGTGTGAGGAGGTGTGGAAGTGGAGACAGGGAGACCAGTTTGCAGTGCTCCAGGTGAGAGATCCTGGTTGCCTGCACTTGGATGGAAGCAATAGCTTCAGGCACCTCTTGTTCTTGCCTTCTGCTTAGGGTAGTGTTTTGAAAGTGCGGTGGCCTGAACTGCACGAGTTTCACTTTCCCAGCTGAGCTCACTTCCCAATCGGAGGAGGAACAGAAGTGACCTGCACTCTGGGCTTGAGTACCCTCCACAGGCAGGAGGAGGAGGGCCATGTGGGTTACGAAAGTTGATGGACAAGGAGAGAAGTGGAGTGCCGAGCCCCTGGATGGGAAGACCACAGACGCTTTCCAAGGAGAGGTTTGGCTGCACAGACTGGAGGCGCCATTGTTGTGTGTTGAGGGTTCCTTGTAAATATAGCGTGATGAAAAAAGGAGGCTGTAAATAATGGAGCAGCTCTCCTGGCTTGCTCAGGTTTCCCAAGGGAGAAGGTGACATGTGTGCAACCCGCCACATTTTTTGCCTAATGGAAGGTGGAGTAAGGCCCTGGAGTTTCTGAGTAGCAAAAATCTTCCAACCCGAGAGCTTGTGTAGGGTCCACGCTCTGGACAACACCTGCAGTGGAATTCTATGTTTTCTTGCTGGTGTCAAGTGATGAGTTGATCAGAAATGTGCAGTTACCCTGGCTTTTCTACTAGATCTAGCCCAATGGGAAATATTGATGTTATTGAGTGCCTGTGATAGGAGGATGCTCAACGCTTTACCTTCATGATCTCAGTCAGTTCTTGCAACAAACAACCAAATGAGGGTATCATGCTCTTTGTATTTTATCTGCTCTGACCTGTCCCAACAATGTGTCCTTGGACCATGGCTTGACCTCTCTATGCCAGTTTGCTCATTTGTAAAATGGAGATAATAACTGTTCCCAACTCATAAGGCAGTGGTTCTCAAAGTGTGGGCTGGGTACACTTAGGAGTCCCCAAGACTTTTTTTTTTTTTTTTTTGGTATGCGGGCCTCTCACTGCTGTGGCCTCTCCTTTTGCAGAGCACAGACTCTGGACACGCAGGCTCAGCGGCCATGGCTCACGGGCCCAGCCGCTCCGCGGCATGTGGGATCCTCCCGGACTGGGGCACGAACCCGTGTCCCCTGCATCGGCAGGCGGACTCTCAACCACTGCGCCACCAGGGAAGCCCCCCAAGACTTTTTAGAGGTCCACAAGGCCAAAACGGTTTTCATAATAGCGTAGAGATATTATTTGCCCTTTACACGTTCATTCCTACATGACTGTACATGAAGTTGTCTCAAGGCTAACGTGACCTGCGAGAGTGCAACAGAGTGAATGCAAAAGTGGTAGCAGAGTCCAGCTGTCTTCTATTGAGCCAGACATTAAGGAAATTTGCCAAAAAGTAAAACAGTGCCACTCTTCTCACTAATATTTTTTTTTTTTGCTTTGGAAAATATTGTTACTGTTCATCAAAGAGTTGTTTCTGGTAATGTGTCATAGGTTGATTATAATTTTTAAGTGAATCAGCAAGTATCTGAAATGTTTCTCTATTTAAATTTACAATACGATACAGTAAATTCACCTTCCCAAGCTGAGCTGTGAAGTTATTTCTTTATCTGAATTTATGTTAGAAACAGCATGAATGCTTCCTTTTCCTAAATAGGGTAATTCCAAGTTTCCCATGTCCATCATAATCTCACTGTATTACAGAGAAATAGGAACAGTGAGAAGCCGAGAGGGTGAGGGTGGAGATATCTGACTCTGAACCTGGAGATCCTGCTGGGAACCCCTCTCCAGCACCCAGTATATCAGTTTTATTGTCTGACGCTTCAGTAAATTGTGATTCGTGTGTATTGTTATTTTGGTGGTTTAAATTCCAGCTTGAGTGAGGAAGCCTATTGTGGCAGCAGTAGCGAGCGCCGTCCTCCACGGAGACGTGGTCTGGGCTGCTGGCCAGCACTTACTGTGGGGTTGAGGGGTTGGGAAGAGACCCTGTGCGGTGTTCAGTTCTCCCAAGAGGGTTCACCCACAACAGACCTTTCCCACAGGCCTCCCAACAGCACCAGTGAGACTTGTGTTTACCCCTCCCCAGGGTTGTTACTTCTGAGTTCCCATTGCTGGTTTCTGTGACAAATACTGTCAGCAGCTTACAATTTTTGTGTGGTATTTTATTGACAACAGCTGGCAGGAAATGGTCAGCAGTTTGTGTATTTGCCCCACTGTTTCCAATGTCTGTCCTTTTGGGTCCCATGAATTATTTTATTACGGATGAAGACATAATGGATAAAGTCACCCCTTCCCCTAACACAAATAAAGAAAGTTCCTGTATGAGTCCCCAAAGATTAGCATTCCTTGACATCTCTATGAATCATTCTTTCAATTTTATTTTCTTGTTACTGTACAGAGATTCTCCGAGTGAGCTGAGATTTCACTGGTGTTCCTTCTTTCCTGGGGCCTGTCCTTGCCTCTCTCTCTCTCTCTCTCTCTTTTTTTAATGTTTTCCACAGCAGCGACACCATTTTATTTAAATTATTTATTTATTTAATATTTATTTATTTATTTGTTTGCACCGGGTCTTAGTTGCGGCACGTGGGCTCCTTAGTTGCAGCTCACGGGCTCCTTAGTTGCAGCACGTGGGTTCCTTGGTTGTGGTATGCGAACTCTTAGTTGTGGCATGCATGTGGGATCTAGTTCCCTGGCCAGGGATTGAACCTGGGCCCTCTGCATCGGGAGCGTGGAGTTTTATCCACTGCGCCACCAGGGAAAGTCCCCTTGCCTCTCTTATAGCCTCCCTTTCTCACGTATCTTGTTTTTCTCTGATGGAATTCATTGTTTTCTAGCTCTTTACCCAGGAGAAGCTCCCTTTCCAGATCCTGTGATGTAAAAGAATGTATGCAGAGATCAGAGGCAAACACCCCTGAAATCCTCTCAGGGGTGTACTAAACTGTCTCTCCAGCACTCTGACTAGCAAGAGAAAATGTACTTCTTGCATGGCTGCTAACGTGGGATAAATTAAGAATTTTTACAGTGGAAAGGGGGTACTGCCCACTGTTTCATTTAGAAATGAAATGCCACTGACCATTATGAGGAAGCTGGCCTTCAAAAAATCTCCCACGAAGTCCCAAGTCTGAACACTTCCCAACAGGTAGAGCTGGGTTCTGAAATAGCTCTCTAAATAGTTTCTGAAAACTGCCTGGGGAAAAATAATATAACCACTTGTTAGTCCCGCAGTGCGATGGGGCATAGACCTATATTACATTCAGTCAAGGACATAGGCATGCAGGATTCCAGTTTTAATGTCCTTGTTGGACCTTCTGTAGCAGGGCTTCTAGGCCGGTAAGAAACGATGGGTGTGTGGCAAGGTTCAGTGGCCACTTAAATGCTACAGGAGCCTTCCTTCTACACTGGGTCTATTAAGAGGAGGAACTAAGGCCACAGTACAAACTGTGGTGCTTCTGCCCTTTGTATACTCGCCCTTGTCGAGGGGGGACCTTCAGGGGTAAAAACGACTCATCCAGCTCATTATAGACTAAAAAAAAAAAAATTTTTTTTTTTTTTGCATTAAAACATCAATGTATTTGGGTCCAAGAGGCAAACCTCCCATAAACTTTAAAGATAAACACCTAAGATATAGTTCGTTTATGGCTAGTTGCTTAAGGCTGACCCTCCAGGTCTCACAAGTCTACCTGCCTTTTCTGCAGTTCTAATTATTTGGGAAGAGAAATTTGAGACAGTGTTCTAAGGCAGGTGTCCAAAACATTTTTCTGTAAAGGGCCGGACTAAATATTTTAGGCTTTCTGGGCCTTACAGTCTCTGTCACTGTTACTCAACCTCTCTGCTGTAGAGTGAAAGCAGCCATGGACAAGATGCAAATGGCTGTGACTGTGTTTTAATAAAACTTTATTTACCAAAACAGGTGGAGGGCCAGAATTGGCCTGGAGGCTGAGTTTGTTCTGTAGACCCATGTTTTCAGGCAACTTCCATTAATTCACTCATGTGTACATTTGACAAATAAATTGGACACCTGCCCTATGACAAGCAGTGTTCCAGGCAGGACTGGCTATATCATTTGTGGTACCCAGTGCAAAATGAAAATGTAGGATCCCTCGTTCAGAATTTATTGGGAATTTCAAGACAATGGCAGCAGAGCATTAAATCAGGGGTGCTCCCTTTGTGAACCCAGGGCTCTGGTGTCCACAAAAGCCAGCCCTGGATCTAGGCCCCAGAGGTTGTACTGAAGAAGCCAGAAGCTCTCCTGCTCTCCTGGAGCCCACGTTCTTGGCGGGAAGTTCTCTAAACTTTCTTAATGTGTATTTTGTATCAAGCATACAGAAAAGGATTATACTATAAAGTAGTGGTTAGTCATCATCTCATTCTTACTTCATGGAAGTTGTAGATGATTCCCAGGCAGGTGGCATGGGGACCCAAGCAGTGCCGATCCTGGTGGCTACGTCAGGCCCTGCCACCCCTTCCCTTCTTGTCCTGAGGTCGTGGGCCGTTCGTCCGGCTGGCTTGGACTGTACTTGGTCATTTCCTGAACCAGTTCTGACTGGATGGGGAGTTCTCAGCTGTATCTGCTCCCCGCGTTTGCTGTAGGTTAGATCCTTAGGTCAGTGCTTCCGCTGCTCTCATTGCCTCTGTCCACGTCCCAGTGGAGCCCTGGGCACGGGATGCCATGGCTTCCCCAGCTCTTCCTGGGTCTGCCCTGATTGTCAGGTGTGGTATAATTTGTCAGCTTAGACAAAATTGTGTAAAATGATGACACAGATAAACCTGCAAATAAACAGAAAACTTGTAGAAGGGTATGCTAGAGACAGTGATTGTTTCTGGGAAGGGCTCTACGCATCTGGTGTTGTAAAAAGAGTCACTTTTTATTGTGTGTTCTATTAGACATCTCAGTTTTTTTTTGTATTTGAACATAGCACCTTTTAAATTATATGAAAAATGACTTAAAAAATGTTCCCATTTATATTACTTCTCCAGCAAAACTCTGCTTTGTTTTTCCCTATGTTTTGTAACTTCTTAAGCCTGGATGTGTCTGGAATTGGGATGGAAACAGAAGTTTCCTTACAATACGTCCACACACACACACACAGACACACACAGACACACACATGCATGTACGCACACATGCATGTACACACACATACATGTACACACACAGACACTTTCTCTCTTCTATTCTCTTTAACTTGGGCTCTTGGTCAGGCTTCCAGGACTCCTGTTTGTACCTTGCTTTTTTTAAAAAATAAATTTATTTATTTTATTTATTTTGGCTGCACTGGGTCTTCATTGCTGTGCATGGGCTTTCTCTAGTTGCGGTGAGTGGGGGCTACTCTTCGTTACCGTGCGCGGGCTTCTCATTGCGGTGGCTTCTCGTTGCGGAGCACGGGCTCTAGGCGTGCGGGCTTTAGTAGTTGTAGCACGTGGGCTCAGTAGTTGCGGCTTGCAGGCTCCAGAGCGCAGGCTCAGTAGTTGTGGCGCACGGGCCCAGCCGCTCCGCGGCATGTGGGATCTTCCTGGACCAGGGCTCGAACCCGTGTCCCCTGCATTGGCAGGTGGGCTCTCAACCACTGTGCTACCAGGAAAGCCCTGTACCTTGCTTTTGAATGAGAATCGAGACTAGCTGAGGGGGAAAAAAATGTGATCCATCTTTCTCACTTCAGCAACTCTGAAAACTTTTGGTAAAAAGGTAAAATAATATTGCTAGTCACTTCACAGGAGGGAACCATGAAAGCACAGAGGTGCTTGTCAGATGAACTAGAATTGGCCTCACTGTATTCAGTAGACAGCAGAACATTCTAGCAAGATTGAGAAGTCCTGTCCCTGAAAGAGTCAGGGAGGACCAGTCAAGCCCGGTACCAGATTCAGATTGTGACTGAATAGTTCAGCCCCCAGTTTCAGTGTCTGCTGCCCACCTCCAGCTTCTCTTGGCTTCCCTGAAAAAAAGAAATCAGGGCAGCAACTTTTCATTATGCAGGTGAGGCTACAAGAGGCCTGGAAAAGATGACTGTTTCTTTTAAGTGTCAGAACTTCCTCGGGAGGCAGAAGTGCTGTTGGAGGAGACATCTCTGTTGGGTAATGTTGAGATACACGTTGCCTGTGGAGGTGACATGCCTACAGCGTTTCAGGAAGCCTGCCTGTGCTCATTTCTAAAGGCAGATGTGGGATACAGGTGTGACGTGGTGGTGAGGCAGAGGGCCCTGGGCTCCTGGGTGCAGGCTCTGTGATCTGGGAGGCTCTGCTCTTTGCTCTCGTAACCAGGCCCACTTCCTAAATTTGCCTGAAGATTGAATGAGCCAATCCAGTTCAACCCTTAGCTCGGGGGCTGGCACCTGGCATACATTCCATAAATGTTAGCCAGGACATTTTTAAGGGAGATAGGAAAAAGCTAATGAAAAACTTAAAAATAGTTCTTAAATTTTTTTCTTTTTTTAATGAGAAATTTATTTGAACGGATGAAACAAAGAAACAAAATATCACAGACTGCAAATATTGGGGAGGTGGGAGAAGATAAGGGTTATTGTAATATCACATTTAAGAAAATGTGATTCTAAAGTCAGAGTGTGTATAGAACGTTTTCCTTTTATTTCTGAAACAACTGCTTGCCTCCAGTTTCTTTGTGAGAAGTCAGGTTCTCAATTCAAAGTGTCCTGTGTATGAGTCCTACCTTTCTAAGTCTCTTTGGCCTCACGATTTGGATACTTTAAGAATTCAGAAAATCTAATCTACGTTGACAATCTTTGTAAAAAATTACGGGGAAAAGAGGAGGCTTGACTATATAACAAGGCAGGTCTGTCTGTCAGATTGAACCTGAATTTTCAGAGTGTGATGGATGGGCAATCTCCCACCTCTTAAATTTTGTGCACAACCATTGGCATGGTTGTCAAGGTATAAAGGCCCTAGGGACAGATTTTTAATGAGTGTGGAGTATAGGCTGCAATAGGAAGAAAAAGGAAGGTTCTTAATAAACGTTTAAGTGATCGTTACGATGCAGGGCGCTGAGTTTAGCATAGTAATCATAGCAAGTTGTTCCTGGCCACAAAAAAATTCATATTAAGAAAGATCAAATAAGCATCACTATGAAATATGAATGGGGTCCCAAGTTATTAAGGTTTCATTCGACTTCAAAGGCGAATTGAAAATTGCTTGGAATTTCTGCTCCCTATTTCTAGGACCTTTTCCTCCTCGAATGATTTGAAACAGAACCAAAGGCCAGTCTGCCTCTCAAAAGACTCCAGGAGAAAACCTAATTAGGGACATCTTGACTATAAGACAAAATTAAACCACCAACAGCTATTGTTGATATACCCTAAGTTGATTACCTTGTCCAGATGAAATGATAAATGGAGAAATAGTACATGAATCACTTTTCAGGGTTTTTTTTTTCTTCTTCATTTGTTAATCCTTGTGTTCTTAACCAAGGAGGTTATTAGAAAAGAAAACCCCACAAGTATGAGATCTGTTTCTTGATTACAAGAAACTTGTGTTGTTGGGAAGAAATTTCTCACATGCATAGCAAACCTAGATGAGTATGGGAGTAGATAATTAAGCTGTGAAGTATGTCGTTCAGATTACATAATTGCTGCAGGAATTCCATGCAGGAGGACATGGGAGGGGCTCATGGAAGAGACAGTCGTGGGGCTGAGCCCCAGAAGAGCAGGTGACCCTGCCTCCAGCTTTTCAGAAAAGGGTGTGTGTGTCTGGTATGTATGTGAGTGGGAAGGGGTTAATAAGTAGACAATACGGAAAGGTGGTATTAAGAAAATGTAAGTCCTGAAGGAGGGCCTGCTGAAGGTCTACCATGACAAACTGGTTTCTTTCTTTTTTGTTTTTAAAGATGTACCTTTTTTCTTAATTAGTTTTATTTCATTTATTTATTTATTTATATTTTTGGCTGTGTTGGGTCTTCACTGCTGCACACGGGCTTTTCTCTAGTTGCGGCGAGCGGGTGGGGGGGCTACTCTTCGTTGCGGTGCGCGGGCTTCTCATTGCGGTGGCTTCTCTTGTTGCAGAGCACGGGCTCTAGGCGCACGGGCTTCAGTAGTTGTGGCATGTGGGCTCAGTAGTGTGGCGCACAGACGGGGGATCAAACCCGTGTCCCCTGTATTGGAAGGTGGATTCTTAAGCACTGCGCCATCAGGGAAGTCCAAACTGGTTTCTTATTGATTCCCCCATCTCTAACTCTGCCCTCCAGTCAACCCCACTAAGAAATTCTTTATCCAGTATTATCAGGAATGACATTTCTCACTGACTTTACAGATAACGAAAAAGGACAAACTTTTTATTTTAGAGTTAAAAAAAAATTAATATCTTACTTAAGCATTTGGGGAAATGGGTCAAAAGTAGCTTGAGGCTTGTCCAGAGTCCGGAGGAGCCTCACTTCACTCAGCTGCATAGTTTTGGAGATGAGCTGCCTTCTTAGCAGCCAAGAAACAATGTTACTGAAGTTGCAGGTGTGTTTAGGGATGTGTGTGTGTGTTTTTGTCTCTGAGTGGGCTAGTTTCCTTGTGTATCTCTAAGAAACAATTGCTGTTACCTTCCTCCATCACTCTAATGAATGTTTTGAAAAGGAAAGCTTATTTTAATAGCAGCCGAAGACAGACATCACTAGAAAGAGGAGCGTGATGCTTGGAAGGATTGCTAGACTGGAAGATAAGGGGATCCGGGTCCTGTACCCAGCTACGCCAGTAACCATGACCTTTATTTACCATGTTACCTAACTTCCCGGGGCCAGTCCTCAGCTGTCTCTTGAGGTGAGAGAGAATCTTAAAAATCCTTTCTGGTTCTCACAGTTTGTAATCAGCTACAAGAAAGTCGTATGCCTCTCCAAACTCAATGTACCTTATTTTCTGCACGTGTCAGATCCAGAAGCAGGGCAAGCCTGACGCTGAACTGTTGAGCCATATGTCCTTGTGTTGCTGTTGATCAGGAGCTGGGCTCCTCGTAAGTGCAGCTTGCAGGTGGGGTTGTCACGTACCAGGAAGGCCATACCAACAGAGCTCATGGAACTTTACATCGAATCGTTGCATTGCTCACACATCTATTTGTGTGTGTGCATCGAATCGTTGCATTGCTCACACATCTATTTGTGTGTGTGTTTAGGCACAGGTTTAAGTGCACTTTTGGCTTCAATCAAGTCAGGTGTAAAAGAAGAACAGCATTATTATTTTGCTATAGGTACACATTTACTGAATACCCACCGTGTGGTCTGTACCCGCAATTGGAGATTATTAAGAGATATAAAGGAGACAGAAGTGAGTATGCTTCTTATCCCACAGGGAGGGAAAACAGAAACAGTACAACTTGCACGTTTCTTTCAAGAATATCGAAAATAGAGATGTAGCTGGGATGGGATAGGGTACATGGGGACGTGTACATTTTATGAGAGATTCTGAAAGGATGTTATAGACTTGGTTGGGTGAGGAGTATATTTTGGGCATGGGAGAGGGATGAGGAATGGGGTGTGAGATACGCTCTAACAAGGCGTGTTTCAGGGCCTTCAAGCAGACTGGCGTGGCTGCATCTGGGAATCAGTTTGGGAAACATACACACGCAGAAACCTAGTTCCCGAGAAAAAGTGGAGTCGTTGGTGGAGGCTGTTGAATGACAGAGGAGATTTTCTCCCTGTCATTTGTTGGGAGGACAGTTCAGGAAGGTCTGGCTTTTTTGTTTTCGGTTCAGAAAGATTTTAAAGTGAACTTTAAAGTTGTATGTTCGTTTTCTTTTATAGTAGGTAAGTTGAACAACCACACCCATATCTCAGAAAAACTTGAATCTATCTTGCATAATTTTTTCTTTTTTATTTCCTCTTTATTGAGACGAACCTCCTGATCATGAGCTTGGGTGTTGGGGCAATGCCAAATTGCTATAAAAAAAGTTTTTTTTGAGATATAACTGACATATAACATTATATTAGTTTCAGGTGTAACTAATATAACGATTCAGTATATGTATATATTGTGAAATGATCACTGCAATAAGTCCAGTTAACACCCATAGTCATTTTTTTAAGGAAATTCAGGCCAAATATATTTATTTATTGAGCAGCTATATGTCATTGCTTGTTAAAATTCAAACCATTAAACTTATTGAAGAATAAAATATTTTAAAACATAATGGACCAATGTGAAAACTTCAACTCTTGCTCCTGTGTAAAGCATTTGGTAAAAGACTTATCCTGTGTCAATTGTAAGACAAATAACTTTTGGTCTGAGAAAAAACCTTTTTAAAGTGACTTGCTTTGTAATAATGGGCTTGTCTGATTAACTGATGTTGATCCATATTTATTAGTAAAATCAATATCAAAAATGCCTTTTAGGGCTTCCCTGGTGGCGCAGTGGTTGAGAGTCCGCCTGCCGATGCAGGGGACACGGATTCGTTCCCCGGTCCGGGAAGATCCCACATGCCGCAGAGCGGCTGGGCCCGTGAGCCATGGCCGCTGAGCCTGCGCGTCCGGAGCCTGTGCTCCGCAACGGGAGAGACCACAGCAGTGAGAGGCCTGCGTACTGGAAAAAAAAAAAAAAAAAAGCCTTTTAAATCACGATAGGATGTAGTTTTTGGAGCAGCTGCTTAGCAAACATTATGCCAATAAAATTTGCGTTAGCGCCGTCTCTGCTGCACGTAAGTCAGTTTTGGGATCAAAACATTGATATTTTGAAGACCCCACTAAATCTTTCTAAAAAGAATTATGTCAAGACTTTTAAACAAAGTCAGCTTTTAAATCTCATTTTTCTGAGCTCCTTTTTATAACCAGTGAGGACAATTGTGTTTTATCAGTAAGAGCTCAAGAACAGAATATTTAAGATAACTAACTGCAATAATCATTATGTTTTTAGCAAATATTTACAACATGAATGCTTCCATAATACACTTCCAATTTAGAATTATATTCTGTACTACAGTCTTAGACACGGAAGCTAAAAATTTTGGACCTTTAAAAAGTGACCAAAAAAAAAAAAAAGGCACAAATCCTTTTTTAATTAACTGTGAAATAATCACAACTAGAATAGAACTTTTCTTTCCAAAGCTTCTTTTTTCTTCCCAGTTTTATTGAGATAGAATAGACCAAAGCATCTTGGAGTGGTATTTTTTTGGTAATATCCTTGAAAGATTTATAATTAAACATCAGTTTTACTGCCAACTGCCATATTTATTTATGGGTGCTGATGACTTTACAGTTTATATTGTAGTTATACATTGCTAAAAATAGGTTAGATTTCTGAATTTTAAATAAGCATTTAAAATGTTAGGCAAGGGAAAGAACTGAGAAAAATAGAGTGTGCTTTTCTTTCATTGCCTGTTTTTTCTCTGCTGGATGACGTAAAGAATGATTATTTCCCACAAAAGTGACCCCAAAATATCTGTCACATCCTCCCCTTAAAATAGTCATACTATTTGTCAGGTCTAATGAAAAAGAAACAAGTTTTCAGACTTGAAGATGTCAACCATCTTCAGCCTGCGCATGGCTGATTGCCATGAACCCAAGATGGGCCAGGCCAGTGCTGGGTGTTGTCTGGTGTTCCCTGAGCTGTGTAGGGAGCCGGAGACTGCCAAGTAGAGAACGGGTGCACTCTAGCCGGTGCGCGTTTATTTACTGCCCAGCCTTAGTCTCATCACGCTATAAGAATAGAGAGCCCAGAAAGGGGTTATATAATGAGATTTGAGCAGAAGGCCAGACTCACTATCATGTAACTGCCCTGAAATTACTTTGTTGGCAATTAAAATATATTTAAACTATTTCTCCATGACTGAAGCTTAAATCTGTGACTATTTTTTTTAATATCCTTTATCTTTTTTTTTCTACATCTTTATTGGAGTATAATTGCTTTACAATGGTGTGTTAGTTTCTGCTTTATAACAAAGTGAATCAGTTATACATATACATATGTTCCCATATCTCTTAAATAATGTCCTCTTCAAAGCAGCTGGTGATTCTTAAAGTTTTCTGGGATAAGAATCCTTTTGGAAATCTGCTAAACTTTCTGCACTTTGTCCTTAGAGCAATGCTTATAAATCCAAAATATACTTTTAGGAAGTCTACCAACAAGTCTACCTTTCTCTTCCAGATTATCCTTAGACCTTGGGCATTTCTTGTAAAGCTACAGAACGCTACCTGAATTCAACACTTAGCCCTGCCATCTCTAGCTTGATGACTCCGGGAATGTCTTTTAAGTGTCAGAAACTTAATTTATTATTATTATTATTATTGTCTTTCATGTTGGTACATTGCCTCGATATGTGGCTTAAACAATATAATGCATATAAACATACCAACATTGTGCCTGCCATGCCGCGGGCCATTTCTACTGATTAATATAATTGCCGTGTGGAACACTGCGTTCATTTTAGTTGGTCAGCAGATTTGCATCTTCCTGGAGGAAAGGACCCCTGAGCAGTTAGATGATGACCAGAAGATTTTTGGGGGGCTTAGGACCCGAGCAGTGAGAGTTGGTGGGCCGGTGACAATGTCTTTAGTGTCATATAACTCATAGCTGTTGCGTCTGTCTCCACTTGAGGTGAAGAAGTCAACCGCAGATAATCACAGAGGCCAGACGAGGGCACCTTTGCCCCTGGAGATGTGTTCACAAATTCTTCCAAACTGTCTTCTTTTTCAAGGACTCTAAGCAGACCACTGCTGTCCTTTCTTCAGACAGGCTCCTGTGGAGCAGATCCTGGAGCCACCTTCTGGTTGTCATTCCAGCCATGTCGTCCTCTGACCACACCGTGGTTGTGTTGATTGGAACATGTCTTCTGCAGAGGGCTAATCACGCTGCCTATGGACTATTTTATTTTAATTGCCAAGTTCTGGGGATTGCATGCAGTCATTTGTCAACAGTCTGCAGTATTGTTGAGCCTAGTGTTATGCAACACAGACTCAAAAGACTCATGTAGTGGAAAGCAGTCCCGTCTACACTGTGCACATATGAACAGCGTAGTTTTTTTTTTTTTTTTTTTTGTGGTACGCGGGCCTCTCACTGTTGTGGCCTCTCCCGTTGTGGAGCACAGGCTCCGGATGCGCAGGCCCAGCGGTCATGGCTCACGGGCCCAGCCGCTCCGTGGCACGTGGGATCCTCCCGGACCAGGGCACGAACCCGTGTCCCCTGCATCGGCAGGCGGACTCTCAACCACTGCGCCACCAGGGAAGCCCTGAAGACTGCCTTTGATTGTGGGAAGGACTGATGTGTGGATAATGGGAAGACCTCAGGCTTTACAGTCAGATCTGTGTTGGAATCCCTCTCTGCCGTTTACTAGCCTTACAGCTCAGTCATTAATGTAGGTATTATGGTGCATCTATCCATGCCCTCAAATGAACACTCACTATCTGTTCCTTGCTGGTGGTTGTCCTGATGGTGATGGCTTGTGACTACTTACATTTCCTGCTTCTTTTAGCAATGCTGCGTGTTCATGCCTGGAACCCTGGCTTTGTGCAAAAAGGGCCATCTGATCTGTTGATTTGCTTTTGACAAGTGACCAGTTGAAGTAGTTTTTTCAAATGCATGAGGATGGAAAAAATAATCATTTACTATCTGTCCTGGAGATTTATCATTGAATATATTACTTACATTCCTAATTTAACCAATTAAGCTAGCTGATGACAAAGTTCATTCTAGTAGTATTGTGTTCTATGGAATGCAGAATAATGTATAAATAAGAATGGTTTATGCGCTTGGACTATTTGCTGTGGAATGTAAAAAATTTTAGATTTTAGTCAACTAGGACCCATTGCCTTAGTTTTTCTTACAAGGTTCACATGTTAGGTTGGTTTCACAAATCTATGCAATATTCATTTTAGGCTTGTTTCTACCACAGTCCTTAGGAATTTGAAGTTAGTTCATAAACTTAAGAGGGAAAGTGATTGTTATCTGAGAGTTGAGTCAGACCCTGAAGAATCATTACTTGGGTCTGTCTAGAATTTAACCCAGTCTCTGCTTTCCTTGAATTACATCCAAAATCAACCCTGGATGGTTTCTTCCAGAATGAGTTCCTTCAGACTCTTCCTCTCAAAGAAAATGTGTCCTACACTGGAGGCCACAACTGAAATTTACCAACTAAGGAGAACCAATGAATGTCCTGGTTTTATAGCAAAAGATTCTCAAAGGTTTTCCAATGTGGTTTATAGAACGTTGATATTTACTTTCAGAATCAACGGTATTGTTTTCCTAACTTTATCTATCCTATTGGTAGAATGAATTAAAAGTCCAAAAGTCCAAATCAAAAACGAAATCACATTCATTTAAAATAAAGATTGGGCTTCCCTGGTGGCGCAGTGGTTGAGAGTCCGCCTGCCGATGCAGGGGACACGGGTTCGTGCCCCGGTCCGGGAAGATCCCACATGCTGCGGAGCAGCTGGGCCCGTGAGCCACGGCCGCTGGGCTTGCGCGTCCGGAGCCTGTGCTCCGCAGCGGGAGAGGCCATAGCGGTGAGAGGCCCGCGTACCGCAAAAAAAAAAAATTAATAAAAAAAAATAAAAATAAAGATTGGGTCTTTGTTATTATTGTCAGCCTGAAATCTCCTATACAGTCTTAGTATTTTTTTGTTTAACGTACAAGCCTCGTTTTGATTGAAGTACTATATTTGAAACGTGAGACTACATATTCGCAAATGGTGGCTGTTTACATGATCAGTGAGAATTTTATTTGTGCTATTTGGTAGGGTCATTGGAAAACCTGTCTTGGCCACATGCCCCTGATTATTGTGGCCTAGAGGGCGGCCAGGGATGGTTTAAATGTTAGCTTCCAAGCGTATTCAGTTTCAGAATTAGGTGATGTCTGAGAAGCAGAAAGGCCAGCCCTTTGTCGTTTCTGCCTCTTTGTTAAGCTCAGTACTGATGGGCATGGTCTCTGCTCCTAGGCTGTGAATTAAACAGAGCAGAACAGAAAATGAAAGGCAGAAAACAGCTGCTTACCATTGTTAACGGACGAAACAAAGAACAGAGGGTGGGATACTCAATAATGCCAGCTGTGTCCACCGCGGTCTCTTCCCTGTGATTTTTCTCTGACTTGGTCAGCGCAGTCTTCCTGGCAATGAGAGCCACAGGGGGTTAGAGGCTGGGAGGCAGAGAGGGCACAAAGCCCAGGCCACTTCCATAGTCTAAACATGTGACAAAACAAAGAAGTGGCCAAACAAGGCTGTAAGTATTGTGGCACCTTTTCAAACCTTATGCCTAACAAGATAATATATGCAGTGTTCATAAAATTCTGTGCACTTCCGTTTTGCCTTTTGCAAAATACTTTAAGGATTTATAAAACTTTATTGATTCATTGTGTGTGCCAGGATCTTGAACTGGTAGTGGGATACAAGCTTATAGCCACATAAAGAATGCCTCTTTCAGACCCATTGGGTTTTTTCTGTGACGGTCTGACTAATGCATGATTCTAAATTTCATTCAGTGGGGTTACCTCCGATTCCGAGGCTAATTTGTCTGTCTTTGCTGTCCCACACATTAGCACTCATAGTGTCCATATTTTGGAAAATGGCTTACAAGAGGCAGGCAGGGGCTGTGTCAGAGTGGGCTTAGCCAGGCTGTGTCCTCCAAACAGGGCTATAGTTGGTAAAAGTTATTCAGAGCTGGGGATCTGCTGCCGACCTTCCTGGCTTCCAAGCCCAATTCTATCAACTATAGCTGTGTGACCTTGGACAAGTTACTTAACGTCTCTGTCCCTCAGTTGCCCCAACTTAAGAAATGGAAACTGACTGGTAGCAAATGATATTCCAAATAATGTATAATGGTAATAAATTACTGTTATTTGTTGTACTATTTATTCTTCTCCCCAAGATTTTAATCTATTTGTTCTCTTGTTCTTGGGCTCAGGTAGGAGATGGAGGCCCATGAATATACCGCATAGAGATGCTGTACTCCATCTCTAGGTATCAATTCTAAACGACAGGCTTTGAAAGTCATAGAAAAATCGCTCACACAAATTTTGCTCTCTGCTTTTGATCCATATAGCTCTTTTCTAATTTCTAAACCAAAACACTCCAACATTGATTTTGAATGAACTATAGGAAGCCTAGTGGACTCAGTCAATAGCCCTGACTTGAGAAGGGCCATGGTCAAAGATGTAAAGGCCTCTTGATTTTAGAAGGTGTTCTATTACATTGTTCTCAGTATTACTGATAGAAGCATTATTGGGAAAACTGTTATGAAGCCCTTGATGCTAGCGCTGATGGAATCAGTTATTCACTCATTCTAGCGTTCTGCAGCTGTGGACATTGCTGCTGTTCTGTGACTTGAAGGACACCTAGAAAAATCATAAGGAGAAGAGAAGGGGATGGATGATGACAAAGGCTTGGATCCCCATTCTGAATTCGGTGGCTTGGAAATTAAAACTTAAGTTTTTCCAGAAAAACAAAAATAAAATGGCTACCTCTAATAATGTCTTTAAGAAAACTCTTAAATTTCAGTTCATACTTACCTACAGTTTCAAGTGTCCTTAGGTAGAGGCTTGTTTTCTGCTTTTGTACAGTGGGAATTCTCATAACTAGGTGCATCCCAGATGCACAGCCTAGTCTACTTTTGTGTTGTCAAGACTTTTCTTTTGGCCATTATTTGTTTTCTGATTGTTTATTGTCTCTGTCTCATTTGCTAGGAGGGGATAATGTTGAATGTATTGGAAAAACAGATATTTGGTAGCCAGTTGGAAAAGTTAAATGCTCATTTCTTCGTTTTGAGTTCAAGTAAATGTTCAGTCCCCATGGCAGTTACTTTGATTGTTAGTCTTACCAATAAATGGGCTAAGGGAGATTTTTTTTGACTTTGCTATGATGGATCATTGCATCTTTTGTTTTTTACAATGACATTTACAGGAAGGAAAATTCATAGTGTTTTCATTCTGCTTTTAGTATGTTGTCCTAGAATTATCCATCAGAGATTGACACCAAATATACTTGTATGCTGATGGTACATCAACAATTTCCAGAAAAAATTAATTTATCTCCTCTCCCACAGGCAAAATCTGACATTAAAATGTGAGGCAGCAATGGATTTAGACATAATTTGAAACCCATCAATATTCTAAACATTAACCTTCTGAATTCTCACAGTTCTATTGTAAGTTAATTAAGTAATTACATTTTACACATATTTTCTTTTTTGTATTATGGAACTACTATTAAGTAAATTGTTGCTTTATCATCTTCACACAAGAGTTGATCTGCCATAGAACTTCATCCATTCATTCAGAAGGTATTTCTTGAGGACCTACTATGTGCCGGTCACTGTTCTGGAAGAGTGGGAAACAACAATGAACAAAAGGCAAAATCATTGGCTCTGGAGCTTACATTGTAGGGTGTGGAGTAGCAGCAACATAATAAGTAAAATAGTAGGTCAAAAATACTGTGGGGCTTCCCTGGTGGCGCAGTGGTTGGGAGTCCGCCTGCCGATGCCGACGCGGGTTCGTGCCCCGGTCCGGGAAGATCCCACATGCCGCGGAGCGGCTGGGCCCATGAGCCATGGCCGTTGAGCCTGCGCGTCTGGAGCCTGTGCTCCGCTACGGGAGAGGCCACAACAGTGAGAGGCCCGCGTACCTCAAAAAAAAAAAAAAAAAAAAATACTGTGAAAAGTAATGGAGCGGCGTTCAGTAGTAGGAGTGTTGAGGTAGCGTAGTGAGAGTGGCGCATTTTATACGGAGTGTTCAGGGTAGGCCTTACTGAGAAGCAGATTTTTTAATAGACTTGATGGAGGTGAGGGAGTGAGGCAAGCAGGTATTTGGGGGAAGGGAGCATTGAGCAGAGGGCAGGAGTAGATGATGACCTCAGAGGTAGAGAGGGGCATGTGGAGTAAGGCCTCGTGTAGGTCATGGTAAGGACTTGGCGCTTGCTTGGAGAGAAGGGTTTGAGGAGGGGAATGACCTGCTCTGACCTACAGTCGATCTGGCTGCGGAATTAAGAACAGATGGTAAGGGAGCAATGGTGGGAGTAATTGTTATGCTCTTCCTAATGAGCTCTCCTAAAACTTCACCAGCCTGTCAACATTTATTGAAAAGAAAATGTTGAATATTTCCGAGGAAATTTAGCTGCATTGTTTTCTAGTTCGTGATTCTAGTGCATTCTAGTTGATTTGCCATCAAAGAATCAAAATGTAGGGGCCTATTTAGGTCTGCATTAATGAAAAGATGTCATTTAAAATGAGAACTTATACATCATACAACTTTCAAATGAAAAGTGATTGGAAAGAGTCCTTCCTTCTGTAATGCTTCCAGAGGCCTATGGAATGACCAAAAAAAAAAAAAAAAAATCCCCCTTCCATGTAGCAGTAAATCCCCATTAATTAACCTAGAATTTAAAACTCATCCAAAGGGATGGGGCTACACAGGGAGGAGAAGAAGCAGTACTCCTCAGCCTGGCTTCCCGGGGCCCTCAGGGATGATGTTGGTTAGCAGCTGCTGGTGATGACAGGGTGACAAGATGGGCTTCTCCAAATCCTTGAAGCTCTTGCTACCTATGTCACCTTCTTGTGTTCTCAGGCCTTATCTTGCCATTGGGAAGAATTTATGTTACCGATTTTTTCATTTCTGATTAAGGAAATTCTTACAAGTATTAGTCTCTTTCTTGACGTAAGCCAAACATCCACAAAGCCATGTTTTCTTGGCTGGAGTGTGTTGGGGCCTGGGCTGGGGTGTGTGGCAGAGTCCTTGCTCCGGTGTCCCTGAGTAATACCACTGCCTCTAGCTATCCAGCATTCCGGAAAGCCCAGTTCTTCCCTTCCTGTGTTGGATTAGCTACTATATTCTATATTTCCCTAGGAATTGTAACTTAAATTTTTTAAAAATTGTGACTAATACATAATTATTATAGAAAACTTGGAGAAAACACCAGAAACGTGAAGAAGAAAATAAAAACCACCTGAAATGATGCCTTGGGAGAACCACTGCAATGTTGTTTATATTATTACTTTTTTCTTCAAATACTATAAAAAGTAAACAGGAACAATATCTCAGCATATATATATTATATATCTATATATAAGTATTTACATATATTCTGAATAGTGAAAGTATAAAGTTTACTTCCAAAAATAAGAAAAGAAAAAAGGGGAATCTAAAATGATATAAAATGATATGCAGCTAAAATGATATAAAATACAGCTAAAGGACATAAAATTATATAAAAACAATCAGCTAAATGATATGAAAATATATACAGCTAAAATAATATAAAAATAATTCTTCCCTTATACCAAAAACTGAAATATGACCATGAATTTCACAAGACGTGCATTTTGCATTTACTGGCGTGATTACGAGGAGGGATTATTTGGGTTTGGCACTTTGAAAAGTGAAAGCATCCACTCAGTTGGAACCTGTCTGGTTTCTTTTTAACTTGGCAAGCATACCTGCTAGAGAGCTATGCAGTTTTTCTAGTGTCTGTACTCAAGTTTGTCTTTATTTTTGTTTTTCTAGAAGTTAAAAGTTTGACATTCTTTCTCTGTCTCTCATTTGCTACAACCTTTACTTAGTACCACCATCTCTCCTGTAACATTTGATTCTGTACTTGGTCAGTGTTAGAAATGGAGGTTTCTGGTATACTCAAACTAGTGAAGACACAGAAAGTATTCAAATTTAACCTCCGATTCGCCATCGTTTGCAAAAGTTCTGAAAAAAATTGTAACTCTGCGGCGGGCCGTTTCCGACCAGCAGAATAACGAGCCGCCACACGCAAGATTCTTCTCGTATCACACTTTATTGGAGCACAGCTTGGTTGAAGAAAGATGGAAGGAAGACCCCGCAATCCTATAGCAGTCTGCTTATATAGGGATTAAGAACATGTGTCGCTCTGTGATTGGCTTTCGCCGATGGTGCGATTTGTGAGCCAGCATCGGATAGGTCGCTACTTTAAAACCTCATTAGTATACTTAGCGCAAGCGCAGTGGCCACAGGAAGGATGACTCAGCTTATTTCAGCTTCCTGCCGCGTAGCAGTTAGCTGACCGCGCCCTACATAACTCAATTATGTATATTACTTGAGTGAAACAAGTAAAGCAAAAGGGGAAAAGAAAACCCTCTCTGAGACTTCAAAGCAAAATAGGTCGAGGAGCAACCTGTGAGAAACCAAAATACTTTTTTTTAGAAGTATAAGAAGTTAGACGTGGCTCTGAATGACAACGAGGTATTAAGCATATATTTGTTAAAGTAATTTGGAATGGTATTAAATACACATCTAAAGTATCCGAGCGGAATGAACTCTGAGACTAAATAATTTTGTCTTGACACCAGAAGTGTAGCGCCATATATTGTAACTATAAAGGCACAGTCTTCAGAAGTATTTTGGAAATTTGTACATCAACATATGTTAAAGCTGTAATGGTCACTATTTCCTACTTCCTATGCCCACTGACGGCTTTAAAGGCTTTAAAGACGGATTTAAAGGATTCAACATTGGCTTTTTCTTTGCCGGCCATTCAGAGGCAGATTCTTACTTCACTTGTTTCTCCAGGAATGTTTTCTCACAGGTTCATTTTACTTGACTTGTACACATATGAGCTTAATGCCTGTGTAATTTTAGCTGTTAGTTGAAGGTGGTTTTCAACTAACTAGAAACAGAGTGCCCATTCCCTACAACACTGCTGCAAAATTAAGACTTTACCTAAGATTCAGTATTCAAGATGGATGTACATACAAACGCAATTTGTAAATTTTACCATTAATATCCTTACTTTAGAAACTCCCCTTCCTTTCATTTGATCCAGAAGAGTCTTGTCTTTTCCAACCTCCCCTAGTGTGGAATCAGGGACCGGGAAAACTGGAAGAAAGGTGATTATGGCGTTGGCAAAGCACGCATGCTTACTTGAGAGTACATTGTGGAGATAATTAGTGGTTCCACCTCTGTGTTGGCAGTGTAGATTTGCAGCCACTAATTTGGGTTTGGGATGTGTGCTCAGCCACTGGCTGCTGTGTCATGCTAGAGTCATGGGTGGGACCTAAATTTAGGGGCATGAACCTAGGCGTCAATTGGGAGGTTCTCCACGTCTAGCTTTACCTGACTCTCATCACACATTGTTTTTTTGTTAAAGGGCCATAATTCAGCCTATGGAAAAGGGGAGATGCAGGGTAGGTTGGGTCAAAATCAACATTCTACTTAAGTTTGAATAGACATCCTTACACTCCACATTTGTGCTATCCATTCCACCTTTCAAAGGTCAGGAAAATTGTACTCATTATTAAGTATTTTTTGGATACCTAATTTTCAAACCAGATAATCAGTGACCTGCCGCCCTGGGACTTCTTAAGAACAATTTTCTTTGAGTCTGACCTGTCACTTGTACCCTCATGCTAGGTGCCATGCTATTAGGGTAAAACCAATTAATTACTGCATGAAATGAAAGCACTTACGTATGGAATGCTGAGCAGTAACATTTAGTGACACTAAACTTGCACCATGAAATGGGGGCATTATAAACCTTATTAACAGTCTCTAATTTTTGCATGCCATTTTGGTGCCTCTTGATCACTTTGGATATAAATTTTAAAAATTAACTGGTTGCATTCAACTTTGAATAAAGCTTTAGCTTTCTAAAAGAGGAAGACTGATAAGTGAATTGTTTGAGGATAGATCTTGGAGTTGGGCTGGTTTGTCTTCAGTGAGTACCAATGATTTACACGAAGAAAAAACTTGACTGCTGATGTGTTTATTTGCATTTGATAACATCTTTGCAGTTTAAAGTTACCCTAAACAGGGTTCAAGTAGTCATAGAAAAAGGTTGGTCTGAACCGTCAACCAATACAGAAATTTTGATTGATGGAAATGTTCAGACTTTAACACAATTAAGTAGATTGCCATAACTGGGAAACCATCTTACTTTGGTTCTAGCATATACTGGTTTATATAGCCAAGGATGTAGGTGCTTATTTATTGCAGTTTCATCTATAAAAAATGCTTAATTGTTCCAAAATATTTCTGGATTATCTATATTGCAGAAAGATATTTCTTTTGAGAACTGTGGGTGGTGGAGAGGACTAAACACTTAAAAAAAATGCTCCTTTTTGAAACCATTGATGAAACTCTTAATTTACTAGACACTGAGGTTCAATAGAGGAAAACAGTTTGTCTTTGCTGCATTTGGGATTTGTGTGGTTTTTTGGTTCAAATTGTGTAAGAGCTACTGTTCTTTAACATAGTTCACATTATTGCTTAAGAATGTAATTTATGATTTTGGAAATTATTTTTTAAAAATGGGATTCATTACTGGGAATCAAAAAGGCAAAAGACCGTAAGTAATTTTTACATTGTGTTTTATACGAAAATACTTTTATTTGTCCTTATTTTGAAAACCTTTGAAATGGCTATAACAATCTAGCAAAAATCACTATGAATTTTTTTTACATGTTAAAATAACATTAATTGGGACCCTGCATAGAAGCATTGCTGATTACATGGTTTATTATTGGAAAGTGGTTCATTATTGTGAAGTACTGAGACACTCCCAATCGACATAGTATTATTTCTTTCTTCCTGAGACATTTTGAAATGTTCTTCTTTAGTGAATCCAAAATTTAAAAAGAAATAGATAAGCAACACAGGATATAACTAATGCTGTCTTTCTCTCCAGGTTGTACAGATTGGCTCTAGGGAGGTCATGGGAAGGGGTAAAAAGTTTGACTCTTACTTCACGAGAAGCACTGTAGGGTGGTGGACATGGGCTGGTTACTACATCTGATTTTACTCACTTCCTTTGTGGTCTTGGTGAATCATTTCCCATCTCTGTGCCTCAGTTTCTTTATTTAAAAGCATGGGATTAGAGCCAGTGATTTTAAACTTAACTCTATTCTAAGCCTCTGCTGGAGAACAGTCTCTACATTCCAGAGGATCTTGAAGCATGACCTGGTTGAGTCTCCAAGCCTGTTGCCACCGCCATGACTGCCCCCTCCTCTTTGGTGGTTTATCTCCTACTCTTCCTGGCTTCCCTGGCTCAGAAAATTTGCTGCCACTCTTGGGAATTATCCTTGACCCTTCTCTCTCTCTCACACCCACAGCTAACCAAGTCCCACTGGTTCTGCTACTTAAATAGCTTCGACTCCTTTACCTTCTCTCCATCCTCACTGCTACAGTGATGGAGGCCACTGTTGTCATCTATTGCATGTCTTACTCCATTCTTGGGCTTCTTTATTCCCCTTTCCCTTAGACTAAAGTCCAAGTTCCTTACCCTGGCTTACAAGACCCTCCTTCTGTTTGCCTCTGCCATCTCTCCTGTGCCATTTCTCCCCACTCTTCCTCTCCAGTCAACCAGCCACATGTGCTGTCCTCGGTTTGCAGAAGATGCCATCGCCTTTCCTTCCTGTGGCTTTCCTGTCCACTGTTCCCTCTGTCTGGTCATTCTTACTTAGCTCTACCCTTTCCTTTCCCTGTTTCCATTTGCCTGATCCTCTTCATCTTTCAGCTCCTATCTTGAAGATCACTTCCCCAAGGGTTCCCTGACTGTTAGACAAGGTTATTTTATTTTCCCATAGTTCTTTGTGCTACTTGTGCTTTAACGCATCGGGCTCGGATAGAATTCATACTGTTTAGTTGTCCATCTCCCTCTGTTAGAATGTGTGCCCCATGAGGGTAGGAACTTTTTCTGTTCTGCTCTTGGTGGTATCCTCATCTCTTGACACAGTACTTGGCATATAGTAGATATTCAGTAAATACTTGCTGAATGAATACGTGAAAGAAGGAAAGAAAGGAAGAAAGGTAAAATTCTGTGAATTTGCAATAAGAAAGCAAGCCTAGCAGGCAGCAGCTGTACCTTCTTCCTCTCTTTTCTTGCCATCATCCTCCCTACCTCCTACCCCATTTCTGTTAGGTACAGGGACTTCCCTACCAATGCAGGCCCTGTTTTAGTTATCACCTCATAGGAAGTAATGGCCTTCCCTCTCAATAATGTTACAGACCCTGAGTAGAGCTATCCATGCAAATTTTTCCCAAATTCAAGTTCCTCATTGCTCCCATTTATATGAGAAGCGATACAGGCCCATGTTGGATCTAGCTAAACTGCATAGATGGCTTTAGATGATCTTTCTCTGCTAGCAAAAAAGTTTCCAGTCCAATAAACTTCGCTTAATACTTCCTCTACCCATCTTGATGTCACTGCTGCGATATGTTTAATAGTAGTGACTCAGAGTGATTCAGTGCTAATGTCATTATTATCTTCAGTTGAATATTTATTTCTCTTATTTTGATTTCTATAAGTACAGACCTTTTGGCCCTTCCTGCTCATTTTTAAAATTGTTACAGAAGCTCTTGGTATTGGATAAGGTAGGGAGAGCTTCAAGGACTACCTTCTAGTTATAAAGATGGTCAATATCATATTGACTTTAGAAGTGGGTGAATCCAGCCTCATTGGTGCCTGTCTGTATCTGTGCTGTCTCCCCACGAGGTGATGTTGCAGAGCAATTTAAAAAGTGGGCTCCAGAATCAAAGCCCACCTCTGGAACCTTCTTCTTGCTGATTAACTCAGAGCAAGGTACTTAACTTTCCTGGGACCCAGTTTCCTTACCAATCAAATGAGGGTAATAATAGTATCTACATCTTACAGTTTTAATGAGGGTTAAATGAGGTACTGCATGTAATGTGCTTAGCATGGTGTTGGCACGTGTTCAACACATGCCAGTCATTGTAAATAGGTCTCTGGGATTAGCATAAGACTTGCCTATTGTAATTATTTGCATAAATGGGAAAAAAAGTAGTAGTTAATTAGCTTTGCCGGAAAAAACTGGTTTAAGGTGTCAAGTGCAAAGAGCCTTGGGCTGGGAGCGGGGAGATCGTCTTAACTCTGCCACTTGCTAAGTACCCAACCGAGGGTCAAGTCACCAGCTCTCTGTCTTAAGATGAGGTTGACACCAAATCAGCTCTGCTGTCCTTTCTAATGTTATTAGCCTTTTGTGAGTCCAGGAATGAGTGGTTATTTCATTTCAAATACCTCACTAGGGTAGACACTGAATAAATATTTGCTAAGTTGAATGGAATCTGCTGACTTTATCTCTGGAATGTAGATGATTCTTTTAAAAAGCTTTTTCTGCATCTATTGAGATGATCTTTTTTTTTTTTAAATAAATTTATTTATTTATTTTTGGCTGCGTTGGGTGTTGTTGCTGTGCGCAGGCTTTCTCTAGTTGCGGTGAGCGGGGGCTACTCTTCGTTGCGGTGCGCGGACTTCTCATTGCGGTCGCTTCTCTTGTTGCGGAGCACGGGCTCTAGGCGTGCGGGCTTCAGTAGTTGTGGCTCGCGGGCTCTAGAGCACAGGCTCAGTAGTTGTGGCGCACGGGCTTAGTTACTCCGCAGCATGTGGGGTCTTCCCAGGCCAGGGCTCGAACCTGTGTCCCAGGCATTGGCAGGTGGATTCTTAACCACTGCGCCACCAGGGAAGTCCCGATGATTTAGTTTTATGATATTGAATTGTAATGACAGAAAACAATGGTGGTGATTTTGAGATTTAAAAAAAAAAAAAGACAAAATGAAAAGCCAGAGACAAGCTGTATATCAGGGCTGTTGTAACAAAGTACCACACACTGAGCGGCTTAAACAATAGAAATGTATAGTTTCACAGTTGTGGAGGCTGGAAGTCCAAAATCAAGGTTTCAGCAGGGCTGATTCCTTCTGAGGATTCTGAGAGACAGTCTGTTCCATGCTTCTCTTCTAGCTTCTGGTGCTTTGCTGCCAGTCTTTGGTGTTCCTTGACTTCTGCTGCATCACTTCGATCTGCTTTTATCTTCACGTGGTGTTCTTTCTGTGTGCATGTCTTGTCCAAATTTCCGTTTTTTATAATGACATGCGTCATATTGAATTAGGGGCCCACCCTACTGTAGTATGAGCTCATCTTAACTTATTACATCTGCAGTGACCAAGGTCACATTCTGAGGTGCTGGAGTTAGGACGCATGTCAACCTATGAATCTTTGGGTGATGCAATTGAACCCCTAACAGGCTGCTTATTCTGTCCTTTTTGTATAGCTATCATCTCTCCATCCTTCTTTCTTACCTTCCTTCCTTTCTTCCAATAAACATTACTGTGCAATACAAGCAGATTGATAACAATTTTAGAAACATCTTTAAAGCTTTACATAAATGGCCTCGAGCTAATTCTCAGCAGTTGACTTTTTAATTTGTGACTTACTCATGACTTTTTTTTCCATCTCATTTCCTTTTTTTTTTTTTCTCTCTTGCTGCCCCTCTTACTGGACTCTTCCTAACTCTTGCTTCTTCACCCAATTCACCTACTTTTCCTTCTTCACTGAGCATTTCCCTTGTTATAAATAGATAGTTCTGCCACCAGATGGTGTGCAAGGACTGGGAAAGGATTGGAAACACGCTGGCCGATGTGGCAGCTTTTCAACATTTTATCTCAGGAAGAAAGTTGACATAATAAGCCCAAAATGAGATCCTGAGATCGTGTAGATTTTACTTCTCTCTGTACATTTTCTCTTCCTGTACTGTGCAAGCAGAACCCTGAGCTGGAAATCTTGAGGAAAAAAAAAAAAGTTAAAAATTTTGATGAATAAGAGTTAACAGGAGACCCTGATCTGAGAATAGTTTCAACAGTAATATTAGGCTGAGAGGTGGAAGCAAGCTTCTGGGGTCTGAGGGCCACTTCCTCAAACAGATAGATTCAGAAACCACAAAAAAATGGGGAAATCTGTTGAATGCAATAAAGCTGTAGAAAGGCATTCGTGAAATAAGGCGCTTCAGCTGTCATTTAATTCAGCAGTTTCAAATGAGGCCTGCCGCCCACATGCAGCTCACAGACCACAGCCACTCACAATGCGCCTCGTTTGGCTTGCACAGGGTTTTGTTATCATTATTCCTATTGATTGCGAATATTAAAACAATCCCAGTATTTCACATAATCATCCAGGTTTCAGGCTTCTTCTGGGGAAAAAAAAAATCTGAAGGCCTGGCAATACTGGCTGAATGTTTTTCTTGGCAGTACCTTCCTATGGCTGAGTTGAGGCTGTCCCTTCCGTTGGAACTTGTGATTTACAGCTTGACTTTGTGTCTTCCACCCCCTTTGCATGCGGAACCCTCACCCCCATTGAAAATGTTGCCTGCCGCTGCCAGCCTGTGAAAGGTATTTGAATACGTGACCCTGCTCTCCTGTTTCTTAGAGGAGGAGATGAGGCCCAGAGAGGGGAGTTGACAGCTGATTCAGTGCCACACCTGCCCTGGAATTCCCGCTGAGCCCTGTTGGCCCGTGAAAGAGAAACGGGTGGGGAAAGGGTGAGCGTGACCCACCACAGAAGTGTGATGCAGTTTAAACAAAGAGTCAGGAGGGAAGGTGAAAAACCTGAACACCTGTTGTTACTCAATATAGAAAAAGAAACTAGAGCCATACACAGACACACAAGTGAAAAGATGAGGAACCCCCAAGTAAACACCTTACAGGGAACTTGGAGAGAATTAACAAATACATGATCAGAATACCACTGGTCAGCCGTCCAAAGAAAGAAAGGAACCCTAAAGGGCTACCTGCACGTTTAGGCTATCTCTGGACTGAACTCCTTATTTAAGCATTGAGAAGGTGGTTGATGAGACAGAGTGACTGAGAAGGCAAGGTAGCAAATCAGCTAGAAACTGGATGGTTTATTATCCAAAGAAACAGCAGAATGCCTTTCTGGGTACCTATGAAATGGCTGTCACAGACACTTTCCATCAGAATGTGGGGACCAATTAGTGGAAGAGTGATGGGGTAGACATGGAGTGATTCCGAAGGTGGAAGCAGGGAATTTTTTGCTTGCCTCGGTGAAGATAAATGGGATTGTAAATGGGCTGGGCTGACTCCTGGATGATTCATTAGCCATAGCAAGTATTTATTGAGAGCTTACTCTGTGCTAGGCTCCGCACTAAAAGGTAGACGTGTGATATCATCGTATCCTCTACATTACTGAGGTCATGACTGTTGTCATCCCTATTTTATAGATGATGAGACTGAGGACCAGAGAGGTCAGGTAACTTTTCCAAGTCCACTTAGCTCACAAATGACAGAACCAGGATTCAAATGCAAACTCTCAAAAGCTGCCTATCACCAGAGTCTTCCCACGTAACAACCAACCTGCTCTACTGCCCCCCAGCCCTGGCCAAGGCCTGGCCTAGTGATAAATGCCCTTCATGTCCTGAATCCAATTTGGGTTGGCCTACTGGTAAATGCTCAGCATGTCCTGGATCAAATCTGAAACAGTGGTGGAGGTACACCATTTGGACTGGGTGGCATATAACGAGTTTGGAAAAACTAACATTTAAATTTCCAGGGAACTCCCTGGTGATCCAGTGGTTAGGATTCAGTGCTTTCACTGCCAGGGGCCTGGTTTCAATCCCTGGTTGGGGAACTAAGATCCTGTGAGCCGTGTGGTATGGCCAAAAAAAAAAAAAAATTTCCAACACGCAACTAGTTTGTTTCAAAGGGTCACTAAGTTAGAGGTCTAGCCAGTTGTCAATGAACCTTTGTCCTAAGAACACGAGTAAATGACTTCTGGGAAACTTTGTGGTCTGACATCATCTTCTTATTTCCACCTGGGGCATGCTGGTAACATCTATAATAAAGGTAGATCACTAGAAGCTTAAGCAGATGACCTTTTTAGAGAGAAGGAAACTTGGCTGTGGAAGAGGGAACTGGAGCCCAATGCGAAGGTGAATACGTGAGGCTGGTGAAGAAGCAGCGGATATCCCTTCTTTCTACATTCTGGAAAACCCTCTGATTGGGGTTCCGACCAAAGGGAGACGCACGAGAGGCAGCAGCCTTGGAGGGTTGGTCTTGTCGCTTTCTGAGCAGGCTTAGAGGAAGGAAATCAGGCTCATTGTTAAAGGGATCATTCCTACGTGCAAGTATAAACTGTGGGACCCCGAAGGAATGAGTGCCCAGACCAGTTGTGGGTAACATTTTTTACAACTGATCTAGCAGAGAGAAGAGGGCAGCTGGAGCTCTTGGTTTTTAAATGCTATTAAGCTCTTCTGGCCAGAGAACTGTTAAGCCGGACAGGATAAGCTGCCAGAAGATCTGGCAAATACAACAAGGGAGAGTTGAGTTTATTGCATCTGGAGAAAAGTAATCCCAGTTACAAGCATATGATCCCAATAAAACCCCAAACCACAGTGTTCTCTAACCCTTATAGAAAACCCAGTTCTCTACTCAGAACATTAATGCAGGGCTGGTTGCCGTTTCTCAAAATTCAACACTTCCACCAATATTTACTAAGTCCCTGTTATGAGCAAAAAGTGGAGTTAGACATGATCCAGGAAGAAACATGCAAAATGATAAGGGAATTGAGAAACCTATGGTATGAAAAGAAGTTTCAGAGGTGAACGTCTTAGCTGCACAGGTGATAGCTAAGGGGGATGTATAGTGAATTGTTAGTACATGAAGGATAGGTACAGAATCTGCAAAAACTTTTTAATCCATCCTCTCTTTTTAAAAATTATATTAGGAACAGTAAAGTTCTGGTCAAATGTTATGTGCTTGAAGTAAAATCAGGACATAAAATGTATTATTCCACCTGGAAGCTAGTAAACTAATGGCACTCTTATTCATGAACTGGTACAGGTTGAAAACTAAAACTGCCTCAGATAAAATCAAATGAGAGCTCAAAACTGATAGTTTAGAACAGTTAACGTATTAAAGGATTTTTCCCTCTAAATTTCAGAGTTTAATATTAGGAGGGAGAAGGGAAAATATCTCAGAATATGTTTTTTTTTTAATAAATTTATTTTTTATTTCTATTTATTTATTTTTGGCTGTATTGGGTCGTCCTTGCTGCCCGCGGGCTTTCTCTAGTTGCAGCGAGCAGGGACTACTCTTCGTTGCGGTGTGCAGGTTTCTCATTGCGGTGGCTTCTCTTGTTGCGGAGCACGGGCTCTAGGCACGCGGGCTTCCGTAGTGGCACACCAGCTTAGCTGCTCCGTGGCATGTGGGATCTTCCCTGACCAGGGATTGAACCCGTGTCCCCTGCACTGGCAGGTGGATTCTTAACCACTGCACCACCAGGGAATCCCCTCAGAATATGCTTTTAATGTCACTGTCAAATATAGGCATTCCACCATCCCTTATTTATTTATTTTTAATTCCTTAAAAAAATTTAAAATCCAAGTAATATAGGTACATAGTTAAAAAAAATCAAACAGACATATAATTTATAATGAAACACAGCAACTCTTTTCCTTTACCACGTTGTTCACTTTCAATAATTGCAGTCTTTCTTCGGGTAGTTATGTCTATATTTCTAAATAATATGCTTATGCTGGCAAGTTTCTACTCCTAACTCTTTACATTGTCTCCTGCCTTCCTGTCATGGTAATTGGGCATTTACTTCCTTCTGCTCACACGCGTATTTCCTCACTTCTCTTTCTCCCAAAGTAGTTTTAAGGATGATGATTTCTTGCTTGTATCATTTCTTTTTCTGGAGTTTATAAATATTTTTTCCACTGGCCTGGTTTTCTATGTATCTATCCCTGTTTTTTCCCACCAGTGCACTAGCAGATCTTTCAGATGGCTATCAATATTTTTTTCCAACTGTAAAAAGAAATGAAATGATCAATAAATTCTATTTCTCCCTTCCCCTCCCCCTTCTCCAGCCTCCACCACTTCTGTCTGGAATGGTTGCTTTCTTGGTCTGATACGTGGCTGTCACTCTGGCCTTTCCTTTCAGCATCATTTTGCTTTGGGTTCCCTGTGCCCTAGGTAACCATGTCTAACTCTTTTCTACTCTTTGCTCAGAGACGTCTTACAGCGGCTTCCTAAGAAAGATATACTGAGTGCAAATTTCTGTATCTTTCTCTCTTTATTTTTAGTCTTTGCAGGTATGAAAATTCAAAGGTCACTTCCCCTCTTTCACTCGATTGATAATTTGGTTGGGTGTAGGCGTGTAGTCTTCCAACAAATGCAGGTGAGGAGTCCAATGCTCTTTTGTTTTGCTTTGTTTTTTTAAATTTTTATTTCTTTATTTATTTGGTTGTGCTGGGTCTTAGTTGCGGCAGGTGGGCTCCTTAGTTGTGGCACATGGGCTCCTCGTTGTGGCATGTGGGCTCCTTAGTTGTGGCATGCAAACCCTTAGTTCTTCCTCTCCGTTATCTCTGTTGTAACTCTGGATTTTGCACCTTCTGGGTTGACCCCTTAATAGTTTTATTTTTTCCTCTAATTTTCCATCTGTTTTTCTGTTTGTTCCAATCTCTTGGAGAATCCTCTGACTTTATTTTGGTTACCATACTTTTTAATTTGCAAGAGTTTTCTCTCTTTTTCCCCCAATAGAATGCTGTTTTTGTTTTATTGATATAGGAACTCCATCTTCTTTGAACTCTGAGCATATTCATGTTCTCGTGTGTGTGTGTGTGCGTGTGTGTGTGTGTGTGCGTGTGTGTAACAGTTTGTCCCGCTGCATGCTTTCCTACCGTATCCAGTGCTTACTTTTTTTCTCTTTGTTTTTTTCAGTCTCTTTCTTTGACATTCGAGACTATTCTCAAATGTCTGGTAATCCTTGGCCTCCGCTCATATTTGAAAGTGGGTGCTAAGATGCTAATAGGCAGTTCTGAGGGCATAGTCAGGTGGCTGGAAAGCTCCGTTGTTAGTACCTAGAGGTCTTTTCTCTGCCATTCAGTGTCTCCAGAGAGGAATCATTCCATTTCCTGATTAGGAGATGGGTTTTTTTATACAACAAATTTGGTGGTAGAGGTGCAGGAACATGTTTCTTTCTTGGTGAAGATACATATATAGCTTTGCAGGCTCTGAATTACGTTTAAGATCCAGGAGGGTTGCAGGTGTCTCTAAATATTTCTTCTTACAGTAAGGTCTCTGAGAGCCTTAAGTAGAGAAGACATATGGCATTGCACAAATTTGAGCTTCTCAGGTTGAGTAAACCGTGCCTTGTTTGGATCATCATTGACAGCTGCTTGCTGTCCATTACTGACTGGGGGCCAGAGGAAGCCGAGCTAAGAGGTGCTTCAACTGCATGACCTCCACTACATTTCTGCGCCCTTGAGTAAAGCAGCTGGGAACTTACCGAGGAGTGTGTGTATGTGCATGTGTGCTATGTGTGTACACACGCGTCAGTGTTCTCACTTAGCTGTAATCCCCTGGAAATGCCACAGGTGGTCCATGCCAACCACTCTGTAGGTAGACCTTTAGCCAGTGTCCCTGTTTTTAGAGCTTTGTGGAGCCATGGTACCCACAAGTGCTGCCCTCAGGCTTTCTCTGGGAGCGTGGCTGGTTTGTCTTTGTAATCTGCCTCTTAAGCTACGATTTTCCTTATTTTGCTAGGTTAGTCATCACTCTTCTGTCTCCTTCCATCTTCCAAAGATTTGTTGAAATCTCTTGGCTGCTATCACAACCCCTGTCATTCTCCTAGTCTTTGAGGGTTAATGCATTTAAGAAAATTCTACTATTGTCATTTTAGTGGCATTTTGGGAGGTAGAGGAGATAAAGCCCTGTGGTTTAATTCAGTATGTTTACTTTGGGTTTTTGTTTTTGTATTCTTTATCACGATTAAAAGCGCTTCAAGGTAAAGAACCAAGTTTTACGTTGTAGGTTCATAGTGCACAGAGTAGGCACTCGGTAAATAGGCGTTGCGTGAATAAATGATCTGTGCTCTAAGGTCTCTAAAATACAATTAATTCAGCTGCCAATGTGATTATTTCCTCTGCTATTGTCTCAGGTTAACCTTGAGTGAGGGAGGGGAGAGCTCGGTGAAATCAGATGCCTACCTAAGGCCAGAGCGTTTGGGCCAAATGTAAGAATTCAGGCTTGCCCATCACACTTCGTTGGATGTTATGGTTGTTTCTGGAGTTGGCATTTCCCAGAAGAGGATTACCAATCAGCCTCTCCATTATTCCTTTCTTGCCAGCACTATTATTGAAACAAAATGCCTGGGTGTTCTGAAGTCAGTTGAAGTTTGTTTATGACATCAACTTGAGTTGAAGTTGACTCTTTGTAAATATTGGGAAAAAAATCCAAACCCTCCCAATTGCCTGTTTCTCATACTCTCAAGCTAATGCTAATCAAAAATGGTATTTGATTAACCTCTTGAAACATATTATCCAAATATGCCTTGAATGACTAAACTGATAAATTGGATACAATTAATTGCTCGAGGTGATGAACTCCTGTGAATCACTACAATTCATTCCGCCAGTTTTCTCATGCTACACTGTTAACTCTGGAGAGGCAACAGACACCAGACACACAGGAGCGAGCTACACTTCCCCCTCAGAGCAGAACTTGAGAGAATGAAGTCTGTCAACACTGTCTTATGCAATGCAATTACTGGATAAACTTGAACCTGTTTGTTACTTCTTTTGAATTTGAAACACATTTTTGTATTTTAAATCGCTTCATGGATGTGTGTATTATGTTCCTGATCATCTTTTCTCTTTGAATTCATTGTTAGAATGAAAAAGGGTTATTTGTTTATTTTCTACCCTGTTGAGCCGTTTAAGAAGGCAGGCACTTGATCTTGAGGGAAAGTTGCAGTAGAAGGAATAGAAAGTAATCCATAATTAAACGCAGCAATAGTTCCAGCCACTCACTGGAGCTCCTTGATCTGAGCTCCATAAATTAAAAGTGACGTTTATCTATGAAGTAATCCTGGAGGAATTGTAACAATGATGGTTTTGAAATCTGATAATAGAACCAATAAGAAGAAGACATGAAACCAGGGTAATTTCTTCTGGAAGGAAAGGACTCCAGGTACACTTTAAAGTCTGTCTTCAAGTATTTGAAGAGTTTCTTATTATTTCGAGGGTAGTGATATATTGTCTTTTAATCTGCTCTGTGGATAAAATCAGGGAAAATCGGTTTAAATTGTAACAGAAAAGATTTAGGATAGATGTGAAGAAGAAAATTTTCTGACAGGAAATGCAAAGTAAACACCAAGAAAATGTGTGGATTTCATTTCTCTAGCAAAGGTCTGACCAGTCACTAGAAATGGGATCGAATAGTCTTAGCCACCGGTGATAATCGAAAGCTGAACCTTGTTCTCAAGATCCTGAGGTTTTATTATTCTATTCCCATTCAATTGTGTACTTTTAGAATGTCACTTTTTTTTTAAACATCTTTATTGGAGTATAATTGCTTTACAATGGTGTGTTAGTTTCCGCTTTATAACAAAGTGAATCAGTTATACATATACATATGTTCCCATATCTCTTCTCTCTTGCGTCTCCCTCCCTCCCACCCTCCCTATCCCACCCCTCCAGGTGATCACAGCACCGAGCTGATCTCCCTGTGCTATGTGGCTGCTTCCCACTAGCTATCTACCTTACGTTTGTTAGTGTATATATGTCCATGCCTCTCTCTCGCCCTGTCACAGCTCACCCTTCCCCCTCCCCATATCCTCAAGTCCATAGAATGTCACTTTTATGATGATCTCTTCTTGGAAGCAAAAAATACCTTTCTCAATATGATTCTTAGAAAGCGGTAGCTGTGTTTCATTATTGAATTCTCTATACCTGTGCTGATAGTGAAAGGTGTATTTAAGAAAATGCTCTGTTCTAAGCAGATGCTTACAATTCTGGACTGAGGGTGATTTTTCTTAAAGCTGCTAGTTGAGCAGGGCTTTTTAACTTGCTTTCTTTTCACTTGCCATGTCTTGGTTTTCAAGTCCTTATTAACAGATGTTTCCTTTCTAAGAAAGAATGTAGTTTATTAAGAAGACCTCAAATTCTATAGGTTGGGGTAGGGGATGCTCTGAGGAAAGAGCCTGGTTTCTGTTGGTCTTTGGATGAGTTTGTATGATTTGTGCTGTGACATTCAGAGCCAACTCTCTTTAATAAAAAGAGTTGAATATTTTATTTGTAGAAAGTTTTAAAATTGTAATTATTTTGGCTCCTAGTATATATTGTTCTCTCCGTGATACAATTAACCTCAATAATGAATTTTATTTTTTTTAAACAAAACAAACACGTGACAGAATAAATTATGATTCTAAACTTGATCTTCTCATACTGTGGATTGAGAAAACTTAATCTCATAAAATAAAGATCAGACCATCTGACAATTTCTGAAAAACAAATCTTCCGTACCTCCCAGGCTCCACAGTAAATTTCTACAGCGTCTTCTATTCATGTAAAGCTTTCAAAATTCATTGAAATAGGAATGTGCATTTCAAATACACACTTTGAAACTTAATTGAAAATAAAATCAGGTTTCTTCCTAATGTGGTCAACACACTGTTTAAATTGTAAACATTTATTATGATGCCAAACTGTATCTTGAGATGGTTGACTCTAAAACTCTCAGCCAGGTATCCCACAAGGTGGAGTAAAGAGCTTACATTTGAGACTTAGTTTGAACTTTGAGAAAGGTGCCAAGGATGCCCAGTGGGACAAGGACAGTCTCTTTAATAAATGGTGTTGGGAAAACTAACATCCACACACAGAAGAATGAAATTGGGCCATTATCTCACTTCACATACAAAAATCAACTTAGAATGATTAAAGACGTAAATGTAAGGCCTGAAACTGTAAAACTATTAGAAGAAAACCTACGGAAAACACTTCTTGACATTGATATTGACATTGACGTTGATCTGGGCAATGATATTTTGGATACGACTCTAGAAGCACAAGCAACAAAAGCAAAAATAGACAAATGGGATTGCATCAAACTAAAAAGCCTCTGCACAGCAAAGGAGACAACAAAGTAAAGAGACAACTTATGGAATAGAAGAAAATTTTTGCAAACCATACATCTGTTAAGGGGTTAATACCCAAAATGTATAAGGAATTCAAACAAGTCAATAGCAAGAAAACAAATTATCCAATTTAAAAAAAAATGGGCAAAAGACCTGGATAGACATATCTCCAAAGAAGACATACCAATGACCAACAGGTATATGAAAATATGCTCAATATCACTAGTCATCAGGGAAATGCCAATCAAAACCACAATGAAACATCATCTTATACCTGTTAGAATGGCTATTATCAAAAAGATAGGAGATAAGTGTTGGTGAAGGTGTGAAGAAAAGGGAACCCTTGCACACTGTTTGTGGGAATGTAAATTGGGACAGCCATTATGGAAAATAGTATGGAGGTCCCTCAAACAATTAAAAAATAGCAAAACCGGGCTTCCCTGGTGGCGCAGTGGTTGAGAGTCCGCCTGCCGATGCAGGGGACACGGGTTCGTGCCCTGGTCTGGGAAGATCCCACATGCCGCGGAGCGGCTGAGCCCGTGAGCCATGGCCGCTGAGCCTGCGCGTCCGGAGGCTGTGCTCCGCAACAGGAGAGGCCACAACAGTGAGAGGTCCACATACCGCAAAAAAAAAAAAAAAAAAGCAATACCATATGATAGTACTTTTGGGTATATTTCCAAGGGAAATCTTACTTCTGGGTATAGTTCCAAAGGAAATGAAATCAGTTTCTCAAAGAGATATCTGCGCTCCCATGTTCATTGCAGTGTTATTCACAATAGCTAAGACATGTAATCAACCTGAGTGTCCATTGACAGATGAATGGATAAAGAAAGTATGCTGTGTGTATGTGTATACATACGTACGTACACATACAATGGAATATTATTCAGCCTTAGAAAGAAGGAAATCCTGTAATTTGTAACAATGTGGATGAACCTAGAAGACATCATGCTAAATGAAATAAGACAGGCACAGAAAGACAGATACTACATGATCTTACTTACATGTGGAATCTAAAAGCATCAAACTCACAGAAGCAGAGAGTAGAACCGTGGTTACAAGGGATGGGGAGGTGGGAGAAATGGGGAGATGTTGGTCAATGGGAACAAAGTTGCAGTTATGTAAGATGACTAAATCTAGAGATCTGGTGTACAGCATGCTGACTATAGTTGATGATACTATATTGAATGCAGGAAATTTGCTAAGAGTATATTTCAGGTGCTGTCATCATACACAAAAACTGAGAACTGTGTGAGGAGATAATATGTTAATTAGCTTGACTATAGTAATCACTTCACCATGTATGTGTATACCAAGTCATCATGTTGTACATCTGAAATATATATATAATTTTTATTAAAAAATTAGAATATGGTCCCCTTCTAGTTTTCTCACTTTTCCCCCTTGCTTCATCCTTATTTCCTTCCCTTACTTCTCTTCTTTATGTCTATATTATCATTTGGTTTCTATACTTGTGATATGAAGCAAGAGTATAATTTTTAAAGTAAACCTTTCTACTGTTTTTAACTTTTTTTTGGCTTGTGAAGGAAGAATTTAATATTTTCTCAAAAGAGTTCTATTCTGCCTTGATATATTTTTTCTCACTATGAGTTTGTGACTCGTAAAAGAAAACTTATCTCTCTCCTATAGTATAAATAAGCTATGTTTGTGGTGTGTACATTTCTTTGTTCTTTTGGGGTTAAATGTAATTGTCAGAGGGGATAGTTTTCATGCTGGTAATTATTTTTTTCCTCGGTTCAGAATAATCCTTTGTAAACCCTGCTGCTGTATTTTAATATCTATGGTAGAATGATTTGGCTGACCAAATTCTGTTTTTTTTCCTCTCCCTTTATTTGTTCTAGATTCATTTCATATTGCTCTTCAGTCGACAAGGGAAATTACGGCTGCAGAAATGGTACACTACTCTCCCTGACAAGGAAAGGAAAAAGATCACCCGGGAAATTGTTCAGATTATTCTCTCTCGTGGTCAGAGGACAAGCAGTTTTGTTGACTGGAAGGAGCTAAAACTTGTTTATAAAAGGTGTGAGTAACTTCATGAGAACTGAATTTCTTATTACTCTTTGGTTTGTTGAGTCCCGAGCATTTGAGATTGCAACACCAATTCTATCATTTACTGAAATCTTTGAAGGCTGGAGGCCAAACGTTTGTACCAGTAGACTAAATAGAAGAGAACTCTCATTTATTGAAAGGCTTTCCATATGCCAGGACGGATTCTAGATACTTAATTTATGTGTTGATAATGTACACATGCATTCAGGAAATTATGAGCATCTATTCTATTTCCAGCGCTGTTCTAATGACTGTGCGTACGGTAGCAAACAAGACACAGAACATTCCTGCTCTCTTGGAACTTATTCGTCTGTTAAGCAAACAAAACAGTTTCAGTTAGTAACAAATGCTATAGAAAAAAGGTTAACATGATAGAGAGATGGGCAGCTCTTTATTATTCACGTTTGCAGATGAGGAAACTGAAGCTGCAGAGAGTTTAAGTAATTAGTCCCCAGTCACAGTAATTGAGTGGTAATCAGCAGAGCCAGGATTCAAATCCAGATTTTTCTGACTTTAAAGACTGTATATCCTCTCTTTACTGTACCTACTTGCCATGGCAAGACCATACTAGAAAGGGACCTCAATTTCTAGGTGAGGAAACTAAGGCCCTGAGAGGTAAAGTCATTTTGCTCATAAAGACCCAGATAACTGATGCCTAAACCAGGACCAGAACACAGCCGATCTGGCCCTGCATCCAACATCATACTGCAACTTTCAGAGGGCAAACACACATTAGAAAGGCTCTCACGAGGTGTGTTTATAAAACTGGAAGGGGAAAGACAGAGGTAACATCAAAGGCTGTATTCAATGGAGTAAATTACCAGGAAGTGCCTGGACCAAGCTTCTCTTGCTGGGCCCAAGGTCAAAACTTTTCGTACTAGCATCGTGGGAGACGTCAGCAAAGGCCCTTATAGTAATAAGCATCCCAGGGATAGAAAGACAGAGTCCCAGGAAATCCTTGCCGACAAAAGGCTTGTCCCTACTCTCTGCCTGGTTTCTACAACTTGGGGTTCAATTGTGATTTAAACCATTACCTGAAGAATAGGCTTCAGCAGTTCTCTCAACAGCTATCTATGACTACTGGGTAAACAACGCAGACTCAGTACCTGCCTTTGGGAAGCCATTGATTTAGTGGGGGAGAGACAGGCCATGAAATACGGAATGAAGAGCTCTGGATGCTCTGTGAGGGAGGCACAGGAATGCATAGCAGGGGCCTCCAGTGCAGTCAGAGAGGACAGAGATTTCCTGGAGGAAAGGACATCCAAGCTCCGAGCTACAGGAGAAGGAGGAGTGAGCCACATGTATGGGGTGAGGAGGGTATTAGGCAGAAGAAACACACATGATGGGGGGAGGACTTGATAAGCTGAGGATGGGAGGCACACTACAGTACAGTATGAAGTAAGACACACTATAGTACGGTACAGTATGAAGAGACACACTACAGTATGAAGTAAGAGGGTGGGCACGTGGGCCCCTGGGCCCCTTGGTCAGGGCTCTGGAGTTTAGAAAGGACAATTCACAATCCAGGGAGGGGCATGAACAGGCACCCTGATTACCATGGGTCAAAGGACTCTGTGTCCCCTGATCACAGCTCCTTAAGGTAAAGTTTTGAGGACCTTTCACATAATTAACAGAAATAACCCAATCCCCACCATCTTTTTTATATATTCTATTTTACATTTTGGGAGGCTATTGGGTATGATGAATAATGATTTCCCTCTTGGATGTGGACAGGAGGAATCCCTGGAGAGGAAGCGGTAACTGCATATTCATGGAAAAAACCATCTTCAGGTTGTGTAATGTGTCATTATATTTTATGTGATCTTCTTTTCTTTTCAAGGTATGCTAGTTTATATTTTTGCTGTGCAGTAGAAAATCAGGACAATGAGCTCTTGACACTAGAGACTGTGCATCGTTATGTGGAGTTGCTGGACAAATACTTTGGAAATGTAAGTGGTGTCCTGGTCTGTAGAATGAGTCAGTCTCCACCCCAGCTCCGACTTCAGTTCTGTCTGTTTTCACATTCCTTTTCTCTCTCAAGTCTAAAATATGAACTGCATTTGCGCCGAGAACCAGAATGCAACGCTTTCCCCCTTTCCTGTGATTCTTAGTAAACGGAAGATCCAGAGCTTTCCAGAGGCAGGTGGTGTGTGTATGTCCAGACCACAGCCACACTAGACGCTAGAATTTAATTGTGAAGGCTTCCTTGATATTTTGTCCTTTACTCCCCACTGACTGTCTTCTCTTTTCTGTTGTGCCTTTCTATCCTCTCTCTGGTTTCTTTTACTAAGCTCCAAGGGTTCTTTAATATTATTTATACATAAGAAAAACAAACACCACCAGACAAACAAAACCAAAATCCTTTTCCTTCACATTGCTATTCAATCTCCATGCATTTACTGCCAAGCAGTACACTCTACGAGGTGCCCTGATCCCCAGAACACATTCACTCTGCAGCAGCTTAGGGCTTGGCTTCACCTTTACTCCTCCAAGGAAATCATAATGGTCAACACCAGTGATGCTGCTTTAATCTTCACCTGCCTAACCTCTCTGCAGCACTGGACCCTTGCTCAGTGCAATGCTTTCTTTAAATCCTCTCCTCTTTATTTTGCCCTGACACTGAGTTCTGCTAATTCTCATCCTGTTTGTTTTTTTGTTTTTTGTTTTGCGGTACGCGGGCCTCTTAATACTGCGGCCTCTCCCGCTGTGGAGCACAGGCTCCGGACGCGCAGGCTCAGCGGCCATGGCTCACGGGCCCAGCCGCTCCACGGCACGTGGGATCTTCCCGGACTGGGGCAAGAACCCGTGTGCCCTGCCTCGGCAGACAGACTCCCAACCACTGGCCCACCAGGGAAGCCCCATCCTGTGTTTTTGAAGGCCCCAACTTGGTCTCTTCCCCAGCTCCCTCCCTCCCCCTGCCCCCTAAATGCCCTCCTGCTCCTTCTTTCTTCTCTCCTGTGTGTCTACTAGACTCTGTCTCCTGGAAATCCATCACCAGATGACTCTTCTTCACTTTGCTGATGATGCTGTTCACTGGGCTTCTCACGCTCACCTCAGTCTTAACGTGACACGAGCTGAAAATTAGCTCCTGAAAACCTGTTCAGTCTTGTGCTTGAAATTATGACGTCCTAGGATCTCTCAACGCAGAAGGACAGTGTTCCTTACATATTTCTCCACCCTTTACTTAAGTCTGCCTCTGTCTATTCAAATTGGACGAAAATTCATCTCCTTTCACTCTCGCTAGTATAGTTTTACTTGGGATTACAGTTTTGCTTTTCCTTTAAACCTCATCTCTCCCCCTTTCTGCCTCTGGGCTCATCTCTGCTTGCCTTTCCTGGCCTGTTTTTAGCATTGTCCTTCCAATGCACAGATCTCTGGTGACATTCGGTCACTCTCCTCCATCTTTAATGAATACAATTCAAATTTCTTAGCTTGGCATTTACTCATTGTAAACATTGGTCCCAGACCACTGCTCCAGCCTTCTCACTTCTCTGTCTTTTTATCCCTGACATATCCAGTGCTCCAGCAACATGGAGCAGCCTTGTATTATCCTCAATTTGTACAGGATTTGCCTGACCACCAAATTGCGAGTATCTCGAGATCATGACCTGGGACTTATTTGTTCGTTTTTTCAGCCCTTGGAACCAGCTCTGGGCCAGATTTTAGAGAATGTTCCAGAAATATTTTATCTAGTTCACCGTCTCAAGAAATGATTCAGTGGATTAGGAAAATGTTTTCTTCTCAGTAATACTCTCTTCCCTATTTCCTGGCTCACTGACGATTTTTTTTTTTTTTTGTGATACGCGGGGCTCTCACTGTTGTGGCTTCTCCCATTGCGGAGCACAGGCTCCGGACGCGCAGGCTCAGTGGCCATGGCTCACGGGCCCAGCCACTCCGCGGCATGTGGGATCTTCCTGGACCAGGGCACGAACCCGTGTCCCCTGCATCGGCAGGTGGACTCTCAATCACTGAACCACCAGGGAAGCCCTCTGAAGTTTTTTATTAAATGCTGTTAAGAGAATTTGCTTTCCGAAGAGTTTTCTGTACTGTATTCTATATAATGGAATGAACAGCAGTTGAAGTATTGGTTAAGGTTTTGTCAGGTTTGTTGCAACAGTTTTTACAAGGATGAGTACCTGAAAGATTTCTGAAATAATTTTCCATCCCTCTCTTTGATTCTTCTTCTTTTTTTTTTTTTTGTCTTTGTAAGTTATAAGACCTAAATATTGCTTCAGAGATTTCAGTTTGTTGGTCAGCGTATAAAAATAATAAGACAGGGCTTCCCTGGTGGCGCAGTGGTTGAGAGTCCGCCTGCGGATGCAGGGGACATGGGTTCGTGCCCCGGTCCGGGAGGATCCCACATGCCGCAGAGCGGCTGGGCCCGTGAGCCATGGCCGCTGAGCCTGCGCGTCCGGAACCTGTGCTCCGCAACGGGAGAGGCCACAGCAGTGAGAGGCCCGCGTACTGCCAAAAAAAAAAAAAAGACCATTTTTCTTTTGCTCTCTCCTGGTTCACCAAGTTTATTTTCATTTTTTTAAAGAGAGATTTGCAAATATATAGTGGCAAGTTTTCAAACCTGAGATTATTTAATTTTATGCTTTCAATTTTTCAGAGGAATTCTGACATTGCAGTACTTTCTTTTGAAATAAACCGCAGACTTGGCCTTTAGCAAAGCCCTGAAAGAGTTCTCCTGAGGCCCAGAGATTCCCATAGCCTGCCTTTCCCCCCTCATTTCCGCACTCTGGTTTGACCTGTTGTGTTTTCTTAGATTTATCCAACTGTGATCATGTGAATTGGGATTGAATTTTATCTCAATCTTATCTGACCAAATATCAGATATTTCAGAACACATTGCTTTCTCAAGAGAATCTGAATCAACTTCCCTAATTCTAAGCCCAGTTAAAGTGTCAGCAGAATGAGGATGCATTCCTATTTCTCTAATATTATTAATTTTTCATCCTGTTTTGGCATACCTTTAGAAGCTCTGTCTTTGTCATGGACCAAAATTTAATTCACTAAAAAAGTTCAGTGAATCTTTCATTAAGCTAAGAGCAGCTAAGAGCAGTTCAAGCCTCTGTGCCCAGTACATGTTCAATTCTTATTAATTAACTGTGATGAGTAAGCCCAGCAATACTGATTCTTATGACATTCTTATGACAATTCTTATTGTCTCAGGAATGATATCTTTCTCTTTGGTTTTCTTTTCCTCTTGTGTTAATCCTGAAGGTTTCCTTGAATTTTGCCCTTATGCTATCCCAGGAAAAAACTCTGTACTGTGTTTCTCGTAAGACTAGAAAATATTACCTTCCTATGACAGATAAATCAAAACCTCTGGCTACTAATTTATTTATTTATTTATTTTTAGCACTTTTCAATTCCCAGGAGATTTACAAGGATTAACTAGTTAATCTTTCGGTCTTCAGTAAGCAGCATGAAGCCCAGTTTATAAGAGGCTGAGAGGCAATGCCTCAGAGTCTCAGATTAGATAAGGGTCAGTTTGAGGACTTCGACACCTGCCATATTTTCCCATTACAGGCTGTTATGTGAGGTTTTACTGATGCACCCGGACGGTGCAGAGGTTGCTGTGCTGGAGAGGTTCTGTCTTTTTTTTTGTTTGTTTTTTTGCAGTATGCGGGCCTCTCACTGCTGTGGCCTCTCCCATTGCGGAGCACAGGCTCCAGACGCGCAGGCTCAGCGGCCATGGCTCACGGGGCCCAGCTGCTCTGCGGCATGTGGGCTCCTGGACCGGGGCACGAACCCGTGTCCCCTGCATTGGCAGGCAGACTGTCAGCCACTGCACCACCAAGGAAGCCTGAGAGGTTCTGTCTTGATTCAGGGAGTTTTCTTGTTGTCAGGGGAGGGGTGCTCTATGTCCTGCTGGATCCTGGTGTCAGCTGGCTTTCTCAACAAACGCATGATTGGACTCATCATAGATCTCTATTTCACAGATAAGAAAAATGATATTCAAAAAGTTGAATAGAAATATTTACTCTGCTAATGTCATGGGGGCTATTATGAGGATCAAAGACAGTATAATTAACAATACTTATAAACTGTCAATCGCTATGTAACTGTACTTTGCATTATTATTTTATACATCCTTTTATGCATTTGCTGTACATAACTTGAACTTTTTGTACTTACTTTAGAACAGAATTCAGTAAGGGAAGGTCCTTCTTAAATTCTATCCAAAAAGATTTAGTTATTTAAATGCCAGAAATAATCTCACTACACCATGTATTATGCTATAACAGAAGTCCCTCAAGCCAAATTATAGTAAAATTGTAGTAAACACAAGGCTAGGAGATCAAAGGTAACATTAAATTACCACTGTTTTTTTCCTTTTATAAGCTTTCTTCCAGAATAGAGAGACATGAGAAAATGAGAAAAAATAAGGAAAGAGGCTCATGTGTTTATTAACACAGAAGCCATGTGCTTTTGCGTAATTAGATGGAGTGCAGTCATCTGAGCATCAAGGGTACATTTCTGATATACTGGGGCAGCGCCCTGAAGGTAGAATTAGAAGTAGTATTTGAGTAATTAGACAGTAGCTGAAGAAATCTACATTATGTCTCAGGTTCTGAGGTGTTTTCTCTTCTTACTCTCAGGTACAATAACCCCTCGGGGTTAGACTCAATAGCAAATAGAATAGTCTTTTGAAGTTGCTGTATATGAATGACTTGCTTGTTTGTAACATTCTCTATTCGGCCAGTAGAACTTGTGTAGCCATTTCCCTTATGATCTGGAGATAGTAACTGTATAATCAAGGGGTGTGTGTGTGTGTGTGTGTGTGTGTGTGTGTGTGTGTGTGTGTGTGTGTGTATCTGGCTTTGCATATTACCTAACCTTATCCCTACCCCTTGAAACTAGGTGCAGTAAATTAATTGCCCCGTGGCCATTGGCGAGCCCTACAGCTTTGGGGATGGCTTGCTGGTAGGAGAGTGGAGAGTGGGGTATGAGAAGTTCCCAGAGAACTTGTATTAGTATCTGTCAAGTTCACTTTGCAGGATTCTGGTTGCTCATTTCTTCTCATGAGGTTCCTGTCTGTCCTGGATTCCTGGTCTACACCTGCCTTGAACTCTGGGGCTCCCCAGCTCTTGCTACTATAAATCCTGACTTCCCACCTCTTCTGATCTCTGGTAACTGCTTACTTCTTGTACCTTCTTTAATGTGCATGAATGTCTAATCTACTGTGCTTTCTTTCTGTTTATCTATATTGTTTAAAATTGCAAAATAATACATATTTTTACATATCCTTCTAGACATATACAGTTTTTTAAATAAAAAAATGGTATTGTATTATACATATTATTCTGCAACTTTCTTTTGTTCCCCTTACCAGTCTATCTTAGAGCTATTTCCATGTCTATCCATGGAAATCTACTTCATTCTTTCCAACTTTATGCATAGAATTCCCATGGTATATAATACAATACACAGTAGGGGTAGACCATACTTTATTTAAGCAATTCCATTATGGCTGGATTTTTGAGTTGTTTCCAATTTTTATTATAAATGATGCTGCCATCATCCTTGTTATTAATATATATTATTATGCACTGGTTTGGGTATAGCATAGGAGTAAATTCCTTGCGGAATGATTGGGTCAAAGGATTTGTACATTTAAAACTGATGGACACTACAGTCTGAGCCTTCAAAATGCCTGTAAAATTGACAAATTCCACCAACAGTGAGTGCGAGTACCTATGTATCCATACGCTTAACCAGGAATGGATATTATCTCTTCTTAATAGTCAGATGGTCATTAATTCAATTTGCATTTTTCTGATCACTAGTGAGGCTGTATACATTATTAGATGTGCATTGGCCTTTTCCATTTCTTGCCTTGTCTATTAATTGCTTCTTGACAGCCTTTCTTTGATTTTTTATGTTGTGGTGTTTGTCTCAGGGATTCGTGAGAATCCTTTCTATATCATGGATACTGTACTTTCCTTTCTGTTATATATGTTGCAAATATTATTCCCAATCCATTGTTGTACTTTTAACCTGTACTCTGATCTCTCCCTTTTTGCCTGGGAAGCTCACTTCTAGTCTCATTCAAATTTCTGGAGTGAGTGTTCTAGAAATAAAAGGGTTTATGAGATGAGAATATTTCCTTTTATGATGCCATCCTTTTTCTGATGGTTGTTCTCCAGAGAGAACCCTAAAGTTCTGGGGAAGTCCTGGATTATAGTATCATGTCCCAGTGAATAGACTCTTATTTTCAACTGGTTTTACACATATATGTGTGTGTATGTGTATGTGTGGAGAGAGAGAGAGAGAGAGAGAAAGAGACAGACCCTGTAGGGAGGGGGAAATTAGCTGTGTGTGTGTGTGTGTACACACACACACACACACACACACACACTTGTTGATTTGATGCTGTTTTCTAATGAATGAAGAGACCACACCCTTTGCAGATTCATTAGATTAGTTTTTCTTAGGTGGCCATTTATCACAGTGGTTTTGTACTTATTTGTTCTTATGCTTCTAGATTCAGTTGGATCTGTCAATATAAACCATTTTCCTTGGAGAGTCTGCAAGTCTATTGACCTAAATCCTAAATATATGGAGCAATTTGTTAAAATATTGACATCCATTTATGTAAAGTCATAGGATTGTCGATCTGGGAAGCCATTAGTCCCCAGCATCATAAAAATAAGGCCTGTATGGTGGCCGACTCATTCATTTATCCTGAGAACATTTATTGCATCCTGCTATGTGCCAGGTTCCAGAGGTATATGGATGACTAAGACAATTTCTGTACCTGAGCTCACACTACAAGGGGAAGTGATTGATAAGTAAGCGTATACTTGGGCACACAAGATGTAAGAGAACACGAAGGAAGGGATGCAGAATCTCTATGTGAGAAAAGAGGATTTGGGGGAATCATTGTGCTCATACCTTTTGAATTTGGCCTTGAAAAATGAGTCTGATTTTGCCAGCAGAATAAAGGAAAAGACATTTGGAACATTCCAGGAATTTCTGGAATGTGCGAAGGGTAAAGGCATGAAAGAACGGGGTGCGTTTGTGGAATGTGTAGCTTTAGCATGGTGTGGGTACCAGCACAGGAAGCCAGAGAGCTGGGCTGTGAAGATTCCTATATGCCATGCTGAGGAATCAAAACTGTCCTGAACAGAAGACCTCACCCAGGAAAGGACCCAGATCAGCATTTTAGCAAAGTGCTAGTGGTCATTGGCCTCATGTGGGTAGACACCACCTAGAAAGTCACTGCAGCACCCCAAGCGAGAGACGTTGCAGGCCTGAGTAGCGGCGAAAATGGACAAGAGGTTAGGGGTTTATTTACAAGATGGAATCCATAGAAATTGGTGATCAAATTTGAAAGGCATGAGATCAAGGGGGCGAGAGGAATGAGAGGGAGGGGAACTTAAGCTGAACTGTAGAACGAATTAGATTGAGCCACGAGATAGAGCTTGCAGCTACTAAGCAAAACAGGGACTAAAGGGAAAAGAATATGCTTGATTCAGTTTGGAATACGGGGATGTAGACTGAGGAATATCCAGGCAGAAATTTCTGGTCAGTGGATGAAAATATTGGATTAGCGCTGCAGAGAGAGATCAGGCCTAGATAAAGATCTCACTTCGTTAAGCCACCTGCATGGAAGACCCAGCTGTAGAGCGTCAATGAGATCATCTAGGAGAATGTATGTGTTGCAAAGAGAAGAGGCTCTCTTGGGAAGCACCAGTCTTTAGGAAGAACGTGGGTCCCTAGAATGTAAGCAACCTGCCGCAGAGATGTTTGTTTTGCTGATTGATGTGTCCCAAGCATTTTGTAAATACTTCTTAAATGAATGCAAGTTTCGGGGGGCAGATAAATCATCCAAGGAGCCTGAGAAGGACCATCAGAGATGGAGGAGGAAAACGGGCACTGAGTGGTATTGCCAACATCAGGGTGTAAGCAAGAGCAGATTTTCAAGCAAGGGTTGGGTGAAGTGTATCAGATGCCGTTGAGCCATAAAGGTGGGAGAGGACTGAAAACTTTCAGTGAGCAGACCTTCCGTAAGGTATGGAAAGCGAGAGTTGAGGAATATGTGAGAAGGGAAACAGCCGGGATGGTGCCTGAGTGGCTGTCTGGTTGAAACATTGGAATTGAGCCTTATTTGCATTATGGGGAGTGGTCTTGCTACTTGCTACATTTAACCAAATCTATCAGACTCTGCTTTGGTCTGTGACAGTGGTAGCGGTCCTCGACATGTGGTCCCCACACCAGCATCATTAGCATCACCTGGGAACCCATGAGAAGTTCAAACTGTCGGGCTTTACCCAGACCTACTGAATCGGAAACTCCAGGGTAGGGCCCAGGAGTGTGTGTTTCAATGAGCTTTCTGGGTGATTGGGATATACTCTGTAGTTTGAGAAGCACCGGCCTGGGACATAATTTTGAGAAAAAATAACACAATTGAGCTAATTTGCCTCTGAAGAATGAGCTTCTGAGAGTTCTAAAGCTAGGAGCCAAATTTACAGACCAGAGGGCCGGAGCAACGAAGCACTGCCCTCGTGCCTGAAACGCAGTGGCGGCTCAGCTTTTATCTGTGCGGATGGAGAGGTGAGCTGGGCAGCTTCACTCCTGGACTGAGTCTCAAATTTCCTGTTGTGACATTAAACAGTATTATCTAAGGACACGCTCAGCTTTAATAGAATGTGGTTTTACTTTTATTCAGGGCCTGGATTTCCATAGTTCTACTTTTCTGGCTTTACAATACCATCTGATATTTTTATCTTTGGTGTGCCACATGGGTGTCACTGTTGAAAAGCTTGAATCACTGGCCCATGTTTCCCCTGATACTACTGCAAGTTTATCAAAATATTCATTTTTGTCTTACCAGGTCTGCGAGCTAGATATTATCTTTAATTTTGAAAAGGCTTATTTTATCCTGGATGAGTTTATAATCGGTGGAGAAATTCAGGAAACATCCAAGAAATCTGCTGTTAAAGCCATTGAGGATTCTGACATGTTACAGGAGGTCAGTACACAGTTTCTCATGCCCTGGGAAAAGATGATGGTGGTGCTGTGATGGCGATGGTGGTAGTGGTGATAGACTGACTGACACTTACTGGGTGTTTACTCTGTGCTGGGTAGTTTTTATTTTTAAGGTAAATTCTTTATTTTTTAATTTTTATTTAATTTTTAAAATTTTCGGCTGCATTGGATCTTAGTTGCAGCATGCGGGATCTTTCGTTGTGGCACGTGCGCTCCAGAGCGCATGGGCTCTGTAGTTTGCAGCACGCGGGCTCTAGTTGAGACGCGCAGGCTCGGTGGTTGTGGCGCACAGGCTTAGTTGCCGCATGGCGTGTGGGATCTTAGTTCCTCGACCAGGGATCGAACCCGAGTCCCCTGCATTGGAAGGATTCTTTACCACTGGACCACCGGGGAAGTCCCAGGGTGCAGTTTCTAAGTAAGTTACGTGTATTAACTTATTTAATTATCACAGCAACTCTAAGAGGTAGGTATATTGTTACCCTCATTTTAAAGATGAGTAAACTAAGACACAGAGAGGTTTAATGACTGCTCAACGTCACACAGCTAGTAAGCATGGAATAGAGATTTGAACCCAGGTAATTGGGCTCCAGAGTCTTTGCTCTTCATGTCTGAGCTTTTCAGTGAGGATACCACACTATCGAAAAGGGATTACATACTTGGTGCTGTTCTTTTCAAGAATAATTTTATGGGAGGTATAAAAAGCCTTTCATTAAAATATCTGTGCTGCCCTGGGAAAGGAGAATAGCAATGCATCATTATTTTACTTGCCAGGGATACTAGAGCTTTATTATTGAAGATGGCGATCATCATATTAATTAAAATTTCCTGCCTTCCTGGGAGGCTGTATGTGTGCTCTTATTTGCATAAATAAATTGGGAATTCTGTGGCTTGCTTGTCAAGGGATAAATGGGCCCTGCAGCAGCCATTTGGTCATGTTCCTGACTCTGTGATACTTATATAAAATACACTGGGGCTTTTCTTGTAGATACAGTCCAGATTTGCATTGTCCCTAATATCGGAACGTACCTACATTAACCCCTTCAGTCCTCCCGTGGGCACTGTGAGAAAGGGTGCTTCACCCCACTGAACTTTGCCCTTCCAAATGAGATGATCTGACCAGCCCCTGCTCAAGCATGCCTTTGCCGACCTGGTTTCTACCCCAGCTCTGCCACCTCTAGGTTCTTCTTCTCACAGCATCATTGAATCTATCTTTCTATTTTCATGATAGCTGGTCAGAAGATTCCAGAGCATTATCAAGTGTCTTTTAAAAATTGGCATTAAAGCCATTCTTGCTGCTGTTTGGACGTAAGAGCCTGCTTCAGTGACTAAAACATTAGACGTGCCTTCCGAGCAACAGTTTTGGCACATCTTTGAGCTGATTACTAGCTCCTGCCCATCTAGGGAACCAGTCCTCAGGTGAATGGATACCGAGAAAGATACAGGGTACCCCTGAGCCTCCGTGCTTGCCTGTTAGGAAGCTGATGCATTTATTTCTAGATGCGTTATCACCTCAAAAAAATGCATTTAAACTTTCTGATGTTCACTTGGCTGTCTCCAAATGACACAGGAAGGGAATTTTACAAGGTACTTGAGAAATCAGTGGTTTGGAAATTCTCCATTACCTTTCTTAAAATATGCCAGCGGGTTATTTATAATTCTATCCTCAGGGTCCTTACTGTGGAATCACATTATAGGAGAAACAGACATTGAACAGGGTCTTGGGCACTTCAGTAACTAAAGCTCCTTGAATTAGGGCCAAGGTACACCTGGGTTATTTTGAATTTCCCCTCTGCAGGAAGTAGAATTTTAAAGGGCCTGCGGGTTATCTGGTGCTTCTAGTTCCATTTAAATCTGGGAAGCAGGTATTGCCTGCTATTTCAAGAGAGAGGCCTTTCACAATTAAACATTAATTGGTCATTCCCTGGTGTCCCTGGTGATTGAGTGGAAGGTCTTGATAGGTGGGTCTCAGGGGACCCTCCATTTAGCTGCCGTGTCCCCATAGGGAGCAGGCAGTATCATGACTGCCCTCCAAATCTTTCACTGAATTCACAACACCTGCCAAATAGAAACAGTGTTACCAGTGTTCTCTCGGGATCTGGTACTTCAGCTAAGTCAGTGAACATCTGGGGAGCTGGTTGAAAAATTGACTTTGTATATATGGTTTGCTTTGTGTATCTGGTCAGAGCAGTTGAGCACAAGTAATATAATTGCATAAAGAGAAAAACTGATTGCTTTCTTTTTCCCCTGTCCTTTGGACCTGAGCATGTATTTGTATTGAATACAAACTCAGTTGCTTACGTTTAAGGGAGGCCTTTGTAATATTGCTTTTACTTTTAGCACAACTGAAAATCTCAGAGTAGGCCCTGAACTCTTCCCTGAACTCTACCCAATAAAAGTTTTTTAGAATAAAAAAACTGTCTCTACATTTTTAGTAAGAAGATATGTAGTCTTAAAGCCCTAAATGCTCAGAGCTTATTCTGAGTGTACCGGGGCTAGATGTTGATAATATGGAAAGAAAGGAACAGTTTAATTGGTTGGATATGACTTTAAGAGGTACCTTATTTTGAAGGTACCTGTGGACAATGGTGCAAAAATGATTAGAAGGAAAAAGAAACTCTGAAATAAGGTAGTGATCCTTAAATACAGAGGTTGCAATTCTTGGGATCACCAGTGGGGGCGACAAACAGAAGATGTTCCGACCACAGAATAAGAAAGCAAGTTAAGAAGGGAGGGTCAAATGGTACCTCATTAGATCAAGCAATAGGATACCTCATATGTGTATGTGCGGATTCCTGAGAACCGGCTAGGTGCACCCCAATACTGTCACCCTTAAAAGCACAAACCATGTTAAACAGCTATTGCATTGTGGTTTAACCAGGTTAAAATGCAATAAAAACTCGTAGCATGCATAGTGATGAATGCACAAGAAACACTGCTGTGCTGGATAGATAACTGGGGTCCCAAGATACCCTAGTCCTCTTGTGAAAGGCTAGGGCAGACATCTTTAAGTTTGTGCCAGCCTTAAATGTCTGTTCCAACCTTTAAAGGGGCAAGCCCAAGAAAGTACCAACCTCATATGTCATTGGCTCATGTAACTGTACGTAACAGTACAGCTCAGAAAGGGCAGCCAGCGCAGTCTCAGGCAGGTTGACTTATCCGGTGGTGTGAGGCAGTGCCAATAGCTAGAGACCAATGAACTGTGAAGCCAGTGAAGTGACAACTCCAGGACCTTTCCTGGCCCAGATCCCTTCTAAGGCTGCAGGCTCATATGGTCAAATTTGCAAAGGTAAGCTAGCTCAGCTGCAAAGAACTTGTGGCCATCTATTGAATATGTAAGATATTATAGAAGTGTGTCAGGCACTTAGTGAATGAAACCATTCTGCTATTGTTCTGGATTTTGTGATATTTGTAATTTTTTTTTTGCGGTACGTGGGCCTCTCACTGTTGTGGCCTCTCCCGTGGCAGAGCACAGGCTCTGGACGCGCAGGCCCAGCGGCCATGGCTCACGGGCCCAGCCGCTTCGCGGCACGTGGGATCTTCCCGGACCGGGGCACGAACCCGTGTCCCTTGCATCGGCAGGCGGACTCTCAACCACTGCGCCACCAGGGAAGCCCCGATATTTGTAATTAAAAAAAATTTGTAATCTACTCTCATTTTTTTCTCATTCTAAGTAAATTCGTACCCAATTTTATATTTGTAATTTTGTACACTCTTTTAAATGGGCTAAAGTCTAGGTACCAAGAAATAGTCATGGGCCCCTGGCCAATGTGATACCCCTGCCAAGTTGACAGACATGGACAGTATCTGTAAGAGGAGAGACAGGGCAGAGGTCTTAAGGTGTGGGCTTCTCTTGGCCAGTGCTCATCCAGGAGGTGTAAGAGCTTTATAAGAAAGTGTGGATAATGGACCACAAGTATTTTCAGCAGAGGAAGACTGGAGTTTGAAGTAGAGCTGGTGAACACAGTCAGAAAACCTGATTTCTAACCCTAGTATCTTCTGAGCAGTCTTGCTTAGCCATGATCTTGGTCTCTTTGGGCAACGCTGGTCGATGTCTTCCCTGGCAGGTGCACGTGAATCACATCTCCTGAGGTTCAAGCTTAAGAACAGGTTAAGCATTGCTGGTTGCGCTGTGACTTCCATGTAAGAGGTAGGGGTGTTACCAAAGGCTGGCCCCTTGAGCTCCCTGATTGATTCAACCCAGGGACCTTGTTACACAAACATATGTTTATAACAGGAGAGGGTAGAAGAGGAAGTCCATCCATCATGCATAATAAAGGGCTTGCATCATGACTGTAACTTTGAACTCTGCCTGTGGTTGTGAATCCATTTAAACATTTTTTTAAAGTACTGGGAAAAAATTAGGGCCTTGTGGCATGTTAGCAAACTTGGTAAGTTATGAGGCGGATGAAGAAACATAATTTATGTACTTTGGAGGAAAGCCTTTTCAAACTACATGAAAGAAATTCTTAAGAATTACGGTCTGTTTATCCCTTATGTCTTGGCAATAAGATGATCTGTATCTGTAATGATACATATGTTATGTATGTATGTAACGATACATACGTTATACAGATTTCTCTAATACCTGTGTCTGGAGGTAGTCCTCATGGTTATTTTAGCAGGCACATTTTTCTGAAGTCAACAGCGATAGCTTCACAGCTGTTGCTTTAGCATTTCTCTTATCAGACATTCCTTTTATGGTCAAGTTTAGCCATTTCTCTGTTGAAAGTTATTTAATTCCAGCCATATGGATGTGTATACAAATTATACTCAAACTTTGAACCACCTTTCTTGATTAGAATGCAAAGATTTATGACCATGTACACTTCAAAAACTTCTTTTCGGGAATTCCCTGGTGGTCCAGTGGTTAGGACTCTGGACTTTTACTGCTGTGGGCCTGGGTTCAATCCCTGGTCAGAGAACTAAGATCCCACAAGCTGTGTGGTGCAGCCAAAACAAAAACAAAAACAAAAACTTCTTTCTTCTAATGGCAAGATAAATGAGTAAGAGAATGAAGAATTTTCACAGTCTGCTAAAGGATGTGGTTTAAGGGAAAATTGCTCTTATATATGGTTCTCTTTCAGACAATGGAAGAATACATGAACAAGCCTACGTTTTAACCATGCATCTACTTGAAGACTCCAAGTGCTACATGTTGTGAACCTGTAAATAAGCAGTGCCTTGCATCCAGTTATTTGACAGAGCCTCTGGTACCATGCCAAAAATAACTTAAAAGGGATTTTTCTGTTAATTAGCAAAAATTATTGTTTAACATAATATATTTATCATTATTCATTTCTGTATTATACTGTATATGACTACTTGGATGTTAAAACAACTGCTTCATTGCTCAATAGGCTGAATGTTTGTTTGCAGTGTTTTAACTCCATGTCATATTTTTGAGCTAATTTAAATAAATTTATTGCAATGTGTTTTGTCGCATTTGGTCCTCTACTGACAGGATGTAAACTATATTGTCATAATCCATGATTTTGAATGTAAAGTATATCTTATATCAATAATACTTTTTCTAAATGTTTAGCTTTTTAAATTGTATAATGATTCAAAATTATGTTAATAGTTCAGAGTTCATACATGATGTTAGACATTTTAAATACACTTAATACTGTAATTTCAGTCCAGATACAGTGTATCTGATTTTAATGTCCTGAATTCATTAATTTTTCAGGGCTGGAATTAAGGACAACAACCAAAGATAGTATAGGCCTTAAGTGTTTTTGATGCCTTGGAAGCTGCTATCTAGGCTGAGGTTTTAATTTTACCTTTTAATTGAATATAAGGGGCATTCCAATAAGGTTGTGTTTTGTACAAACTCTATGTATTTATTAAGGTTTTGAGACATCTGAAAAAGTGTCTATAACTTCCCTTACTATAAAAATAGTATAATAAAGATGAATAACAGTAGCAATAATACTTATTAATACTACTATTTTAATAATCTTCTATGTTACAAGCACCCTTAGTTGCTTGAGAGATTTTTGTTTCCAGTATGTTTTCATGTATATCTAATATATTTGAAGACATTGTCTATTAGGCTTACTTGGAGCATTTAATATTATTGCAACCTATATAGTAGGTGCCTTGCCTCCTTTTTCTTTCCTCATCTCCCAAAGAAAATATTTGCTGCTGACTGTTACTATTGTGACTATGTCGCATTCATGCTTCCTGGAAAGTTCTATATAACCAGGTGGTAGAAGTGATCAGACATTCTAGGGAAATAGCTTGTACTGTTCTGTCTGGTGCCCTGCTTTTGATGTCTTACCTGTGCATTTTCAATGTTAGTTTTGAGGTCAAATGTCATCATGTTGCAGTGGTTGGGGACCTTCTAGTATTCTTCCTAAGAGAAGAGTGTGCTTGCTGTTGGGGAATCCAACATGAGGGGAAAATGTCCTCTTTGATTCATCGTGCCAGACATATTTAGGGAAAGATGGCAAGACAAGAGTGGAAGAACATGAGGAAAAATTGACCAACTCCCAAATATAACCATTATTAAAAGGAAAAACTTCAGGTTAGTATATGAAGTAATTATGGGGCTTTTAATATCTAATATTTCCTCAGATTAATCATGTATTTACAATTAGGGCATCAGGTTGAAGTTTGTCATTTTTATCACTTTGTTTACTTTAGATCTTTGATTTTGTGCTTTAGCCTTTTTTTTTTTAATATGGCAGAACTCTTTATTTTAAAAACCATTGTATAAACTTTATGTAAATTGATGTAAGTTTTTCTGGTTCTTTTGAAGCTCTCCACCATTTTTGGATGAAGGTATTGATTGAATCTCATTCAAATGTACTCCACATATTCTGGGGAATTCCATATTAGACACTGTCTAGTTATAGCGGGGGCTCCTCAGACTTTATGTCAGCAGCGCACATATGGTGTGAACATAATGATGTGGCACTCTGGGGTAAATCTGAGGGATTTGGGGGACATCTTACATGGACTTTGGTGAAAATAATCATTATGTTTTCTTTATATCATATAATTGTCATTATGTTTTCTTTATATCATATAATTGTAATAAAACCACCAAGGGAAAGATAATAAATATTAAACTTGTATAAAAACTTGCAAATAAAATTTTTTAAAGTTTTTTATTGAGGAACTTCAGCGTGTTTTTATGAATATAACTTTTTTAAATCAGATTTTATGCTTGAAATTGCTATCCATAATTCTTGTTGACGTCCTTCTAATATAACCTCTTCATTTTTTTAGTTTTTTATTGAGGAACTTGAGCATGTTTTTATGAATATATATATATTTTTTTAAATCAGATTTTATGCTTGAAATTGCTACCCATAATTCTTGGTGAAGTCCTTCTAATATAACCTGTTCATTTTCTAGACAATTACCTATCAAGGTGGAACTTCATAAGCAGGTGACAGCAAATGAGAGAAGAGAATTTATTGTTCTGCTCCTATTGGCTTTTTTCTCACCATTCACCCACATTTTGATAATCTGATCTCTTTACATGTAGTTAATGACTCAACCACCCTTTAAATCTACTAACTCCTTTTCGTTCATTAACAAATGTAAAGTTGACATTTCTTATGATAACTCAAGTGAATTTTTTAAAAATTTATTTATTTTATTTATTTTTGGCTGCATTGGATCTTCGTTGCTGCGCTCAGGCTTTCTCTAGTTGTGGAGAGTGGGGGCTACTCTTTGTTGCGGTGCGTGGGCTTCTCATTGCGGTGGCTGCTCTTGTTTCTGAGCACAGGCTCTAGGCGTGTGGGCTTAAGTAGCTGTGGCATGCAGGCTCAATAATTGTGGTTTGCGGGCTGTAGAGTGCAGGCTCATTAATTGTGGCACACGGGCTTAGTTGCTCCGTGGCATGTGGGATCTTCCCGGACCAGGGCTCGAACCTGTGTCTCCTGCACTGGCGGGAGGATTCTTAACCACTGCACTACCAGCGAAGCCCAAGTGAATTGTTAATTCAAACTTTTTCCCGTATCAAGTCTTCTGAAATAGTATAAAGCATTTTCATCAAACATACAACAGATGTTCTTCTAAAGCTAGTAATTCTTCTTTAGGATTTGTATTATAATACCCATGAAATATCACTCAGAACTGTCTTTAACTTTACTTTTTTAAGTTTTAATCAATGAACCTTATTGGTAAGTGTTAATATATTTTTTTTACATGGTCCCTGCAATTTTAAATTAAGTTCAGTAGATGCTCTGGAATGTGAGTAAGCAAGCCAATGACTCTTTCAATAATTTGTGAAGGGAGGGTCATTAAATTTTTTTTTTTTTAATCCTTATTGAATGTTCTAAGCATTTCCCTTCAGGGCTTAACAGCATAGTTCCTAACAAGGGTAGACTTAACCGTCTTCTAGATTAGATAGAGTTGTTTTCATGTGGTTGACATGTCCTTTGTTTAACTAATAGTATTATTCCAAAGTGGTAATTTTTACTCATTCCTTTGGAAAATAGTGAGTGTTTCCATGGAGGGTGGTAAAGAGAGCATTTATGCAATTGTGTGAGTTAATGTGGGCTTTTGCTGTTGTTAGCATGATCTTATAACTGAGCTACACCTGATATTGCTATAATTTATAAGAGAACTTTGCTTCTTATTTTACACTTGTGCATGTTTAAAATGTTAATCTTGTGTAAAGTGGTTGTTTAGTAGAAAGACGCCAGCATAGTTTACTTGATAATATTTTGAAGTAAATAAGACATTTAGACTGAAGAAGAGGAAAAATTCTGAGAACACTTGGTTCCAAATGTGAGATAATCCTCATACTGCTTTAATAGTGATTTCAAACTCTCTTTTATACTGTTTTTTGGAGGGAACGAAATCTGTTGAATTTGTGAAGGCTCCAGTTTTAATAAAATTTTTCCTCTACAGTGGAAAAATATCTAAAATTTGAGACTATATAAATGTGAAGAAAAAAAACTAATGGACTTGTAAGGGGTTTATGGTCGAAAATTGTTTAAAAAATAATTTGTTTTTAAGAATGGTACAAAAATAAATTTTAAAATTATAAAAATATAATTTTGAAAATGAAGGCAGTCAGTGTTGGAAGTATTAAAATATTAATTTCCCTTTAATAAACGTCTAAAAATGTCTTAAATTATAAACATTACTTTCATTTATGTAGGATTAAATAATTTTGGAGAATCTGTATTTAAAGGATTGATTATATTTTCCTGTTTTTAGAAATAAGCCTTTTTATTTCTTGAAGCCAAATTTTAATGCTCTTTTATTGGGTCAGAATTTGGCTAATTATATTAAAAGCTAAAACTGAAACGATGGATGGATGAGTGAATAAACGAAGGCACATAATAAGAAAAATGGACAAAATCAATTATGTTCTACTTAAAATGTCTAATCTTATGATAGTAATAGTTGTAAAGAAAATGATGTGTACATACTTCCGCTATTAGTTGAACACTTCGTTAAAAATGTAAGAGCAGAGAGCAAATTAAGTTGGAAGAAAATTTAAATTTTTTACCTACACACAAAGAAGCTCAAGAATGATAAATCATAAAGTAAAAATCAGACTAACTCATCTGGAAGTGTTACATGTGTGTATATTTTATTTACGTCCTATCAGTTCTCTGTGCTTTCTGTATTCAAAATCGTATGAGCATAATTACTGAATTTAGGAATTTTTCTGAGGCAGCCATCCAAATGCTATTCAAATATAAGTTCAACTCTTGTGAACTTTTGAATCGATGAGAAATAACTGCTTATCATTTTTTAAACTTCTGTATATGATTTTCATCCATCAGTCTCAGAGCAAGCAAGTGGGTTTTCTCTCTGGTCGGGATGTTCTGAGGCATAAGACTAAGTGTCATGATGATGTTTAGAGCATCAAAATGGACTAGGGATTGGGAGACTTCACGCTTGTCCTGAATGTACCACTGACAAGGTTCATGAACTTGCTCTTTGGAATGGATGGAATGTCAGAATCAGATGGGATCATGGAAGTGAGCTAGTCTGAACTACTCATTATACAAGAGAGGAAAGAATAATCATTACATTGACATTTATGTTTTAATCAGGTCCCAGTGCTAATCATTTGCTTAATTAAATCTTGCCTTGATCAAAGGTGTTACCTCATGAAAGTATTTGATGAGCTTGTTTCCTGGTATGAAATAAAAGCCTAATGACATTCAAGCATGTTTTTCACCCTTTTAAATGATACAAGTGAAGTATATTGAGTGCACTTTAGATGAAGGGTGCCATTATAGGAGTAGAAAGAAGAGCTGCTCTTGGAATACAGATAAAGCGTGAATCACCAAGGTTGCATTGTTGATTTTTGGAGGTAGAATATCTTACGTGTTTTAGGTGAAAGGAGAGGACAGAAGGGCAATACATTTTTTGGCTAATGTGAATAAAAGGGACTAATGATCTAGAAAAGTCATTGAATTATGTGACATTTCTTGCATTCAGCTAAAGCTTGTCATTTCAACCTTGTTTATACCTAACTATGAAGTAAGACCTTCACATGTAGTTCTGAGTCAAGGAGCCAGTGCTGGATGAAACCAGAGCACTGCTTGGAAAATATGATAGAGACCAGATGTTTGCTTACCAGGCCATTTCCTGTTTCCTGCTGGGTTTACAGCTAGACTTAACTTCCCACCCTTCTTGAAGTTTGGTTTATCCATAATGGAATCATAACCAGTGGCATGTGGGTCCAAGTAACATATGCCCAACTGCAGGTCTGACTCTTAAAGCACTCCCACGTGTGACCCTGCATTCTGTCTTTCCTGGTTTATAGCCAAAGGAAAATACTCTAGGATCCAGAGAAGGCAGAGAGCCATGAGATGGAAGGAACCTAAAAACGGCTGTCAGGAAAGCCAACCAAGCAGGAATAGTCACACTGGACAGAAGTAAACGTGTGACAGAAGTGAACTATGATGTTAAGACCCTGAACTCCTGGATTTGTTGGTTACAGCAGTGAACCTACCCTGACACGTGAAACAATCATGGGCTAACATCAGTGGGATCAGGATATGTTTAATCAAGATTTTCTTCAGAGAATGGAAAAACATAGCACCCTTTAGCGTTAATACACACTAATTATGTAGAAGAGGTAATCAGATAATAAATCTGATTGAGAGAATTGAGGATGCTGAGGGACTTCCCTGGTGGCACAGCAGTTAAGAATCCACCTGCCAATGCAGGGGACACGGGTTCAAGTCCTGGTCTGGGAAGATCCCACATGCTGCAGAGCAACTAAGCTCGTGCACCACAATTAATGAGCCTGTGCTCTAGGGCCCACGAGCCACAACTACTGAGCCCACATGCCACAACTACTGAAGCCCGCATGCCTAAAGCTCGTTCTCCACAGCAAGAGAAGCCACCGCAATGAGAAGCTTGTGCACTGCAATGAAGAGTAGACCCCAGTCGCTGCAACTAGAGAAAGCCCATTCACAGCAACGAAGACCCAAAACAGCCAAAAATTAAAATTAAAAAAAAACAACAACTGGACTTCCCTGGTGGCGCAGTGGTTGAGAGTCCGCCTGCCGATGCAGGGGATGCGGGTTCGTGCCCCGGTCCGGGAAGATGCCACGTGCCGCGGAGCGGCTGGGCCCGTGGGCCATGGCCGCTGAGCCTGCGCGTCCGGAGTCTGTGCTCCGCAACGGGAGAGGCCGCGACGGTGAGAGGCCCGCGTACCGCAAAAAAAAAAAAAAAAAAAACAACTAAATAAATTTATTTAAAAAAAAAAAAGAATTGAGGCTCCTGAGAAGTAGAAAGATAATGTTACTATCCACACAAGAAGTCAGTTTTGTAGAGGTACAAATTGGGTACCACAAGCTACCCTGAGCCTGCATACAAATTTTGTTTGGCCCTCACTGTATGAAAAATGGAATCAATTTTGTGATTTTATATAAAACTTAGATTTTTTTCCCCCGTCTCTTGAAAAATTGTAAGAATTGGCCACTTAGGGCCTGCACATCTGCATGCAATAATCAACTGAAGCTGGAGGGTGTGCACTGCTGACTTCTGCAGTCTCCACCACTATACCTGCCCACCTCACAGATTTGCACACTTGTTACCCTGTACTAAATGTTTACCTTGCTTTTGTGGTTGCTGATGCAGCTTCTTAGTCTGGCTTTTGAGACCTTCCATCATCTGAATTCTAAGTCACATATCCCATCCTTTCACAGGTCGATGTATTACTCTTCTTGGCTTTTGCTTGTTCTACTTTTTCCTTTTACCTGAAATGTGATTTACCCCCTCCCTATGTCCAGATTCTTTAATACCCAGCTCAAGTGTCACTTTCATGACTCCTCTCTTATTCCAGCCTTCCTTCCCCCTCTAAAACCCCTTTGTTTTACATTAGTACCTCCCAGGGTACTTATTATTTTTAGTATTATAAATATTTATATACATGCCCTATCTCTTGCTGACATGAACAATCCTTGAGAGCCAGGTGTGTGTGTGTGTGTGTATGTGTTTATGTGTGTATGTGTGTGAGTGAGAGACAGAGAGAGAAAGATTGCTTTTCTGAGTCTCCTAAAGGGCCTGTTAAAGTCTTATATTCACTGACACAATTTCTCTTATAGTTATTCCTTACTTTTCGGAAGTTCGCTTTACGCCCCTTGGCTTTTACAAAAGACCTGTATTAGTACCTGTTTTCTATAACCAAAAGAAATCTGAAGAGGATTTTTGATTTTACAAAACAGAAAATGAAATAGGGTTCAGTTTGTGTTTTGCGGGGAGCCATTATAAAGGCAGCGGGCACCCTGAACAGGAGACTGGCGCTACCAAGCTCCTTCCCCAGGAGCTACAGTCAGCATCTCCGCCTCAAGCCGCCATAGCTTTGAACTGTGTCTATAAGCCTCTGTGCTTTAGCTGCTTTTATACCATTTTGGCTTACGAAATGTTTCATAGGACACCCTGCTTTCAGATAATGGAGGAAACCTATAGATATCAAACCAGAATCTGAAACACCCCCCCCCCCCCTCAAAAAGGTATGTTTTGGGCTTCCCTGGTGGCGCAGTGATTGAGAGTCCGCCTGCTGATGCAGGGGACACGGCTTCGTGCCCCGGTCCGGGAGGATCCCACATGCCGCGGAGCGGCTGGGCCCGTGAGCCATGGCCACTGAGCCTGCGCGTCCGGAGCCTGTGCTCCGCAACGGGAGAGGCCACAGTAGTGAGAGGCCCGCATACCGCAAAAAAAAAAAAAAAGGTATGTTTTTTGGCGATTCCCTGGTGGTCCAGTGGTTAGGACTCGGGGCTTTCACTGCCGTGGGCGTGGGTTCAAACCCTGGTCGGGGAACTAAGATCCCACAACCCGCATGGTGTGGCTAAAAAAAAAAAAAAAATCAAAAAGGTATATTTTCCTTAACACTCCCGGATTGGAATGTTTTTGAAGTACTTTAAGAAATTCATTTAAAAAAAAAAAGAAAGAAAGAAAGAAATTCATTAGACCAGCAAGCAGTCTGCTCATTTCTAGAGGATCACCAGTATAGCTTATTTTTGATCAAGATATACTATCTCTTGTCTTGAGTTCAGAAATTAGGGACTTCCCTGGTGGTCCAACAGGGAACTAGATCCCATGTGCTTGCTGCAACTAAGAGCCCACATGCCACAACGAAGATCCCACGTGCCTCAACTAAGACCCAGGGCAGCCTAAATAAACAAACAGACAAACAAATAAATAAGAAATAGCATAAAAATCTTGTATTTCTTAAGCATGACAGGCTCCCAAAACTTCAGGTGACACTGCTGCACTTCTGTCTGCAGCTGGGTCCCCAGAAATCGTATCAGTGCCTGACACTCAGTAAAATATCAATAAATGTTTGCTAAATGAAACTGGATGACAAAAAACTAAATTCAATATGGCACCTAATTGGCTGCAGTTGTTCCTGTGATAGTAAAGTGACCAAGTTTAAAACTGAGCACTTAGTGGTGGTACCATAAAGATATATTTATTTTCTTGAGAAAGAAGAAACAAGAAAAGAACACAAGTGAGTTGGGACCAGAAGTTAAGCTATCACATTTCCAGGTCAGCCTTAATTCAATATCTTTTATGTGAGTGACACTGAGCTTTTATGTTGAAGCCATTCATCTGGGTGGCAAACCCATCACCAGCTCTTACCAGCAAGGTGAGAGAACCCGAGGGCTTTGTTGATGTGGTTGTACGAAGAACAGCCTCCTAAAAATATACATATATGGTTCGCTTCTACCCAAAGGTGTACACTCTTTTGTGTTTTTAACTGTGTCACATGGACACTGTATGACTCTTCTACGTGATTATTACAGGGGTTGGCTTTTTGTTAGAATGCAACTTCCCTTTCTGATTATTTTTTTTCTAACTTACGGAGTAGAAAGTAGTGATGTGCTTATTCCTCTCTGTCTCTTCAGCCTTCCTTTGCCCTCTGCTCCAAAAATGAGTTGAATTGCTTTTTAGATACCATGTGAGATCTGTACAAATGCAAGTGATGTGAAAACAAAGGTATGAAGGCACATTGGTAAACAGAAATGGAAAAACACCTTTCAAAGAAGCTTACTATAGCAGAAGGTGGTATTTGCCATGGGAATGGGAACCACCAATAAATTACAATTCACAATAGACCTAGCTAAGATATTACTTATAAGGGACAAGAAAGGTAGTTTCTTTTAAAAATTTAGAACAGATGAGCAGGTAAGGAAGGACAGGCAGCATAAAAGAGAATAAGTTATTTTGTGTTGGTAAATGTAAAGGTTCTCCATGTATTGATTCTCTCATCTCATGCTCCTGTTAATAGATGAAAAATAGTAGCATAAGAATTTAGAATGAGCAAAAATTGTCAAGGAGGCCTGAGAGCCAAGTTGGATTATTTTTTATGAGTGCTATGATGTAAAAAATGTTGGCAAACTGTCATAAACTACCCAGTAAAAACTAGCCTTACAAAGTTGACCTTAGAGAGAGGACTTAGAAAAGTCCTCATTATTTATATGATAGTCCAGAAACCCCCAATACACTGAGCTCTCTGTCTCTAATACAAGTGCTGTACCCTTGGTTTGAAAATCCTACCTTTTCCTTTCCTGCCTTGAGGGTACCCTGCTCACTGTTGACCTGGCAATTCTTGGCCACCACCTGGGCCTCAGTTCAGGTGTCAGCTCCTGTGAAACTTCCCCCATTGCCTCTTCCCCAGCATTAATGGATGACATCAGATGCTACAGGAGCAGAGAACATTGTGGCTCAGAGATACATGATAATATGTTGACAACAGGGTGCCTCTCCCTCAAGATTGCGAGTGTCTTCAGGGCAGAAGCTGTGAGCTTCATATTGCTATCAAGATATCTACTTAATGTTTGTTACATAAATAAATACTTTTGAACTTCAGGTGGAAGTTAAAGTTAAAACCTTGGTCATGGGGTTTCCACTGAATGCATGAGGATTGGATTGGTTCCATTGTCCTTTTTTATTCCAAAAAAGCATTTGAGGGGATCCATCTTTTTCTCAGATCACAACTAGTACAGGAAAGGGTTAATTCAGCAGGTCTGGGTTGCTCAGACCCGGCACATTCTAAATAAAAACCTGCCTCCAGCTGGCTGGCTCTAGGGAGGTAACCTCTGAGCCCTTGGAATGTTCTGCCTGATAAGAGTGTTTTTTATGCCTGAGGGATGGGCCATGCTACTGCAGTGTGACAGTTTATCCTGACAATGTGATTGATGGTAAACACCTATTTTTTTTTTTTTAACTCTGGGCTGGGGCTGAAGTCTGAGTACCTGAGATCAGTCACATGGGCTCTACCCACCTTCAGGACTGATCCGCGGTAGAACTCCTGGATACCAAGGCCCGGTGAGCATCCCTAGTTGGCAGCACTTAGCATGTTTTGTGCACATGGCTGCTGGGAGAATTAAGCAGATTCCCATGTGACACTGTAACCGTGCAACTCAGATTGGGTCTTGAACCCATGGTTCTCTAACTGAGAGCACACACCTGGTAACAGGACTTAATGAAGCTCAAGTTCTTGATGTCTCATCACGGAAAGAATTCAGTGAGAGGGATATTAACTAGAGTTATCGTGATAATCATTGTGCAATACATACAAATATTGAATCAATATGTTGTATCCAAAACTAATATAATGTTATATATCAATTATACCTAAATAAAATATTACACTACATATTGAAGAAAAAGAATTCAGTGAGAGACAAAGTGATAGGTAAGAAGTGGATTTATTTAGAGAGAAACACACTCCGCAGACAGAGTGTGGGCCATCTCAGAAGGTGAGAGTGGCACCAGGGTATGGGGTAGTCAGCTTTTATAGGGGTGGGTCATTTCATAGGCTAATGAGTGGGAGGAGTATTCCAGCTATTTTGGGGAAGGGGTGGGGATTTCCAGGAATTGGGCCACTGCCCACTTTTTTTTTTTTTTTACATCTTTATTGGAGTATAATTGCTTTAAAATGGTGTGTTAGTTTCTGCTTTATAACAAAGTGAATCAGTTATACACATACATATGTTCCCATGTCTCTTCCCTCTTGCATCTCCCTCCCTCCCACCCTCCCTATCCCGCCCCTCTAGGTGGTTACAAAGCACCGAGCTGATCTCCGTGTGCTATGGGGCTGCTTCCCACTAGCTATCTACCTTACATTTGGTAGTGTATATATGTCCATGCCTCTCTCTCACTTTGTCACAGCATACCCTTCCCCCTCCCCATATCCTCAAGTCCATTCTCTAGTAGGTCTGTGTCTTTATTCCTGTCTAACCCCTAGGTTCTTCATGACATTTTTTTTTCTTAAATTCCATATATATGTGTTAGAATATGGTATTTGTCTTTCTATTTCTGACTTACTTCACTCTGTATGACAGACTCTAGGTCTATCCACCTCATTACAAATAGCTCAATTTCATTTCTTTTTATGGCTGAGTAATATTCCATTGTATATATGTGCCACATCTTCTTTATCCATTCATCCGATGATGGACACTTAGGTTGTTTCCATCTCCGGGCTATTGTAAATAGAGCTGCAATGAACATTTTGGTACATGACTCTTTTTGAATTATGGTTTTCTCAGGGTATATGCCCAATAGTGGGATTGCGGGGTCATATGGTAGTTCTATTTGTAATATTTTAATGAACCTCCATACTGTTCTCCACAGTGGCTGTATCAATTTACATTCCCACCAACAGTGCAAGAGGGTTCCCTTTTCTCCACACCCTCTCCAGCATTTATTGTTTCCAGACTTTTTGATGATGGCCATTCTGAATAGTGTGAGATGATATCTCATTGTAGTTTTGATTTGCATTTCTCTAATGATTAATGATGTTGAGCATTCTTTCATGTGTTTGTTAGCAGTCTGTATATCTTCTTTGGAGAAATGTCTATTCACATCTTCTGCCCATTTTTGGATTGGGTTGTTTGTTTTTTTGTTATTGAGCTGCATGAGCTGCTTATAAATTTTGGAGATTAATCCTTTGTCAGTTGCTTCATTTGCAAATATTTTCTCCCATTCTGAGGGTTGTCTTTTGGTCTTGTTTATGGTTTCCTTTGCTGTGCAAAAGCTTTGAAGTTTCATTAGGTCCCATTTGTTTCTTTTTGCTTTTATTTCCATTTCTCTTGGAGGTGGGTCAGAAAGGATCTTGCTGTGATTTATGTCATAGAGTGTTCTGCCTATGTTTTCCTCTAAGAGTTTGATAGTTTCTGGCCTTACATTTAGGTCTTTAATCCATTTTGAGCTTATTTTTGTGTATGGTGTTAGGGAGTGATGTAATCTCATACTTATACATGTACCTGTCCAGTTTTCCCAGCACCAATTATTGAAGAGGCTGTCTTTTCTCCACTGTACATTCCTGCATCCTTAATCAAAGATAAGGCGACCATATGTGCATGGGTTTATCTCTGGGCTTTCTATCCTGTTCCATTGATCTTTCTGTTTTTGTGCCAGTACCATACTGTCTTGATTACTGTAGCTTTGTAGTATAGTCTGAAGTCAGGGAGCCTGATTCCTCCAGCTCCATTTTTCGTTCTCAAGATTGCTTTGGCTATTCGGGGTCTTTTGTGTTTCCATACAAATTGTGAAAATTTTTGTTCTAGTTCTGTGAAAAATGTCATTGGTAGCTTGATAGGGATTGCCTTGAATCTGAAGATTGCTTTGGGTAGTAGAGTCATTTTCACAATGTTGATTCTTCCAATCCAAGAACATGGTATATCTCTCCATCTATTTGTATCATCTTTAATTTCTTTTATCAGTGTCTTATCATTTTCTGCATACAGGTCTTTTGTCTCCTTAGGTAGGTTTATTCCTAGATATTTTATTCTTTTTGTTGCAATGGTAAATGGGAGTGTTTTCTTGATTTCACTTTCAGATTTTTCATCCTTAGTGTATAGGAATGCCAGCGATTTCTGTGCATTAATTTTGTATCCTGCTACTTTACCAAATTCATTGATTAGCTCTAGTAGTTTTCTGGTAGCATCTTTAGGATTCTCTATGTATAGTATCATGTCATCTGCAAACAGTGACAGCTTTACTTCTTCTTTTCCAATTTGGATTCCTTTTATTGCCTTTTCTTCTCTGATTGCTGTGGCTAAAACTTCCAAAACTATGTTGAATAAGAGTGGTGAGAGTGGGCAACCTTGTCTTGTTCCTGATCTTAGTGGAAATGCTTTCAGTTTTTCACCATTGAGGACGATGTTGGCTGTGGGTTTGTCATATATGGCCTTTATTATGTTGAAGAAAGTTCCCTCTATGCCTATGTTTTGCAGGGTTTTTATCATAAATGGATGTTGAATTTTGTCGAAAGCTTTCTCTGCATCTATTGAGATGATCATACGGTTTTTCTCCTTCAATTTGTTAATATGGTGTATCACATTGATTGATTTGCATATATTGAAGAAACCTTGCATTCTTGGAATAAACCCCACTTGATCATGGTGTATGATCTGTTTAATGTGCTATTGGATTCTGTTTGCTAGTATTTTGTTGAGGATTTTTGCATCTATGTTCATCAGTGATATTGGCCTGTAGTTTTCTTTCTTTGTGACATCCTTGTCTGGTTTTGGTATCAGGGTGATGGTGGCCTCATAGAATGAGTTTGAGAATGTTCCTCCCTGTGCTATATTTTGGAGGAGTTTGAGAAGTATAGGTGTTAGCTCTTCTCTAAATGTTTGATAGAATTCACCTGTGAAGTCATCTGGTCCTGGGCTTTTTTTATTGGAAGATTTTTAATCACAGTTTCAATTTCAGTGCTTGTGATTGGTCTGTTCATATTTTCTATTACTCCCAGATTCGGGCTTGGCAGGTTGTGCATTTATAAGAATTTGTCCATTTCTTCCAGGTTGTCCATTTTATTGGCATAGAGTTGCTTGTAGTAATCTCTCATGATCTTTTGTATTTCTGCAGTGTCATTTGTTATTTCTCCTTTTTCATTTCTAATTCTATTGATTTGAGTCTTCTCCCTTTTTCTCTTGATGAGTCTGGCTAATGGTTTATCAATTTTGTTTATCTTCTCAAAGAACCAGCTTTTAGTTTTATTGATTTGCTATCGTTTCCTTCATTTCTTTTTCATTTATTTCTGATCTGATTTTTATGACTTCGTTCCTTCTGCTAACTTTGGGGTTTTTTTGTTCTTCTTTCTCTAATTGCTTTAGGTGCAAGGTTAGGTTGTTTATTCGAGATGTCTCCTGTTTCTTAAGGTAGGATTGTATTGCTATAAACTTCCCTCTTAGAACTGCTCTTGCTGCATCCCATAGGTTTTGGGTTGTCGTGTCTCCATTGTCATTTGTTTCTAGGTATTTTTTAATTTCCTCTTTGATTTCTTCAGTGATCACTTCGTTATTAAGTAGTGTATTGTTTAGCCTCCATGTGTTTGTATTTTTTACGGATCTTTTCCTGTAATTGATATCTAGTCTCATAGTGTTGTGGCCGGAAAAGATACTTGATACAATTTCAATTTTCTTATATTTACCAGGGCTTGATTTGTGACCCAAGGTATGATCTATCCTGGAGAATGTTCCATGGGCACTTGAGAAAAATGTGTATTCTGTTGTTTTTGGATGGAATGTCCTATAAATATCAATTAAGTCCATCTTGTTTAATGTATCATTTAAAGCTTGTGTTTCCTTATTTATTTTCGTTTTGGATGATCTGTCCATTGGTGAAAGTGGGGTGTTAAAATCCCTTACTATGAATGTGTTACTGTCGATTTCCCCTTTTATGGCTGTTAGTATTTGCCTTATGTATTGAGGTGCTCCTATGTTGGCTCCATAAACATTTACAATTTTTATATCTTCTTCTTGGATTGATCCCTTGATCATTATGTAGTGTCCTTCTTTGTCTCTTCTAGTAGTCTTTATTTTAAAGTCTATTTTGTCTGATATGAGAATTGCTACTCCAGCTTTCTTTTGGTTTCCATTTGCATGGAATATCTTTTTCCATCCCCTTTCTTTCAGTCTGTATGTGTCTCTAGGTCTGAAGTGGGTCTCTTGTAGACAGGAAATATATGGGTCTTGTTTTTGTATCCATTCAGCCAATCTGTGTCTTTTGGTGGGAGAATTTAGTCCATTTACATTTAAGGTAATTATCAGTATGTATGTTCCTATTCCCATTTTCTTAATTGTTTTGGGTTCATTATTGTAGGTCTTTTCCTTCTCTGGTGTTTCTTGCCTAGAGAAGTTCCTTTAGCAGTTGTTGTAATGCTGGTTTGGTGGTGCTGAACTCGCTCAGCTTTTCCTTGTCTGTAAAGCTTTTAATTTCTCCATCAAATCTGAATGAGATCCTTGCTGGGTAGAGCAATCTTGGTTGCAGGTTTTTCCCCTTCATCACTTTAAATATGTCCTGTCACTCCCTTCTGGCTTGCAGAGTTTCTGCTGAAAGATCAGCTGTTAACCTTATGGGGATTCCCTTGTGTGTTATTTTTCCCTTGCTGCTTTTAGTATGTTTTCTTTGTATTTAATTTTTGACTGATTAATATGTGTCTTGGCATATTTCTCCTTGGATTTATCCTGTATGGGACTCTGTGCTTCCTGGACTTAACTCTTTCCTTTCCCATATTAGGGAAGTTTTCAACTATAATCTCTTCAAATATTTTCTCAGTCCCTTTCTTTTTCTCTTCTTCTTCTGGAACCCCTATAATTTGAATGTTGGTGCGTTTAATGTTGTCCCAGAGGTCTCTGAGACTGTCTTCAGTTCTTTTCATTCTTTTTTCTTTATTCTGCTCTGCAGTATTTATTTCCACTATTTTATCTTTCAGGTCACTTATCCGTTCTTCTGCCTCAGTTATTCTGCTATTGATCCCATCTAGAGTATTTTTCATTTTATTTATTGTGTTGTTCATCATTGTTGGTTTCATCTTTAGTTCTTCTAGGTCCATGTTAAATGTTTCTTGCATTTTGTCTATTCTATTTCCAAGATTTTGGATCAACTTTACTATCATTATTCTGAATTCTTTTTCAGGTAGACTGCCTATTTCCTCTTCATTTGTTAGGTCTGGTGGGTTGTTATCTTGCTCCTTCATCTGCTGTGTGTTTTTCTGTCTTCTCATTTTGCTTATCTTACTGTGTTTGGGGTCTCCTTTTTTCAGGCTGCAGGTCCGCAGTTCCCGTTGTTTTTGGTGTCTGTCCCCAGTGGCTAAGGTTGGTTCAGTGGGTTGTGTAGGCTTCCTGGTGGAGGGGACTAGTGCCTGTGTTCTGGTGGATGAGGCTGGATCTTGTCTTTCTGGTGGGCAGGTCCACTTCTGGTGGTGTGTTTTGGGGTGCCTGTTGACTTATTATGATTTTAGGCAGCCTCTCTGCTAATGGGTGGGGTTGTGTTCCTGTCTTGCTAGTTGTTTGGCATAGGATGTCCAGCACTATAGCTTGCTGGTCGTTTAGTGAAGCTGGGTGTTAGTGTTGAGATGGAGATCTCTGGGAGATTTTCACCATTTGATATTAAGTGGAGCTGGGAGGTCTCTTGTGGACCAGTGTCCTGACGTTGGCTCTCCCACCTCAGAGGCACAGCACTGACTCCTGACTGCAGCACCAAGAGCCTTTCATCCACACGGCTCAGAATAAAAGGGAGAAAAAGTAGAAAGAAAGATTTAGTAGAAGTAGAAAGTAAGAAAGAAAGGAGAGAGGGAGGGAGGGAGGGAGGAAGGAAGGAAGGAAGGAGGGAAGGAAGGAAAAAAAGAAAGAAAGAAGATAAAGTAAAATAAATTAAAGTAAGATAAGATATAATAAAGTTAATAAAATTAAAAAAATATTAAGAGAAAAAAATTAAAAACAAAAAAACGGATGGATAGACCCTTAGGACAAATGGTGGAAGCAACGCTATGCAGACAAAATCTCACACAGAAGCATACACATACACACTCACAAAAAGAGGAAAAGGGGAAAAAATCATAAATCCTGCTCTCAAAGCCCACCTCCTTAATTTGGGATGACTCGTTTTCTATTCATGTATTCCACAGATGCAGGTACATCAAGTTGATTGTGGAGCTTTAATCTGCTGCTCCTGAGGCTGCTGGGAGAGCTTTCCCTTTCTCTTCTTTGTTCTCACAGTTCCCGGGGCTCAGCTTTGGATTTGGCCCCGCCTCTGCGTGTAGGTTGCCGGAGGGCGTCTGTTCTTCGCTCAGACAGGACGGGGTTAAAGGAGCCGCTGATTCGGGGCCTCTGGCTCACTCAGGCCGGGGGGGAGGGAGGGGCTCGGAGTGCGGGGCGGGCCTGCGGCGGCAGAGGCCGGCGTGACGCTGCACCAGCCTGAGGCGCGCCGTGCGTTCTTCCGGGGGAGTTGTCCCTGGATCACGGGACCCTGGCAGTGGCGGGCTGCCCAGGCTCCCCGGAAGGGGGGTGTGGAGAGTGACCTGTGCTCGCACACAGGCTTCTTGGTGGCGGCAGCAGCAGCCTTAGCGTCTCATGCCCGTCTCTGGGGTCCGCGCTTTTAGCCGCGGCTCGCGCCCGTCTCTGGAGCTCCTTTAAGCAGCGCTCTTAATCCCCTCTCCTCGCGCACCGGGAAACAAAGAGGGAAGAAAAAGTCTCTTGCCTCGTAGGCCGTTCCAGACTTTTCCCCGGACTCCCTCCCGGCTAGCCGTGGCGCACTAACCCCCTGCAGGCTGTGTTCACGCCGCCAACCCCAGTCCTCTCCCAGCGCTCCGACCGAAGCCCGAGCCTCAGCTCCCAGCCCCGCCCGCCCCGGCGGGTGAGCAGACAAGCCTCTCGGCCTGGTGAGTGCTGGTTGGCCCTGATCCTCTGTGCGGGAATCTCACCGCTTTGCCCTCCGCACCCCTGTGGCTGTGCTCTCCTCCGCGGCCCCGAAGCTTCCCCCTCCGCCACCCGCAGTCTCCGCCCGCGAAAGGGCTTCTAGTGTGTGGAAACTTTTCCCCCTTCACGGCTCCATCCCACTGGTGCAGGTCCCGTCCCTATCCTTTTGTCTCTGTTTATTCTTTTTTCTTTTGCCCTACCCAGGTACGTGGGGAGTTTCTTGTCTTTTGGGAGGTCTGAGGTCTTCTGCCAGCGTTCAGTAGGTGTTCTGTAGGAGTTGTTCCACGTGTAGATGTATTTCTGGTGTATCTGTGGGGAGGAAGTTGATCTCAGCATCTTACTCTTCCGCCATCTTCCCGGAAGCCCCACTGCCCACTTTTTGACCTTTATGGCCAGCCTTGGAACTGTCATGGAGTGGGTGGGTGTGTCATTTATCTTCTTGATGTGTTACAATGAGCATATACTGAGGTTCAAGGTCTAGTGGAAATCGACTCGTCTGCCATCTTGGACCTGTTTTGTTCTAATCAGTTTATGTCGTGTCCTTGGGCCAAGTCATTCTTTTAAAAGTTGTGCCCTGCCCCTTTCCCTCCTGTTTCAACACCACCAAGAGGGGACACATGGAAGCTTGTGCCTGGTTTCTCTTGGACTTTGCCCCACATCCCTTTTCCCTTTGCTGATTCTATTTTCTATAATTTTACTGCCATAAACTGTAACTGTGCCTCATAGCTTCTGAGACTCGTGAGTCCTAGCGAATTATCGAGCCTGAGGTTGGTCTTGCGGACCCCCGACAACAACCTTAGTCAGATGCTATTACTTAGAAGTATGGTATTGAAAACAAATAATTATGGAGACCAATAAGGGGAAAGCCAGGGAAGGTGTTTTGGGGGCAGAGTGTAGTGGGTCCCGTGAGGAGTTTGGGTCTCTCCTCTTTACCGGGATTACATAGTTAGAGCCAGAGTTGAACTGGCTGGGGAAAGACTCTTAGCTCTATTTCTTCTGACATTGGATGCATCTCCATGTTGCCAAGGGAAAAAGATGAGGTGAAGAAAAGGTAATATGTAGAACTGACAATTTTGCAGACTTGGGGTTCTAACTCTGCCCGGGGAAGGTTGTCCATCAGCCTTGCTGGGACTGGTCCTTCTGAGGATCAGGAAAGGCAGACCTGCATGGGAGCAAGGGGAGAGGTGGGTCTGTCTCAGCTTCTAAGACCAGGGGAATCTCTTTACGTATTGCATTTTATGAACTCTTGAAATTAGTACCTAGAATCTCTGAATTGATTAGTAAGGTGGGCTTTGGACCTGAAACTTCAGGATTCAGGCACACACCAGCTGTGTGACTTCGAAAGTGCTTAGTCAGTGCTGGTGTTGGTTTCTCTTCTGGATCATCTTGAGGCAGGAGATAGATAGGCCCCAGGCTGAGCAGTGAAGTCTGTCCTCTGTAGACAGACACTCCAAGATAAAGACAATGGTGGGGTGGGGGGAAGGAGGAGCTGAGTCCTGCCCAGATAAGAGATAAACAGACCACATATTTCTCATTCTTGAGGTCAAGGAGAACTTCCTGACTATACTTGTGCAGAAAGGTTCCTCGGGGGGGCCAACAAGGGAGGGGGAACCACCCCATAATAGGTGGTGTCAACCTTCCCACAGGCCTCTCTCTGGGCTGGAATCCTTCTTGGCTAAGAGATGCACACGCACACGGGGAGGACCTTGAGATAAACCAAATGCGGACTCAGAGCCAGGCAAAGCAAGATAATTGGCCAGAGGAAACCCGGAAGAAATGCCCCATATAAGTGATACAAACGACTATGGAGGTGTGACTCTCTCTCTGAACCCGCCTGTGTGTCTGTCCACAAGTACTATACACTTTTTCCTCCTATGAAGCACCTTACTTGCTTCACTACTTTCCATCTCTTTGTTGAAATTCATTTCTGCAAAGCAGACAAGCCAGGGCCTTGTCACTAGCCACTGGCCCTCATGGTCTAGTGGTTAGGATTCAGTGCTCTCACTGCTGTGGCCTGGCTTCAATCTCTGGTCAGGGAACTGAGATGCTGCTTCAAGCTACTGCCAATCCAGGCCATCTGAGATCAATCTGATAAGCGGCAGAAGAGCTATCCCAACTCTGATGTTGGGGAGATGGTTTGTTTTGCCTAAAATAGCTTCATGGAAGAAAAATAGAGCATCCTGTGAGTTTATAGAAATTAGAGATTACAGAAATTGCACTTGAATACCAGTTCTTACATATTGAATTCAAAGAAGAGGATTCCTTTAAGGCAAACATGGTGGTCTTCCTTCTCCCCCTCTCCCCGTGGGGTCCTTCCTGGGCTCCTGTCTGCAGCTGTGATGGGGGCCAGGACGAATTTCTTGTTTCACTGGACAAAGCAAGCGTGAGACTAATATCACCCCTGAGGCCAAGAGGACAAATTTGACACAAGATGAGCTTTAATCATAGGCAAACTCTAGGTTTAAAATAGTCTCTTCCTTTGACATATTCAGGATAATTCCCAAATGAAAAGCTAATTTTTACATAGCTTGGAAAGGCCACAGGCTAGCCTTGGAGCATAATATCCTCAGTGTGTTGAGGGCCTGATGTGAAACGGTACCTTCTGTGATATGGTTAGGCTACCTCCCCACGGTACAGTTAAAAGAAAGGTATAAGGAGGCATTTTCTTTTTCTGGGGCCATGGGCTCCATTTCGAAACTCTTAAAAGTTTTAGTAAAATTGAAATGATAAGAATTTCTGGCAAAATTTCTTTAATGAAAATTCAAGTGATATTTAGCAAAAAAAGAATGAAAACTAAACATGACACCCAATGTTGGATGCCACAGGTGAACAGCATACGTTGCTGAAGAAGCAATGTTAGTGCATGTAAATAACATTTTAATGATCATATCTTTTTTTTTTTGCGGTACGTGGGCCTCTCACTGTTGTGGCCTCTCCCGTTGCGGAGCACAGGCTCCGGACGCGCAGGCTCAGCGGCCATGGCTCACGGGCCCAACCGTTCCGCGGCATGTGGGATCTTCCCGGACCGGGGCACGAACCCGTGTCCCCTGCATCGGCAGGCGGACTCTCAACCACTGCGCCACCAGGGAAGCCCTGATCATATCTTTTAACCCAGGAATTTTGAGAATGTAATGCAGGGGTTGGCAAACTGGTCCATGGGCCAAATCCAACCCAAGGACTCTTTTTGTATGACCAACCAGGTAAGGATGGATGTGCAGTTTTAAAGAAATATTAAAAGAGGAAAGAGAAAAAAAAGGAGGAGGAAGACTGCATGCCCCACAAAGCCTAAACTTTTTGCTGTCTGGCCCTTTCCACCATAAATTTGCCTGTTCCAGATCTTACTTAAGGAATAATCCAAAATATGGGGCATGTACTTGAACAAGGATGATCTGTGCAATAGTTTTGCAATAGTTGAAAAGATTAGGGCCAATCTAAATGGATAGATTTAGATCTGTTGGTCCTAGGATAGAGGGATAGTTATGTGACGATTAAGTAATTCACGTGAGGGTGTTTTACCACCAATTAAGTGATGGCTAGTGAGGGCCGCGGGTCTGGGACTGTGAATTTTGTCTGTCTCAGGAAGGCTCGATGGATTGCCATGGCTCACCCACGTCTTCTCACTCCTAAGTGCTCAACGCAGATGTCGGATAAACTGCACATTTAAAAATTTGAGGATGTTCAGCCTTGAACTTAAGGAATAGACCTGACAGCTCCTGATACCTGTGCTCTGGCTTTTAGGACCCTTGTAAGAAGGAGGTGACCAGGGTTGCACAGTTTACTTGGAGAGGTGTTCAAGCTCAGGACACTCTATTCTTCATTTTCTCTTAAAGAAGCTTCTCCTTTTCCCAGCATCTCTCAGGACCCCTTCCTCCACGTTTCCACAGAGTATGCTGTGGGTGCGTGGGATTCTTATGCTCTTTAATTGATTTATGTCTTTCTGAAACCAGATACTGTAAGACTTGTTACATATATCTCATTTCCTGTGGCTTTTGTGGTTATTTCTGTAAAAGTCTGTCTTCACAGCCTTGACCAGGAATATAATCATGGTCACATTTTTGTTCTGTTGAAAAACATCAGATATAGTTCACAATGTTTGCCCTTTTTCAGGGAAAGAGACATTGATTGTTTTAGTCTTTCCAATGAAGAATTTGAGAGGAATTTTCTAACTCAGGTCCTGTGCCAGTGATTTCTTTGGGACTGAGCAAAGCACAGCTAAGATACTTTTCCCTTTGTTACTCTAAACCCTGCCGTGGTCCCCTGGTGCCAGTAAGATAATGTCCAGACTCCTTGGAGTGGAACGAGGTCTTGTCCCAGTCTCTCTACCTCAGTGATCACAGTACGCCCCATGTAACTGCACCTCCAACATGTGATAAGCTCTTGCTTTCTTCTGAAATGTTGCATGTTTGGAACTTACTACCTACATGTCACCTCCTCAGAGAGTTCTTTGTTGATCACTCCAGTTAAGTTGCAATCTAGCTCTCTCACCCATAACACTTTCCCATACCCCATGTCTTTATTATAATTGAAAAACTTTTGAATAAGTTTAAAATAAATTTATTTTCAGCAAGTGACTTCCTATTGGATAGCGAATTGCAGAGTTGGAGCTGGAACCCACATCTCCAGATTTTTTGTTTAGTGCTGAAGTTAGACCAGAATTCCTTATTCAATGCCATGTTTAGACTAGAATTCCTTATTCGATGTCATAGTTAACATATTTAATATTCAAGCTGGAGCTGGGTTTGAATCCCAGCTCTGCCACTTATTCTCTGTGGGACCTTGTGTTTTGCCTAACTTCTCAATTTTTTCATCAGTGAAACTGAGGGGAAAAAAAATCCCCTTTTTGTTGAAGGTTGTTGTGGGAATTAAATGAAGTAAAGCTTGTAAGATCTTGGTTCAATGCCTAACAATCAGAAAGTCCTCAATAAACGTCAGCTAAACCCAGTTATGGGTACTTGAATGAGTGGAATTCAGCTGTTGCAGTGACAGACATTCTTCTGAGACAGCCACACTGCAGTCAGAAAGTAAATTGGTCCAGGATGCTGGTGAGTGGGTAGATGATAAATGTGCTGAGGAACTTTGCCAAAGAAACAGCTGAGTGAAAGGTCAAATTCCTGGCTCGCAGTGTTTTTAAAAATGGACTCCTGCCTATTCCTAGATTGGCCAAGAATGTGCTCAAAATGGAAGAATGGAAGTTTGACCAGAAGGAGGAGGGCAAGAGAGGAATGTGGTTGTGTCTTTCGGGTGCTTCCAAGTTCTGGATGTCCTTGGAGATACACAGGATCCTGCACAGGGTCCTCCGTGGACTTCTGACCTAGAGTGAGAGAAATCGCTGTGGGCTCAAGCTAAGCCTGTGCAACACTGAGAAGCCATTCACCATGCGGCCCATCCCTGGCTCTTCTCTGCAGACTCCTGCTTGGAGTCCCTCCCTGCCTGCAACCTTCTCCAAGGGGCCTCTCCATGTTTGCTGCTCCAGCAGAGGTACCCCACCTTGGTGCAAAGTGACCCATTTCTGTCCCGTTGGCAAATCCATGCAAACATCCCAATCATCTAAGCAGCCCTTGCCTCTGAGAGGCCCTGCCCCAGCTCAAATAGAACAGGCTAAGCCAGAGATCAGGGGATCACAGGGTCACAATTCCATAGTCACAAGGTTTGCCTTGAGCCAAGACTGAACATCGCTCCCTCTCTGTCGACCTGTGCTCATCCCTGGCTCCGTATTCCCTCTTTTCTTTTGTTACCCCCAGCTTTGGGGCCCATAGAGGTGGGGTTTTCCAACTCTGATCTCTGACCTCTGACCACAGGTTCCTTGCTTGCATTCTCTTCCCAGTTCCGTATGGCTCCAGAACCTTCCCTGGTATTTGACCTCTTGGAATTGGCCTCAGAGTCCACTCCTCCGAACCACCCTTCCCAGCAGCTTGAAGTCTGAGACTGGACCTCATCATACCCACTTTCCTGCAGAGAAGGTGAGTGGGTTAATGGTTTTTTCTCCTGAGTATTTACTGGGGGTCCTTGGACTACTCTGCTTTTACTCCGCTCCTCCCCTAGGTGTGAAACATCCAAGTCTCTGCAGGAGATACTCAAGAAAATAAGGTCCTGTGATGAAAAATGCTTTAGAAACATGCAGAAATTTTGCAGTCTCTCCTCCCTCGTGGAGAGTCACAGTACATCTGAGCCCATTGCAGGCTTGGGAAACTCCTACTGCAAAGAGACCTTTTAATTTGGTGTTTCCTAATTGTATTTGAGTGATAGAAACATTTTTTCCAGAAAGTACTTATTCACAACCCAGAGAACTAATGCTTCATGGAGGATGCTGCCTTTGCTTCATGTAAAGTTGATGCTCCAATGGGGAGAGGGTCACACCATGGTAGGTGCTTGTCCACACAGTCTTCCCACTTAGTGTTCAAGAACACTACAAAGTGGACATTATTACCCCCATTTAATTTTCTTATGTTTTAGGCATTTTACAAAAAAATATCAAAGGAGGTATAGATGTTTTCCATATACTCCCTACCCCAGCACATGCATGGCCTCCCCCATTATCAACATCACTCACCAGAATGGTACATTTTTCTTTTTTTAACCAAGGATGAACCTACATCAACACATCATAATTATTCAAAGTCCATGATTTACTTAAGGCTTCACTCTTGGTGTTATACATTCTATGGTCCTGGACAAATTTATAAAGACATCCATCCATCATTAGAATACCACGCAGAATATTTTCATTGCCGTGAAAGTCCTCTGTGCTCTGCTTCTACCCCAGTCCTGGCAACCACCGATCTTTTTACTTTCTCTGTAGTTTTGTCTACATACTCATACGGTATATAGCTTTCTCAGATTGGCTCCTTTCACTTAGTAATTTGTATTTAAGTTTCCTCCATGACTTCATGGCTTGATAGCTCATTTCTTTTTAATGCTGAATAATATTCCATTGTCTGGAATTTATTTATCCATTTATTGACTGAAGGACATTTTGGTTGCTTCCAAGTTCTGGCAATTATGAGTAAAGCTGCTATAAACATCCATGTGTAGGTTTTTATGTGGACTTATATTTTCATCTCCTTTGGGTAAACGCCAAGGAGTGTGATTGCTAGATTGTAGAGTAAGAGTATGTTAGTTTTTTAAGAAACTGCCAGATTGTCTTCCAAACTGTCTGCACCATTTTGCGTTCCCACCAGCAATGAATGAGAGTTCCTGTTGCTCCACATCTTTGCCAGCACTTGCTGCTGTCAGTCATTACTTCCGTTGTAAAGAGGAAGTTGAGACTCAAGAAGTGAAGTAGTTTTGCAGAGACTGTAGAGACAGGGTTTAATCCCAAGACTGCTGACCCTGAGGCTGCTGGGTGTGGATTCAGTGTTCCCACTGGCAATCAGGGGTGAGGGCCACTCTGCTTTATGTCTAATCTGCTGATGCCCCCTGTCAGAGTGGAGGAGAGGGGCAATGTCACCTCTCTGGACAACTGTCAGAGGGGCTAAGAAGGGAACCCAATCTATGTTGCTGTGGGGCTGACTGGTGAGTCCAGCCTGCAGAATCTGCTTCTAGACTTTGCTTATCCCTCTCCCTCACCTCCAGCTTACCTCTGAGACCTGTCAATTGTCTCTTCAGAAGCTTTTAAAAATTCAGACTATTATTGTCACCTCTGCCTTTACTACCCTAGTTCAAGCCACCAAATTTTAAAAAAAAATTTATACAACTTTTAAAGGTTACTTTCCATTTACAAATTATTACAAAATATTGGCTATATTCCCTGGGTTGTCCAATACATCCTTGAGCCCATCTTACACCCAATATTTTGTACCCCCTCCCCCACCCCTATATAGCCCTTCCCTCCCCTCCCCACTGGTAACCACTAGTTTGTTCTCTATATCTGAGTCTGTCAAGCCACCAAAATTTATTGCCTGGAGATCATAAAGGTCCTTTAGCTGGCCATTTCCATTCTTGCTTTACTACAGTTCATCCTGTAACAATAAGAGTGATCTTTTTGAAATAATAATCACATCGTGGCACTTCTTTTTTCAAAAGCCTCCAGAAGCTTCCCATCACACATATATCAAGTTCAAATTCTTCATCATCATCTGCATGAACCTGGCTCAACCCAACGTCTCTACTCTCAGGTTGCTCTCCCCTTTGGTTTACTGTGGCCATATTGGCTTTCACCCCTGATTTGTGATGGAGCCCAGCCAACATCAGCAGACACCCAGCTAAGCCTCCTGGACATGTGGGCAACACAAGCTCAGTGCTATATTCCACAGAGGTTCCACGCTTGTTTGTTATAGGCACCATTTGTCAATAAAGAGCCAATTATCTGTTATTGTACAACACAGGGAATATAGCCAATATTTTATAAGAACTATAAATGGAGTATAACTTCTAAAAATTGTGAATCGCTATATTGTTTACCTGTAACTTATATAATATTGTACATCATCTGTACTTCAATTAAAAAAAAAGAGGCTTCCCTGGTGGCACAGTGGTTAAGAGTCCGCCTGCCGATGCAGGGGACACGGGTTTGTGCCCCGGTCCGGGAGGATCCCACATGGTGCAGAGCGGCTGGGCCCGTGAGCCATGGCCGCTGAGCCTGCGCGTCCGGAGCCTGTGCTCCGCAACGGGAGAGGCCACAACAGTGAGAGGCCCGCGTACCGCAAAAAAAAACACAAAAAAAAGAATGTTAAAAAAAAGCGCCAACTGTCTGACTTCCTCACTTTACTCATTTATATTTGAATGTCTCCTACTCAAAGTGGTTGTTCCTGACTCTTCCATCATTTTCTATTTCTTTATTATTTTAATTATTATTGTTTAATAAAATAAATTTATTTATTTATATTATTACCTTACTTATATTTCTTCAGAAATTCTTTCTATTTCCTTACCTTGCTTTAGTTTCTTTTAGCAGTTATCAGTACCTAAAGTGCTAGTATATATTTATTATCTACTTATTTATTGTCAGTCTCTCTCAATAAACTACCTGAGGGCAGGGGTTCTGTCTTATTCATTACTGTATCCCTAAGGTTGTGCAGATAAGTGGCTCAATAAATATTTGTTGAATAAAGAACTGATATTAAATTCCTTCTACCTCAGCCTGTATGTTACCCTCAGGAGGCCTCCTCTGATTCCCCGTACTCAGTAGTAATGCACTCATATACTCAGGCTGGGTACTTCTTTACTCTCTAGTACATCCCTGGCTTAGCACTTTCATGCTGCTTGTCTATTTATCTGTATTCATCTCTAGACAATAAGTTCCTGGAGACCATGGGCTCTGTGTTGGTTGTCCTTTTACCCCTAGAGTTTAGCACCAAGGCTTCGTATATGGCAATGGATGCTAAATATTTTCTGAAGGGATGAGTATGTACTCAGCACACAGTCTTTTCCGGGATGAATGAGTTTGTCTATGATGCTAAGGGAGGATGCAAATAGAGAGAAGAATACCCCAAAAAAGGAGAATAAGGTGCCCTTATGTTCATTTGTTTTATTGTATAGGATCTATTTTATAAAAATTGAAAAAGTTACTTGTAGTTGGCTGAACTGTCTACCCACAGATGACTTAAAATTGTCCCTGAAGAGGGAATGACACAGAAAAATAAGAAAAATAAGAATAACTGGTGTTGATGTGAGAATTATACCCCTCAAAGACACTCAGCAGCCTGCGTATCAGGTACATCAGGCTCCTCTTAGTTACTGTATTTATGATGTGGACTTGAACTCAGAAGACTGAATATAGCTTCAAAAGCCCCAGGCAATTTTTTAAGAGAGATTGCCAAAAGTTTATCTCAGGGTTTCCATCTAGCTCCCATTTGAGCCTGTCTCTTTTAATCTGGTTTTATCTGGATAAACTGGGAGCAAGAAGCATTTTATTAAAGATATCCTTATTTAAGGTTAAAAAATACCTCCACCTGTGACTTGCAGTACAGAACATATTCAAAGCTGATTTCGTTTGTTTGTTTTTGTCATTTTTCTCCCTCCTTTTCTTCCTTTCTCCCTTCCTTCTCTCTCTCTCTTCTTTCTCTTTCTTTCTTTCATTCTTCCTTTCTCCCTTCCTTCTTCCCTCCTTCCTTCTTTTTTTCCCTCCCTCCCTCCCTTCCTTCTTTCTTTCCTTCCTTCCTTCCTTCCTTCCTCCCTCTCTTTTCTCTCTTTCCTCCCTTTCCCCCCTTTCCCCCTCCTCCTCCTTCTTGGGTCACTGAAGCCTCATTAAACGAGTGTAAATACAACCACAACAGTAATTAGATCACTTGGCAGTGAGATTGCTAACCAAGGGCCATGCTGAAGTCAGTCCCTATTCCAAAGGGCAAGTTGTAAAAGCAAGTCTGTGTTGCCTTGAAAGAGTCCAAAGCTTTTGTTCAGTTTTGGGAAAACGTCCAAGGTCATGGTGTGACGATGTGATCTGTCCTATTGTTTTCTAAGTAGAAAGACTGAAAAGAATTATAGACATGAGTAGCTAATGGAGTAATGAATTATTCATACCTGTGCACAATTTTCTAATTCAAGACTGTGAATGTGGGTCACTAAGGCAGTTGAAATTAAAATCTCATCTTCATTAGTTACATCTGGCTGGGAGAGCAAATGACATTATCCACTGAGATGGTTAGCACAGTGCCTGGTATACAGTGAGTGATCAGTAGATGCTAGTTGCAATTATTTTGTTGCTGTTGTTATTATTGCTACTATTTACTGAGCTCTTACTATGTGGAACACACTTTTCTAGGGGCTTTGTATTTCTTTGTGCATTTAATTCTTACAACAGTCTTATTAAGTAGATATTCTTATCATTTCCATTTAACATGTGAGGAAACAATCAGAGAGTACAAGATCACACAGCTGGTAAGTAAGTAGTGAAACTGGATTATCATCATCACAAGCATCATTATTACCACCATTACTTATATCTGGCTTTGGGGACTACATATGAAGGAGGATTATTGTGTAGCTATTAAATAGGATAGGGCTTTCTTTTGAGAGGATCTTATTTATTTATTTTTTAGATCTTATTTTATTTTATTTTTTGGCCATGTTGCATGGTTTGTGGGATCTTAGCTCCCCGACCTGGGATCAAAACCCATGCCCCCTGCAATGGAAGTGTGGAGTCCTAACCACTGGACCACCAGGGAATTCCCTGAGAGGATTTTTAAACAAGATTTATTCAAATTATAAAACAAGTGTAAGTTCATTAGACAGAGTTTAGAAAATTAAAAAAATTTTAATTTAAAAAAAGAAAATGAATCCTGCTCACTATCCTACTGTATCAAGAAGACCTGGATTATACTACTAACACTGGCTTCAAGACAATTCCAAAATAATGTATTTACAGACTTCTCAAGGATCTTTTCTATAAATGGTAGCTTTCTTCTTATATAAAGTAGTCCCTCATCACTTAATTTTGTACATCATCATACCCTCTTAATGATTGTATTACAGTTTATCTGTGTACATGTACTTCTACTGGACTGCCTCTTCCAGAAAAAAACACTCCTTGAGGTCAGCCCTCTTGTCTCATTATCTTTTCATCCTTTGCTCAGTGCCTGATACATAGTAGTGCTGAGAAAATATCATTACTGATTGGTTTAAACACACACACACACACACACACACACACACACATACAGAATCACAGCTATATACTCTAAGTCTTTCCCTAAGCCTTTCACAAAATGACCTCAAAGACTTGTAAAACACAGGGGTGGTAAAGTCTATTATATCCACATTTTTCTTGCCTATTGGGCTTATGCAGAAGGAAGAGAGGTGTGAGAGAATGCCTGTGGATTATTATAAACTTAATCAGAGGTGACTCCAATTGTAGCCTCTGTTCCAGATGTAGTATCTTTACTGAAGCAAATCAGAAAGCCCCTGGCGCTTGGTATGCAGTGACTGACCTCACAACTGCTTTTGTCCCTATGCCAATTTGCAAGGACTACTAGACGTAGTTTGCTTTTACCTGACAGGCCCAAAAGTATATCTTCTTAGTATAGGCTCAGGGTTGTGTTCACTCTCTTACTGTCTGCCACAATGTAGTATGTAGAGATGTTGATCATCTTGATAGTCCAAAAAATAATACACTAGTCTACAACATCATGACATTGTGCCCATTGGACTTAGGTGAACAGGAAATACCAGTTACTTTAGGTACCTTACTAAAGCAAATGTGAGTCAGTGAGTGGGAAAGAACTTCAATTTCTGGTATCAATAACTGTATCAGTTAGGATTCAGTCATGAAAACAGATATCCATCATTTTAGCAGAAAGAATTTAATATAAAGAATTTGTTGGACAGGATGGAAGGTTGAAAAGGCTAAAAGGGAATCATCATGTGTCACAGAGGTAGTTCACAGTCTTACGGAAAAGAGGAAAGAGGTTGGAGTTATTGGAACCTAGAATCTTGGAGGAGGAATATTCCAGAGCTGGGCCTGGGCCTCTGATGAGTTTCAGAACTTGGGGGTTGGGGAAGCGGTGGCCCTGCGGAGTTACTGACATTCAAATCTTCCACCAATGGAAGAACGAGAGAAATAACAGTAGGAACTATTGTTGGACAGAAAATGAAGGTTCATTCAAGGCTGTTGGAACATCAGTTTATACTTACCATATTGGGAAATTTATTCGACTTGATGTATTTCAGGAATGGGATGAAGAAATAAATATATAAGATGAGGTAATATTCAAGAAAATGTAGGATATATTTCATGCAGATATAGCTCATTTTTATTCCACTTTAGCATCGATGTTGGCAGAGATGAAATGCCTACAGAAAACAAGTAGAAAGTCAATAGAAATATAGTGACTGATTCCTGGAGGTGAGAGGCAGCAACCCACGGGCCCAGCACATGGTGGGAAATATAGGGAAGCATCTGAGCCAGACAAGAACTTAGTTCAAATCTCAGCTTTATCACAAGCTGTGACATTACTCACATTATTAAACCTTGAGATTATTATTACACCATCACACATTGATTTTATAGAGTTAAAATATAAGTGCCTTTATTCCTCCTGCACTTATCACATGCTTCATTCTGAGCCTGCTCTTTCCCTAAAGATTTCCCGTATAATAACCATGAACCACCTGTCTTTTTCTGATCTCTAATAATATTTTTTTATGATGAAGATACTTACGTGGATGATATATGAATATAGCTAGAATACTATTGTTTTTTGAATGTGAATTGAAAAATTGCAGTATTTTTAATGATATTATGATATGTGGTTTTATTTATTATTATTATTTTAAAAAATTTTTGTTAGAGTGTAGTTGCTTTACAATGTTGTTAGTTTCTACTGTACAGCAAAGTGAATCAGTTATGTATATACTCTAGTAATTATTTATGATTCTTCCTTTTTTCCCCAGTAGATGCCAAGAGTTTGGATCTCTTTAGGATGAACTCCTGTAACTGATTCACTTTCTAGACACACACCCAAACTTGGGACATTCCAGATTGAACATTGAATACAAAGGGTTAGAGGCTACCAGGCAGATGTTCCTCAGGGGTCTATTAGTCAGGGTCTCCATGAGAGTGATAATAGTAACAACCAGCACAGCAATGACCCCCCTAAAGACAGGGGGAAAGGAAGAGAGTTTTGAAATAAAATGCAGATATAGAGTTCAGAAGATACAGATTTACATAAACTTTAGAAAAAGGAGTCAGAGAACAAGAATTGGTCTTGGTGACTCTAGGCATTTCCCAGAGATTGGGGTTCCAATTTCAAGAGACCAAAATTTTATCCGTCTAAAGAAGGACAGGGCACTTCATCAGCTTTCCAAAGCTTGTTGAGAATATCTGTTTAACTCTTTTCCGATATTCATCAGGCATCTACTTTTTGTTGTAATTTGCTTTCCTTAGCAAACTTGTACTCTAGGAAGTGTCCTCTGCTAGTGTTGTCGTGCATAGGCTAGGTCCTTCTCTCATGATGTTAACAACTGGTTTTCTGTTACTAATCAGTCCTGTGTGAATTTGGGTGACGATGTTACACTGAGGCCTAAGCTGGGGCAGGACTAGCATCAAATTAATTAGTTTCCCACATCCATAGTGTATATGTGGATATGTTAAGAGGTCCCCAAAGTCCTTCTTACCCTGAATTATCTTTCTTACCCACTTACTATAATATCTGAAATGCTGCTATTAGATTTATGCCATTAGACTGTAGTTCCAGAGGTCACCATCATGTAAATTATATTTAACCTCAAAAACTCTTATTGGGTGAACTTTTAGTGCAAAGCATTGTGATGGGTGCTCTGAGTAAAAGAACAAAAGAAAAATTAGGATGACGATAAAGTAAGTTTACCTCTCTCAAGAGCCACAAAACAAACTATAAGGTACAATGAAAACTTAGTAGTGTATCAAAAAAGGCTGAAAGGCGTGGCAAAGACCTTTATGAAATAGAAATTCAGAGAATCAAGTGATCTGTGGGTGCTGGAGTGGACGGTTACTTGAATGGAGATTTCAGAGGAAGACCAAGTAACCAATTAACAATCATCAATTTAGGCTTGATCTGTTAATTAGATATCTAGTTTCCCTGGAAAGAAGAGAAGGATTTAGAATAGATCAGATGACCCAGGGGACTAAACAATGACAGAGCCTGGGTGGGAGCCCCCAGGACCAATATCAAAGGGGGCTGAACTGTGACATGGCCAGAAAGTTTCCAGGGGCACATTTGTTTGACTTTTTTGACGACTGTCAGAGCTTTGTTGAACTGTGACCCAGGGGTTACTTGGTGCACTTGAACCTCTGTTTGAATAAGTGTGATTAAATAGTGGAATGGCTCTGTGCATAACCTGGTAAAGTCCTTGGAAATCAGGAAGTAAAAGGCAAACTGGAAATGATCACTTTTAATATGTTGTAAGTAAATTATTATTTACTGCATGTTTGTGTCCCTCCCAAATTCATACGTTGATGCCCTAACCCCCAGTGTGATGGTGTTCGGAGGTGAGGCCTTTGGACCTTCATCAGGCTTAGATGAAGTCATGATGGTGAACCCCCAGGTGGGATTAGTGTCCTTATAAAACGAGGAAGAGACCAGAGCTCTCTCTCTTTCCATTACATGAGGATATAGCAAGAAGGCAGCCATCTGCAAACCAGAAAGGTGGTCTTGGTCAGACACCGAATCTCCTGGCACTTTGACCTTGGATATCCCAGAAATAAACGTCTGTTTTTTAAGCCATCCAGTTGGTGGTATTTGATATAGTAGCCTGAGCTAAGACACAAATCAATACAAAACACACTATGAAAAGGGACTGCATTCCTTCAGCATTTTCCAAAGAGAAAAAAACTAACAACAAAGATTGGCTCTTACTCGACAGGAAGAAAAACTCCTGTTTTTAATTTTCCAGTCAACTTGACAATGAAGTTGGTGCTTTCACAGCTTAAACTTTCTTTGGGTTGAAATCATCATCAGGCGGGGGAGGAGTAAGCCGTCACGACCCACACAGACTCATGAGGGCATCTGGGTCATTTTACCCAGGCCATTACCATTCTCTTCCTACTCCTCTGAAAGGAGCAGAGGCTTTGATGTCAGGTGCAGATGAGTCATCTTTCCACTCGGGGCCTCTGCCTGGGATTTGCAGGCTGCCTTTGCAGGAGCTATTCTGTTAGTCATTCACAAAAAAGGGCATATTGGAAAAGCTGAAGGGAAATGCTTGGATGAAAAAGAGATTAAATTTCTGTTTTCAAAGCAGAGAACCCACTTGCTCGCTCACAAAAACAGTCTCACCCACTACCAGGCACCCTAAGGGCGCACAGTAAATACTTGTTGATTGACTGACAAAAGCATCTGCTTGGTCCTTGTAAATCTTGGTGCTGAAACTGAGTTTTCAGGTATGATTATGTGGTTTAAATACAGAGGTTTGTGCCTCTTTACTCCTTAGAGCCATGGAATGTCATTCAGGTTCATCAGGTTTACATAAAGAAGTTAATAACATCCCTGGCTCCATTATCATAAACATTCTGAAAGGAAAATGAATAAGGACTTTTCTGGAGCTTTATCTGCAGGCCACATTCAGTGGAAGGAAAATTGAACTGTGTTCTAAGAATAATTCTTTGTTTTGCTCCAAAGCCCTCATCAATCTTTCAACCTATTTGAGAACCTGTTAGGGAAAAGAATAAAAATATCTCCTTACTCGCCAGCAATGTAGAGGAATGATCAAGAATGAATAAAAGGAATTCCTTCAGCCTGAGACAGAATGTATCATTATTGCTTTGCTTCCATTGAACTGGTGGGGAATCTGAGACCCAGAAAGGGATGGTGAACTAGCCAGTGTACTGAGGAACTATGGTCTAAGCCTTCTTCTCTTCTTTACCCTCTTGGGGGATCTCTATGGCTTTGTAGACCATACATGTCGATGACTCTTACATTTCTTTCTCTAGCCCTAGGGTCCAACTGCATATACAACTTTGTGCTTTACACCTTTACTTGAAGATCTGATTGGTATTTGAGTCTTCATATTCAAAGTGGAGCTCATGACTTTTGTTCCCAAATTGCTCTTTGCTTGTCTCCCTTAGGAGGGACCACCATTTGTAGTTATTTAAGCCAATGTCTAAGAGTCATCTTTGGTTTCCCTGGCCTCATTCTCTACATCCAATTCATGAGTAAGACTTTAAATTTATATCTTTATTTCCATCTCTCCATGTCCAATGTCAATACTCTAATGTAAACCATCGCCACTTCTCAATGGATTGACAGCAGTAGCTCTGAATTGGTCTCTCTTCTTTCATTTTTTTAAAATAATTTATTTATTATTTATTTTTGGCTACGTTGGGTCTTCATTGCTGCGTGCAGCCTTCTCTACTTGCCATGAGCGGGGGCCACTCTTCATTGCAGTGCACGGGCTTTTCATTGTGGTGTCTTCTCTTGTTGCAGAGCACGGGCTCTAGGCACACGGGCTTCAGTAGTTGTGTCACGTGGGCTCAGTAGTTGTGGCTCATGGGCTCTAGAGCTCAAGCTTAGTAGTTGTGGTGCACGGGCTTAGTTGCTCCGAGGCATGTGGGATCTTCCCGGACCAGGGCTCAAACCCATGTCCCCTGCATTGGCAGGCAGATTCTTAACAACTGCACCACCAGGGAAGCCCTCTTCTTTCATTCTTGACTCCTATAATCTATTCTCCACTGCGAAAGTTAATGTGAAACTCTAAAAATATTAACCAGATCTTTTTACCCCGGTTCTTGTTTTAAAATGTCCACTGGCTTCCCATTGTTTTTCAGGTGACATTCAAACCTCCCATCATGGCAGCAGGGTCTTACATGATCTGGTTTATCTCCCTCCTCTTTCATCTTCTTGCTCTGGCTTCCTTTAGTCCTCCCATGCACCAATCTTGACCTACCTTAAGATCTTTGCACCTGCTATTTCCTCTGCTGGGAATCTTTCCCCTTTTCACAGAGCTGTCTCTTTTCCATGTTTTAAGTATCAGTTCTAAGGCCCCTTCCTCAAGAAGTCATCTCTGAATACTCTTTCTAAATCAGTGTTCCCCTGCCCACCCTTAATCCCTATTCATCACATCACTCAGTTTAATTGCTTTGTAAAACTAATCACAAATGGCAATTATCCAGCTTATTCATTTACTTGTTTATTGAATTTCCACCACCTCCCTGCCTCTTTCCAAGTAGGTTGTAAGCTCTAGGTGAGCAAATGACTTGTCTGTCTTCAAAGAGGCAGTATGGAGCTCTCACATCCTGGAGACAGATTTCTTGCATTCCAAGTCCAGCCTTGCCACTTTCTAGGTATGTGGCCCTGGAGAAATTATTTAACCTCTCTGTCCTCCATTGCTAAATGGTGGCCACAAAAGTTCCTGCCTCATAAAATTGTTCTGAAGAGCTCACAACTCATAAGATATCCCTGGTCCAAGAGTACATCCTCAGCAAATGTTAGCTGTCTTTATTGTTAATCACATACTTGCTTAACACGTATTTGCTAAATGAACAATACATTAACTTTATGTATTCAAGGAAGACTTCTGCTATGTCACAGAATTTAGAATACACATCGCAAGGGGTTCTCGCCTGGGGGCTGAGAGTACAGTTCTGTCATCCTCGGAAGCTGTTTGGAAGCAGGCTGGGAGAGCTGCAGCTGTGGAGAGAGGTGGGAGTTGGCATGTTGAAATGGAAAATGATAATAATAGAAGCCCAAGTTTATTTAGTACTTATTCTGTGCTAAGTACTGTGACCCATTTTTCTATTTTTTCCCTCAAAATGACGGATGCATCACTGTGACGTTATATTATGAAGCACTTCTTACGGCTCCTATTACACCAACCTTCTGCAGAAGGTTCATACAGTCCATTCCCCTACCCAAATACTCTGCTCATCCTCTACCCCATGCCTAGTTACCAGCCATCTTCAACTCTCAAGCACAATGCCATTTCCTCAGGGAAGCCTCATCTGACCTTGATGGAATGCTCCAGATCTCCCGTAATATGTGCTCATCACGACACCTACCTTTCCTTTCTAGCATGCTCCAAACTTACATTAATTTACATGATTATTTAATTAACCTTCTGACTTGATTCTATACTTTGTGAGGTCAGGTTTCTGTCTTGTTTTTCTCACCATTTTATCCCCAGAGTCCAGCAACACCCCTTCCCAGTGGTTGGCACACAGGATATACTTACTGAATAAGAAGTGGGTATCAATACTGCAGCAGAATGAACGCTCCTCTCAAACCTAACTGTGACTCTTATTTGAAGACTGAAAAATGCAAAAGCCAGTTTTATTTGAATTGAATTTTTATGCTTATCAACTCCTATGCTTCTCATTTCTTTCCCAACAGAACTTAACCCAAGATAATGATGAAAAACAAAATTTGTCTTAAGCTCTAAAAGAAAAGAGAAGTCACAGAAAGAAGGAAATTGAAGAGAGATAGCAGAGGGGAGTGAAAGATGAAACCAGGACACTTTCTAGCATCTTTAATTTTTTATTCTATTGAGAATATTTAAGAAAAAATGATAAATAATTGTATTTTCCTCTTTGCAGCTAAAAAGACACAGTCTCAACTGAATCTTATACAGAGTTATCTGTGCATTCATTATAACTCCTCTAGAAGAAAAGCTTGATTTTCCTTAAAATTTTAAGTTCTGCTGACAGCATGAAACATATAAATGAAAAAATAGCACCGGTCCAATTAACATTATTTCTTGTTTTGTTTTGTTTTGTTTTGTTTTTTGTTTACGGTACGCGGGCCTCTCACTGTTGTGGCCTCTCCCGTTGCGGAGCACAGCCTCCGGATGCGCAGGCTTAGCGGCCATGGCTCACGGGCCCAGCCGCTCCGCGGCATGTGGGATCTTCCCGGACCGGGGCACGAACCTGTGTCCCCTACATCGGCAGGCGGACTCTCAACCACTGCGTCACCAGGGAAGCCCCAACATTATTTCTTAAGAGTCTGGCTCAACAAAAAAATACTCAAACTCAAAAGAAAGAATAATCAAAGAATAATCAAATAATCAAAGAATAATCAATAACAATATTTTTTATCATTTGATAACAAAGGTCATTCAGTACTTTATTATTCCCATTAAAATAAGAATTACTTTAATTCATTGTGAACCACATAAATGGTTTTGATCGTTCATGCCAGTGATTTCCACTAGGGCTGATGGAATTCAGAGAAAAACACCCAATATCACAATGATGGCAAAAGTGAGGAAATGCCAAAAAGAAACTTGTTTACTCACTCAAGTGACAGTTTATGAGAAGGAGAAATGCTTCTGAGGGGAGAGATCAGATGGTACCTCTAGGAGGAGTTCAGAGGGAAACATGACAGGTTTGAATTCAAAGACAGTTCGTAAGACATTGATCAAGTCCAATTGGGAAGAGACCTATTTCAAATGTAAAGCCAAGTCTCTTGTTTGGAATTTGAATTTTTTCTAGCCTTTAACAAATTAATATTTTAAGCAACAATAAGATTTTCAGAAGGGCATATGAAAGTTATATTTGCCATTTGGGATTAGATGTAAGACCAATAAACTGAAATTACATTATTGATGAAGTTACTGGAAGATCTTCTAATATGAATTGAAGCCAAAAAAGAGAAATTTAGATGAGAAAATTCTTTCTGAACCAGTGTCCAAGCTGAAAAATATGGAGGGAAATGGCAGAAGAGAGTACCAGGAAAAAAATAAAATGAATCAAAATGAAGAACTTCAGAATAGGTGGGGAGTCTAGAATTCACCTTTTTAATTTTTCAAAAGTTTTTTTTTTGTTCTTTTTATTTTAATTTATACAAGCAATTTATAAACTTTCTATATTTCTTCTACAGCAATATATCTCTTTGAACTCTCTATCTAATGAGTCAGTTTTGGAAAACTATTTTCCTACATAATTATCCATTTCATCTAATTTTTCAAATGTATTTGTATAGAGGTCTGCAAATTAATCTTATTTTAAAAGTCTTCTATTTCAGTGATTATTTCCCCCAATGCATTAATTTTGTGTATTTGTGCTTTCTCCTACAATTAAGTTAGTGTTCTATTCATTTTGTTACTGTTTAAAAATTAATATTTTGTCTTACTAATTAGATATGCTGCTTTTCTGTCATCTCCCTCATTAATTTCTGTTTTTATAGTTATTATTTATTTCCTTATCTTATATTTTGGTTTATTTATTTATTTTAAAGCTTTTAAAAAATTTATTTATTTTATTTAATTTATTTTTGGCTGTGTTGGAACTTTGTTGCAGTGCGTAGGTTTTCTCTAGTTGTGGCGAGCAAGGGCTACTCTTTGTTGCGGTGCGCAGGCTTCTCATTGCAGTGGCTTCTCTTGTTGCAGAGCACAGGCTCTAGATGTGCAGGCTTCAGTAGTTGTGGCTCACGGGCTCAGTAGTTGTGGTGCATGGGCTTAGTCACTCTGTGGCATGTGGGATCTTCCCAGAGCAGGGCTTGAACCTGTATTCCCTGCATTGGCAGGCGGATTCTTAACCACTGCACCACCAGGGAAGCCCATGGTTTATTTTTTGTTGTAGTGGTGGTGGGTTTTTTTGGCTTTTATGAGTTGGGAGTTTAGCTTTAAAAAAATATTTTCTTGTATTGATAAAGTATTTAAGGCTTCGAATTTTCCTCTCTTAACAGATTTAAATTTATCCCACAGATTCTGAATTCTAGTGTTTCAACCAATTATAAAGATTAATGAGGAACGGTGAGTCTTTGGCTTCTCTTACCTATATATTAGGCTCTATGTCAAAATCTCTCAAGCACTCAGTTTTGCTATCATAATTCTTTAATAATATGGCTTGTAATACTGATTTCAGTGTACAGACATTAGAAAGTTTAATAGATTTTTGGAGGTTTTATGAATGATAAGTAGGCCCATTGGTCATGTCTTAGAGAATAATAAATATCTGAGTCAAAAATAACATAATAATTTTTAGAAGTTCTGTTATTTCGGTTATAAAGCTCTTTGTACTTAATAGCTATTTGATAGCAGTGTTTTTCAATTGAAAAATTTTAAAACAAACTTTTTGTTTTGGAATGATTTCATATTTACAGAACTGTTGCAAAGATAATACAGAGTTCCCACATAGTCTTCAACCAATTTCCTCTGTTGTTAATATCTTAGATTATCATGGTACATCTGTCAAAACTGAGAACCAATATTGGTACACTGTACTGTGAACTATACTCCAGACTGTATTTGGATTTTTCAATTTTCCATTAATGTTCTTTCTGTTCCAAGATCCAATCCAGGGGATCACATTACATTTAGTTGTCATATCTCCTTAGTCTCCTCTGGCCTGTGCCAGTTAAATAGCAGCTTTCAAATTTCCAGGAGGAAGGGTCTTTCAGCTTTTTAAAAAATACTTTATTAATAATTACTGGTTTTATTGCATTGTCATCAGAGAGTTATTTTTCTGTCTTATGCAACTTACTATTGTTTCCCCTGTGACCTAATATTTGATCACTTTTGTAAATAGACTATGTGTTCCTGAGAAGAAAATATGCTTTCTATTATCAGGGTTAAAGTTCAGTATAGGTCTGTAAGAGCTGTCTTATTAAATATGTTATTTAGGTCTTCTATATATTTATTTATTGTCTATTGATTTATCTTGTACTGAGAGTGGAAATCTATTATTAGTATGTTTCCTTTTCTTTTTGCATCTCCTGTGGTTTTGCTTAATAAAACTAGCTTCGACCTTAGTGCTTTGATGCTCAGAGATGTTTGATCTTTTTTGTGAATTTTAAAACAGTATTTATATGGACCTTAGTTATCTTTAATGAATTTTGGCTTGAATTCTATTTATTTGAGACATCAGAATCTGAAAACTTGCTTTCTTATTATTTATATTTTCCTAGTATATTTTTGCTCATTTCATTTAAACCTCTGAATCGCTTTTACATGTGTCCCTTGAATACAGCATAAAGTTAGATCTTGCTCTGTGAATATAATTGAGATTTATTTCTTTTAATAGGTGAGTTAAGTCCACTTATTGATGGGTTTTTGTGTTTGGTCTTAACTTTTTCAAATTATTTTCTATGTACTGTACTGTTTTCCATGTTTCTTTATGTGATGTGTTTTTTTCTTTAATTTTTTTTCCCTTTGATATTTAGGAAGGTTTTACTTTTCTAGTAGTTACTTTTGCACTGTTATCTTTTTGAAAGGCCTCCATTCCTCTGTTTTATTATTTAATCTTCACTATCTGGTTTGGGAGTTTTTAATGTTATCCTTTGATACCCACCAACTGCCTACTCAACAATCAGTGAACTCACTCTGCTTTCCTCACTGATGAGTGGGCATGTGAGTTGTTTCTAGTTTTTGGCAATTATGAATAAAGCTGCTATAAACGACAAAAAAGGGATCTCCAGGTAAAGATGGTGGGGCACATTTATAGCTTTTCGCTGACCGCATTCAGCCTGTATCTAAAACTTGTCCAGATTGAATATGCTTTGTCTGCTGTAGCTGGAGGGGCCGCTTCAGTGGGAATTATAGATGCAAATGGTGTGGTATCAGCAACTGAGAAGAAACAGAAATCCATTCTGTAAGATGAGTGAAGTGTGCACAAAGTGGAAGTGATGACCAAGCATAGAGGTTTGGTGTACGGTGGCATAAGTCCAGATCTCAGAGTGCCGGTGCACAGAGCTGGAAAACTACTTCAGCAATCTATCTTGTTTACCGAGAAACCATTCTCACAACTCTGCTAGTACAGAGCTTAACTTCTGTGATGCAAGAATACACCCAGTCAGGTGGTGTGCCTCCACTTGGAGGTTTTTTTTTCTTTTTAACTATTTGTGGTTGGAATGAGGGATGACCATATTTATTTCAGTCAGATCCATCTGGACCTTACTTTGCCTGGAAAGTCACATCAATGGGAAAGAACTATGTGAATAGGAAATCTTTCCTTGAGAAAAGACATAACCAAGATCTGGAACTTGAAGATGCCGCTCATACAGTCAAATTAATCCTAAAGGAAAGTTTGGAAGGGCAAAGGACAGAAGATTACATAGAAGTTGGAATCTTCAGTGAAGCCAGGTTTACAAGTCTTACTCCAGCTGAAGTTAAGGATTACTTAGCTGCCCTAGCATAATAATAAAGTGACTGAAAAATCCAGAATTTCAGACAATCTGTCTACTTAAACATATCTAAATTATACTTTGTCTTGTCAACTTTTTGCATACTTATTTCTACATAGTTTAATGGACTGACATTTTTAAAATGACACATAAATCATAATAAATTGTTAAAAAAAAGTGCCCCACACCCTTTTATACCTCCATTCTTTCCTCAATGGTCTTCCCACTGATTAGAGAACACCTCTGCCATAGTGTGTGACTCCTACTTTTTGTTCAAAACTCAGCTCTGAAGGAAACTCATTTATGAAATTTTCCTGGAACTCCCCCCCGGCTGGGTTAGGTGCCCCTCTTTTGTGCCCTGTAGCACAAAATTTGAAGCCTCCCAATAATTCTAATCACAAATTAATTCCCAGCTTTGTCTCTCACTATGGTCCATCATAGGTTTATAGGCAGGTTTGCATAGTGGTTAAGAGAGAGGACTCTGATATCAGACTGCTAGGATTAAAATTCTGGTTCTACTATTTCTAATTATGTGACCTTGGGAGAATTTCCTAATTCTGAGTCTCTTTCTTTTTAAAAAATTAATTAATTAATTATTAATTTTTGACTGTGTTGGGTCTTTGTTGCTGCATGTAGGCTTTCTCTAGTTGCGACGAGCAGGGGCTACTCTTCGTTGTGGTGCCCAGGCTTCTCATTGCGGTGACTTCTCTTATTGCAGAGCACAGGCTCTAGGTGCACGGGCTTCAGTAGTTGTGGCATGTGGGCTCAGTAGTTGTGGCTCGCGGGCTCTAGAGCACAGGCTCAGTAGTTGTGGCACACACACTGAGTTGCTCCATGGCGTGTGGGATCTTCCTGGACCAGGGCTCGAACCCTTGTCCCCTGCATTGGCAGACAGATTCTTAACCACTGTGCCACCAGGGAAGTCCCTGAGCCTCTTTCTTTGTAGGAAATATGGAGAGTTTAATATCACCAACCTCCAGATAAAATCAGGTGCCATGATAATGAGGTAATTCGCTTACTAAGTTGTCTCACACTTACTAAGCACCCTCTACCTATTAGCTGTAATGTTACTATTAGTGATGGTTGGCAATAGTCTATCTCATGCTGGACTTTGCTTGTTTTTCCTAAAGTCTGATTGACACTGGAAGCCCCAAACCTGCAGTTTGAGAACTTTCTACCATGTTAAAAGTTCAACCTAGAATTAAGTCCACAGGGAAGAAGGAAGTCAAGATATGTATAGTAATACAGGGGCAAAGACAGTGGACTCAACCTGTGAAAATATATCAAGAGTGGGTTAGAGCTCAGAAAGAAATGCTTTGTAAGGCTTATTCTAATGGTGGAGAGAAGATCAGTCTGGCCAGAGTAGACATTTGCATCAACACAGGAGTGGTATTTCAAGTTATCCTTAGAAGAGGCTTTGGATTAGATTATACTGAGGTTTATTTTAAGGGACTAAAAATCATCAGAATTTATTATTTTATTTCATAAACCAAATTATAGATATAATATATTATATATATTTTATGTTTCAATTAAGGAAAAAACCTTAGGTGATTCACATACTTTGATGAATTTTCTTTCTCTTTATGCCAAGCATTTGTAAAATAAAATGGTTGCATGGGATGATTACTAAGGCAGTCTATAGTCTTTCAAGATTACCTCTACCTCTGACATTCTATGACATTTCAAAAAATTCTCTTTTCCTAAGAAGATTTCTGTGGTAGAGAAGGAATTGTAATATAGCAACAATCTTCTTAACATGCTTTCCTCAATGGAGGGTCATTTAGAGTTTAATAGGATTAATTTGGCTGACATGTTCAATTTTAAAAGGAATCTCTGTTCTTGTGCCAGCCAGTATGGATTTTGACAGTCTAAAAGCTCAGATCCTGCCAGTTTCTCCCAAGAGTATGGCCCCTTAAGCCGTGGCTCTGGCCGAAAGCTGCTTGCAGACACTGGTTGTGGAGATGATGAATAGATGGTTGGACGAAATGTTCTGCTCCTGGGATCCCATATGGAGCAAGTCCCCCTTGACCTCCAGGCTATCCTAGCCCAGTCTCTGGGACCCTCTTCCTAATCTGTGCTAATAGGATAAACAGATTTAGAGGGGAAGAGAGTTCCTCCACCACAGGCCTCCTGCACAATTGAAGATGGATTTCATACTCAGAAAGTGCATCCCAAAATGCAATGGAAAAATTTCCAGTTATGTTGGCAGCCTTGGCAACCCCATAAATTCTCCTCTCCCTCTCCAGCTCTTCTCTTTCTGTATCTTCAGGATCATGGAAGAATAGCTTTCTATTGGCGGTACTGGCGTTTTCAGCAGCAACGGTTCTTTTATCTTCTTCCAGGTCTGGCAGGGACACTTTTAAACTCCAGCTGCTTTAAAATTTTTGCATCTTATTTAAAATGGATGACCAACAAGGACCTATACTGTACTCTGCTCAATATTATGTAACCTAAATGGAAAAAGAATAGATACATGTATACGTATAACTGAATCACTTTGCTGTACACCTGAAACTATCACAACATTGTTAATCAACTATATTCCAATATAACATAAAAAGTTAAAAAAATTTGTTTGTATCTTATGCTTCTTCTTCTGGATAGGAGTGACCTTAGCGACTGAGAGCAGGGAAGCGATAAATAATTAGGGCCAACCCAGCAGAAGCTGAACCCACTGGGATATAGGATAGATTGGTCCCCTAACACAAGAAAATATTGCCAATTAGCTAGATAGATTCCATCTTTATCTTTCCTCTAAAGCTGAGGGTGAATATAACAGAAGAAAACAGGTATTGATCCATGGAACAAATTTCTATGACTAACGTGTTTTGGCACGTTGAACTTAATTGATTGGAGAGGACTTGTCCTGGAGTAAAGGCATGGTGATGCCGTCAGGTTACCTTATGACCTGAGTACCTGACCCTGGAAGGCAACACTTGTATTGGTTAAGACTTATACTTTGACTTGGCTTCAGTCTAGGCCTACTGTACATAGATGCGTTACCTGGACAAGTTACTTAATTTCTCTCTATATTAGTCTTCTCTAAAGTTAGGGTAATAATAATGTTTCCCTCATAGAGTTGTAGTAAGATTAGATGAATTAATCTAAATGCTCAATACATACCAGTTAATTTAAGGCCTGGACAATATCTTTTTCACCTCTGTATTCTTTATCCCCAAATCCAGGTTTCTTGGTGAAAAGTGACATATTCTGTATCCTGAATTAGATTGGAGGCAGGGGCAAGGGAAATAAAAGGTTAGTTTAGAGAAACTTTGCAATTAAAAAATAGTCAGGACATGGTCAATCCTTTTATGAGAGGTAAGAGGAAACCAAGCCTCCTTTTTAAGTTTGGAACTTCAGAGACAATGACAATGGTGATACTAGGGAGTGAGAAGTTAGGAGAGAAAACGTTTCAAGACAGAAGATGACTTTAACTGCTGATACATAGATACTGAGGCATTGTCAGCGCACTGAGAACAAATGTCCAGCAGGCAAATGCAAGAACTGGGAAAATATATTTTTTTTGTTTACCTCTAGAAACTAGGAAAAGATTCTGAATATAATATGATTTTGATGACTTTATTTTGGATAGTTTTGCTCAAGATTTTAAATAGTACATAATTTCCTTCTTCTGTCCACCAGCATTTGAATGCATTTTTAACTTAATTTTTTAATTACACTTTGCTTTTTGGAGGAATTGTACATTATAATTCTTTTCCAGGGGGTATAAATTTTATTGTTTTCCTCTAAGAATTTTACTCTTATCTGAACATGTTTCGATCTTTATTTTAACTTTAATGTCAGCAGAGTCAATGTATAAAGTACATATTCTGGGACCTAGGAGTTCTAACTACACAGGAGTGTGTTCATTATTTATCATTGATTCACAACTCAGAAATCTCTTTAAAAGAAAGTCCATTAGGAAATGTCTCCCTTTCAAAAGAGATGTTCTGAGAATAATCCTATTAGGCTAGAAGCTTGCTAAGCTTATTAACTCCAGACACATTTCTCTATAAAGGGGAGAAAAAAATGCAAATAGAATGAATGTGACAAGTAAATGTTGATAGAAAACATATATTTAATTTCAGAAAATAATAACTATTATGTTCAAATGTCAGTTTCATGCCAGGACAAATTTGATGACCTTGTAAGATCTAAGCTTGATAACATTTAGATGAAAAGTGAAAAATCCTGTCTATCTTCAAATATTTGGATCAATGCGGTTCTTTAAATAGTCAATATGTATTTTTAAATTTAAGAGAAAAATAATCTCTTACATATTTGCATATATTTTTCAATTTTAATACTCTTCATTTCTTCCTGAAGATTTAGGTTTCCATTCCCTTCAGCCTGAAGAACTTTACCATTTTTGGCAGTGTAGGTCTGCAGGCCATGAAATCTTAGTTTTCTCTTATTTGAAAATGTCCGTATTTGATCTTGATTTTTGAGGGATAATTTTGCTGGAGATACAATTTTGCATTCACTATTTAAAAAAACATTTCAGCACTTTAAAAATCATTGTTTCTGATGAGAAGTCAGTGATTCTTTTTCCTTTGTGTGTAATGTTTTACTTTTCTTTGTCTACTGTTAAGATTTTCTCTTTGGTTTTCACCAGATTGACTATGATGGGTATAGGAGTAGTTCTTTTTGCATTAATTCTGCTTGGTGTTCACTGTAAATTTATTACTTTAAGCAAATTTGAAAACAATTCACCTATTGAAGTTGAAAATTTTTTCAAAAATTTTTTCTACCCCATACTTTCTCTTCACTCATTCTGGCACTCCAATTACACATATAGTGGGCCTTTTGATATTGTCCCACAAGTCCCTGAGGCTCTGTTCCTTTCATATTTTCAATCTTCTTTTCTACTTGTCTTTATTTTTAAAAAATATTTATTTATTTTATTTACTTTTAATTTATTTTTTTGGCTGTGTCGGGTCTTAGTTGTGGCACATGGTCTCTTTGTTGTGGCACGCAGGCTACAGTGTGAGTGGGCTCTGTAGTTTGTGGCAAGTGGGCTCTCTCATTGAGGTGTGCGAACTCAGTAGTTGCCCCACAGCATGTAGGATCTTAGTTCCTGGACCAGGGATTGAACCCGCATCCCCTGCATTGGAAGGCAGATTCCTTACCACTGACCATCAGGGAAGTCCCTCTACTTGTCTTTAGATGGGATCACGTCCACTGATCTAGTTTCAGGTTGGCTGATCTTTCCTCTATCATCTCCAGTCTGATGTTAAGCCCATCTGGTAACACTTTAATTTCATATATAGCATGTTCTAGGTGAAGAAATTATATTTGATTCCTTTATAGTTTTTATTTTTCTGCTGAGATGTCCTAATTTTCACACACTATGAGAATATTTTCCTTTACATCCTTGGGCATAATTATAGTAGCTGCTTTAAAATCCTAATCTGCTAATGTCAACATCGGAGTCATCTCAGGACTGGTCTATATTATATTGTCTTTTCTCTTGAGAATGGGCCATGTTTTTCTATTTATTTATATGTTGAGAAATTTTGTATTATATCCTGGACATTGTGAAGAATGTGTTATAGAAACTCTTGATTCTATTATGTTCCTTTGAAGAATATTGATTTTTAAAAAAGAAAATCAGGCTGGTCACTTGGCTGTACTGAAATAGAAAATTTTTGTCTCTCCTGCAGTAGGTGGCAGCTCAAATTTCAATTCAGTTCTTTTATCCTTAAGACTCCCATCCATCAAAAAAAAAAAAAAAAGACTCCCATCCATCAGAAAGTTATAAGACTAAAATTTTACCTAGTGCCATTCTCTTTTTACAAATATTGACTCCACTCCATTTTCTGCCTGCTTCTGTTCACCCTTCAGTACCTTCAGTTAATTGTTTTATACCTTGTCCAGAGTTTGTAGTTGTTATTTACTGGAGGGTTGGTCTGAAAGGAGCCACTCAACCATACTGAAAGTAGAACTACTCCACCTCTTTCCCCATTCTCCAGAAAATGGTATTGCTGTTTGCAATAAATTCATTGTCTTGAGCACTCTTGTTCTTCTCTCACCTATTATTCCCTTTTCCATTTCCTATTACCTTCCTAAAAATAGGGAGTGGTCTTGTACATGTGAAGGATAAAATGTTTGAGCAGATGACAGAAAGTATCCACTCTTTTTTGTTCTCTTCACATTATTAAACTGCAGGGAATTTACCTATATCTCTGGGCAGGTAACACCACAAGAGGGAGTGCATTGAGTATGTTATATAGATAGAAATTAAAATGCAGTGCAAGTCTGAATTGCAGAGATTATTTGAAATCAGCAGCTTTTCTTCATGCTGTGAAGGCTAGTATTATCCCTTTGACTAGAAAAAAATAGGTGATATGTATAAGAAAATCAATTTATTAAAAAATGTTATATTATGGGAATTCCCTGGTGATCCAGTGGTTAGGGCTCTGCATTTATACTGCAGGGGGCATGGGTTCAATCCCTGGTCGGGGAACTAAGATCCTGCATACCGCACCGTGTGACTAAAAAACAAAAAAAAAAGCTATATTAAATATATTACACTAATCACAATTATAAGCATTTCCCAAATTTTGTTTAGATGAACATGTACGCCAAGACAGTTCTTAGAGAAAGGTTATGTGATCCAACACATTTGAAAAAAAATTATTTGGGGAATAGAAAAGTGGGTTTTTTGCCACTCACATATTATAGATTCACCAAGATTGGGAGTACAATAAAATCCTCTTAGCACTAGTTAACTATGCTGAATGTGATTAGTTCTTTCTTGGATGATTCAGAAAGTACATCAAGATCTTTCCTTGTCTTGCTTTCTCTTTTTACATCCTCTGCCTAATTTCATCCATTTCTATGGCTTTAAATGCCATCTATGAGTTGATGACTCCCAAATTTATCTTTTTAGTCAAAAACCTCTTCTCTGAGTACATTCAACAGCCTACCTGGCAGTTCTACTTTGATGTTTTATAGACATTTCAAAATCAACATTCCAATCTAGAATTTTAATTATAACCCCAGCCACAAGTATATTCCTACCTAGTCTTTCTTATTTTAATAAATGGCATCACCATTTACTTATGCTGAGAAGTTTGGAGTCATCATTGATTCCTCTCTTACATTAGTGAGTCCTATTTGCTGTTGGTTATCTTGACAAAGTATACTTTGAACCCATCCACTAGTTCAAGACGTTACTATCAGTTAAATATGGAGGAAAAGATGTTTGTCCTGTTATTCTCTGAGAACTAAAGTCCTGTGGATTATTCTCATGACTAAATTTTACTGTTTTATATTTTTCATTTTCTCATTACTACCTGATTAAGGAAGAGTAGGACATGTAAAATCACCTGTGATAATTTAGGTAAGGGTCAGAAAAACTATGTCTGTGGGCCATATTTGACTTACCACATGTTTTTGTAGATAAAGTTTTATTGGAACACAGCAAGGTCCATTCTTTTAAATACAGTCTATGGCTACTTTTGTGTTACAACAGCAGAGAAGTTGTGACAGAGCCTGTGACAGAGGCTGTAAAACCCACTAAACTTAAGATATTTACTATCTGATCACTTATAGAAAATGCCAATTTGCCAATTCCTGATTTAAATTAGTGAATCTTTGGGTCATTATCATTTTTTTTTCTACACCAGATGAGGTTACATTTCTCAGGAGATGTCAAACCATGGAGATCAGGAATGGAAAGTAAAAATCTTGAGCAGCTATTTGATTTTCTACCTATCAAAAGTAATTTGTACATCCTGCCAACACCTTTAGGTAATGATGATTGATCAAATATTTTAAATAAATGTGTATGTATTCAATATATGATGTTGCATATTGAAGCCAAGAAGACAAATAACAAGACAAGGATAATAACAAGATGACTATAGTAAGTCCTTACCTATCAATAATTACTTTAAATGTAAATAAATTATTTATCCAGTCAAAACACAGAGAATGGCTGAATGGATTTAAAAAGGACCCAACTATATGTTTCGTACAAGACTCACTTCACCTTTAAGAACAGACATTGGGTGAAAGTGAAGAGATGGAAAAATATATTCCATGTAAATGGAAACTAAAAGAGAGTAGGGGTAGCTATACTTACATTGGAAAAATAGCCTTTAAATAAAAAGTTGTAACAAAAGACAAAACAGGTTATTACATAATGACAGAGGCGTCAATTCCACAACAGGATACAAAAATTGTAAATACATATGCACCAAACATTAGAGTACCCAAATGTATTAAGCAAATGCTAACAAATCTGAAGATAAAAATAGACAGTGATGCAATAATAGTAGGGGACTTAAATACCCTACTGTCAACAATGGATAGATCATCTAGACAGACATTTAGTAAGGAAACACTGGTCTTAAATGCACTTAGACCAAATGGACCTAGCAGACATTAAAGAACATTCCATTCAACAGTAACATTGATATACATTCTTCTTGAACACACAGAGAACATTCTCCAGGATAGACCATATTTTAGGTCACAAAACAAGACAACAAATTTAAGAAGATTGAAATATCAAGTATGTTTTCTGATCATAATTGCATAAAACTAGAAATCAGGAGGAAAACTGGAAAATTCACAGATATGTGGAATAAAATAGCACCCTTCTGAACAAAGAATCAAGAAGAAATCAAAAGGAAAATCAAAAAGTATCTTAAAAAAAGAAAAATGGAAACACAACAAACCAAAACTTATGAAACACAGCAAAAGCAGTTATAAGAGGGAAATTTATAGTGAAAAAGGCTTACATTAAGAGAAAATAAAGATCTCAGATAAACAACCTACATTTACATCTTGAGGAACTAGAAAAAGAAGAATACACTAAGCCCACAATTAGCAGAAGGAAGGAAATAATAAAGATCAGAGCAGAAATAAATGAAATACAGACTAGAAAAACAGCAGAAAAGATCAGTGAAACTAAGTGCTGTTTTTTTAAAAAAATAAAGTTGACAAACCTGTAGCTAAACTGACTAAGAAAAAAGGAGAGATGACTCAAATAAATAAAATTAGAAGTGAAAGAGGAGATATTACAACTGATATCACAGAAATACAAAGGATCATAAGAGACTGCTATGAACAATTACACACCAACAAATTGGATAACCTAGAAGAAATGGAAAAATTCCTAGAAACATACAACCTACCAAGAGTGAACCATAAGAAATAGAAAATCTGAAAAGACCAATTACTAGTAAGATCGAATCAGTAATTAAAGGTCTCCAAACAAAGAAAAGCCCAGGATCAGATGGCTTCCTGGGTGAATTTTGCTAAAAATTTAAAGAAGTAACACCAATCCTTCTTGAACTTCCCAAAACTGAAGGGGAGGGAAAACTTCCTAACTCATTTTATGAGGCTGGCATTAACATCATAACAAAGCCAGATAAGGACGTTACAAGCAGAGAAAATTACAGGCAATATCTTTGATGAACATAAATTCAAAACACTTTACAAAATATTAGAAAACAGATTCAATAGCATGTTGAAAGGATTCAACACCATAATCAAGTGGGATTTAGGCTTGGGATACAGGGATGATTCTATATAAACAAATCAATAAATTTGATAATATATTAACAGTATAAAAGGCAAAAATCATATGATCATTTCAATAGATGCAGAAAAAGCATTTGACAAAATTCAACATCTTTTCATGATAGAAATTCAACAAATTAAGTATAGAAGGAATGTACCTCAACATAATAAAGTCCACATATGAAAAGCTCACTCAACAGTGAAAAGTTGAAAACATTTCCTCTAAGATCAGGAACAAGACAAAGGTGCCCACTCTCACCACATTTACTCACACAGTGTTGTAAGTCCTAGCTAGAGCAATTAGGCAAGGCAAAGAAATAAAAAGCATCCAAAATAGGAAAGGAAGAAGTGAAACTGTCTCTGTTTGCAGATGACATGATCTTATATATAGAAAACCCCAAAGAGTCCACCAAAAAACTGTTAGAACTAATAAACAAATTCAGTAAAGTTGCAGGATACAAAGTAAATATATAAAACCAGTTGTTTCTATATACTAACAATGAGTTATCTGAAAGAGAAATTAAGAAAACAACCTCTTTAATATCATCAAAAAGAATGAAATACTTAGGAATAAATTTAACAAAGGAAGTGAAAAACCTGTACACTGGAAAGTATAACATGGATAAAAGAAATTGGAAAAGACAAAAATAAGGGGAAAAATTTCCTGCGTTCATGGTTGGAAGAATTAATATTGTTAAAATATCCATACTACCCAAAGCAATCTAGAGATTTCATGAAATCCCTATCAAAATCCCAATGGCATTTTTCATAGAAATAGAAAAAATAGTTCTAAAACTCATATGGAACCACAAAGACCCTGGATAGCCAAAGCAATCTTGAGAAAGAGGAACAAAGCTGGAGGCATCACACTTCCTGATTTCAAACTATATTACAAAGCTATAGTAATTAAAATAGTATGGTACCAGGATTAAAAACAGACACATAGGTCAATGGAACAGAATAGAGAGCCCGGAAATAAAACCCCATACATGGTCAACTAATCTTTGACAAGAGCTCCAAGAACACACAATGGGAAAAGGACAGTCTCTGCAATAAATGGTGTTAGGAAAACTGGACAGCCATATGCTGAATAATGAAACTGGACCCCTATCTTATACCACTTACAAAAATTAACTCATAATGAATTAAAGACTTAAATGTAAGACTGAAACCATAAAAATCCCAGAAGAAAACATAGGGATAAATCTCCTTGACATATGCAGCAAAAGCAAAAATAAAGTGAGGTTATATCAAACTTAAAATCTTCCGCACAGCAAAGGAAACAATCAACAAAATTTAAAGACAACCTATAGAATAGCAGAAAATATTTGCAAACCATACATCTGTTAAGGGGTTAATGTCCAAAATGTATAAGGCACTCAAACTCAATAGCAAAACAAACAAACAAACAAAACCCCCAAGTAATCCAAATTAGCAAATAACCTGAGTAGACATTGCTCAAAAGAAGACATAAAAATGGCCAACACATACATAACAATGTGCTCAACATCACTAATCGTTAGGGAAGTACAAATCAAAACCACAATGAGACATCACCTCACACCTGCTAGGATGGCTGTTATCAAAAAACCAAGAAATAAGGAAGTGTTGTCGAGGACGTAGAGAAAAGGGAACCCTTGTGCACTGTTGGTGGGAATGTAAACTGGTGCAACAATAATGGAAAATAGTACAGAGGTTCCTCAAAAGATAAAAAAAATATAACAACCATAAGATCCAGCAAGCTCACTTCTGAGTTTATATCTGAAGAAAACATGCACTTCTGTGCTCGTTGCAGCATTATTCACATAGCCAAGATATGGAAATAACCTCATTGTCTTGACAGATGAATGGATAAAGAAAATGTGGTATAATTATATACAATGAAATATTATTTAGCCAGAAAAAAAGCAAATCTGCCATTTGTGACAACATGTATAAACCTGGAGGACATTATAAGTGAAATTAACCAGATGGAGAAAGAAAAATACTATATGATCATATTCATATATGGAATCTTCAAAAAAGGTCAAGCTCATAAATCAGAGTAGAATGGTGGTTGTCAGAGGTGGGGGAGGGGAAGTGGGGAGATGTTGGTCAAAGGGTACAGACTTCCAGTTATGAATAAGTTCTGGAGATCTAATGTACAGCACAGTTACTATTGTTAATAATACTGTACTGAAATTTGCTAAGAGAGTAGATCTTAAACATTCTCACCGTACACATACACACACACACGCACACACAGCATAGCTTTGTGCAGGGGTGGTTGTGTTAACTTGATTATGGCTATCGATACATAATACACATTTATCAATTCCTCAAGTTGTACACTTTATGTACAATTCTATTTGTCGATTATACTTCAGTAACGCTGGAAAAAAAGAAAATATGTTCTATCTTCAGGGTCTCACTTTGCTTTAAAAAGAGATGTTTATTCATTATGAATATGAATCCAAGTGTTTGGATGAATATAAGAACCAAATGCAACAGAAATTTAAGACCATCTTTTCCTTTAACATGAAAAATTTGGTATTTTGTATTTCATTGGATAAATTATGAATCATTTTCTGGACCCTGAGGTTGTATATTTTATGATGCGGCTGTGACATAGCTGCCATGATGGGCTTCTTTTTAATACATATGAATTGTTAGGCCCCACAGGAAGAGAGCATAGATTATTTCATTGTATTTATGAGTTTCCTGTAATTTGAATAAATTCCATGATCAATGCAGATGTTTACTTGGAAAAAAAGAAAGTAAAAATCTCTTGGCTCTTGAGAGAAAACAATTATAAAGTTGGATCTCAAGTTACAGGATCAAGAAATGCATGTTATGTTGATAAATGAATACATTAACCATAGTAATAGTGTTCAGTAAGTTTACAAACTGAATGTCATATTGGCTGATTTTGGTGCAGAAGCTCAAACAGCTACATACTCCATCCTATGACTCATTTCCTCTAGCTAGTCACTGAGTCATAACTCATCTTTGTTCATCATATCCACGCAAAACGTCTCATGATGAGCTCCAAAGTACCTTATGTTCTTTTTAAATAGGTAGGGAGGTATCTAAATACATCTTCATTTTCTGTCAACAATATATTAAGTGACTCATGGGCAGCACCATGAGTTATCATTAAACATTAATTGGATGGTTCAGCCTCTTTCTCCTCATTTTCCTTTCTTACATACTTGTCCTCCTTTAAACTTTCTCTAACTTTCACATCCCCTTTTCTGCCTCTAACACAATCCAAGTAAACTAACTTTGTGCTTGGAACTGATTTGAAATTTTCCCATAATTGAGGTCAAGTTTTACAACTGAATCAAAAATCCACTCCCTTTCAATTGTTACCTACCTCAAGTTACCTGACAATTACCCCACTCTTTCCTGGATTTAGCTTCTGCACCAAAACAATAATTTCCTCCCCTGTCACATCTTAATGCCCCTCTACCAGGGAGAAGGGCTAGTTGCTGAGGTGGGATAATAAAGCCATTCCTAAGAGGACAAGGTGGCTGGATTCAAAACACAGAGGCAGGAGTCTGAGACGTAGATGACTTAAATTGGTTCTTGTATTGTAGTCAGGATCATAAAGACATTAGCTTTGTATGTGTGTGCAGACTGAGTCAATCTCCATTTCCTGTGTTGGAGAGGAAGAGACCTTAGAGAAAATTTGGTTGAATGACCAGGAAAGAGTAGAAACAATGTGTGCTCGATTTTATGAAATTGAGAGACTTCAAAAGGTGCTAAGAATAGATTGGGACATTTTCTAACAGTATTTGTACTTGTTTGTAATGAACAAAAAAACCTGCCTTCTTCATCTAATGAATGTCATTTGGAGGTAAGAAATAACATCTGGGAAAGGATAAGACTTTGGGTCCATATAGCTTAGATCTCAGTTTGTTCCAAGAGTCCATACAAAGTCATTTTAAAGAATACATCCTATAGTTTCTCCTTCTTTAGGACAGTGATGACAGTATTTAGTGACCATTTAAAATCTGTTAATGACAAGAAGAAGCACTGCTAGGGGAAGAGCAGGATAAACAGTCTTTCTCCTTGAGCACACTCTGCAAATGTAGCTCCTTTTCAACAATATTTTTAGAATAGTATGTTGCCTAAAGTTAACAACACTGTATTGTGCACTTAAAACTTTTGTTAAGAGGGTAGATCTCATGTTAAGTGTATTTACCACACACACACAAAATAACAAAGAAAAAAACCACAGAGGGGCAGGAGGAGTCTTTTGAAGTTGAGGGATATGTTTATTACCTTAATCGGAGTGATGGTCTCACAGGTATATGCATATGTTTAAACTCATCAAGTTGTATACATTAAATATATGCAGTTTTTTTGTATATCAATTGTACCTCAATAAAGCTATTAAAAAAAAAGAGTAATGTGTTAACTCAACAGGGAAGGCTATGCTGAGAATATTTTAGGAAAAGCAAGACTGTGAAATAAAAGGAAGGTATATAGTTGGTTATGGGGATGGGGGGCTATACATATGTTGCCCCACCAATGAAGGAGACAGATCCCGGCCCCTCACCCCCACCGAGTCCCAAGTATTGCTCCCTTTGTAGTTAGAATCAAATTGTGCCTCAAATGATAATGTGGGTACAAAACGTATAGGTGATTTACTGCCTGAATCAGGAGAGCAGTGGGAATCAGTACTCCCAATGCAGGTGATAAATCAGTCCTTAGCCTCCCTCTCAGAGTTGACCCTGGAAGCTACTGTGTCAGAGAGAATTACCCTCCTGACCTGCAAGCCCAGGTGGGTGTTGTGTCACACACCTTGGCAGACAACTTCTATCACCGTGCTGTATATGTATGTATGTATGTATGTATATATATATATATGTATTTGTGAAATGTACTGGTTTTTTCCTATGCTGAGTAAAACCTATCTCTCAGCTTCTCTGAGGTTATCTCAATATTGATGAGGGAGTAGTTTATTTATTTCAAAACCCCAGGGGCCAGATCATAGTGTTCTCTAGACTGAGTCATAAAAAGAAAGCTAAATGTATTACCTGTTCCTTAATGAAAAACATGGGTGTGAGATCTCACTAAAGTTCATATGATTCACAAGGAAGAAATGAAAAGGACAGCCTATGGAACAGTATCAAGCAGTTGATCTTTCCTTCTCCTGGTAATTATAATCCCTCAATTTTATTTGGGTTCAGCATGTTTAACGAAGGAAAATCAGTTTCTAAGGAGAATCATTTTACTAAAATAGATGAACTAATAACTGGTACTAATGACATTTTTTAGCTATGGAAATTATGCTCTGCATTTAGTACTTTTAATTTTTCTTTATTTATTTTTAACATCTTTATTGGAGTATAATTGCTTTAAAATGGTGTGTTAGTTTCTGCTGTATAACCAAGTAAATCAGCTATACGTATACATATATCCCCATATCTCCTTCCTCTTGCGTCTTCCTCCCACCCTCCTTATTCCACCACTCTAGGTGGACACAAAGCACCAAGCTGATCTCCGTGTGCTATGCAGCTACTTCCCACTAGCTATCTACTTTACATTTGGTAATGTAGATATGTCCATGCCATTCCCTCACTTCGTCCCAGTTTACCCTTCCCCCTCCCCATGTCCTCAAGTCCATTCTCGATATCTGCGTCTGTAGTCCTGTCCTGCCCCTAGGTTCTTCAGAACAAATTTCTTTTTTTTACATTCCATATATATTTGTTAGCATACGGTATTTGTTTTTCTCTTTCTGACTTACTTTACTCTGTATGACAGTCTCTAGGTCCATCCACCTCACTACAAATAACTCAATTTCATTTCGTTTCATGGCTGAGTAATATTCCATTTTATATATGTACCACATCTTCTTTATCCATTCATTTATTTTTGGACACTTAGGTTGTTTCCATGTCCTGGCTATTATAAAGAGAGCTGCAGTGAACATTGTGGTACATGAGTCTTCTTGAATTATGGTTTTCTCAGGGTATATGCCCAGTAATGGGATTGCTGGGTCATATGGTAGTTCTATTTTTAGTTTTTATAAGAAGCCTTCATACTGTTTTCCATAGTGGCTGTATCAATTTACATTCCCACCAACAGTGCAAGAGGGTTCCCTTTTCTCCACACCCTCTCCAGCATTTATCGTTTGTAGATTGTTTTGATGATGGCCATTCCGACTTGTGTGAGGTGATACCTCATTGTAGTTTTGATTTGCATTTCTCTAATGATTAGTGATGTTGAGCATACTTTCATGTGTTTCTTGGAAATCAGTCTATCTTCTTTGGAGAAATGTCTATTTAGGTCTTCTGCCCATTTTTGGATTGGGTTGTTTGTTTTTTTGATGTTAAGCTGCATGAGCTGCTTGTAAATTTTGGAGATTAATCCTCTGTCAGTTGCTTTGTTTGCAAATATTTTCTCCCATTCTGAGGGTTGTTTTTTCATCTTATTTATGTTTTCCTTTGCTGTGCAAAATATTTTAAGTTTCATTAGGTCCCATTTGTTTATTTTTGTTTTTATATCCATTTCTCTAGTAAGTGGGTCAAAAAGGATCTTGCTGTGATTTATGTCATAGAGTGTTCTGCCTATGTTTTCCTCTAAGAGTTTTATACTGTCTGACCTTACATTTAGGTCTTTAATCCATTTTGAGTTTATTTTTGTGTACGGTGTTAGGGAGTGTTCTAATTTCATTCTTTTACATGTAGCTGTCCAGTTTTCCCAGCACCACTTATTGAAGAGGCTGTCTTTTCTCCATTGTATATTCTTGCCTCCTTTATCAAAAAATAAGGCGACTGTATGTGCGTGGGTTTACCTCTGGGCTTTCTATCCTGTTCCATTGATCTATATTTCTTTTTTTGTGCCAGTACCATACTGTCTTGATTACTGTAGCTTTGTAGTATAGTCTGAAGTCAGGGAGCCTGATTCCTCCAGCTCCATCTTTCGTTCTCAAGATTGCTTTGGCTATTCAGGGTCTTTTGTGTTTCCATACAAATTGTGAATTTTTTTGTTCTTGTTCTGTGAAAAATGCCAGTGGTAGTTTGATAGGGATTGCTTTGAATCTGTAGATTGCTTTGGGTAGTAGAGTCATTTTCACAATGTTGATTTTTCCAATCCAAGAACATGGTATATCTCTCCATCTATTTGTATCATCTTTAATTTCTTTCATCAGTGTCTTATAATTTTCTGCATACAGGTCTTTTTTCTCCTAAGGTTGGTTTATTCCTAGGTATCATATTTTTTTTATTGCAATGGTAAATGAGAATGTTTCCTTAATTTCTCTTTCAGATTTTTCATCATTAGTGTATAGGAATGCAAGAGGTTTCTGTACATTAATTTTGTATCCTGCTACTTTACCAAATTCATTGATTAGCTCTAGTAGTTTTCTGGTAACATCTTTAGGATTCTCTATGTATAGTATCATGTCATCTGCAAACAGTGACAGCTTTACTTCTTGTTTTCCAATTTGGATTCCTTTTATTTCATTTTCTTCTCTGATTGTTGTGGCTAAAACTCCCAGAACTATGTTGAATAATCGTAGTGAGAGTGGGCAACCTTGTTGTGCTCCTGATCTTAGTGTAAATGGTTTCAGTTTTCCACCATTGAGAACGATGTTGGCTGTGGGTTTGTCATATATGACCTTTACTATGTAGAGGTAAGTTCCATCTATGCCTACTTTCTGGAGGGTTTGTATTATAAATCGGTGTTGAAATTTGTCGAAAGCTTTTTCTGCATCTATTAATATCATATGGTTTTTGTCCTTCAATTCATTAATATGATTTATCATGTTGATTCAATTGTGTATATTGAAGAATCTTTGCATTGCTGGAATAAACCCCACTTCATCATGGTGTATGATCCTTTGAATGGACTGTTGGATTCTGTTTGCTGGTATTTTGTTGAGGATATTTACATCTATGTTCATCAGTGATATTGGTCTGTAGTTTTCTTCTTTTGTGATATCTTTGTCTGGTTTTGGTATCAGGGTGATGGTGGCCTTGTAGAATGAGTTTTGGAGTGTTCCTCCGTCAGCTGTATTTTGGAAGAATTTGAGAAGTATAGGTGTTAGCTCTTCTCTAAATGTTTGATAGAATTCTCCTTTGAAGCCATCTTGTCCTGGATATTTGTTTGTTGGAATGTTTTGCTCCGGATGCACAGGCTCAGTGGCCATGGCTCACGGGCCCAGCCGCTCCGCGGCATGTGGGATCCTCCCGGACCAGGGCACAAACCCATGTCCCCTGCATCGGCAGTCGGACTCTCAACCACTGAGCCACCACTGAAGCCCTGTTGGAAGATTTTTAATCACAGTTTCAATTTCAGTGCTTGTGATTGGTCTGTTTGTATTTTCTATTTCTTCCTGGTTCAGTATCGGAAGGTTGTGTTTTTCTAAAAATTTGTCCATTTCTTCCAGGTTGTCCAGTTTATTGGCATATAGTTTCTTGTAGTAATCTCTCATGATCCTTTGTAGTTCTGCAGTGTCAGTTGTTACTTCTCCTTTTTCATTTCTATTTCTATTGATTTTAGTCTTCTTCCTTTTTTTCTTGATGAGTCTGACTAATTGTTTATCCATTTTGTTTAACTTCTCAAGGAACCAGCTTTTGTTTTCCTGATTTTTGCTATCATTTCCTTCATTTCTTTTTCATTTATTTATGATTTCTTTCCTTCTGCCAACTTTGGGGTTTTTTGTTCGTCTTTCTGTAATTGCTTTAGGTGTAAAATTAAGTTGTTTATTTGAGATGTTTCTTGTTTCTAGGTAGAATTTTGTTGCTATAAACTTCCCTCTTAGAACTGCTTTTGTTGCATCCCATAGGTTTTGGGTTGTTGTGTTTTCATTGTTATTTGTTTCTAGGAATTTTTTGATTTCCTCTTTGATTTCTTCAGTGATCTCTTTGTTATTTAGTAGTGTATTGTTTAGCCTCCATGTATTTGTATTTTTTACAGATTTTTTCCTGTAATTGACATCTAGTCTCACAGCATTGTGGTCAGAAAAGATACTTGATATGATTTCAATTTTCTTAAATTTACCAAGGCTTGATTTGTGACCCAAGATATGATCTATCCTGGAGAATGTTCTATGAGCACTTGAGAAGAAAGTGCATTCTGTTGTGTTTGGATGGAATGTCCTATAAATATCAATTAAGTCCATCTTGTTTAATGTATCATTTAAAGGTTGGTTTTTCTTATTTATTTTCATTTTGGATGATCTGTCCATTGGTGAAAGTGGGGTGTTAAAGTCCCCTACTATGATTGTGTTACTGTCAGTTTCCCCTTTTATGGCTGCTAGCATTTGCCTTATGTATTGAGGTGCTCCTATGTTGGGTTCATAAATATTTACAATTGTTAAATGTTCTTCTCAGATTGATCCCTTGATCATTATGTAGTGTCCTTCTTTGTCTCTTGTAATAGTCGTTATTTTAAAGTCTGTTTTGTCTGATATGAGAATTACTACTACAGCTTTTCTTTGACTTCCATTTGCATGGAATATCTTTTTCCAGCCCCTCACTTTCAGTCTGTATGTGTTCCTAGGTCTGAAGTGGGTCTCTTGTAGACAGCATATATACAGGTCTTGTTTTTGTATCCATTCAGCCAGTCTATGTCTTTTGGTTGAATCATTTAATCCATTCTTACTTAAGGTAATTATCGATATGTATGTTATTATTACCATTTTCTGAATTGTTTTGGGTTTGTTATTATAATTCTTTTCCTTCTCTCGTGTTTCCTGCCTAGAGAAGGTCCTTTAGCATTTGTTGTAAAGCTGGTTTGGTGGTGCTGAATTCTCTTAGCTTTTGTTCGTCTGTAAAGCTTTTAATTTCTCGGTCAAATCTGAATGCGATCCTTGCTGGGTAGAGTAATCTTGGTTTTAGTTTTTTCCCTTTCATCACTTTAAATACGTCCTACCACTCCCTTCTGGTTTGCAGAATTTCTGCTGAAAGATCAGCTGTTAACTTTATGGGGATTCCCTTGTATGTTGTTTTTCCCTGGCTTCTTTTAATATTTTTTCTTCATATTTAATTTTTGATAGTTTGATTAATATATGTCTTGGTGTGTTTCTCTTTGGATTTATCCTCTATGGGACTTTCTGTGCTTCATGGACTTGATTGACTATTTCCTTACCCATATTATGTAAGCTTTCAACTATAATCTCTTCAAGTATCTTCTCAGCCCGTTTTTTTTCTCTTCTTCTTCTGGGACCCCTAAGATTCAAATGTTGGTGTGTTTAATGTTTTCCCAGAGGTTTCTGAGATTGTCCTCAATTCTTTTCATTCTTTTTTGTTTATTGTGCTCTGTGGTAGTTATTTCCACTATTTTATCTTCCAGGTCACTTATCCGTTCTTCTGCCTCAGGGATTCTGCTATTGATTCCTTCTGGAGAATTTTTTTTTTTTTTTTTTTTTTTTGCGGTACATGGGCCTCTCACTGTTGTGGCCTCTCCCGTTGTGGAGCACAGGCTCTGGACGTGCAGGCTCAGCAGCCGTGGCTCATGGGCCCAGCCGCCTCACGGCATGTGGGGTCTTCCTGGACCAGGGCATGAACGCATGTCCCCTGCATCGGCAGGCGGGCTCTCAACCACTGTGCCTCCAGGGAAGCCCCTTCTAGAGAATTTTAAATTTCATTTATTGTGTTGTTCATCATTGTTTGTTTGCTCTTTAGTTCTTCTAGGTCCTTGTTAAACATTTCTTGTATTTTCTCCATTCTATTTCCAAGATTTTGGATCATCTTTACTATCATTATTCTGAATTCTTTTTCAGGTAGACTGCCTATTTCCTCTTCATTTGTTAGGTCTGGCGGGTTTTTGCCTTGCTCCTTCCTCTACTGTGTGTTTCTCTGTCTTCTCATTTTGCTTAACTTACTGTGTTTGGGGTCTGCTTTTTGTAGGCTGCAGGTTTGTAGTTCCCAATGTTTTTGGTGTCTGCTCCCAGTTGGTAAGGTTGGTTCAGTGGGTTTTGTAGGCTTCCTGGTGGAGGGGACTGGTGCCTGTGTTCTGGTGGATGAGGCTGGCTCTTGTCTTTCTGGTGCACAGGATCATGTCCAGTGGTGTGTTTTGGGGTGTTTGTGACCCTATTATTATTTTAGGCAGCCTCTATGCTAATGGGTGGGGTTGTGTTCCTGTCTTGGTAGTTGTTTGGCATAGGGTGTCCAGCACTGTCGCTTGCTAGTCATTGAGTGGAGCTGGGTCTTTATTGTTTGTAGAGTTTTTGATGATGGCCATTCTGACTGGTGTGTGTCTTCAGTCTTAAAAATTCTAAGCCTATGCCGTTTTTACATTTTAGGTTTCTTTGTGTGAGGGGTTAAAAATCATTAAAATGAAGTGTCCATAGCTTCTCCACTCTCTGTATCCTTCATCCTTTTTTTTTTTTTCCTGCGGTACACGGGCCTCTCACTGTTGTGGCCTCTCCCGTTGCGGAGCACAGGCTCCGGACGCGCAGGCTCAGTGGCCATGGCTCACAGGCCCAGCCGCTCCGTGGCATGTGGGATCTTCCCGGACCGGCGCACGAACCTGTGTCCCCTACATCGGCAGGCGGACTCTCAACCACTGCGCCACCAGGGAAGCCCTCTGTACCCTTCTTGAATTCTTCTTGCTCCTCCCATTCTCTTAGGGGAGTAAGAAAATAACCAGTGAATGTACTCTGTCCTCCGAGAGAGGACAGAGCATTATGAGGAGGAAAGAAGGACTCAAGGGACCTCAAGGTGAAGCACGATGACTTGGGTAAGATAGTTCTGTTTTTGAGATGGGAGGCAGTAGAATGAAAGACCTCCAAGATTAGACAGGGTGGAAGTGGAGGTGGAGACTGTGGTACAAGGGTTTATATATTAGGTTTTGTAGACTAATTCTTGGACAATATTAAATGCTTGAAAAGGAATAAAAAATTGAGACTTCTAATGCATCGTGCTTCTTTGAATGTGGTTCTTCTGTGGAATGGATTATGGAGGAAAGTCCTTTATCAGTTAGGAATGCTGGAATCATTTGTGGACTTCTTAATGATATCAACAAGCCAGCGTCGTTCCATTGTTTTACTTCTTCAGCCATAGTGTGCTGGTCTTTTGTCTTTTCTCTTGCTCCTCGGTGGTCAGAAGATGGCGTCACATCCAGTTTCAAAGGTGCAGAAAGAACAGGGAAGAGGTGAAGCCAGGAGTATGTAGCTTATACAAGTCCTTCTTATAAAGAAACAAGAGTTTCCCAGTCACGCTAGCAGGTCTCCCCTTGTGAGTTATTTGCCATACTGGGTCATGGTGACATCATATTTCTAGTAGCTGAGAGAGATCCTACAAAAGTGAATATTCAGCTTTTCTGGCATCTACATTGGAGGGCAAGTGGGAGAACCAGGCTAGAATTGGCTACTGGGTCAGCCAGCCAGCAGTGTGTATCATGGCATGTCATAGGTCTTACCTTTGAGTGACAAAAATTGACCAAAAACAAGCCCCAGAAAAAGGAATTGGGAAACTACTGTTTTAGAACAGTCATTTTCAAGTTTTCCAAATCATTTAAAACTTGTTGAAAGCAGATTTCTGGGCCTCAGTCCCACGGATTCTGATTCAGTAGGTTTGGGATAAGACCTAGAAATTTACCTTTTTAATAATCTTCCCAGATGACTCTGATGCAGGAAGTCTGTGGATCACACATTCAGAAACAGTGGTTTTGAGAGACAGGCTAAAGTTAATTCAGCGATTCTTAAACTGACTGAATGTTAGAATCACTGGGAAGCTCTTCAGAAATATCCAAGCAATGCTTGTGCATGGACCCTTTTCACAACTAATTAAATCAGAAAATTTGGGGTTGAGAGATCAGAATCATTTAAATCTCCCAAAGTGATTCTAATATGCAGTCAGGGATGAGAATCACTGACTTATATTGAAGATTCTCCTGATTAACAAGCTTCTTGTACAAAGAGTGAAGCCAGAGACAGATGGGGTAGCAGAAAGACATCCCATCCTCTCCATGCTGGCTCTTGGAAATCTGTGAAAGGAATGGGTAGAGAGGAGAGAGTAAAACAGGCTGGCAACCTTAGATAAGATAAATAACAACAGATATGCAAGAAATAAAGAGTAAAAAGTGAGGAATCTCAAATAGATCAGTCTTTCTTGTCTTTTATATACTGGCTTTAGGTGCAGGCATTTAAATGCTGCTTTTAAGGTATTACATCATTTGCATGAGCATAAACTTATTAATATTTATGTACATGCTGTGATTAAATGTGTATTTTTTTCAGGGAACGGAAATAACGTTAGAAGTAGTAGTCTCTGGAATCCTCTGCAATCCTTACCTATAAACCCCCTAGTTGTCTGAGATGCTACTAGTGTCAACTAGAAAAAGCCACACAACACAGTCTCCTTGGAATCTGAAGAGGCTCTTGTCTTCAGCTGCAGGTTTAGCAGGTTAAATACGTCAAATTCTTTATGTTAAGTCTAGTGGCATTCTGCTAGTAGAGCAAGAATTTAAACACGTGTGTAATTACCTGTGTAAGACACTAGCCTGGTGTTCTGGACCAAGTGGCTTTGTTTGTGAGAAATGTCTGTGCTGCTATGGTAAGACTTCTCAAACATCAGCTAAAATGTTAAGGAATGTGGTTACTTCATGTATGTCACCAGCTCAGCTCTGTGGTGATGTATGTTGCCAGGGAATGAACCCCCCCTGGGGTGTGGCTTCTTGGTAGAAAAACAGGAATGAAAAAGTGACTACACAAGAATGAAGAGGAGATTAAAATTCTATACTGCAAACACGGATGAGGTATTATTCATGAAGAGAATATGAAGATCAACAAGACATCCATCTTACCTTCAGGAGAAAAACATACATGGTGAACAACTAGGAAACACAGAAGTGTATGATGTACCATAAGACATTTGAAAGTCATTCAGTGTGAATCGACCTTGTAAATTCAGAGGAGAGGAACTTACATCTTGCCTTGGAACTTGAGGATTTTTTTTTTTGAGGGGGAGCATTTTTAAATGAAGTGGTAGTTTTTGATGTAAGAATTGAACCATTGTGTTATGGGTTGAGTTGTATTCCCCCAAATTCCTATGTTAAAGCCCTTAGCCTTGGTACCTCAAAATGTAAACTTATTTGGAAATAGGGTGGTTGCAGATGTAATTAGTTAAGATGAAGTCAAACTAGAGTGGGGTTGGTCTCGAAACCACTTTGATTGGTGTCCTGATAAAAAGGGGAGATTTGGACACTAACGCACTCGGAGAATGTGATGGGAACATGAAGGCAGGGATTGGAATGATTCATCTACAAGGCAAGGAGTGCCAAAAATGACCAGAACACCACCAGAAGCTGGGGAGAGGCATGGACCAGATTCTCCCTCATAGTCATCAAGAGGAACAAACCCAGCCAACACTTTGATCTTAGACTTCTAGCTTCCAGAATCGTGAGACAATAAATTTCTGGTCTTTTAGCCACCCAGTTCGTGACACTTTGTTACAGCCGTCCTAGCACACTAATGCACATGGATATTGTTTTGACAGACAATGGTTAGGAAAAAGGTATAATTGGTAGAGGGAACAGCATGAACGAAGACATGGAGGGAAAGGCATGTTCTGGTAACAGAGGTACGAGGTCCTGTGACCTAGGGTCAGTGTGTGTGCTTGGGGGGAAGATAAAGGGTGGCTGAAGGGTATGTTTGGGGAAGATTGTGAAGACCTGTGGTTCCTTGTTTAGGGTTATGGACATTTTCCTTTGGGTACTGAGCTGTTGAAGGTTTCAAATGGGTAGGGTAAGATGTCTAGAGCTATTTAAATTATTTTTAATCTACATGGAACATTTTTGGAGGAAATATCTGAGGAAATGATGTGAAGAAACTGACCAACTCTCTTTAGCCTATAGATGATGTAGCCTTATTAACTGTAGTCCAGTTCTGCCGAATTCTATCTAACACTCACACACTGCTGTCTTACATCTCACCTTTAGTAAATGTCACTGCTCTGCTTGGCAGGAGATATTTCCTAACCGACCCACCGTCCCTTGATTGTACCAGAAATTAATTACACAGACATTTCAGAATCCTGTCTCCCTGAATATAGTTGGCAGATGTACAGAAGAATTGACCATTATAGGAGTTTAAAAATAGAGGAATTGTTTGATGAACTGAAAGCAACACTTTCGTTTTCAGTACACCTCATTTTTTCTCAGTTCCCCAGTCTAGAAAACCAGGGTAATGATACAATAGAATCCATCTCATGTGTAATTGTGAAGGTTAAGTGAGATGATGCATGTAATGTGCTTAGAGAGTGCTCGACAAATGTTAAGTATATTACTGGTAGGACTGGAGGAGCTGGGTTTCAAATCTCGGATGTTTGACTCCAAATTCTGTGTCCTTTCAACCCCTCTGCTCTGTTTTCCTAACTGGTGTTCATCTGTAACAATGATAGGCTTTATGCTACACTCCTGGTGGTTTCTTATCACTACTTTTCTCTCCTGACACACGTCAGGTAGTGTCTTCCCATGCAAACTCCTCATCCGTGACAGATGTTGACAAGACTCAAGGGGTCCTCCCCACCTCAGGGAGGAACGGTTGAGAGCTGTCGGGGCGGTAAACAAGTGGAGAGTGGGCTGCTGGTGTCTCACGCAGTAGAAGCATTGATGGATCTGGGCAAATAGAATGCTTTCTAGAGAGTCTGGGATCCCTGGGTAGAGGCAAACTCTCCACTGAGAGAGGCTTGCTTCTATGGTGTCTCAAGATCTCATCCTCATGAGCGTGAGAAACGAATTGCAGCTGGAAAATAAAAACAACAGGGCGTCTGGTTAAATGTGAAACTTAACATCTGGCAAGAGGTGTATTCCTGCCGGGGCTCTTCATGTTTGCCTCTGCAAGTGATATTTATAAGCAGAAGATCAGTGTGTAACTTCCTTGCAGATGGTTCATTGCTTAAAGAGTTTTTTATACAGAGTGACCAAAGTTCATAAAGAAAGCTGTACCTACTTCGTGGTTCCTTTGTTTAAATGCAAAGCACTCTACCATCAATTGACTTTTGTATCAATCAGGAGGGGCTAGTTATACGCAGTGGGTAACAAACATTCCCAAAATATTAGTGGCTATGACAACATAATTTTATTTCTTACTCTTACTTGACAAAAACCCACCAGATTTGTAGCTCTTCTCCTCCTTAGTAACATCTACATTTTTTTTTAGTATCCACAATGTGACAATCATGAGACTAGCACTTTGCATATAATATCTTCTTTAATCTCATATAATTCTATGAGGTTGGCATTATTATCTCCTTTTTGCAGATATGAATTTGAGATGCAAGTTCAGTGAGTAAGCAGTTGACTGAGTTTTGTATCCAGATTCTTCTAATGCTAAACCGGTTATGCTACTCTTTTAAACATAATCTTCAGTTTCAATTTTTAAATGTAATTCACTAATGTTATCTCTCCAGTATTCCTAGCAGAAAGGTTCAAATGTCATTATTCTGATATATAGATTGGCAAATCAAGACATGAGAGATTATGTACTTTGTATATGCTGGCCAATACATTTAGTGACAAGGTTGAAAATAGAATCTTGAGCAGTGTTCTCACATCAGAATTACCTTGTGTAGTTTGTGGAAATGCAGATTTCAAAGCTGTCCCTGGTGGTCCTGGGTGATTCCCATTCTGGAGAAAAAGAAGGGCCCAGTGGGAATCACTGACCTATGTCTTCAATTCTCCCAGTACTATTGGCACTAGGTCATGTTGTCACTGAAAGTTGAGAAACTCTTGGGCAGGACATGATTACAATCTGCAACTTTGCTAATGCTTTTGCCCAGAAAGATTGCCTGAACTTGAAGGTTGAATTTGAGAGCATAATGGAATTGCTGATTAAACTCCAACCGTAGCATTAGTCATGTGGGAATAAACTGTAACTGTTTATAGTATATTCAAATCTAGATTTCTGAGAAGACAATTAGCCTAATTAGTTCGTAATGAAGAGCGTTAACCCTTATATGTCATTATGGAGTCCACAGACTTTGATTTTTTTTGCTGAAAAGTCATTAAATAGTTACAGATTAGTTTACCAAAAGTTGATTTGTGACATTTTTACTTCCTAAGTCAGTATTTCCAAATTGACTTTCCATTAATTTTTAAAAGCTGGGGCACTTTTAAAATATGTAGATTCCCTGATGGACTCAAGGAATTTGTATTTTAATCTATAATCTGGGTCATTTTAAAAAAATAGTTCTTTATTGGAGTATAATTGCTTCACAATGCCATGTTAGTTTCTGTTGCACAACAAAGTGAATCAGCCATATGCATACACATGTCCCCATATCCCCTCCCTCTTGAGCCTCCCTCCCATCCTCCCTATCCCACCCCTCTAGGTCATCGCAAAGCACCAAGCCGATCTCCCTGTGCTATGCTGCTGCTTCCCACCAGCCAACTATTTTACATCTGGTAGTGTGTATATGTTGATGCTACTCTCACTTCGCCCCAGCTTTGCCCTCCCACCCCATGTCATCAAGTCCACTCTCTATGTCTGCCTCTTTATTCCTGCCCTGCAACTAGGTTCATCAGTACCATTTTTTTCTTTTTTTTTTTAGATTCCATATATATGCATTAGCACACAGCATTTATTTTTCTCTTTCTGACTTACTTCACTCTGTATGACAGACTCTAGGTCCATCCACCTCACTACAAATAACTCAATTTCGTTTCTTTTTATGGCTGAGTAATATTCCACTGTATATATGTGCCACATCTTCTTTATCCATTCATCAGTCGATGGACCTTTAGGCTGGTTCCATGTCCTAGCTATTGTAAATAGAGCTGCAATGAACATTGTGGTACATGACTCCTTTTGAATTATGGTTTTCTTAGGATATATGCCCAGTAGTGGGATTGCTGGGTCATATGGTAGTTCTATTTTTAGTTTTTTAAGGAACCTCCATACTGTTTTCCATAGTGCTTGTATAAATTAACATTCCCACCAATAGCATAGGAGGGTTCTCTTTTCACCACACCCTTTCCAGCATTTATTGTTTCTAGCTTTTTTGATAATGGCCATTCTAACTGGCATGAGGTGATACCTCATTGTAGATTTGATTTGCATTTCTTTAATGATTAGTGATGTTGAGCATCTTTTCATGTGTCCCTTGGCCATCTGTATGTCTTCCTTGGTTAAATGTCTATTTAGGTCTTCTGCCCATATTTTAACTGGATTATTTTTTTGATATTCAGTTCCATGAGCTGTTTTTATATTTTGGAGATTAATCAATTGTCTGTTGTTTCATTTGTAAATATTTTCTCTGATTCTGAGGGTTGTCTTTTTGTCATGTTTATGGTTTCCTTTGCTGTGCAAAAGATTTTAAGTTTAATTAAGTCCCATTTGTTTATTTTTGTTTTTATTTCTGTTACTCTAGGAGGTGGGTCAAAAAAGATCTTGCTGTGGTTTATGTCAAAGAGTGCTTTTCCTATGTTTTCCTCAAAGTTTTATAGTGTCTGTTCTTACATTTAAGTCTGCAATCCATTTGGAGTTTATTTTTGTGTATGGTGTTAGGTAGTGTCCTAATTTCATTCTTTATTTTAACATCTTCATTGGAGTATAATTGCTTTACAATAGTGTGTTAGTTTCTGCTTTATAACAAAGTGAATCAGCTATACATATGCATATATCCCCATATCTCCTCCCTGTTGTGTCTCCCTCCCATCCTCCCTATCCCACCCTTCTAGGTGGTCACAAAGCACCAAACTGATCTCCCTGTGCTATGCGGCTGCTTCCCACTAGCTATCTATTTTACATTTGGTACTATATATAAGTCCATGCCACTGTCTCACTTTGTCCCAGCTTACACTTCCCCTTCCCTGTGTCCTCAAGTCCATTCTCTACGTCTGTGTCTTTATTCCTGTCCTGCTCCTAGGTTCTTCAGAAATATTCTTTTTTTCTTTTTAGATTCCATATATATGTGTTAGCATATGGTATTTGTTTTTCTCTTTCTGACTTACTTCACTTTGTATGACAGTCTCTAGGTCCTTCCACCTCACTACAAATAATTCAATTTCATTTCTTTTTATGGCTGAGTAATATTCCATTGTTTATATGTGCCACATCTTCTTTATCCATTCATCTGTCGATGGACACTTAGGTTGCTTCCATGTCCTGGCTATTGTAAAAAGAGCTGCAATGAACATTGTGGTACATGACTCTTTTTAAGTATGGTTTTCTCAGGGTGTATGCCCAGTAGTGGGATTTCTGGGTCATATGGTAGCTCTATTTTTAATTTTTTTACGGAACCTTCATACTGTTCTCTATAGTGGCTGTATCAATTTACATTCCCACCAACAGTGTAAGAGGGTTCCCTTTTCTCCACACCCTCTCCAGCATTTATTGTTTGTAGATTTTTTGAGGGTAGCCATTCTGAGTGGAGTGAGGTGATACCTCACTGTAGTTTTGATTTGCATTTCTCTAATGATTAGTGACGTTGAGCATCCTTTCATGTGTTTGTTGGCAGTCTATATATCTTCTTTGGAGAAATGTCTATTTAAGTCTTCTGCCCATTTTTGGATTGGGTTGTTTGTTTTTTTTTGATATTGAGCTGCATGAGTGGCTTATAAATATTGGAGATTAATCCTTTGTCAGTTGCTTCATTTGCAAATATTTTCTCCCATTCTGAGGGTTGTCTTTTTGTCTTGTTTATGGTTTCCTTTGCTGTACAAAAGGTTTTAAGTTTCGTTAGGTCCTATTTGTTTATTTTTGTTTTGATTTCCATTTCTCTAAGAGGTGGGTCAAAAAGGATCTTGCTGTGATGTATATCATAGAGTGTTCTGCCTATGTTTTCCTCTAAGAGTTTTATAGTGTCTGGTCTTACATTTAGGTCTCTAATCCATTTTGAGTTTATTTTTGTGTATTGTGTTAGGGAGTGTTCAAATTTCATTCTTTTACATGTAGCTGTGCAGTTTTCCCAGCACCACTTACTGAAAAGGCTGTCTTTTCTCCATTGTATATTCTTGCCTCCTTTGTCATAAATTACATGCCCATATGTGCATGAGTTTATCTCTGGGAATTCTATCCTGTATCATTGATCTATATTTCTGTTTTTGTTCTAGTACCATACTGTCTTGGTTACTGTAGCTTTGTGGTATACTTTGAAGTCGGGGAGCCTGATTTCTCCAGCTTTGTTTTTCTTTCTAAAGGTTGCTTTGGCCCTTTGGGGTCTTTTCTGTTTCCATATGAATTGTAAGATTTTTCTGTTCTAATTCTGTGAAGAATGCCATTGGTAGTTTGATAGGGATTGCATTGAATCTGTAGGTTGCTGTAGGTAGTATAGACATTTTCGCAATATTGATTCTTCCAATCCAAGAACGTGGTATATTTCTCCATCTGTTTATGTCATCTTTGATTTCTTTCATCAGTGTTTTATAGTTTTCTGAGTAGAAGTCTTTCACCTCCTTAGGCAGATTTATTCCTAGGTATTTTATTCTTTTTGCTGCAATGGTGAATGGGAGTGTTTCTTTAATTTCTCTTTCTGATTTTTCATTGTTGGTGTATAGGAATGCCAGGGATTTCTGTGCATTAATTTTGCATCCTGCAACCTTACGAAATACACTGATTAGTTCTGTTCTAGTAGTTTTCTGGTGGCATCTTTAGGATTCTGTACGTATAGTATCATGTCATTGCCAAATAGTGACAGTTTTACTTCTTCTTTTGCAATTCGTATTCCTTTTATTTCTTTTTCTTTCCTGATTGCTGTGTCTAGGACGTCCAAAACTATGTTGAATAAGAGTCGTGAGAGTGGACATCCTTGCCTTTTCCTGATTCTAGTGTAAATGCTTTCAGTTTTTCACCATTGAGAATGATGTTTGCTGTGGGTTTGTCATATACAGCCTTTATTATGTTGAGGTAGGTCCCCTCTATGCCCACGTTCTGGAGAGTTTTTATCATAAATAGGTGTTGAATTTTGTCAAAAGCTTTTTCTGCATCTATTGAGATGATCATATGGTTTTTCTTCTTTGATTTGTTAATATGGTGTATCACATTGGTTGATTTGCATATATTGAAGAATCCTTGCGTCCCTGGGATAAATCCCACTTGATCATGGTGTATGATCCTTTTAATGTGTTGCTGGTTTCTGTTTGCTAGTATTTTGTTGAGAATTTTTTCATCCATATTCATCAGTGATATTGGTCTGTAATTTTCTTTTTTTGTAGTATCTTTGTCTGGTTTTGGTATCAGGGTGATTGTGGCCTCATAGAATGAATTTAGGAGTGTTCCTTCCTCTGCAATTTTTTGGAAGCATTTGAGAAGGATGGGTGTTAGCTCTTCTCTAAATGTTTGGTAGAATTCACCTGTGAAGCCATCTGATCCTGAACTTTTGTGTGTTGGAAGATTTTTAATCACAGTTTCAATTTCATTACTTGTGATTGGTCTGTTCATATTTTCTATTTCTTCCTGTTTCAGTCTTGGAAGGTTATACCTTTCTAAGAATTTGTCCATTTCTTCCAGGTTGTCCAGTTTACTGGCATAGAGTTGCTTGTAGTAGTCTATTAAGATGGTTTGTATTTCTGCGGTGTTTGTTTTAACTTCTCCTTTTTCATTTCTAATTTTATTGACATGAGTCCTCTCCCTCTTTTTCTTGATGAGTCTGGCTAATGTTTTATCAATTTTGTTTATCTTCTCAAAGAACCAGCTTTTAGTTTTAGTGATCTTTGCTATTGTTTTCTTTGTTTCTATTTCATTTATTTCTGCTCTGATCTTTATGATTTCTTTCCTTCTGCTAACTTTGTGTTTTGTTTGTTCTTCTTTCTCTAGTTCCTTTAGGTGTAAGGTTAGATTGTTTACTTGAGATTTTTCTTGTTTCTTGAGGTAGGCTTGTATAGCTATAAACTTCCCTCTTAGAACTGCTTTTGCTGCATGCCTTAGGTTTTGGATCGTCGTGTTTTCATTGTCATTTGTCTCTAGGTATTTTTTGATTTCCTCTTTGATTTCTTCAGTGATGTCTTGGTTATTTAGTAATGTATTGTTTAGCCTCCATGTGTTTGTGTTTTTTACCTTTTTTTCCCCCTGTAATTCATCTCTAATCTCATAGCATTGTGGTTAGTAAAGATGCTGGATATGATTTCAATTTTCTTAAATTTACTGAGACTTGATTTGTGACCCAAGATGTGATCTATCCTAGAGACTGTTCCGTGTGCACTTGAGAAGAAATTGTAATCTGCTGTTTTGGGATGGAATGTCCTATAAATATCAATTAAATCTGTCTGGGCTATTGTGTCATTTAAAGCTTCTGTTTCCTTATTTATTTTCATTTTGGATGATCTGTCCATTGGTGTAAGAGAGGTGTTAAAGTCCCCTACTATTATTGTGTTACTGTCAATTTCCTCTTTTATAGCTGTTAGCACTTGCCTTATGTATTGAGGTGCTCCTATGTTGGGTGCATATATATTTATAATTGTTATATCTTCTTGGATTGATCCCTTGATCATTATGTAGTGTCCTTCCTTGTCTCTTGTAACATTCTTTAAATAAAGTCTATTTTATCTGATATGAGTATTGCTACTCTAGCTTTCTTTTGACTTCCGTTTGTATGGAATATCTTTTTCCATTCCCTCACTTTCAGTCTGTATGTGTCCCTAGGCCTGAAGTGGGTGTCTTGTAGACAGCATATATATGGGTCTTGTTTTTGTATCCATTAAGCAAGGCTGTGTCTTTTGGTTGGAGCATTTAATCCATTCATGTTAAGGTAATTATCGATATATATGTTCCTATGACCATTTTCTTAATTGTTTTGGGTTTGCTTTGTAGGTCCTTTTCTTCTCTTGTGTTTCCCACTTAGATAAGTTCCTTTAGCATTTGTTGTAGAGCTGGTTTGGTGGTGCTGAATTCTCTTAGCTTTTGCTTGTATGTAAAGCTTTTGATTTCTCCATTGAATCTGAATCAGATCCTTGCTGGGTAGAGTAATCTTGGTTGTAGGTTCTTCCCTTTCATCACTTTAAGTATATCGTGCCACTCCCTTCTGGCTTGTAGATTTTCTGCTGAGAAATCAGCAATTAACATTATGGGAGTCCTCTTGCATGTTATTTGTCATTTCTTCCTTGCTACTTTCAATAATTTTTCTTTGTCTTTAATTTTTGCCAGTTTGATTACTCTGTGTCTTGGTGTGTTTCTCTTTGGGTTTATCCTGTATGGGACTCTCTGAACTTCCTGGACTTGGGTGGCTATTTCCTTTCCCATGTTAGGGAAATTTTCGACTCTAATCTATTCAAATATTTTCTCAGGCCCTTTCTCTCTCTCTTCTCCTTCTGGGACCCCTATAATCTGAATGTTGTTGCGTTTAATGTTGTCCCAGTGATCTCTTAGGCTGTCTTCATTTCTCTTCATTCCTTTTTCTTTATTCTGTTCCGCAGCAGTGAATTCCACCATTCTGTCTTCCAGGTCACTTATCCGTTCTTCTGCCTCAGCTGTTCTGTTATTTATTCCTTCTAGTGTAGTTTTCATTTCAGTTATTGTATTGTTCATCTCTGTTTGTTTGTTCTTTAATTCTTCTAGGTCTTTGTTAAACATTTCTTGCATCTTCTCGATCTTTGCCTCCATTCTTTTTCTGAGGTCCTGGATCATCTTCACTATCATTATTCTGAATTCTTTTTCTGGAAGGTTGCCTATCTCCACTTGATTTAGTTGTTTTTCTGGGGTTTTATCTTGTTCCTTCATCTGGTACATAGCCCTCTGCCTTTTCATCTTGTCTATCTTTCTGTGAATGTGGTCTTTGTTCCACAGGCTGCAGGATTGTAATTCTTCTTGCTTCTGTTATCTGACCTCTGGTGGATGAATCTATCTAAGAGGCTTGTGCAAGTTTCCTGATAGGAGGGACTGGTGGTGGGTAGAGCTGACTGTTGCTCTGGTGGGCAGAGCTCAGTAAAACTTTAATCCACTTGACTGTTGATGGGTGGGGCTGGTTTTCCTCCCTGTTGGTTGTTTGGCCTGAGGCAACCCAACACTGGAGCCTACCAGGTCTTTTTGGTGGGGCTAATGGCGGACTCTGGGAGGGCTCATGCCAAGGAGTACTTCCCAGAACTTCTGCTACCAGTGTCCTTGTCCCTACAGTGAGCAACATCCACCACCCGCCTCTGCAGGAGACCCTCCAACACTAGCAGGTAGGTCTGGTTCAGTCTCCCCTGGGGTTACTGCTCCTTCTCCTGGGTCCCGATGCACACACTACTTTGTGTGTGCCCTCCAAGAGTGGAGTCTCTGTTTCCCCCATTCCTGTCGAAGTCCTGCAGTCAAATCCCACTAGTCTTCAAAGTCTGATTCTTTAGAATTCCTCCTCCCGTTGCTGGACCCCCAGGTTGGGAACCTGACATGGGGCTTAGAACCTTCACTCCAGTGGGTGGACTTCTGTGGTATAAGTGTTCTCCCGTCTGTGAGTCACCCACCCATCATTTATGGGATTTGATTTTACTGTGATTGCGCCCCTTCTACCGTCTCATTGTGGTTTCTCCTTTGTCTTTGGATGTGGGGTGTCTTTTTTGGTGAGTTCCAGTGTCTTCCTGTTGATGATTGTCCAGCAGCTAGTTGTGATTCTGGTGTTCTCACAAGAGGGAGTGAGAGCACGTCCTTCTACTCTGCCATCTTGGTTCCTAATCCATACTCTCATTTCTTATAATAAACGTTGTGTTCTTAAAAGAATTGCCACCATAATTCACAAACAGTTGTTGAACTCATACTGTGTGAGAAGAAATATGTATGCAATGAGAATGCAAACATTTCTAAGGCAAGTCTTGGCTTTTAACGAGCTCACAGCCAGATAACCACAGAAACAAATATTGAAATACAAGTCTACCAGGAGATTAGTAGAGGTGCTGTTAATACCATCTGGACTGAATACCTGGCTGAACCCCTTTAAGGCCTCTCTCTAAAGTCCTAGGATTCTGTAGAACAGGTGCAGAGATCTACTTGTGTTGCAGCTGCCCAAGGCAAGATTCATATATAAGTTCCCTTGTTTATTAAATCTGCTACCTACCAGTCGGGAGCTGTCTGCCTCTTTCTTTGGTCTCTCCTTGCCCTCTGTGTGCAGGGGCCAGTTTTGAATTTCACCTGGGGAACTCTTGAGGGTGCAAACCAACAGTGTGCTGAGAGAATAATAATAATAATTGATAATAATAATATATAATATATATTATAATATATAATAATAATAATGTCTGAGCAGAGTCTTGAAGAAAGTGAAGTTTGCCAAGCAAAAGAAGGGACCAGGGACACACAGAGCAAAGGGAACTACATGTGTACCAAATTAATTATTTCTGTGGGGTGTCTTGCCTAATAACTGAGAAGCATTTTGCAAGCCAAAGAATTCCAGGGGTATATCTCTCAACATTACCTGTGTTTTTTTTGTTTGTTTGTTTGTTTTTGGTTTTGTTTTGCAGTTCACGGGCCTCTCACTGTTGTGGCCTCTCCCGTTGCGGAGCACAGGCTCCGGACGTGCAGGCTCAGCGGCCATGGCTCATGGGCCCAGCTGCTCCGCGGCATGTGGGATCTTCCCAGACTGGGGCACAAACCTGTGTCCCCTGCATCGGCAGGCGGACTCTCAACCACTGTGCCACCAGGGAAGCCCCTGTTTGTTTTTATCAGATTATTTCCTCCTCTTCATTAATTTTCCTTCCCTCCCCCCCCCATTATGGTAGCAAGTACTTTACACAAAAACTCTTTAAAATATTTTTCCCCATGCATTTCATTTTTTGCTGTGTGAATCTTTACAGGTGAAATGTCCCCTGATGTCTTCTGTCCTTGGAAAAGGAAAAGGCTGGTGGTACTTTATATCTACAGCCTCCAGGACTGACATTTTCTTCATCTCTCTTCTCATTGTCTCAGGCTCCCTCTTTTCTAATACTATCATGTTCTTATTCTGGTTGTTTGACCACACTCAGTGCCTGCAATATTGAGTATGTTGTCTGTGATCCCTGTGGCACATGAACTTTTTAGAGTCTACCAATGCCATGCACTGAGCTTGGATGATTAAAAAAATGGTTTTTGCCTTTTTGGGGAATATTTTCTCCCATTTGGTAGAGTTGTGCTCATTCAATCAATATGCAAATTTATTCTGTTTGTTCTTCAGATCCCTGGCATTGCAGGCAAATCTTCTTTTGTTAATTAGAGGTTAGATTGCATTTCTTCTTCAAAGTCACTCAACTTTCTGTTTTAAAGAAATGTGATTCCATTCCCACAATAAATGCAACCAAGAACTCTGAGTCAGTCTCAACCAGCTGTACAGTGACAGGGGTGAAGTGTTGCTGATGTTTTTCAAAGACCAGAGAAAGATTAGCTGAATGTGTTTTCCAAGTTTTGCTCTTTTCTCCCATGGATCTCTGAATTATCTGCACTTACTTGAATGAGGGAGAAAGATGGTTCACTTCCCTTGAAGGCTTTTACATTCTTGGTCCTTTATTCAGTTACAACTATATCACATTTTTTTTTTATAGCAAATGCACCTAAAGGTGAGGAGGGCTACACAGTTTTCTCAAGGTGTCACATCTTATGTAAAGTAAGCAAGTTATGACTTTGGGAAAGATACTTAACCCTCCTTGCATCTGTTTCCTCATCAGTAACATGGGGATAAAAATAGTACCTAACTCAGATGTTCATTCAGCTTAAAACGGCTATATCTATCTGAAAAATCCAGATTGTTCTCTGAGATTTGCTCACACTGTTCTGAAACTATTAGGAAATTTGTCTTGTAAGACCATCTTATTAAGCTATAGTGCTTTGCAAAGACCTGTTAGAACATGTTGGATAATCCTGTGTTCAAACAAATGTGCCCCATATTCTTAACTAGCTTGCTTGGGAAAAAGGTTAATTAGATAAATGTTTGGAATAATGTTGAGTCATGCTAATCTTCTTCTAGAGAGTGACTAGAACTTTTCATCAAGGCCAGAATGGATTTTGTTATTAAAATGGTTGGAAAGGAAGGTGTGTTTTTGCACTTGAGCAGAGGAGACACTCAACAGATGTATGCTGAGCTGAAGTGGAGACTCATGGAGTCATTGGCTTCTCTGCCCATTGCAGAGACATTGCTGAATGAGAGTATAGCCCAGGGCTGTGTACCTACTAACCACTTAGCAAGGGTTGATTATATGATGGATTTGTATTTGGTTATTTGTTTATTTTTTAATTTATATTGGAATATAGTTGATTAACAATGTTGTGTTAGTTTCAGGTGTACAGCAAAGTGATTCAGTTATACATATACATGTATCTATTCTTTTTCAAGTTCTTTTCCCATTTAAGTTATTACAGAATATTGATGTATTTAGTTATTAAATCAGCATGCATAGGGTTTCTGAGACAGTTCTCACCTTTATCATTCATATATAGCAAATTGTATACACTTACGCCTTTTACATTTTGGCCCAAACATTTTATTTTATTTTTCTCAATCTAAGTTTTCTGGTTTTATTGAGATATAATTAACATACAGCCCTGTATAAGCTTAAGATGTACAGTATAATGATTTGACTAACATTTATTATGAAATGATGGCCACAATATGTTTAGTGAACATCCATCATCTCATTTAGGTGCCAAAAAACAGAAAAAAAGTTTTTTTCCTTGTGATGAGAACTCTTAGGATTGAGCCTTTTAACAACTTTCAAATGTACCATCCAATGATGTTAACTATAGTTATCACATTGTACATTACACCCCTAGCAATTATTTATGCTATAATTGGAAGTTCGTACCTTTGACCACCTTCATTTAATTTCCCCACCCCACCCCTGCCTCCAGTAAGCACAAATCTGCTCTCTTTTTCTATGAGTTTGCTTATTTGTTTTTTGGAGCTCATGTGTAAGTAAGATCATAGAGTATTTGTCTTTCTCTGTCTGACTTGTTTCATTTAGCATAATGTTCTCAAGATCCAACCGTGTTGTCCCAAGTGACAAATGGCAGGGCGTCCTTTTTTAATGGTTGAATAATACTCCATTGTATAAATATCACAACTTCTTTACCTATTTATTCGTCCATGGACTCTTAGTTTATTTCCATGTGTTGGCTATTGTAAATAATGCTGCTATGAACATGGAGGTGTGGATATCTCTTCAACATAGTGTTTTTGTTTCCTTTGGCTATGTTCCTGGAAGTGGAATTGCTGGATCATACGATAGTTCTGTTTTTAATTTTTTGAGGATCCTCCGTACTATTTTCCATAGTGGCTGCACCAATTTACAATCCCACCGACGGTGCACAAGGATTCCCTTTTCTCCACATATTTGCCAGCATTTGTTATCTCTTGTCTTTTTGATGAGTTGGCTTAAACATTTTAAAGTGGAAATTTAAGGGAATTCCCTGGTGGTCCAGTGGGTAGAGCTCCTCATGTCCACTGCAGGGGGCGTGGATTTGATCCCTGTTTGGGGAACTAAGATCCTTCAAGCCACATGGTGTGGCCAATAATAAATAAATAAATCATAAAGTGGAAACTTAAAGTATGCTCAGGTCAAGTTATTCAGGTTCATTACTAATTTTCTACTGAGATTACATAGACACTAGTAGCAGAGTTGTAATCAGATCTACTGAGATGATTCATTTTGAAGTAATCAGCATCTCTACCTAAAGTCAGATCTTTAAAAATGACCCATATTCCATATTTTGTGTGTGAGCATGTGTGAACTTTCACTCTAAGGATTAGAGTATATGATAATGAAAGACATTCTTTCATTGTTAATTGCAAAAAAAAAATCACCTACCTAGTGTAAAAAACTAGGCTATAGTGAGCATTTTTATTCTTAGGTGTCTTAGTGCCCATCCACTAGAGCAGCCTAAAAGAGGGATAAGTTCCATAACTTCCAAAAAGAAAGCGAAGTGTTATTAATTTTTGTCTTTGTTCAGAGAAAACGAAAGTTATGTTTGAAACATACGAACGAAACATATGAACATGAAACATATGAAGGAAAGTTCATAACTTCAGTAATTATATCTGTTACCACTAGAATAATAGTCTCTGGCTCGGAGCGTCAACAGTTAAGGTCTATAGTAATCAATTCCAATGTCCTCTTTAGGGAAACATTGAACAGTTTGGTTTTGACTGATTGCAAATTTCTCTAAGAATTCTTAAAACACCAATCCGTTATTTCACTTTCTTATCTGTTTTCTCAACCCTAGTTCAGATCTTGACTGTCTAGTAGGTAAACCATTGCAGTGATCTGCTCAGTAATCCTAGTGTTTACCTCCTCCAAGCTAGAGTTCCTGATATACTCTGTAATGTAACAGACATTTTGTCTTGTTCATCACCACTGGCCCAACACCCAGAGTAATGTCGTACATAGCTGGCACTCAACATGTTTTGCTGAGTAAAAAAATATCTGATTACAATAGCCCCATATTTACCCCTACCCCTCAAAACACCAAATTTTAATGTTTCCCCATTGCATTTACAGAATTAAGTCCTTGGTTCAGCATTCAAGGCCCACCCTAACCTAACTCCAATCTAACTATCTCATCTCATTTCCCATCTGTTATAGACTGCATTCCACGTCACTTCCACTCCTTCCTCCATGTTCCAATTAGATCTAGAAGTTCCCTATTTCCTGAACATGCTCTTCTACTGCCCTGACCTTTGTTCATGTCCTTATTATTGCCTCGAATACTCTTTATCCTAAATCCACATATTAAGTACTACCTACCTTTCAAGGCTCAGCCCAAATAGCACTTCTATGTTCCATGGAGGTTTCATACTTCCTCTGGTCTTTTCACCATATAGCATACCTGCCCATGTACATGTCACTGTCCTCCCCCTACAATGTAAACTCCACACCTTGTATATTTCTATTTCTGACTGACTGGCCCAGAAATAAAGACACCAGAGTTGCTCAGATAAATATTGTTGAGTGTAATAATACCCACCAACCTGCCCCAAAATATCTCCATTAAATTTAGATTTTGAGGGGCTTTCAGAAACAGTGGCTTTAATTAGAATAAAGCACTATGTTGTTTTAGATCCCCTGGGAAAGATATCACACTAATTCATTAGTATCTCACTTTGGATTAGTTAGTCTGACTGAGCAATTCTGTCCAGAAACACTCATCCGTAAGCCAGGCCTTATTGAAATTATATACAGCAGGGGTTCTCAATACCGGGTAGTCATCAAAATCACCTGGGATATTTTAAAACTCTAACATCCTGAAGGTTCTGATTGGGTAGGTCTATGAGCAGGACCAGGAAAGATTGTTTGTGAACAGCTCTGTGATGATTCTAGTGTTAGACTGGTTTGGGAACTAAAAGGATAGAGAATTTGATGAAAGAAACATTTCTAGGAAGTATGTGGGTAGGAATAACATAAAAGAACTGAGTATTCTGGGTTTGAGGAATGAAAAGGAAGCAGGATGAAAATTTTAAAAAAGGTGAAGGAAAATACACTCACTCATTGAACAAGTTCTCTGAATTGCCCAACCCAGTGGTAGATGGCGGGGATGTCATGGTGAACAAGGACTTTGCTCTCACTGATGTTTCCTAGTAAGGAAGTTAAATTATCCATGCCTTGAAAAGGAAGAATACTTGGTAATTTTGCGGCAAATGGCAGGACCATCTGACTCAGGGTGTGTATAGTCAGGGGGTGGGGGTGAGGGAGGACATCCAGAGGAAATGGGAGTTAAGTGGAGATGTGAAGTAAGAGTAGGCATAAGATAGGGGCTGAGGAAGACAAAGAGTGTCATGTGAGTTGAGGAGGCCATAACAAACACAGAATACTTGAGAAACAAAAAACCTCGTAAAGGCTGGAAGATGAGGGCAGAGCAGGGAAGGGCTAAGGAGGAAGGGGATGTGAGACACTCACATCAGAGTGATGTTATAAGATGAACATTCGGACTTCAAAGTGAAGAATGGATGTTTACAAGGCTCTGCAGCAGGCACCCAAGTGAGAGATAATGGTTTGAGCCAGGGTGGTGGCAGTGATGATGGGAAAGGTGGAGAGGGACTCAGGAGGTGGATGGCAGAGGATTTGGAATAGGTCAAAGAGTAGGAGGACTCAGGGATGCATCTCACACCTCTGACTTGGACAATCCCAAGGATGAGGTTGCCATTCTCAAGGAATGTGAAGAGGTACATATTTGGCAATGGGAAGGATGATGATTATTTTAAACCACATGATTTTTTTAAGGCTTTTTAAAAATTATTTTTATTTTATTTATATAGTTTTTATTTTTTAAAATACAAAAACTTATGATTTCAATCCCACTACTGGGCATATACCCTGAGAAAACCATAATTCAAGAAGAGACATGTACCACAATGTTCATTGCAGCACTATTTGCAGTAGCCAGGACATGGAACCAACCTAAGTGTTGATCGACAGATGAATGGATAAAGAAGATGTGGCACATATATACAATGGAATATTACTCAACCATAAAAAGAAATGAAATTGAGTTATTTGTAGTGAGGTGGATGGACCTAGAGTCATCATACAGAGTGAAGTAAAGCAGAAAGAGAAAAACAAATACCGTATGCTAATGCATATATATGGAATCTTAAAAAAAAAATGGTACTGATGAACCTAGTTGCAGGGCAGGAATAAAGAGATAGACATAGAAAATGGACTTGAGGAGACGGGGTGGAAGGGGGAGGCTGTGGTGAAGTGAGAGTAGCATCGACATATATACACTACCAGTGTAAAATAGCTAGTGGGAAGCAGCAGAGCACAGGGAGATCAACTCGGTGCTTTGCGATGACCTAGAGGGGTGGGATAGGGAGGATGGGAGGGAGGCTCAAGGGAGAGGAGATATGGGGACATGTGTATACATATGGCTGATTCACTTTGGTGTACAACAGAAACTAACACAGTGTTGTGAAGCAATTATACTCCAATAAAAATCTGTTAAAGAAAATTATGATCATTTTAGTTTCTGATATCTTGAGTTAGAGTGGCCCATGAGACACTGTCAAGTTACTGAATACGCTATTGAATAAATGGTCCTGAATTTTAGAAGACATTTGGATCAAACAAGCAGTTTGAAAGTCATCAGCATAATTAAATTAATAATAAAAATTACCATTGGAGGGCTTACTACATACAAGCATTGTTAAGTGCTTTATATTCATTATCTCTTTTTTCATAACAGCTCTACAAGGTAAATACTATTATCCCTTTCAAACAAATACGGAAATTGAGGCTTACAGAGGTTAAGTAACTTGCCTAAGTTACATAAATAATGCTTACCATAAATAACGGTAAAATCTAGAATTAAGCCCAGATAGTCTATTCCATAATGCACTCAGCTACATACCACCCAGATGATCACTGAGAGCATTAGAATAAGTGATATCTCCCAGGAAGTTTATCTATAATATAAGAAGAGAACTCTGCAAGAAGCCTGAGATCCCCCAGTACCACAGGGATGGACAGAGGATGTAGGAACAACCTGTGAAGCAGAAAGGAAACGACAGTGGAGTGAACAATAGTGTGGCGAATGCTGCCAAGATGTCAAGTGGGAAATGGCCTGGAGGGTGACTTGGGTTAAGTGATGAGGGGGTTGTTAGTAAGCACGGTGAGGCTGTTTTAGAGGCATGATGAGCATAGATGCCAGGTTTAATGGTTTGGGGTGTGATTGGAGACAAGGAAGAAGAGACAGGAAGTGGAGACTACTCTTTCAGGAAGTTTGCCTGTGACGGAGAGAACACAGAGAGCATGGAAGTGGGTAGGGATGTAAGGTAAAGGGGGAATTTTTCTTTTAAAGAAAATGGCTAGAGATGAGCATGCTGATGGAATCACATATTATTAGGATTAAGTTGGTAGTGAAGGAGAGATTGAAAATAGGGTAGCAAGGGGGCATACTGGCAGAAGGCTAAAAAGAGAAGGGACAGGATCGGTAATAGAGGTAAAAGGTTTACTGTATTTAAGATCAGGAACAACTTTTCCATTGTCACAGGAAGGAAGACCAGCTCGGGGCAGATGTAAGTACCTTTGCAGAATAGGTTTAGAAAATTCATGGAGCTCTTGTCTGATGGTACCAATTTCCCCTGTAATTTTCAGAGAGTGAGAGGGAGATGTGAGCGTTAGGGTATGGAATGCCATGGAAGATTAGACTATCCCCTCTGGGAAAACATGACTGAATGAACTGTCAGGAGGTATGAGTGCCCAACCCGTCAAAATGGCATGAATGAGCATTCCTCATACGTGCTGCATGGTTCTGTCAGCAGAGCCTAGTGGTCAGGCTATAGGAGAGGTGAATGGTGAGACTGCACTAAAATTCAGACATGATTAACTGCTTCTATCATACTCACTGTTCTCCCTTCCTCCTTGCTAACAGAGCCCTGTTTTTGTTTAGGTGACCACTCTCCTCACTTTAGACATAGTCTTCAAGGGAGGCTGGTCCTGATTAGTCTCAACCAACCATGGTGGTCCTTGTCAATGACTGATTTGGGCAAAGGCATGAGCATGTGATGAATTCTAAGCAATGAGGTGGATTCCGCAGACAGGAAAATGTTTTCTTACTTCTAAAAAGAGAGAGAAGGAAGAGATGGTCACTTTTCTACCTTGGGATGCTGTCTTGCCTGCAGGTGCTGCTTGGAAGTAGCCTGAAGGCAAGGTGACATATAAGGATGCAGGGTTCAAAGGTAGAACTGGGTCCTTGTTAACATAATTGAGCTAGTGACCTTCTTGTTATGTGAGAGAATTACCTTACTGCTTATGTCATTTTGAATAGGAGTTTTGCTATTTGATACACAAGATGAGCACATTGGAAAGGTAGTGGTACAAAAGACATTGAGGATATTGGCTAGATCCTGCTTGAGGTGATGGACCCTGCAGTCTAAGATGGAGAGGGAAGGAAATGATGACAGGAGAGGGCTGAGAGAATGTAAGGGCTCTTGGCCTGGAAGTCACAAAGAAGTCAAAGAGATAATGTCTTAGGCGTAATGGAGTGAGAAAGATGGAGAAACTGGAGAGAGGAGAAGAACTGAACTTATTCAGATACTTTGGGATTTTCCTAACAGTGTCATATTTGAAGATCCATTTGGTTCTTTATTTTAGTAACTGTGAGTATCCCTACAAACGATTTAGTATGGAATCTGGTCAGCAGAAGTGAGAGAGGCAAGAGTATCTTGTCACCTTTCATATGTTTTGGAAATAAAAAAGAAAATGGTATATTTTAGAAAACATTTGTGGGGAGAAGAGCTTTTAATAGGGAGCTACAAACTGTATATTTCCACCCAGACTCCAAGCCAACTGGACAAGATGGTAATTAGCAAGACACACTATTGTTCACTCTTACACACTTCATAGCCCAAGCTTGATTCACAGAAACTACAAAACAGAATAGTTACTGTGAAGCAGTGCATTTGTGTGGGGCGTTTACTTTTAATGGAAAAATATGTGTTACGGCATTCATAGTATAATTGCCTGACTGCTCCTGCTGTCCCTATTTCTTTCACTGCTACCATTTTTACAACAGATTATTCTTCTGGAAATAGTGCCCGATATTTTATTCATACTGTGTGTATAACAAGGAATGCTGAATTCAGAGGGAAGTTGTGTTTCTGACGAGGGCCCTGTAACTATACCTTGTGACATATAGAAGCATTTTCATTTTCCCACTGCTGTCCATCTTTCTTCTTTTAATTGGTGCATTTCATACTCCATTTCTTCCTCCAGCCTTTTCTAATTTATAAGAAAATAATTTCCCACAGATAAAAGCACTCACTACACTCTTGGAGTGTCTTGGAGTCTTCTCTGAGTAATATTGTGAAGACATTCTAGCTGTCTTTTAAAAACCTTTCACTTTTTACTTCCAGAAGATTCATGCCCTTAATGTCCAAAACTGTCCACTGTGCAACTTACCTAACGTCCTCACCTGTCTCCTGTCCTTGAAGAATTTAGTTATCTACAATAAATGATCCCAGATTGTATTCATGTTAAGCTACTCCTGATAAAAAATTTCTTAATGAGTTATCATTCTTATGGGTATGATCATTTAGCAAGGGGATATAAAGTGATAGAAATACCTGACTTCAAAAGAATAAAATTACTAATAATTGACAACAGAGCAATATATCAAGTATTTGGGCTGGGGAGATAGGTTAGTGTTCATTGACCCCACAAGGTAGATGACAACTGACATGGCTTAATTTGTTCTAAGTAAAGTCTAATTCCATGAAGAAGTAGATATTATTTACATTATAAAAGGTTTATTTATTTATTTTTGTCATTTAGAAGCTATATCAGTCAGGATAGGCTATGCTATGCAGCAGAAACAAATAACCAGAAATCATAGATTTATTTCTCAATCAATGACCGTTGTATAGAAAGTCTCCACTAATCATAGTCACTCAAAGACCCTGGATGTTAGAAACACTATGTTAACATCATGTGCTTCCAGGTTCCAGGATCACCCCAGCTAGGGGAAGGAATGAAGAAGTATATCATGGTCAGGCTCTTTTTGTTGGCCAGATGAACTCTCATGGCTGTGCTTAATGTCAAAGGAGATAAAAGAGAGCAATGCTCTATGGCTCAGAAAGCAGACAGCCAGAAATATTCAATGAACAGAACTAATAACCTCCACAGAAGAAATGCATACTCCTTGAAGAAAAATTTTAAAAGACAAAAGAAAAAATAAAAGTAAAAACAATTTGTTTTAGTCTGCTCAGGCAGCAATAACAAAATACCATATACTGGGTGGTTCAAATATCAGAAATTAATTTTCTTACAATTCTGGAGTCTGAGAAGTCCGAGATCGAGAAATGGCCTGATCTGGCTCTAGAGCTCTGTTCCCAGCTTGCAGATGGCCACCTTCTTGATGTGCTCTCGCATGGTCTTTCTTTAGTGTGCCTGTGAGGTGAAGAAGAGGGGGCAGTTCTCTTGGGTTTCTTCTGATAAGGGTATTAGTCCTATCAAATTAGGGACCTGCATTTATGACCTCATTTAAAATGGCTTACCTCTTAAAGACCCTATCTCCAAAGAGAGTCACATGGAGGTTAGTGCTTTAACATATGCAGTTTTGGGGGGACACATTCAGTTCATAATAAAAATATTGTAGTTGCAATTTTAGTAATGAGGAGGGCTAAATAGTTGTAGAAACTCTTCTTTCTACCAATAACTGAAATTCTGGCCCGACTATAATAAACACATTTATTTTGGTTTGAAAGAATGAGGACTCCTCAGATATTAAGAGAGGATTTGGTTGACCTCAGACCAAGATGTAACACAGGAGGCTCCTGAATTGTCTTCCTCCCGTAGATGTACCAAATGTACAGCTATGTATGGAGCATTTCCCTCTGAGAATTGTAAGTGTTGGCAAGGACATGAAGAAAAGGGGACACCTGGGCACTCTAGGTGGGCATGTAAATGTGTTCAGCCAGTATGAAAGACAGTATTGAGAGTCTTCAAAAAATAAAAAGTAGAACTACTGTATGATCCAGCAATGCCACTTCTGGGTATTTATCTGAAGAAAAGGAAAACACTAACGTGCTAAGATATCTGCATCTGCATGTTCATTGCTGCATTATTTAAAATAGCTAAGATATGGAAATAACCTAAGCGTCCATCAGTGGACAAATAGATAAAGAAATAGTAATGGATAATAATGGAATATTACCCAGCCACAAAAAAGAATGAAATCTTGCCATTTGTGTGCAACACATGGCCAGACCTCGGGGGCACTATGCTAAGTGAATTAAGTCAGACAGAGTAAGACAAATACCGCATGATCTCTCTAATATGTGGAATCTAACAACAAATGAAACCAAGTTCATAGATACAGAGAATAGATTGGTGGTTGCCAGAGGTGGGAGAAATGGGTAAACTGCTTATTACTTTAAATAAATTAAATAAAAAGAATATGTATGTGTAGTGACAGATGTGTTAATTAGCTCAAAAGTGGGAATCCTTTCACAAATTATATGTATATCAAATCATTATATTGTGCACTTTAAATATATTACAATTTTATTTGTCCATTACACCTCAATAAAGCTGAAAGAAAAAAAGAGAGGAAGAGAGAATTCAAGGTCAAAGGGGAAGCTTGAAGAGAAACTCATTTCTCAGACATCTTACCAGATGGGTCCCAACAGAATAAAGTGTAAATCATTCTAAGGAACCTGGCACAATTAGCATAGGAAATCACTTGAAATCTCATCATCCAAAGACAAAGCTGGTTAATATGCTGGTAAAATAGCCTCTAGGGATTTTTCTACATGTAGTTCCATTTTTAACATAGTTACACCCCTAATATTTTGTGTCATGGAAAGCTAAGATTTTCTGCAAAAGGAACGTAAATTGCTGAACAACATAACTGAGTTACTGCAGTAAACATTTTTTTCCCCACCTGCAGCACTTTCTTCTGAAATGGGAATGTTTTTTTTCTCCCCTAAACCTTAGAAATATGGCTATCTTCTGCTGTATAAAGGGGGGAAAATGAAGAATTAAAAGCAAAAGAATTTAGAGAAGGGTAGAGAGAAAATAAGAACCTCAGAAGACGCTGTTGATCTCAGTGTAGTGTAACAAGATCATTTCCATTTGATTGATCTATGCAGGTATTCTTTTAAGCAAAGGGGCCTTCTCATCAACTCAATACCCTCTGTATCTGTGTTTCATTATTTCTTGCTTCATGTCTAATTAGACTGGAAGATGGATTATTTCCCCAGAAAATTTGTAAAAAGATTATACATCTGGAGGCTGTTTGGATGAGTTCTGTGTCGACACTTCTGTTCTTCCTGTGCAGGAGGCATAATGGGGACAGAATGAGTGGACACAGATGATAGTTTGCTATTAAGTAGTTTCAGTTTCTTTTCAGAAATCTGAACTGCTCTTCCTTAGTCATAATGCACCTCCTTGGGCAGGGTGAACAAATATAGACAACTGCAAAGGCTTTACCCAGCAGGCCTTGTGGATGTGGGGAAGCTGCCCTCCTCACATCAGACTTGGTGCACGGCAGCGTCTGAAGGAACTAAGGTTCTCAGCCCCCAGCTGGTCTGCTCTTTATGCATATCTGCATTCCAAGCCGAGGCACCTCATTTGGAGGCCTCCAAAAAGAGCTGGGGCTTCAGGACATCTTAGCCACTCCGACTCAATACTTTTCCTCTTCTAGCCCTTCCTTCTCTTCCTCCTCCCAGCCCCTGGGTCCAAAAAACAGCAGGAGCCTTTTGTTCTGGGATCTTCTCCTTCCCTCCAATCTGTGATGCCTGTCATTTGTCCTTAGCCTCGTGCTGTGCCCTGGGGAAAAATGGACCATCATAGGCATGGAAGCTGACTCCCTTTCCCCCTTTCCTGTCAGTCCTCTTGCTTATAGTATCACAGCAAGTGAATAAAGGCTTGATACTTTCAGTTTGAGTCATTGTCTTCACTGACCATCTTGATGCCTGGCAGCTCTCTAGCACTGTCTGCCCCTGTTGTGATAAACCTTGAAGTTTGTGCAGGGTGGAGATGCCACAAGACTGAAGCAGCCTGGAATTCAGAGCCACCACTTGGAAAACAGTGACCTTGGAGAGTGTCCCACACCCACAGCAGACTTGGGTGCGAAAGCCATCAGCTTTCATTGAGCCACTGAAATTTTGGTGCTGTCTTTTACCATAGCGCAACAGAGCTGAGCATAACTGAAATGGATATAAGACTAGACATGCTAACACTTACCTTTCTCGAACTATGGACAAGTCCAAGATGGTGGGAGAGTCAAAGAGATAAGAGATGGCCCAGCACTGAGTGATGTTCAATGCAGCAGTCACAGATAACCCACTGGCTACCACGGTCCAGTGAATGTAAGGCTCTCCCCAGACTCCAGTTTTATTATTTACTCCTCAAAGTGGGCAAGGGAAAGTGGGCAGGTGACAGAGAAGGGCAGGAAAGTATTAAAATAATGTTTCCTTCAGGAAGCAAAGCAGAAATCCTGTAGTGGAAACTGTGCTGCTTCATTCCTTACATATGAGGGTTTGGGTCATGCCCCTCCGCCTCCACCCCCGCCTCCCCCCCACCCCCCCCCCCCGCCTCCCCCCCACCCGCCCCCGACCATGAGCCACTTGACAAAGGTGTTGGCTGAGGATGAGGGCAATCTAGAGTGAGAGGTGGAGGAGGGAATGAGAGTTCCAGTTATGATGTTAAAGTGAACCGTAGCCTCAAGAGCTATAATTTCCCCGTCCATGTTTATTGAGATGTAATTTACATAGAACATTGTAAAAGTTTAAGGTGTACAATGTGATTTGATACATGTATATGTAGAGAAAGGTTTACCACAGTAAGGTTAGTTAATACATCCTTTACCTTACATAACTACCATTTTGTTGTTGTTGCTGTTATGATGAGAATATTAAAGATTTAATCACATAGCAACTTTCATGTGTACAATATAGTATTGTCCATTATAGTCACCTGGTGATATAAATTGCCTCTTTTAAGTTGCCCAGGAAACAAGACCACCAGGATATTTGAGAAGCTATTCCCAAATGGGTCAAACTTACCGTATGACACATGTACTCCCCATAGGTTGAGGTGCAGTCGGGTTACAGACATGCTTCCCCCTCTGCCCAAACCTGCCTTCTCCATGTTCTTACAGGTCTATCTTCTGAGAACACTTCTCAATAAACCTTCTGCATACATTTCTCCACCTTAATGTCTAGTCCTAAGGAGCCCAATGTAAGGCAATTCCCCTGTGAAAAGTTGAAGGGGAGACTATATATTGGCTTTCAATACCAGAGATTCCCTATTTAGAACTTAGAAAATGTAATGAGCATAAGTGATGAATGCCCAACATGTGCCTTGTTCTGAGCAAGATTATTTTTTTAATGTGATTCTCACACCCTAGTATGGAAATCGAGCTTAAGGAGGTGAAGTGAATGTTCCAAAGTCCTTCCCGAACTGCCTAATCACAAAGCTGAGACTTTTTCCACTATGGCTTTATGACAAAAGCCAGAGTTGTATAGAAGAAACTCAGACAAGAAATGTAAACAGGTGTGGAAATACTACCAGAGTGCTAGGCAGAGCACAGATCTCTCTGGGTGATGTTCAACATTCAGCTGAGCCTGTTTCTACATGGAGCACAGTTGATGAAGGTAACATATTGAACTGGGCTGGGTCTGGCACTTGCTCACTATTCATTTTGAGGGAACTGGTTTTATCTGCTCTTTACACTCTCAGCAAACTGGCCTTTCTCTCTTCTTTGCTGTCTTGTATCCCCTGCCCACCTCTAATTGTGGGTTTTTTTTTTTTTTTTCCTCATAAAGGTGATTCAGAAAGCATTGCTAAGAGTAATGAATCCTCCCTCCAGCAGGACTGACCTTATTTTTCTTTTCTCTGATTTGAGGAGTTTTTCCAGAAGAAAATATGTTGGATTCAAAAATCTCATCACTATGGCCCTGGAAGCGGTGATTCCCTGGTTCCAAAATACAGTGTTTTTTTTTAAACTTCTGTTAACTAGAATACCCAGAGCATGGAGTATCCTGTTTACTCAACTTTAATTTGTTACTAAAATCTTTCTCAAGTACATGTGGATAAAAGTATGAGCCCACTCCTCTGCTTTAGTTTTAATATAGCATAATGATTCAGAGGAAATCTTTCTTTGATGATTCAGAGCTTTATTTCAAAGTAATCTTTTTTTATGGAACAATCCTATAAATGTAGACGGTATAGAAATTTGAGATGAATATGTGCTAACTGCTAGATAGTCCCTGCAATCTATTGTAAAGAAATCTGTAATATCATTGTTACTAGTCTTTTCTTTTTTTAAAATAAATTTATTTATTTTTGGCTGCGTTGGGTCTTCATTGCTGCACGCGGGCTTTCTCTAGTGGCGATGAGCGGGGACTACTCTTCTTTGCGGTGCGTGGCCTTCTCATTGCGGGGGCTTCTCTTGTGCCAGAGCACAGGCTCTAGGCACACAGGCTTCAGTAGCTGTGGCACGAGGGCTCAGATGTTGTGGCTCGCAGGCTCTAGAGCGCAGGCTCAGTAGTTGTGGTGCATGGGCTTAATTGCTCCGCGGCATGTGGGATCTTCCCGGACCAGAGCTCGAACCCGTGTCACCTGCATTGGCAGGCAGATTCTTAACCACTGCGCCATGGGGGAAGTCCCATTAGTTTTCTTTAAAGATAGTATGTGAGAGACAAAACAAAATTTGCTTAATGAAAAGTTCTAATTAGTTACAGTCTAGTCAATTGATGTTTTACTGAACAGATTAAAAGCATTATACATTACATGCTTTTAGATGAGTTGGGATATAAAAATGAAAAAATAAACCAAAACACTCCTAAAATGGAGCTGACTGAAGGTCTGGGTACCCCTCCACCTTTTTTTTTAATGTACAGAATCATATTAAACTTCTTAATTGCAGATGTTTGATAAACCTGTTTTCACAGAACTACAACTTTTTTTTTTTTAATTTATTTATTTACTTTTGGCTGTGCTGGGTCTTCGCTTCTGTGCGAGGGCTTTCTCCAGTTGCGGCAAGTGGGGGCCACTCTTCATCGCGGTGCGCGGGCCTCTCACTATCGCGGCCTCTCCCGTTGCGGAGCACAGGCTCCAGACGCGCAGGCTCAGTAGTTGTGGCTCACGGGCTTAGTTGCTCCGTGGCATGTGGGATCTTCCCAGACCAGGGCTCGAACCCATGTGCCCTGCATTGGCAGGCAGATTCCCAACCACTGCACCACCAGGGAAGCCCCAGAACTACAACTTTTGGTGCATTTCTCTGGTTAATTATTGGCTTGCTTTTCTTTTTTATTGGCTTTTATTGATTTCTTCTGGACACATGCAGGGCTATTCAATTTCAACGCAGAAAGTGTTCTGTCCCCCCTTGGTGACGAGCTCCCATTGTATTATAGTCAGGAAATTTTCCTTTGGGGGTTGCCTGTGGAGCTCTCACAAAGAAAGAACAAGACCTAAGAAAATGACAGATGTTATCATTGTCAAGGAGAACCTCTGCCTCTATTAATATTGAATAGATTCCAAAGTGATGAAAATGGAACTTTTATCCTTTTAACTTCAAATCCTTTGCATTTCTTAAAACAAAGAAACCAACATTTTTAATTAAACACACAGCTCATATAAAAGGTAAAATAGCCAATGAAAGATATATAAGAAGAGATCTTTAAGGTATAATTTGTTTGGAAAACAAAAGTAAAATTAAATAAAAAAGGTCAACTCTGAGCACCCTCGATTTCTACCACAAGTAACTTGGAACAACCTCACTTGATTTGTCTTCAGTAGTCTTCTCATTTTATTTTAGGGATGTCCTCTGAGACCATTTGGTCTTTCTCAGTGAGGTTTTCTTAGAACAAGCCTCCAGGCTCAGTGTAAAAGCTGGAAACTGGTGGCCCCTAGTGCAGCCCTCTCAACAATTTTGTTTGGCCACCACTGTAAAGTAAATATTTTACAGTTGAATGTCCTTAGGCAGGAAAGGCCAGTGACATTTGACCACATTTGTCAAAACTCCTTTATCTGTGAGAACCCAGAGACACTTGAGTCTGAGACCTCTGTTTCCCAGTAAGGGATAAGCTATTTTCTGGCACATCTTAAAATATAGAACATGTGGAAGATTAGAGGTGGAAGAGATCTTGTCAGAGATATGGGATATGTTGGGGTATTTGGTGAAAAGGGAAACAAGACCCAGAGGGATTAAGTAAATTAATCCCAGAGCTGTTTGGAAACTTGGGTTTCACAAGGAAGAGACTCATTACCCCCCATGTAGCTTCCATTCCTAAGACTATACATATAGTCATTACTCCATGGACACAAGTGTCAGTGTCATGGTGCACAGGCAGTACATTATGGTGGTTAAGAACACGGATTTTTGTGCCAGATTAAAACATCATCCCATTACCTACTATGTGTGTGAGCTTCCTGATCTGACAAATGGGAATAATAGCTGTTATCTGCCTCATAAGCTTTTTGCAAATACTGAGTTAATAAATATAAAACTCTTAGAATAGTTTCTGGCACTCAGTAAGTACTGAGTGTTGATTATTATCATTCATTCATTTATTAAGCATTGAAAGAGCATTTTCTATGTTCAAGGCACTGTAGTAGGTCCTGAATATTCAACTGTGGACTAGACAGTGCCATTCTTCAAGGAGCTAACATAGTAGTGTGGGTGCTCTGACGCTACCAAAGCTTAATGCAAAGGCTAGCTTTCAACATTAGATGGGAGCCTCATCTCTTCATATCAGGTGTCATTTCTTTTAAAAAAAAAACTACTGTAAAGAAAAAGGTAAAATTGGCAAACATGTTTTAGTAATGAAATGCATTTTTCTGTGTGTATGATAAGGCAGTTGAAATTGAAGTCTTTTGAGAAAATCACCTGAAAACTCTGCACATACTGACTTGATAAAGCTCCCATTTCTAGGGATATGGCCTATTTCACATTGGAAATGTGAAGGATAGTGAGTGCCCAGTATTTTTTTTTTTTAAGATATATCCCTTCTTTAATGCAAACTGAAATCCTCTTAATTCCAGGTTGTCTTATTAAGTTAGGAAATGCGGGGTGGAGCAGGGGAGGTGATTATCAAGACCTTAGAGCTTGAGGTCCCTGTTACTTCATACAGCAGACAGTGTGCTCTCAAACCCAGCATCCTGTTTGGTCCAAGCAGGTCACATGACTCCAGGAAGGCCAATCAGGGCTAATGAGATTCATTCCTGGCAAGTGGTTTGTATTATCAGGAGAGCCTTGGGACTGTAAAGCTAACAGATGGATCCTACTAACATGCTCTGAGTCCTGAATTAAGCCACACTTGAAACCACAGGACTGTTCTGTTATGTGAGTAAATATATTCCCTCTCTGTAAACCTATTAGGCTTGGGTTTGATGTTTTTGTAAGCAACTTTGGCGGACTCCCTGAACTTAATAGTTTTAAACAAATGTTTTAAAAGTAAACATATAGTGGCCTGAATGTATCAATAGAAACCTGTCCATTTGTAAATAATCAGACTTATTTGCATACAGCTGGATGGACTCTACCCTATCCAGAGAGTAATTTGAACCATCGGCTTTGACTTGAGATAAGGAGAATAAAGAACACAGGTTCCATGTTCAGGCCGACTGCACCAAAAACTTGAGAAGTCCTGAAGGTACAGCAAGAAATTAAACTTGAAAGTATACAACGTGGCATTATAAGACATTATTTTATGGAAGCAACTTGCTGTGGCAATTTTGGACTGGCATAATTGACTCTGGAGACAGACCTCCTGGGTGTGAATCCTGTTTGGTCACTTATTAGTAGTGAGATCTTGGACAGGTTGTTTCATTTTTCTGTGCCTCAGTTTCCTCATCTGTAAAAAGGGATAATAATAGCACCTATTTAAAGGAGGTTTTACAAACCACGTTTGCAAAATATATTATAGATGCCATATAATTTTTTTTAATTACAGATATATAAGGTAATAAACTAGACCTATGAATACTGACACATCTTCTCCCCAACATGACACTCTTTGGCCTGAAATAGAATACAAAGCAGTGACCCCAAAGTTCAGTGCAGCTCTGATTCTTCCTTCAGACTACCTGGGCTATTGAGACACCGAACTTTGGGTTTCTGTGATGAACAGTGATGGATTCCAGAGCCCAATCAACTTACGCTACTACATTTCTGGAAGCTTAGGCCCATCTTTCGCAAGGTCTGCTTGCTGGTTCATGACTAAGACATGATGAAAAAAATTCACTTGAGGCCAGTGGTCATTTTCACCTGGGCCAGTCTTGGTGACCTGTTGACTCAAAAGTAATAGAGTCATTGCTCAAAAAAGGTTTGACAATAATATTTTAATAAGTACTAAAGAAAATTTTTTGGCTAATTCTGCCTCATGTGACCATGGAATAAGTAGATTTTTTCATTACCATATGAACCTTTTCAACATGTTTTGAGACATTTCAATTCATTCCAAGATCCCTGATAGCCATTTGACATTTATAGTTAGGTTCACTTATCTTTATCTTTACCTGCGTCATTTTCCCTTGTGGATGTCAAATCCCACTTTGTTTTAGCCTTTGAAAGGGAACAAAGCTTTGATAATCCAGAAAAACAGCCTAAAACTATTTTCTTTTTTTTTTAATTTATTTTTATTTATTTGTTTGTGGCTGCATTGGGTCTCGGTTGCTGCACGCAGGCTTTCTATAGTTGTGGCGAGCTGGGGCTACTCTTTGTTTCAGTGCACGGGCTTCTCATTGTGGTGGCTTCTTTTGTTGCAGAGCATGGGCTCTAGGTGAATGGGCTTCAGTAGTTGTGGCACATGGGCTCAGTAGTTGTGGCCTGTAGGCTCTAGAGTGCAGGCTCAGTAGTTGTGGCACACGGGCTTAGTTACTCCGTGGCATGTGGGATCTTCCCAGACCAGGGCTTGAACCCATGTTCCCTGCATTGACAGGCAGATTCTTAACTACTGTGCCACCAGGGAAGCCCCTAAAACTATTTTCAATAGTGTTGCTTCATTACTATATTATAGGTAAGGTAAAGAAGATTCAACAGGTACAGTAGTATTAAAAAGTATCTAATAAGATCAACTTCTTTTTGTGCAGCATACTGATTTGCACCCTTTTTAATAAAGTTCACAGAAATAAGCAAATATGTTTTTAATTGGGTTTTTGTATTAGACTTCTAAAATCCATACTAATATTTAAAAGAGCTATCAGTTTATAAACTGAGAAACTTTCAAATAAAATGGAAATAGATAAAATGTTTTATTGCTAATATATGACTTCATATGTTGAGTCAATTATTCTCTTTGCTAATTTGACTAGTTTTAGCTTTTCTGGTTACTTAGATTGACTTTCTCTGTCTTCATTTTACCCTCCTTCTATTTAGAGAAGTTAGAAAGCTAGGATTATGCTTCAATATGGCAGAGGAGTAAGACATGGACATCACCTTCCTCCCCACAAATACATCAAAAATACATCTACATGTGGAACAACTCCTACAAAACACCTACTGAAAGCTGGCAGAAGACCTCAGACTTCCCAAAAGGCAAGAAACTCCCCATGTACCTAAGTAGGGCAAAAGAAAAAAGAAAAAACAGAGACAAAAGAATAGGGATGGGACCTGCACCTCTGGGAGGGAGCTGTGAAGGAGGAAAAGATTCCGCACACTAGGAAGCCCCTTCACTGGTGGAAACGTGGGGTGGGTGGGGGTAAGCTTCGGAGCCACGGAGGAGAGCGCAGCAACAGGGGTGCAGAGGGCAAAGTGGAGAGATTCCTGCACAGAGGATCAGTGTCGACCAGCACTCACCCGCCTGAGGGGCTTGTCTGCTCACCCACCGGGGAAGGTGGGGGCTGGGAGCTGAGACTTGGGCTTTGGAGGTCAGATCCCAGGGAGAGGACTCTGGTTGGCTGTGTGAACACAGCCTGAAGGGGTCTAGTACATCACAGCTAACAGGGAGGGGGTCTGGGAAAAGGTCTGGAACTGTCTAAGAATCAAGACACCATTGTTTTAGGATGCGTGAGGAGAGGAGATTCAGAACACTGCCTAAACGAGCTTCAGAGATGGACATGAGCCACAGCTATCACCATGGACACCAGAGACGGGTATGAAATGCTAAGGCTGCTGCTGCAGCAACTAAGAATCCTGTGTGCAAGCACAGGTCATAATCCACACCTCCACTCCCGGGAGCCTGTGCAGCCTGCCACTGCCAAGGTCCTATGATCCAGGGACAACTTCCCCAGGAGAACTCACACCGCGCCTCAGGCTGGTACAACGTCACACCAGCCTCTGTCACCGCAGGCTCGCCCTGCATTCTGTACCCCTCCCTCCCCCCAGCCTGAGTGGGCCAGAGCCCCCTAATCAGCTGCTCCTTTAGCCCCCTCCTGTCTTGGCTAAGAACAGACTCCAGAGGGCGACTTACATGCAGAGGCAGGGCCAAACCCAAAGCTGAACCCCAGGAGCCGTGTGAACAAAGAAGACTATAACAAACAGCAAGTCATGTCCATAACCTATGTACAGTTCAATGCAATGTAATTAACTTGTCATCCCTATCCTGGAATCCTTATATGAATATCATCTGCCCAGCCATTCAAAATGCCATGGAGAATGTATAAAACTGGTGAGTATGTAATTCATTAAGAATGCCCTTCTATCTGTCTGTTTGTAACTGATGATACGTGTACTCTTTATCCTTGATTTCATTCACTACACAAATACTTATTAAATTCTTAATCTTTGTCTAACGTTATTCTAGGGGTTAGACAGGAATTACTGAACAAGAAAACAGCCTTTGACCATGGGAAGACCCCTTGAGCAAGTAATTACCACTGTGATAATAATAGCTAACATTTTTAACAGTTACCCCCAGGATATTCTGTTGTAGGTCATCCACATACCAAACTTTAATAAGCACTGAACTTGGACTTGATTAATATGTTCCACATAATCAGTAATCTGCAAGTAAGTTTGGATGTGGAACCAGAAGGCACTAAATAGCATCCTCCATACTGAGCTATGGGTTTGAGAAAGAATATACAGCTAGGATATTTGTTGGAGATAACGGATTTCTTTGATGATTATTTCCAAACATCTGTTTTTCAAAATTCTCTCCCCACAGCCCCCATGCTGCAAATTTTGTTGGGTTTTTTTTTGTTGTTGTTTTTGCTGGCTTTAAGCAGCTATTTCCCTACTTACTGGCACCTTTAATTTGAAGAATAGATAATATATGTTTTATTTTTGAGAAAAACATATTTGCTAATAGCAACTAACATTTGGTCTGACCAAAATGGAATTTCATAGTTGATTCTCATTAAATATTAGTAAAGCTTAATGTATTTCCTATTTTTAAAATAAAAACATATAAATAGAGGTTCTACTGTTTTCCTCTAGTTCCTAATTGATTGTCTCATACACAGTCCTTGATGTGTCCACCCATGTTTGGAAACCTATGGCTTAGAGGACAATCTTTGTTGGCCAACTATTTTACCTTTTATATAAAAATTTATGGCCTTTATTCACACAGAATATTCCATTATTGGATAAAGAAGAAGTGGTATATATCTACAATGGAATATTACTCAGCCATAGAAAGAATGAAATAATGCCATTTGCAGCAACATGGATGAACTTAGAGATTATCATACTAAGTGAAGTGAGCCAGACAGAGAAAGGTAAATATCATATGATACCACTTATATGTGGAATGTGAAAAAAAAAAAAGATGCAAATGAACTTATTTACAAAACAGAGATAGACCCACAGACATAGAAAACAAACTTATGGTTACCAAAGGGGAAGGGGTGGGAGGGATAAATTAGGAGGATGGAATTAACATATACACACTACTATATATAAAATAGATAACCAACAAGGATCTACCATATAGCACAGGGAACTATACTCAAAATACTGTAATAACCTATAAGGGAAAAGAATCTGAAAATATATATATGTGTGTATATCTCTACATATTATATCTATATATATTATATCTATATATAGCTGAATCACTGTACTATACACCCGAAACTAACACAACATTGGAAATCAACTATACTTCAATAAAAACAAATAAAACAAAAACAAAAAGAATATTTTAATTCTCACCTCTAAGAGCCATGGTTGCCCTCACATTTATTCATTTAATAAATATGTATTAAAAGCCTACTTTATACTATGAGTAATTTTAGGCTCTGAAGATATGTGAGTGAAGAAAACAAAATTCCTGTCCTCATAGAGCTTGCATTCTGGTCTGTATGTGAGCAAACAGACCAGAAATAAATAAAGAAGCAAATATTTAATATGTCAGATAAGTGCTAGAGGGTAAAATAAAGCAGGTTAAAGGGTAAGGGAGTGCCAAGTACAGAAATGTGCTGGAGCTACTCACGTGGGCTCTCAAGAGCCCATTGTGTGCATGTCTTCCCAAGTCAGCACTCAGTGATGTCATGTTGGCAGACTGAAATTAGCCATGATGGGGGTATTTATAGCATGGAAATGAACAAATGCTAGAAATCAGGACTTTTTTTCCCAGAGAACTAATATTTAAACATTTACCGGCACATTACTGGATGAGAGTGAGGGGTTCTATGTTATATAGGGTGATTAGAGCAGGCATCATTGGGCAGAGATAAGAAGGCAGTGAGGGAGTGAGTCATATTGATATCAGAGGTCAGGATGAACAGCATTCTTGGAAGAGGGAACAACAAGACCTTTGATAGTATAATTGGAGAAAGAAAGAAAATCTTCCGCACTGGAGCAGTGTGAAATGGAGGCAACAATTGTGGGAGATGTTGTAGGAAATGTAGATGGGGCGGGATCATGTCAAGTCAGAGTTTGCTGCTTCATAGCAACCATTGGCTAAAGTTGAATAGCACAATCTGCTTTGAGAAAGATATGTGCTCTGCAGGTTGCAACAATCCCACTACTTGTGACTGTATTTCACGAAGCTCACCTGCTTCCCTGGTTTAAATTTTCTACCTGGCCCCTCTAGGTGTATTGACCCTATTCAATAGCATTTTCTTCCCTCTATATTATAGCACATATTTTATGTTGCCTTGTGTGTGTGTGTGTTTTCAGTCAGTGCAAACAGTTTCCTTAACTGAACTAAAACAAGGACTGTCTTTTTGTCCTTTTTAGTACTTGGAACAATGCCCTTCATGCAGTTGGTGTTTAATACATGTTTGCTGAATAAAATAGGACTAAGGCTCTGTATTTATACTGGTACCTTTTCAGGATGTGCTAACCAATTTTCCTCTATTTAGTGAAATCCTTATTTTCTCCCAAAATTCTGAGCCTGAACTTATGATCCAGGTTTCATTAGCATTTATAGTATATATTTTAAGCTATTAAAGTTTACCTTCAAGTGATATTATACCACTTTACATATAGTATTAGGATCTCAAAATAGTATAATTCTTTTCCCCTCCTAACCTCTGTGCTATTATAATATTATATGTTACTTTCACAGGTATTATACACTTCACACTACATTGTTATTTTTGTTTTTATAGTCAATTACCTTTTAAGGAGACAATAATAAAATATATCTTATATATTTACCCATCTACTTACCATATCTGAACTCTTCATTCTTTTGTGTAGATTCATATTTATACATTTCCATCTGGTATCATTTTTCTTCTGCCTGAAGGACTTTCTTTAATATTTCTTATAGTGAGGGTTTGCTGATGAAAAATTATGTCAGCTTTTGTACGTGTGCAAAAAATCTTTATCTTGTCTTTGCTATTTTTTTTCTTAACATCTCTGACCTTGAATCTCTCACATTGTACTTAATTATCCCATATTTGTTCAGAGCATCCTTCCTCAAAACTGTCTCCAGTATCTTAATTTCCTTGCCTTTGAAGCAGAACAAATCATATTTTCCATTTATCATGCTGAAGTGTTCAGAGAATTAAGAAAATTATGTGAAAATGTGGAACTAGAAAAAAGGCATTTGTTATGAACAGAAGGTTCACCCCCCACCCCCAGTTTGTATGTTGAAGCCTTAACTCCCAATGTGATGGTATTTGGAGATAGGGCCTTTGTGAGGTAATTAGGGTTAGAGGAGGTTATGAAGGTGGGGCCCTCATGATAGGATTAATGCCCTTATAAGAAGAGGTACTGGGAGCTTGCTCCCTCTTTCTCTCACTGAGTGCACAGAAAGGGCTCAGTGATGGCTGCCTGCAAGTCAAATCAAGTTAAGAGAAGAGGCTTCAGAATGAAACCGACCTTTGCTGGCACTTTGACCTTGGACTTCTAGCCTCTAGAACTCTAAGGAATAAATTTCTGTAGTTTGAACTACTCAGACTATGGCATTTTGTTATGGCTGTGAAGCTAACTAAGATAGCATTACTGTTTTTTTCAGTGCAATATTGCATATTTCTAGCAGACCCACCTCTCCTGGGGACTATCTAATTATCCAGGGGGGTATATCTTTGTTAAACTTCCTATTTCCTGTTAATTAGGGATTTTCACAACCTTGTAAAAATAGATATTAACTGACAGCATTGCAGATTAGTGTTGGGGGCAAAGCAAGTAATTCCTACCCATAAAGTAGAGGAACGATTGGGTTACCATTTATTGCCTAGTAGGACATTTAGAGTTTTGAAACTATTGGCAAATTTATTTTAGCTTTCTATGGAGTGTCTGACTCTGCTTCCTTATTTATTTATTTAACATCTTTATTGGAGTATAATTGTTTTACAATGGTGTGTTAGTTTCTGCTTTATAACAAAGTGAATCAGCTATACATATACATATATCCCCATATTCCCTCCCTCTTGCCTCTCCCTTCCACCCTCCTTATCCCACCCCTCTAGGTGGTCACAAAGCACTGAACTGATCTCCCTGTGCTATGCGGCTGCTTCCCACTAGCTATCTATTTTACATTTGGTAGTGTGTATATGTCAATGCTACTCTCACTTCGCCCCAGCTTACCCTTCCCCCTCCCTGTGTCCTCAAATCCATTCTCTATGTTGGCATCTTTATTCCTGTTGTGCCCATAGGTTCTTCTGAACCTTTTTTTTTTTTTTTTTTAGATTCCATGTATATGGGTTAGCATACAATATTTGTTTTTCTCTTTCTGACTTACTTCACTCTGTATGACAGTCTCTAGGTCCATCCACCTCACTACAAATAACTCATCTTTGTTTCTTTTTATGGTTGAGTAATATTCCATTGTATATAAGTGCCACATCTTCTATACACATTCATCTGTCGATGGACACTCAGGTTGCTTCTATGTCCTGGCTATTGTAAATAGAGCTGCAATGAGCATTGTGGTACATGACTCTTTTTGAATTATGGTTTTCTCATGGTATATGCCCAGTAGTGGGATTGCTGGTTCATATAGTAGTTTTATTTTTAGTTTTTTAAGAAACCTCCATACTGTTCTCCATAGTGACTGTACCAATTTACATTCCCACTAACAGTGCAAGAGGGTTTCCGTTTCTCCACACCCTCTCCAGCATTTACTGTTTGTACATTGTCTGATGATGGCCATTCTGACCAGTGTGAAGTGATACCTCATTGTAGTTTTGATTTGCATTTCTCTAATGATTAGTGATGTTGAGCATCCTTTCATGTATTTGTTGGAAATCTGTATATCTTCTTTGGAGAAATGTCTATTAAGGTCTTCTGCCCATTTTTGGATTGGGTTGTTTGTTTTTTTGAAACTGAACTGCATGAGCACCTTGTATATTTTGGAGATTAATCTGTTGTCAGTTGCTTCCTTGGCAAATATTTTCTCCCATTCTGAGGGTTGTCTTTTCATCTTGTTTATGGTTTCCCTTGCTGTGCAAAAGCTTTTAAGTTTCATTAGGTCCCATTTGTTTATTTTTCTTTTATTTCCATTTCTCTAGGAGATGGGTCCAAAAGGATCTTGCTGTGATTTATGTCATAGAGTGTTCTGCCTATGTTTTCCTCTAAGAGTTTTATAGTGTCTGGCCTTACATTTAGGTCTTTAATCCATTCTGAGTTTATTTTTGTGTATGGTGTTAGGGAGTGTTCAAATTTCATTCTTTTACATGTAGCTGTGCAGTTTTCCCAGCACCAATGATTGAAGAGGCTGTCTTTTCTCCATTGTATATCTTGTCTCCTTTATCAAAGATAAGGTGACCATATGTGCATCGGTTTATCTCTGGGCTTTCTATCCTGTTCCACTGATCTATATTTCTGTTTTTCTGCCAGTACCATACTCTCTTGATTACTGTAACTTTGTAGTATAGTCTAAAGTCAGGGAGCCTGATTCCTCTTCTCCATTTTTTTTCCCTCAAGATTGCTTTGGCTATCCAGGGTTATTGTGTTTCCATACAAATTGTGAAAACTTTTGTTCTAGTTCTGTGAAAAATGCCATTGGTAGCTTGACAGGGATTGCCTTGAATCTGAAAATTGCTTTGGGTAGTAGAGTCATTTTCACAATGTTCATTCTTCCAATCCAAGAACATGGTATATCTCTCCATCTGTTTGTATCATCTTTAATTTCCTTCATCAGCACCTTATAATTTTCTGCATACAGGTCTTTTGTCTCCTTAGGTAGGTTTATTCCTAGATATTTTATTCTTTTTGTTGCAATGGTAAATGGGAGTGTTTTCTTGATTTCACTTTCAGATTTTTCATCCTTAGTGTATAGGAATGCCAGAGATTTCTGTGCATTAATTTTGTATCCTGCTACTTTACGAAATTCATTGATTAGCTCTACTAGTTTTCTGGTAGCATCTTTAGGATTCTCTATGTATAGTATCATGTCATCTGCAAAGAGTGACAGCTTTACTTCTTCTTTTCCGATTTGGATTCCTTTTATTTCCTTTTCTTCTCTGATTGCTGTGGCTAAAAACTTCCAAAACTATGTTGAATAAGAGTGGTGAGAGTGGGCAACCTTGTCTTGTTCCTGATCTTAGTGGAAATGCTTTCAGTTTTTCACCATTGAGGACGATGTTGGCTGTGGGTTTGTCATATATGGCCTTTATTATGTTGAGGAAAGTTCCCTCTATGCCTACTTTCTGCAGGGTTTTTATCATAAATGGGTGTTGAATTTTGTCAAAAGCTTTCTCTGCATCTATTGAGATGATCATATGGTTTTTCTCCTTCAATTTGTTAATATGGTGTATCACGTTGATTGATTTGCGTATATTGAAGAATCCTTGCACTTCTGGAATAAACCCCACTTGATCATGGTGTATGATCCGTTTAATGTGCTGTTGGATTCTGTTTGCTAGTATTTTGTTGAGGATTTTTGCATCTATGTTCATCAGTGATATTGGCCTGTAATTTTCTTTCTTTGTGATGTCCTTGTCTGGTTTTGGTATCAGGGTGATGGTGGCCTCATAGAATGAGTTGGGGAGTGTTCCTCCCTCTGCTATATTTTGGAGGAGTATGAGAAGGATAGGTGATAGCTCTTCTCTAAATGTTTGATAGAATTCGCCTGTGAAGCCATCTGGTCCTGGGCTTTTGCTTGTTGGAAGATTTTTAATCACAGTTTCAATTTCAGTGCTTGTGATTGGTCTGTTCATATTTTCTATTTCTTCCTGATTCAGTCTTGGCAGGTTGTGCCTTTCTAAGAATTTGTCCATTTCTTCCAGGTTGTCCATTTTATTGGCATAGAGTTGCTTGTAGTAATCTCTCATGATCTTTTGTATTTCTGCAGTGTCAGTTGTTACTTCTCCTTTTTCATTTCTAATTCTATTGATTTCAGTCTTCTCCCTTTTTTTCTTGATGAGTCTGGCTAATGGTTTATCAATTTTGTTTATCCTTTCAAAGAACCAGCTTTTAGTTTTATTGATCTTTGCTATCGTTTCCTTCATTTCTTTTTCATTTATTTCTGATCTGATTTTTATGATTTCTTTCCTTCTGCTAACTTCGGGGTTTTTTTGTTCTTTCTCTATTTGCTTTAGGTGCAAGGTTAGGTTGTTTATTCGAGATGTTTCCTGTTTCTTAAGGTAGGATTGTATTGCTATAAACTTCCCTCTTAGAACTGCTTTTGCTGCATCCCATAGATTTTGAGTCGTCATGTCTCCATTGTCATTTGTTTCTAGGTATTTTTTGATTTCCTCTTTGATTTCTTCAGTGATCACTCCGTTATTAAGCAGTGTATTGTTTAGCCTCCATGTGTTTGTATTTTTTACGGATCTTTTCCTGTAATTGATATCTAGTCTCATAGCGTTGTGGTCGGAAAAGATACTTGATACGATTTCAATTTTCTTAAATTTACCAAGGCTTGGTTTGTGACCCAAGATATGATCTATCCTGGAGAATGTTCCATGAGCACTTGAGAAAAATGTGTATTCTGTTGTTTTTGGATGGAATGTCCTATAAATATCAATTAAGTCCATCTTGTTTAATGTATCATTTAAAGCTTGTGTTTCCTTATTTATTTTCATTTTGGATGATCTGTCCATTGGTGAAAGTGGGGTGTTAAAGTCCCCTACTATGAATGTGTTACTGTCGATTTCCCCTTTTATGGATGTCAGTATTTGCCTTATGTATTGAGGTGCTCCTATGTTGGGTGCATAAATATTTACAATTGTTATATCTTCTTCTTGGATTGATCCCTTGATCATTATGTAGTGTCCTTCTTTGTCTCTTCTAATAGTCTTTATTTTAAAGTCTATTTTGTCTGATATGAGAATTGCTACTCCAGCTTTCTTTTGGTTTCCATTTGCATGAAATGCCTTTTTCCATCCCCTTACTCTCAGTCTGTATGTGTCTCTAGGTCTGAAGTGGGTCTCTTGTAGACAGCAAATATATGCGTCTTGTTTTTGTATCCATTCAGCCAATCTGTGTCTTTTGGTGGGAGCATTTAGTCCATTTACATTTAAGGTAATTATCGATATGTATGTTCCCATTCCCATTTTCTTAATTGTTTTGGGTTCGTTATTGTAGGTCTTTTCCTTCCTTTGTGTTTCTTGCCTAGAGAAGTTCCTTTAGCAGTTGTTGTAGAGCTGGTTTGGTGGTGCTGAACACTCTCAGCTTTTGCTTGTCTGTAAAGGTTTTAATTTCTCCATCAAATCTGAATGAGATCCTTGCTGGGTAGAGTAATCTTGGTTGCAGGTTTTTCTCCTTCAACACTTTCAATATGTCCTGCCACTCCCTTCTGGCTTGCAGAGTTTCTGCTGAAAGATCAGCTGTTAACCTTATGGGGATTCCCTTGTGTGTTATTTGTTGTTTTTCCCTTGCTGCTTTTAATATGCTTTCTTTGTATTTAATTTTTGACAGTTTGATTAATATGTGTCTTGGCGTATTTCTCCTTGGATTTATCCTGTATGGGAGTCTCTGTGCTTCCTGGACTTGATTAACTATTTCCTTTCCCATATTAGGGAAGTTTTCAACTATAATGTCTTCAAATATTTTCTCAGTCCCTTTCTTTTTCTCTTCTTCTTCTGGAACCCCTATAATTTGAATGTTGGTGCGTTTAATGTTGTCCCAGAGGTCGCTGAGACTGTCCTCAGTTCTTTTCATTCTTTTTTCTTTATTCTGCTCTGCAGTATTTATTTCCACTATTTTATCTTCCAGGTCACTTATCCGTTCTTCTGCCTCAGTTATTCTGCTATTGATCCCATCTAGAGTATTTTTCATTTCATTTATTGTGTTGTTCATCATTGTTTGTTTCATCTTTAGTTCTTCTAGGTCCTTGTTAAATGTTTCTTGCATTTTGTCTATTCTATTTCCAAGATTTTGGATCATCTTTACTATCATTATTCTGAAGTCTTTTTCAGGTAGACTGCCTATTTCTTCTTCATTTGTTAGGTCTGGTGGGTTTTTATCTTGCTCCTTCATCTGCTGTGTGTTTTTCTGTCTTTTCATTTGGCTTTTCTTACTGTGTTTGGGGTCTCCTTTTTGCAGGCTGAAGGTTCGTAGTTCCTATTGTTTTTAGTGTCTGTCCCCAGTGGCTAACGTTGGTTCAGTGGGTTGTGTAGGCTTCCTGGTGGAGGGTACTAGTGCCTGTGTTCTGGTGGATGAGGCTGGATCTTGTCTTTCTGGAGGGCAGGTCCACGTCTGGTGGTGTGTTTTGGGGTGTCTGTAGACTTATTATGATTTTGGGCAGCCTCTCTGCTAATGGGTGGTGTTGTGTTCCTGTGTTGCTAGTTGTTTGGCATAGGATGTCCAGCATTGTAGCTTGCTGGTCGTTGCGTGAAGCTGGGTGTTGGCGTTGAGATGGAGATCTCTGGGAGATTTTCACCATTTGATATTATGTGGAGCTGGGAGGCCTCTTGTGGACCAGTGTCCTGAAGTTGGCTCTCCCACCTCAGAGGCACAGCACTAACTCCTGGCTGCAGCACCAAGAGCCTTTCATCCACACGGCTCCTTAATTTGGGATGATTCGTTGTCTATTCATGTATTCCACAGATGCAGGGTACATCAAGTTGATTCTGGAGCTTTAATCTGCTGCTTCTGAGGCTGCTGGGAGAGATTTCCCTTTCTCTTCTTTGTTCTCACAGCTCCCAGGGGCTCAGCTTTGGATTTGGCCCCGCCTGTGCGTGTAGGTCGCTGGAGGGCGTCTGTACTTTGCTCAGACAGGACGGGGTTAAAGGAGCCGCTGATTCGGAGGCTCTGGCTCACTCAGGCCGGGGGTAGGGAGGATCACGGAGTGCAGGGTGGGCCTGTGGCAGCAGAGGCCGGCGTGATGTTTCCAGCCTGAGGCGCGCCGTGCGTTCTCCCGGGGGAGTTGTCCCTGGATCACGGGACCCTGGCAGTGGCGGGCTGCACAGGCTCCCCGGAAGGGGGGTGTGGAGAGTGACCTGTGTTCGCACACAGGCTTCTTGGTGGCGGCAGCAGCGGCCTTAGCGTCTCATGTCTGTCTGTGGGGTCCGCACTTTTAGCCGCGGCTCGCGCCCGTCTCTGGAGCTCCTTTAAGCAGCATTCTTAATCCCCTCTCCTCGCGCACCAGGAAATAAAGAGGGAAGAAAAAGTCTCTTGCCTCTTCGGCAGGTCCAGACTTTTCCCCGGACTCCCTCCCGGCTGGCCTTGTTGCACTAACCCCCTGCAGGCTGTGTTCACGCCGCCAACCCCAGTCCTCTCCCTGCGCTCCGACTGAAGCCCGAGCCTCAGCTCCCAGCCCCGCCCGCCCCGGCGGGTGAGCAGACAAGCCTCTCGGCTGGTAGTGCCGGTCGGCCCTGATGCTCTGTGCGGGAATCTCTCCGCTTTGCCCTCCGCACCCCTGTTGCTGTGCTCTCCTCTGCGGCCCCGAGCTCCCCCACTCCGCCACCCGCAGTCTCTGCCCGTGAAGGGGCTTCCTAGTTTGTGGACACTTTTCCTCCTTCACAGCTCCCTCCCGCTGGTGCAGGACCCATCCCTATCCTTTTGTCTCTGTTTATTTTTTTCTTTTGCCCTAACCAGGTACGTGGGGGGTTTCTTGCCTTTTGGGAGGTCTGAGGTCTTCTGCCAGCATTCAGTAGGTGCTCTGTAGGAGTTGTTCCATGTGTAGATGTATTTCTGGTGTATTCTTGGGGAGGAAGGTGACCTCCGCGTCTTACTCTTCCGCCATCTTCCCGGAAGTCCTACTTCCCTTTTTAATGAGTCAATATCTTACTGGCTCACTCATTTATTAATGAGTGAATGGAAAATTTTACATGTGTTCATTTTGTGTTTATATGAGAATCAGGTTTTTAACTTTTTTGAAAATCATACTTTATTAGGAACATTAATGAGAAATCTCTGGCTGAAATATGTTGCCTCGTTGATATTCATTATAAGAAGGGCACTTGTAAGAGTCACGAGTCCTTCCTGAATGGTCTCTAACCTTCTATTTCATAGTTTAGTGTCTTTCATGTACCCTGGTAGCCTTTCTAGAGATTATCTTTTTAGTAGCATACAAGGGAAATCTGGTGCATTAAGGTATGCTCTCTGACAGACCATGACGTGCTTCAGCTGCTTTTTGACTTCTGAAAAATAAACTTTTCACTAATGGTTATCTTTCTTTACAGGGCAAATGAGGTGTTTTAAATTGAGTGTACTGAAATAGGACATTCTATTCGCTGCCAATCTGCCAAAATGCTTAAAACAGGTAAAATGTCACCAGAGTAATTTAGGGTTGTTAAATTTGCTATTTCTCTAGTTTCACAAATTAATGGAAACAAATCAAATGTCAATCACGCTTAAGGTAGCTTATTCTACCCCAGTCAAACTATGAGATACCTGTCAGGGTAAATTGTAGAGACAAAGAGTGCTTGGTGACATGGTAAATTATGATGATTTTAGTGTTTTTTCTTTCATTCTTGTTGCAACACTGAACTGAATTTATAGATTTCTCCTATGTGTTAGAAAAGAAACAAACTCATGAAGTTAAGGTAGAACAGTCAATTCCTTAATGCTGAATTTCAGGTCTAAGTTAGTAAAAGTCTTTGGAGTTGAACAATAGGCAGTGGGTAATTTATTAATCCTGTGTAAATAGTTCTCTTTGCACAACTCTAACTGAAGTGACTCTTGGTGATTAATAATAAATTACTAAATCTTCTCACACTCAGGCTATTCTGTGTCATCATATATATCATAACAGCCCATGACTGGAAGCATTATCAGAGTGATAGCCACATACTTACAGTTAAGAATCATAGGTACAGTGGAAATGCATTCCCTATAATATTGATTCCCAAGTAATTTTAGACATGATCTTCACCTTTCCAGAGGTTACATTCTAGAAGAGGATATAATCATTAAACAAGTAATTAAATTGTGAGGAAGGCTATGATCTGAGAGTGCAGAGGGCTAGGGAGCATGACCTGTTCTCTCAGGCTCAGTGCTTCTTACATTGTTCTGTCATACTCTTTTTTTTTTCTCTTTTCTTTCCCCCAACTACTGAAACAGATTAATCACTAGTTATCTAATGCCTACTACATAGTTAGCACTGGGACGGCTGAGAATTACGAATGCCCTGATCTTTGATGATTAATAGAATAGAAACAAAGTCCATCAACACCCAAGGGTGCCTACCCCAGGAGGAAGGACAAATGAGTAGAAGACATAATGAATATAGTAGATATGTACCAGTGAAGGAACAGAACTCCATCAATTTCATGTGCTATTTGCAGCTGAGAAAGAGAGGGACCACTGTGTGCTTATGTGATAAAGAAGAGATTCATGGGGGAGGTAGGACATGAAACAGGCAAAGAAAGGTGGAGAGAAGATAGTTATCAGAGCCATTCGGGGGAAGGGGGACAGCATTTTATTTAACGAACACTTTTAGAATGCCTATTATGTTCCAGGATCTGGTCTAAGTGATTTAGAAATGCTAACTCATTTTTTAAAAATATTTTTTCTTATTTTAAAAAATATTTTTATTTTATTTTTGGCTGCATTGGGTTTTCCTTGCTGCGTGTGGGCTTTCTCTAGTTGTGGAAAGTTGGGGCTACTCTTTGTTGCAGTGCGTGGGCTTCTTATTGCGGTGGCTTCTCTTGTTGCGGAGTGCGGGCTCTAGGCGCGTGGGCTTCAGTAGTTGTGGCTCACGGGCTCAGTAGTTGTGGCTCGGGGGCTTAGTTAATCCATGGCATGTGGGATCTTCCTGGACCAGGGCTCGAACCCAAGCCCCCTGCATTGGCAAGCAGACTCTTAACCACTGCGCCACCAGGGAAGTCCCTAGAAATGCTAACTCATTTAATCCTCATAATAACCCTATGAAATATAATCACGTTCATCTTACAGATGAGAGTATCTGAAGCACAGAGAGGTTAAGAAGACTGTTCAGGTTATGTAGCTGTAAGTGGCAAGGTAGAATTTACAGCTGGGAATTACAACTGATGTGCTTTTAATCACTATACCCGTTGCCTCCCCAGTATTAACCAAGATAGAGTGTTTGGGAAAAAACCTGAGCTATGGGGAATCAATTAAACTGTGGGTGTGTTGAGATGATGGGACATCCAGGTGGACTATCAGGTGCCACTTGGGCATGCAAGCTGGGACTTGTTTTGAAGACAGAAACCTCGAGTAATAGATTGGGAAGTGAGTCATCTGCCAAGTAGTATAGGTGAAGCAAGGAATATTCTGTATAGTTAGCGAGCCTTAATTGTGCTCAGATGGAACACTTGCTAAATTCTGCCTACTTGACAGTCCTTAAGCAGAAAGGGGCATTTCCATTGTCTTTTAGGGCATGCCACTTACAGAGAGACTGCAAATCAAAATGAGGGAGAATGCAAAGATATTTGTAGTTGTGAAAAGTACCCATGGAGTGATATCAATCTGCACTGTATTACTATGTCTAAAGTCAACATAAACATAGTCACTATTGGGGAAAAGCCATCTGAGGAGCAGAGAAGCTTCTATTTTAGCTATTTCTTGTTTTGCTTTGAGAGCAGAGCCTCAGGTTGTTGAAGGAAATGGTTTCCGGGCCTTTTTCAAAGTCACTGCAAGTGAAATTGTTAGAGTGTTGAACTGCTGCTATCATTATTCTGATTAACAATTCAAAACCTGAATTTGAATTATTCATGGTGTTTAAATAACTTATCAACATGAACAAAAGTGATGTGAAACTGTTGCAATTAGAAAAGCTTACTTAAAGCTTGTAGGCAAATATCGTTAATTAAGTAATATTGCCTGCTGGAGATGGAGTTTCCAGGAACCGAAGAGAAATTGGAGAAATGGAAGTCCAAGAGGGTGAAAAAGAGTTCGTGGAAGGGCCCTTTGTGTTATCTCATGGTTTAGAATGCTTGAGGAGGTATTAGCAGGAGTCTTAGCAGGCCTACTACTGCCTTAGGAGAATCTAGTTAATTAGCAAAACAAAAGTTAGAACAGAATTCATTCAACTTTCAGTTACTTGCTGGAAGACTGATGGGAATGGTGGTGCTGATACAAAAATAAAAGTAGCAGAGAGAGCCTCCACCCGCAGGCAGGAGAACTAGGCTAAGGGTGGACGGGACCAGAGCTCAAGAGTGTGGCATCTGAGCACTTAGAGAAATCCTGAAGATCCCTTGTTGTATTTCATATGCTGTTTCTCCGTTTCCTTTGGGAACCATATTATTCTGAAGTCCTCCAAAGTGAGGAAGAGGTTTAGGGGAGATAGGAGACAACTCCATGAATAAGCATGATCAAAAAAAAACAAAAACAAAAACAAAAAAACATTTATCATGTGCTACTAAGATTGAGTCTGAAGCTCCAAAACCAGATATTACCTATTTCTCATTTCAAAGAGCTCACAGTCATGCTGGGCAGGCAGAAAAGCAGATGGAGGGTCATGGGTGGGACAGCAGAGGCGTGCACGAGGTGCTGAGAAAGCACAGCAGAGGGGTACAGCTGTCTGAGGGCCCAGAGTCTGAAGAAACTCAAGGTTACCAGTGTTGGGGGCCCACATGGATAGAATAGATAAGTGACTACACCAGTCAGTGTTCTTGGTTTCCAGCAACACATACCAATGCTGGTTAACTTACGCAGCAATTAATGGAAGGCAGCTCCTTTAAACAAGGGGAATTGTAGCGATAAGTTTGGCAAACTGGCAAAACCAGGGGATATTGGAAGATAAGGTCAAGGCGAAGTCACCTCACCATACTAGTTCGTGTGGGTAGCCACCACTGTCTCTTCCCAAATACGATGCTTGTCACCATGCCACTGACTTGCACTCCACATCCTTGAAAACCTTTAACTGTTCCTGCTTCATTGAAACTGTCACCAAGATTCAAAGTGCTCAGTGCTGCTTGGCTAAATTCAGTCAAATGCCCCAAACCCAGATGCCATGGGAGAAGTTGAAAATGTCTCATCCCCCTTGTTTTACTGGTGTGGCTCCTTTCCAAGCCTGCCTCCCACCTATTTGGGAATTCTCTCACATGCTAAGGATGTTTGATTCCTGGGTGGCCAACATTTTCACCAGCATCCTCTTCCAGCCCAGTGCCTTGTCCTTCAGCTATGGAGTATTAAGGCTGGCTGAACAGACAATAGGACACTTGTATGCACCCTACTTCTTGGGAGATACCTTGTTTTTCTCCTGAACGAGCTTCTATTATCTCCAGGAGTTGAGAAGAAACATGTCCTCCATGAAACATTGTCATATGCAGACATTTTGAACTTCTCAGCTAAAATTCTAACATGAATCTCCTAACCTGAGCTAATTCTACAAGGACCAGCAAAGGAGCCGGACTGTCACTCCTCCTTCCTTGTGTTGCTGCTTTACTGCTCTGATTCCCTCTTGCCCTTCCGACAGAGCCAAGGTAGTGCAAAGTTGTGAACCAACTGTATTAGTTTGCTGGGGCTGCTGTAACAAAGTACTGAAAACTGAGTGGCATAAACAACAGAAATTTGTCTCACTGTTCTGAAGGCTAGAAGTCCAAGGTCAAGGTGTCAGCAAGGTTGGTTCCTTCTGAGGACTGTGAAGGAGAAGTTTCTTCCATGCTTCCCTCCTGGTTTCCTGTGGTTTCATGAGAGTCTTTGGTGTTCCTTGGCTGATAAATGCATCACCCTCATCTCTGCCCTCATGTTCATTTAGCCTCTTTCCTGTGCATGTCTTTCTCCAAATTCCCCCCTTTTAAAGCACACTCGTCATAATGGATTATGGGTGGACTCTGTTCCAGTATGACCTCATCTTAACTAATTATATCTGCAATAACCCTATTTCCAAATAAGTTCTCATTCTGAGGGATGGGAAGTTAGGACTTCAACATATGAATTTTTAGGGACACAATTCTACCCATAACTCCAGCCATCTAATCTACCAGTCAAATAAATAAGCTGCTCTGTTTAGAAAATTTTAGCCAGAGTTTAGTCAAAAATGTAGTTAATGAGTAAGCCTATTGTCTGGTCAGCAAGAATGGAAAGTTCTATGGTGTGTAAAGCATGGCTAAATCAAAAACCCTCGAGTAAGATCTAAGTGATTTATTGTACATGGACATGCTAAGTTAAAGCCTGAAACAAAACAACCAACAAGCAAGCAAACAAGCAAGTGAATAGAAGTAATAAACCTAAATAGCTCTTGGGAGGGTCTGGTCTATGGTCTAAACAGAACACTTTAGCTGAATCTTTTTTTTTTAATTAATTAATTAATTAATTAATTTATTTATTTTTGGCTGTGTTGGGTCTTCGTTTCTGTGCGAGGGCTTTCTCTAGTTGCGGCAAGTGGGAGCCACTCTTCATCGCGATGCACAGGCCTCTCACTGTCGCGGCCTCTCTCATTGCGGAGCACAAGCTCCAGACGCACAGGCTCAGTAGTTGTGGCTCATGGGCCTAGTTGCTCCGCGGTATGTGGGATCTTCCCAGACCAGGGCTCAAACCTGTGTCCCCTGCATTGGCAGGCAGACTCTCAACCACTGCGCCACCAGGGAAGCCCTAGCTGAATCTTAGACTCTAGATCTTCTACCCTATCAGTGCCTGACTTCACTAATACCTATTGAGTGGATCTGTGCTAAAAAGGTTGCGTATATATATTTCTAATAGAATTAGAAAATTATAATTTTTAAAACACTCCTTCTATTATGTTAATCTCCAGTCAAACACCTTTAGTTTTCACCATTTTAATACTAAGTTGCTCTGCTGACTTTCAAGACTTCACTTTCTGGCCTCACCAAGGCTATTCAAACTTACTTAGTATTTGTCAACTATTTTCTGCTCTAGTCAGATGCCTTCCTTATACCAAACACTAATCATTGGCTGAGTTCTTCAGCCTCTATTCTTTCCCTTTCCCTGTTAGAATCTTTCCATACTCTTAAGGCCCCATTCAAGTATATGCAGCCTTTCTTCTTCCCATTATGTCATTGTTGGTGGACTTTTCCACTGAAATCCAAATGGCATTCTAAACCTCCAAATATCTCAACTGTGTTGTGAACTAAAATCTGTCAAGTGCTCCAGTCATGACACCATAGAGAGTTTATAAGCTCTTCAACTGAAAGGAGATGACTTTATACCCACCTCTTGAATTTCCCTCAATTTCAACTTAGCATTGAACACAATCAACCATCAATGGGTCCTTAGTTGGAAGTCATTTTTTGGTTAAAACCTGACCTTTCCTCCCAAATGCCATGAATGGGGTAGCATGACTGAAGTAGCTACCATGGTGTCTTTGAGAAAACTCTATACGATAGATATCTAGCAGATTATGCACTCCAATAATAATAATGCAATAATATGAGAAATGACAGATTTAAAAATAAGTGAGCCAAGCATTATGACATTGAAAAAAAGAGTAGAAGAGAATGAAATTTCCTTAACTTGATTAACTTTGGAAAAAGCCTATGGCGATATTATATATAATAGAGAAGCTATAATGTATTACATCTAAGACCAGAAAAAAGACAAAGATCCTTATACCAGCACTTGTGTTTTCAGAGCACTGGAAGTCCTTCCCCATGTGAAAGTGATATAAGGTCTTAGGAAAAGAAATAAAATTGTTGTTATTTGCAGGTGATATACACTAATCTAAGATAATGCAATCACATCAACATACAAACTTTTTGAACTAACAAAGGGATTCAGTAAGTTTAAGGATATAAAATTAAACTCCAAATAGCAATCAGTTTTCTTCTATACTACTACCAAATATAATATAATGAAAATTTAAATACCGTTTATAATAGCAACAAAACCCATAAAGTATTTAGGAATTAACTTTTGCAAAAAGACATAAACTTTTAAACTAAGTACACTGAAAATTATATAAATAAATGAAGAGACTTTTTTGGATGTAATGACTTAAATCCTCACAAATTAATCTTTAAATTTAATGAATACCATTCAACTTTCCATTTGGACATAAAAAGAATTTGATAAACCTCTAAAATTTATCTTGGAGAAGGAAAATCCAAGAATACCCAAGTTAGCCTTTAAAACATTGAGTGCATACTAGCCTTTCCAGAAATCAGAATATCCTACAGTGCTGTTACAATTAAAATGTATGGCATATATTCAAGAATAGATATATATAGAGCAGTGAAATACAATGAAAAGCTGAGAAAGAGTCCCATGAATGTATAGAACTTCATATACTACAATAAATGTGGCACCATAAACCAAAGGGGAATTGACAGATGGTTTAGTAGGTGAGATTGGGAAAAGTGGCTCATTATATGGAGAAAAATAAAACTGGATTTTTACTAATACCACAACTAAAGGTGAACCTTAAAGTGTTTAAAGACCTAAACATAAGTGGGAAAACGATAAACTTAAGAGTAAAAAAAAAAAAAAAAAAAGCAAGCCAACTTTGTGACACAGGGGTAAATGAAATCTTTTAAAATAAAACCTTGAATGACTACCTTAGGATAAAAAATGTTAAATTCAATGACATCCAAATTAAGGATTTATGTTCAGCAAAGAACACTATAGACGAAGTTTATAGTTGGCAGAAGGGGATAAGATAGTTGCAATGTTTAACACTGACAAGGGATTAATATCCATACTCTACAAGGCAGCAACCACAAAAGAAAAAGAGGTAAAAGATATAAATAGAAAATTTAACCAGAAGAGGAAATCCAAAAGGCCATCAAACATATGGAAGGTTGTTCAAATTCATTAGTAATCAGATAAATGCAAATTAACTTAATGAGATAACATTTTACACATATTAGTTTGGCAAAAAGTGGGAAGCTGGAAGATGCCAAAGGCTTGGCTAGGATGGGAATGTGAAATAGAGGAGTTCTTAGCCTCTGGAAAGCAATCTGGCCATCAGAAAAATAAGGATATGCACAGATATAAAGGGCTATGCACAGGGATGTCTTCTGCAGCATTGTTTGCAATGATGGAGAGTTGAAAGCAATCAGAGGACCCATCACTGAGTCAGTGGCCAGGTGGGGGGGGGGGGCATTTATACTGCACGAATATGATGCATGCGTAACAACTAAACCATAGAGGTAGAGGGATGAGAGGAAAAAACAGCGCAAGATACGCAAGGAGGCATCTAACACAATAACATGCACATAAAATAAAAATACACGCATATAAAACAATAAAGCCCATTTTGTAAGAATACAAACAAAAAAGATAAACATTAAACATATTAGTATGCTTGCCAATGGGAAGGTGGCAGGCATTGGGGAATGGGAATGGAGAACGAGGATAAAAGGGAATTAAAAAAAAAAAAACAAAACTTGCCTTCCAGGAGAGGCAAGCTACTTAATTGGGTTTGGAGAGAGGATCATTTGATGTTATGCTCTCAGGCTGTCAATTAGGAGACAACAAGAGAGGTGTTGGATGCGTCATCTCCCTGGGCTCATCATCTCTGAGGCTGGAAATAGAATCCGGAGCTTGGGAGCCTGCGTCCCACAGATGGGGTCAGAGGTGCTGGATGTTGGGCTTCTAATTGGACATGCTGTGTCAGAGAGCAGAGCAGGGGCTTCCAAAGAAATGCACAGGATGTATGTTTAGCCTCTGTGACATATTTTAAAGAGAACGCAAGAAGCAACAGTGACACTCTTGCATCCTGTGATTAAGCCCTGGGAGTTGGCTATCAGCACTGTTATTTTATAGTTACAGTTATGTCAACCGTCACTCAGACTGTGTTCCTAAATGCCCTTGGGCATCAACGGAATGGCCATATTTCCCAAAACACTCTGCAATGTCCTAAGGGCTTGCTGAGAACACAGTTGCCTTCTTTCAGACAAATATTAAAAGTAAGCTCCTATTATAATCAACAGTGCTGTATTACATACTTGAAAGTTGCTAAGAGACCCGACCTTAAATGTTCTCACCACAGAAAAGAAATGATAATTACGTGATGTGACAGAGGTGTTTGTTCATGTTATGGTTGTAATCATGTTGCCATAGATAAATGTATCAAATCAACACTTTGTATACCTTAAACTTATACAATGTTATATCTCAATTATATTGCAATAATAATTAAATAAATAATAAAAAATAAACACACATACATACACACATAAAGGAAGTTCCTGACTACTTATGACTTTCTCCTTGGCAAGGTGGAGCCGCCATGTCCTGCCCCCTCATTCATGCATAATTTTACCATCCTCATGTTGCCCCAGTGGTAGAGACCCTCAGGTGAGGTTAGTGGCTATGGAGGCTCACTCGGGGTACAGCACACTAAAATGTTGATTCAACTGTCAGTTTGACTATGCCTCTCCAAGCCCCCAGACCCTCTCAACAAGTCACTGATGCCTTTAACCTACAGACCAGTGAGCCAAACCTAACTGGAATTAGGCTTATCTCACCAGTTGATGGGCTTTGAGGCTGGTCCTACTGCCACTCACCTGGAAGCCTCTCTGTCTTGGAGGAGCTCTGCATAGCTTTCTGCTTCATTCTTCCTGTGTAGTTTTGCAAGTTCTTTTCCTGGGACTGGGATATTGGTTCTTTTTCTTAGAGCATCTCTTGAAAGCTAGGCACTGGGAAACAAAAGGAAGCACAGACAGTTATAGAACCTTCTCTTGGGAAGCTTACAATCTAGTGGAGGAATCACAGGAGTGACCAAGAAAAGTCCTATGACAGTAAGTGTGTTCAAGTATACCCAGGATATGTTTTCATCAGGTATGGTAAGACAGCAGACTTGGAAAAGATTGTCTTGAAAGAAGGTTTTTTTCTCCCCCAGTTTTATTGAGGTATTTCTGACATATAGCAGTGTATAGGTGTAAGGCGTACAGCATGACGATTTGACTTACATCTACCACAAAATTATTATCACAATAAGTTTCATTTACATCCATCATCTCATATAAATATTAAAAAAAAACAGAAAAAATCTTTTCATAAGTATAAGAAGTTTATACTCACAGATCCCTAAAACCAGAGACACCACATACGAGGAAGGGCCACATGGGGAAGGATTAGGGTCAGTCAGGAGGCAGAGAAGGGGAAAGGGCAGAGCATGGCCCAGAGACTTTATTGGGGTTTTGATTGGAAGGAATGGGGAGAGGCAAGGTAGATATTCTGAGCAAGTTTAGGGTTGAACAATTTGAATAATTTTGGTGGGCTTTGGATGGTAGGTCCCAAATTGCCCAGTACCTGGTTATAGGGTGAGTATTAAATTACCCAAGTGCAGGGGGAATACTGATTTGATATGTGAAAGTTTGATGAGGGAGACAGTAGGGTGTAGGCTCTGGATTGGTCGGTTTCTATATCAAAGGCACACTTCCAAGGGGAGTCATTTATTCTCTCTAGGAGCTAGCTATCCCTGAAAGGGGCAGTCTCTCTAGGACCAAAAATGTCAGAGCATCAATAATACAGAAAGTATAGCCAATACAATAGGAAACTGGATTCTTTGAGAGTCTGTGAAACAACAACCTATTTTAACCTGGGGTGTCAGGGATGGCTTCTGATAGGAAATGATGAGTAAAGGGAAGGCTACATACTGAATGGAAGTTAATTAGGAAGGCTTAGGAGATATGCTCCATATTTAGGAAATGGCATGTGCAAAGGTCCTGGGGTGTCAAAGGTAAGACTGGAGTGGAAAGAGATGGATCTTGGGAGACAAGCAGGGGTAGGCTCCACAGGAACTGGTGAGCAGTGTTAGGAATTAGGATATTAATTTGAGAGTAGTGGCTAGCCACTGAAGGATTTTCAGTAGGCGATGGTCAAGAATTCATACTCCACCTGCTTGGTTGGTCTCTCATACTTCACCTGGATATGAGCAGAGCCCTCCTCTGTGTAAGTTGATCCTGTTGCTCTCCCTCTAGATACTAGGATCACCATCAGCTCTGGCACATTCCTGAGTTGGAATATCACTGACTTACCCCTACCTCATCCAGCAGATGGAAATTCCTTAGTCAAACAGCTGACCAACCATGCCTGTGTTTGCTCTTCCTGGCCACCTTTATAGCAGCGGCCCCCAACATTTTCAGCACCAGGGACTGGTTTCACAGAAGACAATTTTTCCATGGAAGGGAGGAATGATTTCGTGATGATTCAAGCACATTACATTGATTGTGCACTTTATTTCTATTACACTGTAATACAAAATGAAATAATTATACAACTCGCCATAATGCTGACAGGAGGTGGAGCTCAGGCGGTAATGACGGCAATGGGGAGCGGCTGTAAATACAGATGAAGCTTTGCCTGCTTGCTGCTCACCTCCTGCTGTGCAGCCCGCTTCCCCCTGCTTTACAGCACAGCCTGAGCCAGTGCCCCAGCTCCCTCTGCACAGCTCTGGTCTTCCTGTCTTAGTCCATGTAGCTGCCATCCCAGCAAACAGAGGGGCATTCTAGTGGGGTTACTTCAGTCAAATTTGCAAAATGTTAAATGACTTGATGAAAAGCGGCCCTTCTGTCTGCAAGCACTCTCTCCTCCTAAGACACCCCAGCTAATGAATGAGAGATTGGTATGCAGAGAAGCACAGAGCTGAAATCAGACTGGCTTTTTCCCATTAAAAATGCACAAATAATAAATCAGCAAGGCGTTCACGCAATTAGATGTGAAACCTAATTTGGACCAGTTAGGTGTAAGGCCAATAGCTCCATGTGTCCAATCGTAAAATTGCAGAAGGGTAAGTCCCACAGTGGTCTTGAGATTCATTTCTCATTCTTAAGAGTCCTGTGCCTACAGTGCAGAAGGAACTTGATCTTCTGTATGGTTCATCTGCCATCCCAACCCGATTTGCTTTAACTCTTCTCTGGATACTTCTAGATTATTTGCTTTGGTCTAACCTTTGAAGAAAACACATGAGTGGGTGAGAGTGGGAGGCACCCAGGCAGTGGAGGAGTGCACCCTGAAGTAGCCCAGGGGGGCAAGAGGGGCAGTTGACAGTCTCCCCTGTGCTGGAACAGCAACATCACCTGGGCTGGTGGTGTCTCTTGGCCTGGAGGCACCTGGCAGAGGTTGGAAGCTCAGCTCCCACTAGAGGGAAGCTTAAATGCGAGTCATGCAATGGAAAGAACACAGGACTTGGAGAGAGAAGACCCATGTTTGGACCTCTGTTCTGCCACATTCCACCTCTGTGACTCTGGTCAAAACAACAGAGATCTTCTCTCTCCTTATAGAATGAGAAGGGTGGGGTGGGTTCCTCTCCGGTGGAGAGCTACCTTCACTGGATGTGTGGAGAGTCTCTTTCTGCTGACTTTGCCCCCGCCCTGGCTCCATCTGGAGGTCTCTCAGCTCTTAGGCTACCCCAGAGCCTGAACTTCCCTTAGTTAAAAGCTGGAAGCGGTAAACATTCTCATTAGAATGCAAATTAATTCTCTACACAGCTGCCCAAGTTGTTTTCCTGTGTTGTCATTTATTTCCTTTCTCTCCTTAGAAAGTGTGACAATAGGGCTTCCCTGGTGGCAAAGTGGTTAAGAATCCGCCTGCCAATGCAGGGAACACGAGTTCGAGCCCTAGTCTGGGAAGATCCCACATGTTGCAGAGCAACTAAGCCCGTGCGGCAGAACTACTGAGCCTCCACTCTAAAGCCCGCGAGCCACAACTACTGAGCCCATGTGCACAACTACTGAAGCCTGCATGCCTAAAGGGGGTGCTTCACAACAAGAGAAGCCACCGCAATGAGAAGCCCATGCACCACAGCAAAGAGTAGTCCCCGCTCGTCCCAACTAGAGAAAAGCCCGGGTGCAGGAACAAAGACCCAGTGCAGCCAAAAATAAAATAAATAAATAAATTAATTAAAAAAAACACCATTCACTTTATTAAAAAAAAAAAAAAGTGTGACAATAATGAAGCCCAAGCCCTTTCACCTGGCACTCCAAGGGTGGGAGGTCTCTGTCAAGATGCTAGACTTGCAGAGCATGCCAGGCAGTTCAGGGGCAGGGTTAGGAGGCAGGCAGCTCCTCCCCTTAGTAAATTCCTGAGCTTGGGAACACTGCTGGATTTATTCCCCTTTTTGTTTCTTCTCTGTAAAGTGAGAATAAGGATACCTATCTCATGAGTTTATTATAAGGATTAAATATTATAACTTATTTTTAAATACTTCCTGTGGTTGGAACAGGAAAACATTTAATAAATGTTAGTTTTCGTGGTGACAAACCAAATCTAGTTTTTCCTACAGACCTGTTTTCTCCCCATTCTGTATCTTGCTCATATTTCTGTCTTTCTTCAAAGCCCTGTTCAAATGCCAACATATACGTGAAGCCTTTCTTGAATTTTGGGAGAATTAATAACTCCTACTCCTCTTGGCCCTTTCCTTGTGACTCTCTTGAGAATGTATTTTTATTCTGTTTTTTTCTGGCAATGATTTATGCATGTGCCTTTGTCATCCACCTTCATGCACCCACCCTCTCTCCCACCCACTAGACTGTGAGCTATAAGAGGGCAGGGAACACAGCTCATTCCTTCCTGAATAATTCAATCAGTTCAATAAACATTTGATGAATGAGCAAACGACTGAATGAATGCATGAGTGGAAGGTTACTCAAATGACACTTTCTGTCATTATCACAGATTAGTTTAATCAGGGAGCAGGGCTTCAAGTAACTCAAGTTTCAAAGTGATTGGTGCTCATGGGAAGCTAAGGTCTGAGGTTTGCAATGCAGCCATGGAGGGACAGGCCTGTGTCAGGCCAAGGAAAGTATAAGGTGCCCAAACAAGTACTACTTCATTTTTTTTTAACTTAAAAAAAAATGCTCTGTGGCCTTGGTGTGTGTTGATGGTGACAAGTAATCCCAAGAGAAATGAAGACAAGCACAGCATGTTGAAAATCTGATCCGTCTAGCTGGGTTTGGCACCCCTGAGTAATGGTGGCTCTTGAAGGAGGGAATTGCTTCTATCAAAGATTCATGGGGTGAGAAGTGGGAGGATGTGGGAGAACACATTCACTATGCAGGCTATGTAAGATCCAGTTACACAAAACTGGGTTCCAGCAATCCCCAATTCGATTTAAATTTGTTCAGTGGGAATTCCACTTTAATTTAAAAGATGGTCACCAAATTCTCAAGCAAATTTATTTCGCTTAAATAATCACCTTTTTGGGTGGGATAAAATAGTGAGACTGTGAGGGTGAAAACTGTAATCTCAGTTCTGATAGGGGGTTGAGAGTTCTTACCACTGTCCGGCATAATTGCCAGGTGCCAGCTCTCATCTACAGCTAGCCCCAGGGGAGCAAACAGAAGATAGTCGTAGGGGAAGTTTTTTGAGAATCTTTGGAGAGCTTTTCCATTTCCATGGCTTCTGGGAAATCACCATCAGTGACACCACCAATGGGATGCTCTTGACATTTTAACTCTTTTGCTCTCTATGTTCTTTTCATGCTCCATTCCAGTAGTTTTTGTCAACTTCTCGGCATTCACTTTAAGCAGACCTGCTGGCTCATCCCAAGTCTCCAGAAACTCAACCAAAGGCCTCCCTCTCCAGTTTCCTGACCTTGAACTCACTGATTTCTCCAGGTTCTACTCACCACTGAATCCCCTCTTTCAGAGTCTGCTCCTTTAACTTCTAACTCAAACCCTTCCTCTCGTCCATTTCCCTGGTGTTCATGGTTGATGTAGGATGATTTTTCTTGGCTCCAATCTAGCCTTGTGCTGAAATGCTACCTGCACATGCTTCTGTATTTCCAGATTCTGGGACCTGGGGCAAGCAGGGTCAGATGTGGTGTTCAGCCCAGGGTACCAGGAAGCCCAGTCCCCCATCCCAGTCCCCTGATTGCCTAGGAAATGGGGTCAGTCTATTTCTTATCTTTTTCTCCCTTAAGCAGGGGCTGGTTGTTATAGAAGAAAAAAGCATTAAGATCTCATAATATGCCAGACACTTTGCATTTTTTACAGTTTTCCACTTAATCCTCCCGGCGTCCTTGTAAGGATAGGAAACATTAAGTTGTAAAGCCAGATATATATAGCCCAGGTAGAATGATCACAGGTCACTTGTGTCTCTTCATGACACCCTCTGAGCCTCATTGTCCTCATCAAGAAAATAGTGATGACATTAGTTTGAATCACATAATATTGTCTATATTCAACAATTTTTTACCGAAAAATGACAATTTCAGAGAGTTCAACATATAATATTCCCTACCTTATAGGTTCGTTGTAAAGATACAGTCAAGTGTGTGGCACATAGTAAACTTAGCTATTCTCACTACCCCATACCCTTCATTTTCCTACTTTATCTTTTTGTGTATGTTTCTATGGCTTTCTGCCCCCTTTATCACAGTTACAGCAGTATCCCTAGCATTTGGCATATAGTAGGAATTCAATAAATACTTATTGGATCGGATTGGATCGAATTTGCGAAGAAAAACAAAGCAAAACTTGTGCTGTCTTCTATGAATTCCAGAGTAGATGTCATTTGCGACCAATAATTGTATCCATCAAATTCTGAGCCATCCATATTGGTGTCTGGTATGTCCTTTACCTTTTCTCGTCCAAGAATACCTGAAAAGTGGTTCTCTCAGTGTTCTATTGTGGCTACTTGATAAAAACTGCGAGATCACAATTCCCAGGCCCAAAGAGGAGGATATTCTGATAAGTAGAGGAAATCTTGGCTTCTGGCAATCCCTTTCTCACTCTTCAAATAGACTCATGCTTGTACTGGGTTTATTATCTTTGGGTTTGGGAGACGAAGCTAAGCCCTGGAACATGCAGTGTCTGCTGGAGTAGCACAGGTGTGGGGAGAGAGACCCTGGACCCAGAGCCGAGGCTCCAGAATGGCCACATGCCCTGTGGGTCACGCGCAGAGTACGGGACCAGCCTGCTCTTCAGACGATTGAAGAAAGCGCTGCGTAAAGATCCAGCCTGCTTGGGAGGCTGAGGCGAAGCAAAGGCTTCGATTCTCCTGGCAGCTTCAAACCATCTTAGACAACTTCACACTTCCTGCTATCTGAAATCTTCTCCAGCCCTCCTATACAGAGCTAACTGTGGTCTCTCTCCACCCACTGCTTCTTGTGTTTACATTTACCGCAGCCCATTACATTTAGCTATGTATAGATGTTTCCCCAAAAGCCATTTTCCCCACTAAACTCCACGTGGGCAGCCCCTGAATCTTATTCATGTTCTAGCCTCGATACCTAATGCAGTGCTCGGCAGCAAGAAAATATACAGTAAATGTTTGCTAATAATAATAGTACTACTACTGCGAATAGTACTATGTTTATTAAATGCTTATGGTTCTGGTTGCATTTGCACAAAACCCTGTGAGGTGCCTCATATTATGATTAGCCTGATCAGGCCTCCACAGCTGGTAAGCGGCAGAAGCAGGGTTCAAACCCAGGCGGTCTGGCGCCAGAACTTGCCCATTCACTGCCTCTCCCTCCTTTTAACAGATGAATGATTCTCGACTTTTGGTTAAGATGAAGAGTCATGAAGCATAGTTCAGAAGGGAGGAATTCACCGTGGTAGGAGAAAAGCAGGATTTTATCTACTTGCCTTTCGACTGCTGCTGTCAAAAGACCCCCCAGTCCTACTTCGGTTGATGGATACTAGCGAGACAAACACAGGCAATTTAGAGATTTCAGAGTTGAGGTCAGGAAATAAAAGCCCAGAAGGGACTCTGAAGCCTCTCCTTCACTCAGAACACTCTAATTGCCTCAGCCACCGAGATGGCCGGGAGCCTTCGGGACAGCAGTCATTTCGGGGTTTGTGGGTGAAGCACCGTCCCTGGTTCCTCTGAAACGCAGCTGCTGCCTTGTCTGCCTCATCAGCGTCATGCAGTTCTCCCATCAGGAAAAGGCACCGAAGTGTCATGACCTTTCAGCCTCGTTCCTGAGTCTCATTAGGACAGAGCCCGGGGATGAATGTAATGAACGGCCGCGCCTCTGTGAAGGCATAATGGGAAAATTGCTTCCACTGTGCCCCTTCGTGCTGGGCTGTGCGGAGATGCTGATGATTAAACCGTGAACCTGGCCTTGGGCTGAGGCGGCGTCAGCCTGGGCCTGAAACGAAGTGTTCGCTTTCATTCATGTCTGCCTCTCAGCCCCAGCAAAGCATGACTCACGTCTTATTCCCTATAGCCGTGTGTGTTTTGACTTTCGATTCATCTGTCCGAGGCCACGCAGGGCTTGGCTGCCTGCGCCAGCAGTAGGCTCCCAGAAGAAACTCCACCTCCGCAGGCTGGAGAGCGGAACTTCCTGCCAGCATTTACGAAAACACTTGCGTTTCTTCTCTTCGTTCTAATTGAGGCGAGGTAGCAAAATGACTTGCCTTGAAGCAGGGTCCAAAAATCAATTCTAATCACATTGGTGTAAAGGAAATGATTTCTTTGCTTGGTTACCATCTTAAAATTCAGGGATCGGAAGCTCGGTTTCAGTGAATTCCCAGGGATTGGGAGGTGAATAATAATTAGGCAGCCTGACCGCAGAATGCCTCAAACTTTCCAGAGCATTTCTACAACTATTACGTAACTGGATTCTTGCAGCAACTGTCTGAGGCCCTCAGCCTAGGTCATAGTACCCTCATTTGACAAATGAAGAAGCCGGGGCCCAGGGAGGTTGAGTGATTTGCCTGAAGCCACACAGTTAGACAGAAGCCCAGCATTCTATCTCCTGCCATATGTAACTGCTGCCTGTTGAATCTGTTCTGAGTCAAGTTTTACTGTGGAACTGAAATATTTTTTAAATTAAAAACAAATATTTTGGTCACCGAGTATAGCATTCTCAGAGATGGGAAGTGGAGGAGGGCAATGCAACGATACCACCAAAAGTTCTGGACCCCAAAATGAGGACTAAACCTCACTGAAGGTTAAATTACAGAGTAACACAAAATTTCCAAAAAAATTGTCAATCGAAGAATTGTTCTTATCTCTAAGCATTATCAGTACTATTATTTTCTTAATATTATATTTTCTATATTTAAGAAAAAATATAGAAAATTTTGTTCTATAATTTCTTCTTTTGTTAAGCTTAAATATAAGGAGGTATCAGTGCTTCAATTTGAAAATTTTATCACCTACATAAATAGGAGGCAACCCAAACCATAAAGTCAATAAAAACATAAAGTTGTTAATAAATGTCTTGTTAGACCCTACAACCTACAGAGAACTCTGAGCCTAAGACCAGAAAGGGAAGATTACCAAGTATTAGAAACGTGGTAAAAACAGACTAGTCCTCAACTGAAATTTTCTTCTTTATATAACCAAGAAATTTGTGCAACGAATACATTTCAGGCTATGACATTCAGTATTACTTGATGCTATGCCTACACCTGGCATAAAATCACTTCCAATAGTGCTGTGGATACGCTTTCTATACGTTGGGAAACATAGATGCATCTGATTGGCTCCTTTGAGAACAGGAGTCCCAGGAAAAAGAAGGACAAGATCCTCACTGCAAATTCATCTCATCATTCTTCTCTGGGTAAGTCTATGACTGCAAGGTTATAGACATTCAAGTTACAATAATGTCCCAAACCAGTTGACTTCAATATTTGTATCAGGACAGGCAAAGTTATAGATGGTAAAAAAACTACACTCCCAAAACCAATAAAAGAACTTTATTTCTTGCTCACACTGCATGGCCATGAAAGGTCTGGAAGGCAACTCTGAACATTGCTGGCTGTCACTCAGGGACCAGGGTGTGTAAGCAGCCACCATCTCAAACTTTGCCTGTTGCTGTGATGAGGGAAAGTGAACTCTGTCATATGTCCGTTCCGGCTCACAGGCTAGAACTTTCATAGGGTGCCACCCCATCATTAGAGTCCAAGAAGTTTAATTCTAAATATGCTCAGAAGAAGGAAGAATCAGAAATATTTTGTGAAGCGTACTAAGAGCTACAATAAAAAAAAAATTAAAGTCTCATATTCACTTGAGCATCTGTATATGGCTCTGGAGCTGCCTGATTAAAAAACACACTATAATATACATATAAATATTTGTATTCCCTTTCATGGGATTCAATGGACCTCAAGTTAAAAATCTATGCTCTAATAAATGAAGTAACTGCAAACATTTTTTTTAAAGAATCAAAATAGTACAGAAGAGGGGTAGAACATTTTCCGAGCAAGGAGAGTGATGTGAATGAAAATGGGTCTGAAGAGATTAAGTATATCTTCTGGTAGAAAGGTTTACACAACTGAAACAGAAAACCTAAGGATGTGAGACTGGAGAGATTTGGGAGAACATTAAGAAAAAAAATCAGTGAGAAACCTTGGACTATGGAAAGTTAACTTATTTGGTATCAGTTGAGCAGGGGAGACTCATAATGGAAAAATGTTGAAAGATAATTTGCTACTGTGTTTTTAAGGGTTAAGCCCCATGGTTTGTACTTAGTAGGCAATTAATATAAACTGGCTGTTTGATTTTGTTTTAAATCAAACACTCCAGTCATTCAGTCAACAGTATTTCTTGAGTGCTGGCTCAGATTAGAAATAGAAATTATTTTCCTTAAGATGCAAACACCTAAGTTCCTGGAGGAAAAGGACATGTGTGGAAGGAGATAAGTGATAAACCTAATCTCCTGCTGGGGAGAGATTCTTAGATAAACCAGATATAAGAGGATGTGAAAATGGATGGATGAATAAGAAAGGAGCAACTGGGAAGACTTATCAATGGTTGGGGGAAGGAGAGGGGCAAGGGAGTGGAGAGGGAGAAAGTGCAGGAATGAGCTGAGGAGATAATGATTCCCTGGTTGAAACCAAGGGGCAGAGATGATAATCAGGTGATACCATTGAGAAGGAGATAAGAGATTGGAGAGAATTTGGTTGGCTTGATATGTTTATTTGTAGATGTTATTATTTTTATGGTTGGTTTGGATGGCTTTTGGGTATAGGGTAAGAGAAAAAAGGATCCTTGGCTTCATGTCCTCAAAGAGATTATTGTCAGCTGGGAAGAGAGTAACCTAAGAATTTCCCAAACAAATGTTGCATTACAACTGTAATAAGTACAAACCAGGAGAGATATGTGGTCCATGAGAGAATATTTTGCTAAGAGGTTCCCAGATGAGGCTGATATTCTGATCTGGGACCACACTTTGAGGATCTCTGCTCTAACATGTACTTTACATCACTCCACTTATAGTTCAAACAGCTTCAGTGTCAAAGTAGTTAGATGATTTGACTTGTACACTAAATTCTGGACCAAAAAATCCTAGAAAAATATTGACTGTGATGTGGAATACAGACACAATGGCTGGATTTGGGGGAGAAGGTTTTAGGTTTTAGGAGATTATTTTCAGCTCTGTACCTTATATTATATATGCAAGTGTCCTATCTCTAGAACTGATATATTCATTTTATCAAAACAACACTCTAAAATCTATGCAAAGGCTAAGTGAACTGTGAAAGTCATCTGGTAAGGCAGTGGGAGCTCTGGACACAAAATGCTAAACTTAACTGTAATAATGCTAAACTTTGATCTTAAAGACTCTCCTACATCTTACTGGGCTTCTTATTAAAAGGAAGGGTAGGAGTATGTAGTTGGGTTGTTTCCAAAATATCCCTATTAAAACATTTGCATGTAAATCCTTAAAGTGTTGATTCACAAAACAATTATGCCAGGAGAACTTGAAAGATGGAGACATTCAATGTTGTTTTAGGCAAAGTAATTAACTTCTAGTGCACAAACTTCATTCTCCCAAAGCCCACTGAAGGAGCAGATGCTCAAACATGCATGGTATTAGATTAAGAGAATGGTACTTTCTCTTCCTCCAAGCACCAGCTGGTTCCAGAATCCAAAGGCAATGGAGAAGAAAGCCTAAATTTATTTGGTTTAAGTGGTTCTCACTGAGGGTTTATGAGAAAGATCATACTTTAGTACCTAGCAGACAAATGCAAAAATAATTTCACAGCTGATCCTCATTTCACAAAGAAAAGAGGCACAGGGTCCAAGGGTTAGAAGGGCCTTAAATGTTATCTAGTCCATATAGGGCCACCAGTAATGTGGTATCTTGATAAGAAGAGCAAAAAAATTACAAAGAATAAACAAATACTAGAATTATAAGTAGCTTACTTTTCTTTATGTATAATTTAAAATTTTAATTCAAATACTAGAAAATGTTTTACAAAATAAGGGAAAGAGTAGAGAAACATAGAGTGCCCCTATAATGAAAGAAAATTTTTCTTAAAAAAATTTTAAACACAATTTGCTAGCAGTGCCTGAAGCTCAAACAAATAAAGGCAGTTCATTTGCATAAGGACACTTTGAAAAGATTAAAAAATTCCAAAATGGAGTGTGTGAAGCTTTGACAGTAGAAATAAGAAAAGGTTAACTCAATTGAACACAATATATTTTCGGCCAGCCATTGTCCAAGGCCTCTTAGAAACTAATGATTTTGTCTGGAAAACTAGGTAGTTACAGTATTAAGTATACCAGTTACTGATTTATACGTTCTCTGACAGGCTCTGCTTTTGCAAGAGAAGTGGGAAAACATTTTACTCTTCTTTGATAGTGAGTTTTTTTGTTTTTGTTTTTTTGCGATACGTGGGCCTCTCACTGTTGTGACTTCTCCTGTTGTGGAGCACAGGCTCCGGACGTGCTGGCTCAGTGGCTATGGCTCACGGGTCCAGCCACTCCACGGCATGTGGGATCTTCCCGGATCAGAGCACGAACTTGTGTCCCCTGCATTGGCAGGCGGACTCTCAACCACTGCGCCACCAGGGATGCCCTGATAGTGAGTTTTTAAAAAAGTCATCTATGTTAGGAAAGAACATTTATTAATAAAAAATTGTACTCTAAAAGAAAGGAGTTTAAGTAAATTTTGGAAGCAACGCATCAGGGTGGTAAAGAGTCAACAAGGAGTATAACGAAGAAAAATAAAAATAAGGGAAGAGAGGAAAACAGGTGACGAATGAGCAATGAAAAGTATCCCAGTGTAGACAACCCCTATCCCCTGGCAAGTGCTGGAGGACCTTAGGTCACATATGCTGCAGACATGATCCTCCATGAAAGTCTTGTCTTCCAAGGGAGAGAAAGATGAGGGAGGAGGTTAGAGTCAGAAGAGGGGAGAGAAAGAGGAGAAGGCAGATGTATTGGCCTTCTGGATCTTAATTGCTTTCATATAAATTGAAACAAAATGAGAAGTGTAATGGAGTGGAAGAGAGATATTTTCAAACTGAAGGATTACTAAGGCAGAAGACTGCATGTACAAATGATAGGAACATCAGAATCCGGTCTAAATGAAATATGAAATTGAATAACAAAGGACAAAATGATTAAGATTTAAGAAAATCTGATCATAAAATGAAATTAGTCCATTCTAATTATTTAGATTTAAGTTGTGAATGATTAGCTTGATCTTAGCACCACTGTGAGGATGCAAGCTAATTTAGTAAAAACCATTATCATAACACAGGACATAATTACTTTGAAAATGTCCAAGATATAGAGCTTTGCTTCTTGGAGGCAATGATAATTGCCAGTTTAGACCTACCAGAAAATTAAAATTTTGTGAAGAACGTTTAAAAAGATCTTACCTCAAGCTTAGTGATAAAAAGATTTATGTTCTCTTTAATATACATACTCTAAAACATTTCACATCAACATGAAGTTTGCTTTCTCTATGCATATTGCACTTTCACTTCTTCTCCAAATAAATTTCTATTAGAGAAAATAGATCCCTTTAGAACAAATAAGTACTGGCAAAAAATTAATGACTTCTAGAGATATGCTAACTATAACTCACTGAAAAGTCTGTAAAACACAGGCCACTGAATAGAATTTTCCAAATTCAAGAACTACTCTCTTATTTGGAACACATTATAATATGCCCCATAGCATCAAGGAAGTGATCTGATGTCGACTCTTGTTTTCCATTTTTGCTGCCGCAGATAGGAGTCTGGGCCTGTGCCATCTGAGCAGTGACCAGGAGAAACAATTGGGACAACCCCTGAGGAATTTTGTCAAAGTGACTATATTCTAGACTTGGATCTTTAATTATTGGATCCATGCCATGGTCATTTCTGTATTCCTATCACCTAGCACAGTGCCTAAATCATAGTCTTTATTATGGAAACACCTTTGGAAAGAACTAGGTTCAAATCTTACCTAGCCAATTTAGTTATTTCTTGGAGCTTTTGAATGAGGTTTTGTATGGATTTTGGATGATTAAAGACATTCTCAGGAAAGAGGTTGACTATGGGACCTTGGAAGAACTATAGCTTCTAGTCCTTGCCAAAAAGCTTAGTTCCACATATATGCGCTAGCCTGATCAAGAGTGACTTCCTTACAGAACAAAGATGGCAGAGTAGAAGGACGTGCTCTCACTCCCTCTTGCGAGAACACCAGAATCACAACTAACTGCCGAACAATCATTGACAGGAAGACACTGGAACTCACCAAAAAAGATACCCCACATCCAAAGACAAAGAAGCCTCAATGAGATGGTAAGAGGGGCACAATCACAATAAAATCAAATTGCATAACTGCTGGGTGGGTGACTCACAAACTGGAGAACACTTATACCACAGAAGTCCACACATTGGAGTGAAGGTTCTGAGCCAAACATCAGGCTTCTGAACCTGGGGGTCTGGCAAAAGGAGGAGGAATTCCTAGAGAATCAGACTTTGAAGGCTAGTGGGATTTCAATGCAGGACTCTGACAGGACTGGAGGAAACATAGACTCCACTCTTGGAGGGCACACACAAAGTAGTGTGCACATTGGGACCAAGGGAAAGGAGCAGTGACCCCCTAGGAGACTGAACCAGACCTGCCTGCTAGTGTTGAAGGGTCTCCTGCAGAGGTGGGGGATGGCTGTGTCTCACTATAAGGACAAGGACACTGGCAGCAGAAGTTCTGGGAAATACTCCTTGGCATGAGCCCTCCCAGAGTCCGCCATTAGCCCCACCAAAGAGCCCCGGTAGACTCCAGTGTTTGGTTGCCTCAAGCCAAACAACCGACAGGGAGGGAACCCAGCCCCACCCATCAGCAGTCAAGCAGATTAAAGTTTTACTGAGCTCTGCCCGCTAGAGCCAGCTCTATCCACCACCAGTCCCTCCATCAGGAAACTTGCAAAGCCATCTTAGATGGCCTCATCCACCAGAGGGCAGACAACAGCAAGAAGAACTACAATCCTGCAGCTGGTGCAACAAAAAGCACATTCACAGAAAGGTAGACAAGATGAAAAGGCAGAGGGCTATGTACCAGATGAAGGAACAAGATAAAACTCAAGAAAAACAACAAAATGAAGTGGAGATAGGCATCCTCCCAGAAAAAGAATTCAGAATAATGATAGTGAAGATGATCCAGGACCTCAGAAAAAGAATGGAGGCAAAGATCGAGAAGCTGCAAGAAATGTTTAACAAAGACCTAGAAGAATTAAAGAACAAACAAACAGAGATGAACAATACAATAACTGAAATGAAAACTACACTAGAAGGAATCAATAGCAGAATAACTGAGGCAGAAGAATGGATAAGTGACCTGGAAGACAGAAGGGTGGAATTCACTGTTGCAGAACAGAATAAAGGAAAAAGAATTGAAAGAAATGAAGACAGCCTAAGAGACCTCTGGGGCAACATTAAACAGAACAACAGTTGCATTGTAGGGGTCCCAGAAGGAGAAGAGGGAGAGAAAGGACGAGAGAAAATATTTGAAGAGGTTATACTCGAAAACTTCCCTAGCATGGGAAAAGAAATAGCCATCCAAGTCCAGGAAGTGCAGAGGATTCCATACAGGAAAAACCCAAGGAGAAACGTGCCAAGACATATAATATTCAAATTTGCAAAAAATTAAGACAAAGAAAAATTATTGAGGGCAGCATGGGGAAAACAACAAATAACATACAAGGGAACTCCCATAAGGTTAACAGCTGATTTCTCAACAGAAACTCTACAAGCCAGAAAAGAGTGGCATGATATACTTAAAGTGATGAAAGGGAAGAACGTACAACCAAGATTACTCTACCCAGCAAGGATCTCATTCAGATTCAATGGAGAAATCAAAAGCTTTACATACAAGCAAAAGCTAAGAGAATTCAGCACCAACAAATTAGCTCTATAACAAATGTTAAAGGAACTTCTCTAAGTGGGAAACAGAGACAAGAAAAGGACCTACAAAAACACACCCAAAACAATTCAGAAAATGGTCATAGGAACATACATATCGATAATTACCTTAAACGTGAATGGATTAAATGTTCCAACCAAAAGACACAGGCTTGCTGAATGGATACAAAAACAAGACCCATCTATACGCTGTTTCCAAGAGACCCACTTCCGCCCTAGGGACACATACAGGCTGAAAGTGAGGGGATGGAAAAAGATATTCCATGCAAATGGAAATCAAAAGAAAGCTAGAGTAGCAATACTCGTATCAGATAAAATAGACTTTAAAATAAAGAATGTTACAAGAAACAAGGAAGGACACTATGGAATGATCAAGGGATCAATCCAAGAAGAAGATAAAACAATTACAAATATATATACACCCTCCATAGGAGCACCTCAATACATAAGGCAACTGCAAACAGCTATAAAAGAGGAAATCAACAGTAACACAATAATAGTAGGGGACTTTAACACCTCACTTACACCAATGGACAGATCATCCAAAATGAAAATAAATAAGGAAAGAGAAGCTTTAAATGACACAATAGACCAGATAGATTTAATGGATATTTATAGGACTTTCCAACCAAAAACAACCTATTACACTTTCTTCTCAAGTGCACACGGAACATTCTCCAGGATAGGTCATATCTTGGGTCACAAATCAAGCCTCAGTAAATTTAAGAAAACTGAAATCTTATCAAGCATTTTTTCTGACCACAACGCTATGAGATTAGAAATGAATTAGAGGGGAAAAAAAATGTAAAAAACCACAAACACATGGAGGCTAAAAAATACGTTACTATATAACCAAGAGATCACTGAAGAAATCAAAGAGGAAATCAAAAAATACCTAGAGACAAATGACAATGAAAACACGTCAATCCAAAGCCTATGGCATGCAGCAAAAGCAGTTCTAAGAGGGAAGTTTATAGCTATACAAGCTTATCTCAAGAAACAAGAAAAATTTCAAACAAACAATCTAACATTACACCTAAAGCAATTAGAGAAAGAACAAACAAAACCGAAAGTTAGCAGAAGGAAAGAAATCATAAAGATCAGAGCAGAAATAAATGAAATAGAAACAAAGAAAACTATAGCAAAGATCAATAAAACTAAAAGCTGGTACTTTGAGAAGATAAACAAAATTGATAAACCATTAGCCAGACTCATCAAGGAAAAGAGGGAGGGGACTCATATCAATAAAATTAGAAATGAAAAAGAAGAAGTTACCACACACTCCGCAGAAATACAAAGCATCCTAAGAGACTACTACAAGCAACTCTATGCAAATAAAATGGACAACCTGGAAGAAATGGACAAATTCTTAGAAAGAAATAACCTTCTAAGATGGAACCAGGAAGAAATAGAAAATATGGACAGAACAATCACAAGTAATTAAATTGAAACTGTGATTAAAAATCTTCCCACAAACAAAAGTCCAGGACCAGATGGCTTCACAGGTGAATTCTATCAAACATTTAGAGAAAAGCTAACACCCATCCTTCTCAAACTCTTTCAAAAAATTGCAGAGGAAGGAACATTCCCAAACTCATTCTATGAGGCCACCATCACCCTGATACCAAAACCAGACAAAGATACTACAAAAAAAGAAAATTACAGACCAGTATTACTGATGACTATAGATGCAAAAATCCTCAACAGAATACTAGCAAACAGAATCCAACAACACATTAAAAGGATCATACACCATGATCAGGTGTGATTTATTCCAGGGATGCAAGGATTCTTCAATATGTTGAAATCAATCAATGTGATACACCATATTAACAAATTGAAGAATAAAAACCATGTGATCATCTCAAGAGATGCAGAAAAAGCTTTTGATAAAATTCAACACCCATTTATCATAAAATCTCTCCAGAGAGTAGGCATAGAGGGAACATACCTCAACATAATAAAGGCCATATATGACAAACCCACAGCAAATATCATTCTCAATGGTGAAAAAGTGAAAGCATTTTCTCTAAGATCAGGAATGGGACAAGGATGTCCACTCTCACCACTATATTTCAACATAGTTTTGGAAGTCCTAGCCATGGCAATCAGAGAAGAAAAAGAAATAAAAGGAATACAAATTGGAAAAGAAAAAGTAAAACTGTCACTGTTGGCAGATGACATGATACTATACATAGATAATCCTTAAGATGTCACCAGAAAAGTACTAGAACTAATCAATGAATTTGGTAAAATGGCAGGATACAAAATTAATGCACAGAAATCTCTGGCATTCATAAATACTAATGATGAATAATCTGAAAGAGAAATTAAGGAAACACTCCCATTTACCATTGCAACAAGAAGAATAAAATACCTAGAAATAAACTTACCTAGAGAGACAAAAGACCTGTATGCAGAAAACTATAAGACACTGATGAAAGAAATTAAAGATGATACCAACTGATGGAGAGATATACAATGTTCTTGGATTGGAAGAATCAATATTGTGAAAATGACTATACTACCCAAAGCAATCTACAGATTTAATGCAATCCCTATCAAATTACTAATGGCATTTTTTACAGAACTAGTAGAAAAATCTTAAAATTTGTACAGAGACACGAAGGACCCTGAATAGCCAAAGCAGTATTGAGGGAAAAAGTGGAGCTGGAGGAATCAGACTCCCTGTCTTCAGGCTATACTACAAAGCTACAGTCATCAGTACAATATGGTAGTGGCTCAAAAACAGAAATATAGATCAATGGAACAAGATAGAAAGCCCAGAGACAAACCCATGCACCTATGGTCAACTAATCTACAACAAAGGAGGTAAGGATATACAATGGATAAAAGACAATCTCTTCAATAAGTGGTGCTGGGAAAACTGGACAGCTACATGTAAAAGAATGAAATTAGAACACTCCCTAAAACCATACACAAAAATAAATGCAAAATGGATTCGAGACCTAAATGTAAGACCGGACACTATAAAACTCTTAGAGGAAAACATAGGAAGAACACTCTTTGATATAAATCACAGCAAGATCTTTTTTGATCCACCTCCTAGAGTAATAGAAATAAAAACTAAAATAAACACATGTGACCTAATGAAACTTAAAAGCTTTTGCACAGCAAAGGAAATCATAAACAAGACAAAAAAACAACTGTCAGAATGGGAGAAAATATTTGCAAATGAATCAACAGATAAAGGATTAATCTCCAAAATATATAAACAGCTCATGCAGCTCAATATTAAAAAAAAAAACAAAACCCAATCCAAAAATGGGCAGAAGACCTAAATAGACATTTCTCCAAAGAAGACAAACAGATGGCCAAGAGGCACATGAAAAGCTGCTCAAAATCACTAATTATTAGAGAAATGCAAATCAAGACTACAATGAGGTATCGCCTCACACCAGTTACAATGGGCATCATCAGAAAATCTACAAACAACGAAAATCTACAAACAAACAAATCTACAAACAACCCCTGGAGAGGATGTGGAGAAATGGGAACCCTCTTGTACTGTTGGTGGCAATGTAAATTGATATAGCCACTATGGAGAACAGTATGGAGGTTCCTTAAAAAACTAAAAATAGAATTACCATATGATCCAGCAATCCCACTACTTGGCATATACCCAGAGAAAACCATAATTCAAAAAGACACATGCACCCCAATGTTCATTGTAGCACTATTTACAATAGCCAGGTCTTGGAAGCAACCTAAATGCACATCGACAGACGAATGGATAAAGAAGATATGGTACATATATACAATGATATATTACTCAGCCATAAAAAGGAACGAATCTGGGTCATTTGTGGAGACGTGGATGGATCTAGAGACCATCGTACAGCATGAAGTAAGTCAGAAAGAGAAAACAAATATCGTGTATTAACGCATATATGTGGAATCTAGAAAAATGGTGCAGATGAACCAGTTTGCAGGGCAGAAATTGAGACACAGAGGTAGAGAATAAACGTATGGACACCAAGGGGAGAAAGCTGGGTGGTGGGGGTGTGATGAACTGGGCGATTGGGATTAACATGTAAATATTGATGTGTATAAAATGGAGGACTAATAAGAACCTGCTGTATAAAAAAATAAATTAAATAAAATTGAAAAATTCAAAAAAAACTACTCTCTTAGCAACTTTCAAGTATACAATATTGTTAATTTTGGTCATTACGCTGTGCATTACATCCCGAGAATCTATTCATCTTGTTAAAAAAAAAAAAAAAGAGCGACTTCCTTGAGGGTTGTTGAGACCTCTGCTGAACCTACTCAACCCTCTAAGAGTAACCTTGTGGAATTTTCTGAGGCTGTGTTGATACTGGTTGGTTCCACTGGCCACACAGAACTACTGGAAAGCAAATCAGGTGAAACTCAGAGTGGCTTATCTTTGTCAAGATTTAAAAACATATTATCATGTGTGTAAACTAACAAAGATGTCTGCAAATGAGCTGATTTCATTGAGGTGGTGCTTGAGAAATGAGATTTGTTAACTCAGGTCTCTCCAACCTAGTGCTTAACCTTGCTCGAAAATCCCATTATGAGGCATAAATAGATTAGACAAATTGGCCACAGGACTCCAGTTTAAGCCTGTATGAGTTCCATGTCAATCCACAAATGATGGTCTACCACTCATTAGGAATCAAATAGCTTTACCAGGAGATCAAAGAGAGAGAATGAAGGGCTACTTTTCCCAAGACTATTTTTTTCCCTAAGGTTTTAAACTATCTCTATTTCCTTGAGGAGTTCAAGAGTATTGTGGTTTACCTAGCATCATTAGAAATCATTAAGTAAAAGCTGGTAATGAGTAATCTCAGCTCAGGCTTCTTTTCCCAGAACCCCCACTGAATTTCTAGATTGAACCATGCTCCCTGCTGTCTGTTCTGGCTGACATCTTTCTTAGTACTTTCCAATTTATATAAAGTCAAAATAATCTGTTTGTCTCTCATCCCCACCAGGCCAAAGGATCCTCAAAAGAAAAAAAGAGCATATATATATATATATATATATATATATATATATATATGTATATATATACATACAAATATATATGTCGTCATCTTTGTATCTGGCAGTTAGTAGGCATTACAACTTACTGAATGGATAAATCAGTGGCTTATTATTCATTTAACAGAGACAAAAGGGATCTCTTATACAGCAAGATTCTTTTGTATACTTAAAGTATATTTCAAAATATACTGTTATTAGGAGAATCATATCTTTAATAAAATGAAGTTACAAATTTAGACTTATATAAATTATTAAAATATATAATCAGGTTACCTGGTAGAGCACAGGAATGATTATGAACTACAAGTCTGAGAGGTTGGAGTTGGAAGTATTATATTATTCCCTAAACTGGTCCCATTTATGGAAGGTATTCAATTCATCTGATTCAACTGGAGAAGGAAAATATTCATAGTATAACTTTAGTTACAAATGAATTACAATTACATATGTGTCACACTTTCCTCAAACAGTGAATATGTTTTTTTTTTCTTATTGGAAGTATTTTCAACTTCTGAACTTCCCTTTTTGAGATCAAATGTTGTAAAAGATGCCAACAGATTCATATAAAATTATTAATTACTAGACCTGAGACCTTAGAAATACTCATTTCAAAATTATATTGAAGCTCTAAAGCAAAATTCCAACTCGTTAGAGCCTTAAAGGTAACTCACATAAAAAAGAGAAAACTTTTTTATTCAAATAAATATGGTTTTAAAAACAATGCTCCTTGTGGTTATGATATAAAATATGATTTCATATTCATAATGTGTCTTCTGTTCCTCTTGGCGCATATGAGGAATGGTAATGTAATTTCTTTGTGACCACTGAAGGAAAAAAAAAATAGTCCTTGTCTGTAAAACTTTCTTATAACGACGATTACAACAGCAACAGCAAGAGGAAACACTTATCACAAGCTATTAGAACATAGAAGAGATTATATTGCAATTAGCCATGTCTACCTGATGGATTTTTCTTTCTAAGGGAAATTGTGCAAAGCATTTTATTTCAAGCCTCAAAGATTTTGATAAAAGAAAAAAAAGGAAACTGCAGTTTTTGCCACAAAAAGACAGGTGGCGTAAGCATGCAACTTTTTTTTTTTTTTTTTTTTTTAAGATATATAAAGTGCTTATTTTCTCTCTGAAGAAGCTCGCCTATGCTCGGGTTTGTGGCTGAGCCGGTGACGTCAGTGTGGCAGTGCAGTGTCAGGCGCGGCGGCTCTCTATAAGCCGAGGAGCTGTCCGGGTGCTGAAACGGTCCGAGCAGCTCACGCAGCGGGCCAGGAGGAACGTGCTGTGGACGTTCTCTGCCATATAAAAAAGAGGTAAGACTGCTTTTCCCTTTGATTTACTTGAAAGTTCTAAATTGCATGTTCTCTCCTTAATTCTTAGCTAAGAAGAAAAAGACCGTTTGGCAAGCTTGTATGTATAGAATAGCTGAACAGCAACCTGCTGCTCATCAGCCAGTGTAAGGACACTATATATGTGTACATATATATGATCGAATCTGTGATTTATACCACTTGCTGTTAGGTATTTACTAACCGTAGTGCTATTTACATAATCATATATAAGAAGCATGAAAAAGTTTAGGATATTTGTGTCAATACACATTATTAATGTAAAGTTAACCAAGCCTGATATTTTGTTTCTTTCCTTAATTTATTGTTTCTTCCCCTAAGAACCAGATACAAGGCCAAGGATATAATTTATATGCTTAATATTCTTAACAGTAGGTTTCCAATGATTCAAAGGCTGTTAAACATGTTAGTGATAGAAGTAACCAATTTTGGAATTAGGTTTTTTTTCCCCTTTGACATTTACCTTGCAAGAGCTCAAAGTTAACTAACTATATAAAATTATTTTCCCAATTGGTATACTCTGAAAAGGCTTACATTATTATTTCCTAGTTTTAGTCCTAGGAAGGTAAGATTAGAATGGGCTTCCTTGTTTATTCAGGGTGAAATATTATCTTGGGTTACAGGTTGGATATGACCATGGATTACAGAGAGATCATAATTTGGAATGTATGAGGAAACCATTGATAACTGTAAAAACTATTATTATTATGCTTTGGTTGAAAGAGGTTGTGCAATATTTTGCTAAATATTTTGAATGGGACAAGTGTTTCTTTTTTCTGCATCCTAACTAGTTGAATTGCTCAAATTTGATATATCCAACTGCATTTGTTAATGCTCTAGTCTAATTTCAATAGAAAAGACAGTTTAACTTACAAGGCTTTAGTTCAAACTCTATATAAAATATTAGAGCTGTTGAAACCACCTTCACTACTTAGATGAGCTGCTACCTGGGAAAGAAATCCCTTGAGTCTTACTCAAAGGCAATAACTATGTCATCCAAACTGAATCTGAATAAATGACAAAACAGTAGCTCTCGTTAGGCTGTGGTTTAAATAGCTGCATTGGGTATTTTGCCCCAACTCCACAGCGAAGCCCACCTACAAGACAATGATTTTAAAGACCAGCACATAACCCATCTGTTAAAAATACTTCAGGATAATGGTCTCAAAGAAAATAAGTTCACTAAGATTCTTAAAACTACTAGTCCAAATGCCAGTGTTGAAAATTGATTTCCAAATCTAAATTAATCCTGAAATAGTATAAAGAAGAATGCATAATGTACTTTTACTCAAACCTAAGAATTTATGAATACAATTTCCTTTAGTAAACATTGATTCATAGCAAATATTTTAGAAGTTTTCTCTGACATGCCTTTAAAGATTTTCCTTTCAGTAAATTAAGTAGTCAAGTTAATGGGGATCTTTTAAATAAATGTATATATTTACTAACTAATTTTAATAATCATTTTAATAAATAAATATGTGCTAAAGAAATTTCTGTAATTACAACTTTTTTTAGGTTCTAAAAGCTGAGAACATTATTTAAATACCAATATAATCTAGTGAACAATGATATTTTCTACAATTGATGTCTAAGCTAGTAGATAATTTTACCTACGTAACTTAGCTTATATATCACAAAACCATAATTCAGTAAAATATCATGAACAAACATAAAATTCTTTTACATTTACTTTATTTGTAACAAAAATTGCAACCTAAACCTATTAAAATAGGTTTAAATGCTATCAATTCCAAATGTAATATATGTAAAAACTAATCCTTTTGCTAATTCATACGTGAGACTATCAGGGCTTGGAGAAAAAAAATGAATGAAAAATTTTAAGTAGGAAGAATTCAACACATTGTCTGTATTTATCTAAATTGGGAGTTTCATAGTGGTTATTTTAAGATTTTCTAACAGTATGAGTCATTTAAGATTTCATAGGTCCACACCCAAATAGACACAGACATAAGTCAAGCTGAATCTGAACGCTCACAAGTTCAGAAATAGACTGGTTAAGAAAGCTTATGTTCTCTCTGTAGCATCTGTTATTATTTACTATACACTCTTGAGGGCTGAGGAAAAATATAACCATGATTGCATTTTACAAGACAGTCACAATAAAATTATTAGAAGAAATATGGAGTGCAGATATTTTAAAACAGTTTATATTTTAGTACATTTACACTGAAATAAACTCCACTGGATATCATGGATTTATTATTTTTTGTAACTCTGGCTATTGTGCTTGTGTGTCCTGACAATACCCTGTGTGTTATTACATGTCAATCAAGATGAGTAATTATAAAATACAGACTTCTAAATTAAATATTTTGGAATTCAATGGGTAAATAAATACTGCTTTGGGGATATTTAAAGAAAAACTTCATTAGGTTTACCTACTAGCTGGGACTTGAGAAGACCCATATTCTGGAGGTCATTAAGGTATAGACCTTCCAAAATTAATAGTATGATTTAGTGGCAGAGTGAGAACAAGTTATTTCTGAAAATGTATGTGAATGGGACTCATCCACAAGATAATTCAGTATGATTAACATTAACATGGTGTATCACTTCATCATATATAGTAATGTCACTGCTGCTTTCTGTGTTTCTACAACAAATTAGATGGACAATTCAGGAACTAAATCACATGGTTTTTGATAAGGAGATAACTCTATGTGTGTGTGTGTGTGTGTGTGTGTGTGTGTGTACATGCATGTTTTAAATTAAGCCAGCTAATTTTTTTGCCAGTGATTTCAGAAGGATTGCTGTACACGATAACTAAAACTCATCTTGGAAAGTCTTTATTTAACAGGAACAATGCATACTACAAAACAAACAACATGTTTTATAAATTAAAAAATAAAATTTGAGAAACTTCCTATCAGTGTTTTTGCTATTATTTTAACCAAGAGAATGCCATACAAATTTGATGCAAATGGCTAACAATTTTGCTAAAGATTCCTGTGGTTAGCTTGTGAGGATTGTGTAGGAAATATTTATAGATTTTAAAAAGAGTCATCCTAAATTAATGTGGAATAATCTCTACTATGGTTTCTTTTTCCCCTCAATGGTCAGTAACCTCTTTTGCTATAGCGTCTATTAGTCTGTTTCATTTGTGTTAACTCATGTTTTCTGTGCTTTAAGGAAATCTTTCAAACATGGCAGAAGCTAAGACTCACTGGCTTGGAGCAGCCCTGTCTCTCATCTCTTTAATTTTCCTCCTCTCTGAGGCTGAAGCAGCTTCATTTCAGAGAAACAAGCTGCTTCAGAAGGAACCAGATATCAGATTGGAAAACGTCCAAAGGTTTCCCAGTCCTGAAATGATCAGGGCTTTGGAGTACATAGAAAAGCTCCGACAACAAGCTCACAAAGAAGAAAGCAGCCTAGACTACAATCCCTACCAAGGTGTCTCTGTTCCCCTTCAGCAAAAAGAAAATGGTGACTTGCCAGAAAGTTCAAGGGATTCCCTGAGTGAAGATGAGTGGATGAAGATAATACTTGAAGCTTTGAGACTGGCTGAAATTGAGCCCCAGTCTGCACCAAAAGAAAACAAGCCCTATGCCTTGAATTCAGAAAAGAACTTCCCAGTGGACATGCCTGATGATTATGAGACTCAACAGTGGCCGGAGAGAAAGCTCAAGCACATGAGATTCCCTCCTACATATGAAGAGAATTCCAGGGACAACCCCTTTAAACGCACAAATGAAATAGTAGAGGAACAATACACTCCTCAAAGCCTTGCTACGTTGGAATCTGTCTTCCAAGAGCTGGGGAAACTGACGGGACCAAACAACCAGAAGCGTGAGAGGGTTGACGAGGAGCAAAAACTTTACACAGATGATGAAGATGATATCTACAAGGCTAATAACATTGCCTATGAAGACGTGGTTGGGGGAGAAGATTGGAACCCAGTAGAGGAAAAAATAGAGAGTCAAACCCAGGAAGAGGTAAGAGACAGCAAAGAGAATACAGAAAAAAATGAACAAATCAATGATGAAATGAAGCGTTCAGGGCAGCTGGGCCTCCAGGATGAAGATTTCCAGAAAGAGAGTAAAGACCAACTCTCAGATGATGTCTCCAAAGTAATTGCCTATCTGAAAAGGTTAGTGAATGTTGCGGGAAGTGGGAGGTCACAGAATGGGGAAAACGGGGAAAGAGCAACCAGGCTTTTTGAGAAACCACTTGATTCTCAATCTATTTATCAGCTGATTGAAATCTCAAGGAATTTACAAATACCCCCTGAAGACTTAATTGACATGCTCAAAACTGGAGAGAAGCCAAATGTATCAGTGGAACCAGAGCAGGAGCTTGAAATTCCCCTTGACCCTGAAGACATCTCAGAGGTTGACTTAGACCATCCAGATCTGTTCCAAAATAAGATGTTCTCCAAGAATGGCTACCCCAAAACACCTGGTCGTGCTGTGGCAGAGGCTCTACCAGATGGGCTCAGTGTTGAGGACATTTTAAATCTTTTAGGGATGGAAAATGCAGCAAATCAAAAGCCTCCATATTTTCCCAATCAGTATAACCAAGAGAAGGTTCTGTCAAGACTCCCCTATGGTCCTGGAAGGTCTAAAGCAAACCAACTTCCCAAAGCTGTCTGGATGCCAGATGTTGAAAACAGACAAATGGCGTATGAAAAGCTGAATGACAAGGATCAAGAATTAGGAGAATACTTGGCCAAGATGCTAGTTAAATACCCTGAGATCATGAATTCAAACCAAGTGAAGCGAGTTCCTAGTCAAGGCTCATCTGAAGATGATCTACAGGAAGAGAACCAAATCGAGCAGGCCCTCAAAGAGCGTTTGAATCAACACAGCTCTCAGGAGACTGACAAACTGGCCTTGGTAAGCAAAAGGCTCCCTGTGGGGTCCCCGAAGAGTGACGATACCCCCAGCAGACAGTACTTGGATGAAGATCTGTTAATGAAAGTGCTGGAATACCTCAACCAAGAAAAGGCAGAAAAAGGAAGGGAGCATATTGCTAAGAGAGCAATGGAAAATATGTAAGCAGCTTTCATTAATTGCCCTACTTTCACCCCTCCCACCCCAAGCAAACACCAACATTTCTCTTTAGTGTGTTGACTTCTATCTTGTTAACACTGTTATACCTTTAAATGATGTACAGGCAGGTGATTCCATTTCACTGGGGTGTCTACTTCACTAGCTCTGAGCTGTTCTCGTGTATGGATATGTGTAAATGTTATGACTTCTGAATAAAAATACTAATCATATCCCTTATTCAAGAAAGATATCTATGATAGTGTTTAATAGTGTATCTAATGGCTGTGGCATTGTTGATGCTCACATATGACAAAGAGTGTCCTATAATTCTCTTGAAAGTTTTTAATACTTATTGAATTATTTTGTTACTGTCTGTAGTGTTTTGTGGAGTATTGGAGCAAAAAAAAATAAAGCATTATAAATATATAGTTTTATTTATAAGGCCTTTTCTATTGTGTGTTTTGTTGTTGATTAATAAATGTTATTTCTGGACAACTGTGGGTTATTCATTCTGGAAAACCAGAGACGGTGACTATGGAGCAAGCAGTATGGAGCTAAAAGAGAAAAGCATCACCTTCCACAGTCTATCCAGGTAAGAAATAAGGAATTTAAACATATGACCATACTGCACATTTGTAGAATGCAACATCCTCTAGCAGCCCACTACCTAACGCTTGCCTGTAGTTTTTCTCATATTTATGATTATGGAATAAGACTTTTGGTATCATATTTATACCTTTTACCCTTGTTTTATATAAATGCAAACATTTAAGTCTTCCATAACCAGCACTGAAAAAGAAGAGATGTGTACGGTGCAGTCAGAAACAGTTATAGCAATCTACTATATTGGAAGCAATCTACCTATTCTCAGGTCACCCTGGTCCCCAGAAGACAAGGCTGCTACTATTTTGTATGGTTTGAGAGGGGCCAAAGGATCCACAAACTGACTGTCAGGTAAGTGAATGGCTTAGGCACAGTGGGAATACCTCAGCTGCCCTCTCTCTTGTCCACGTGTTAGAGAGAATCCTGAGTGGGCTAAGCAGTACATAATTGTTATGATGTGCATCACTTCAGGGGTAGATGCTATCAGCATCCTGACATATCAACAGGGAATCAACAACAACAGCAGCAAGAAAATATATAGAGCAACAAAGCAACAGTGGTCGTAAAAAACTGAGGAAATAAATCAGAGTTACTATTTACTGAATATTTATTTTGCACCAGGCACGATACTAAACACTTTATCTCATTCAGTTTGTACTGTATCACTGTCAAGGGTCACTTATTATCACCCTTTTACATCAGAAAAAGCAAAACTCAGAAAGTTTAAATAACTTCCCCCAAGTCACCCAATATTATAAATTGCCAAAGCCTGTGTTCTTAACCACTTCACTACACTGCCTCTCTGGGGAGGGCCGTTTCAGCTGAGGGATGGGGCATTGGATGTGGGGTGGTGGGAGGCTTATGTAGTCTCAGTATGGGTCACTTCCAAGGGAGGCCAGTTGTGTGTGTGTGTGTGTGTGTGTGTGTGTGTGTGTGTGTGTCATAGGTGGGGGGGAGGGACAATCCTGGAATGATTAAAAGGCAATGAGAAGGCCCTGCTCACCTTGGGGAAAACACTAAATGCAGGGTTTCCTATTTTGTAATTTTGCCCAGACTCTTTTCTGTCCAATTATCATACACTTTCATGGAATTCTAGAATCTATAATCTAAGACCTTAGAGGGGAATTGTCTCTACAGTGTTTCTAATAAGTGGTTTTTACTCAAATACCTCATGGGGCAGTACTATGAATTTAAGATTATGGAGAGATCCAGGATATTTGTGCAGCTTAAAGTCTAAGTACATATTTATATGCCATGCTTTGCAGATGTTCACATACACCACTTGCCCATTACATTTTCTCTTTGATTTTCTGTTTCATGCAGCCAGCCACTCCTAGTACCCTAAATCAGTCACGTGACTGTCTCCATGCTTGCCCTAAGCAAAATGAGACCTTGGCACATGTCCACCCAGCAGTGACATGTGATGTGTGAATGTTCTTCACTGTGATGTGTGAATGTTCTACGGGAGGTTAGAAAACGAGAGCAAGTTAATTGACACAACACAGCTGATGAGGCCCCAGGCTAGGATTTACACACACATTAGTGGGCTGGCAAACCCTGCACTCATTCTGCTACACTGTGCTGCTTTTTCTCAAAGTCTCAGTTACAGTTGAAATTCCCTGATTCTCTAACAGTGACATTTCTGGCATCAGGATTGGCAGTTGGGGAAATATATTAATTTGGGATATATATTCTTTACCTGACTTCTCTCAGACACTAGTCAGCAAGCATCTTTGCCTTTTTGCAGCATCACCATATACCCAGCTATCGAGTCATCAGATTTATTTATTTCTGATCTAAAGGTATTTTTTCATAAGTGTTTTAGTACATTGCTTACTAGCATAAGAAACTAAGCTCTAAGTATCATTCAAGGATGTGGATGACAAAGTAGTCGGGATTAGGGCAACACTGCCCTTTTCCCTGGCAAGAAGCCTCCTTCAGCAGAAGTCAGGAAGTAGCTTGAGTCCTCCTCACAAATGCCTCCTACAGGCCACCGTTGGAAGGGTGCACTACGAGTGTACCCCTTTGTAGGAGTCCATGCCTTGACAGGAGTCAGATGGCCTAGCACTCTGTATGCTTTCAGCAAGACCACAACCTACCAACCCTTCCCTTCCTTCAACAGTCCCAGCCTCTTGACCCTACCTATTTTGGGGACAGTTAGGACTAAGCTGATGGTGCCCTTTATAAAAAGACTTCCAAGTCATCCCTCATTTCCCATACTGACACCTCCAAACTTTGTATATCACTTCTTTGGACCCCAATTCCTACTCTGTCCCATATCCTATATCTTTTTTCATTTGTCTTTGATACTCAAGGTCAGTCATCAGCAAAATCCCCTGCATCCTCAAACTCTTCTGTGAATGTATTTTTTAACCTTCCTTCTCTGGGGAAAACCTGCCTCTCCTCTGAGGTTCCTGTTTCCCCTGAAACTCTCTTTCTCCTCTTTGCTGCTTACAGTACATCTTCTCTCTTCCATAAAAACATCCGACTTTGAATCTCATGCCATCACTTACTACCCACCCTTTACCCCCACTGTTGCAGACATCTACTGCCCCAGGTCACTTACCCTTACGCATTAAATATAGGTCCTGATCACTGTCACTTTTTCTAGCACTGCTACTGTGTTCATACTTGTTGTTTTCAATATTCATAAAGATGATCTTTCCAATATTTTCCAGGCTCCATCCTCCATCAGCTATTCACTTGCATGGTTATGCCCTTGCTCTTTTCCTTACTAATAACTGCAATGTATCCTAAAACTGAATTCCAAACATTTTACTCTAACAACCACCTTTTATATTTCCATGGTACTGCCTCTAGTACCTTAATACCAGTAATCCCCCACACCCACAAAAATGTAACCTATGGATCCTACCATCTTTCCACTCTCTCTTATCCCCTTTATTCTTCACCACCCACGTTGCCAAGTTTAAATTTCATGGTTCATCATTATAGTCATTCTTTTGTAAACATTAACTCCCTTCTGTCTCTTGTGTTTCATTGTAACTTCTTTGCTAAACAAGAATTCTAGTAAAGTCCAATTCTCCACCCACTCTTACCTTCTCTCCTACAACTGCATGATCTGGCTCTGAGTTTCCTAATACTCTCTTCATTACTCTCTTTTCTGCCTGCACTGGCTTTCTCACTGTTCCTTGAATATGCCTCAAGAGTTTTGCAATTGCTGTTTCCTCCTTCAGAAGTGCTATTTCCCCAAATATCTACATGGTTTTCCCTCTTACTTCCTTCAAGTTTTCTGTACAAATATTGACTTCTTGATGCCACTCTTTCTAAAATTTCAACTCCTACACACTTTTCCTGTCTCCATTCATTGCCTGATTTTTTATCCTTAGCACTTTTATCTAACATTCTTAATTTTCACTTTTATTTTTTTTATTGTCTACTCCTCCACCACTAGCATGTAATCTCCCTGAGGGTAGGTATTGTTTGTTTTATTCATTGTGCTATCTCTAGCTTCCTAGAACAGTTACTGGAATATAAAAAATGTACAGAAAATAGATATTGACCAAATGAATGAATTGAGAATGAAGAAATAAGGGAGAAAAGATAGGAGAGAAGGAAGAATGGAACTTGACTCTAAATTTAGAATAGTGGGACTAGGAACCAAGATGGCAGAGTAGAAGGACTTGCTCTCACTCCCTCTTGTGAGAACACCAGGATCACAACTAGCTGTTGGACAATCATTGACAGGAAGACACTGGAACTCACCAAAAAAGATACCCCACATCCAAAAACAAAGGAGAAGCCACAATGAGATGGTAGGATTGGCGCAATCACAGTAAAATCAAACCTCATAACTGCTGGGTGGGTGACTCACAGATGGGAGAAGACTTATACCACAGAAGTCCACCCACTGGAATGAAGGTGCTGAGCCCCACAACAGGCTTCCCAACCTGGAGATCTGGCAACAGGAGGAAGAATTTCTAGAGAATCAGACTTTGAAGCCTGGTGGGATTTGATTGCAGGACTTCAACAGGACTGGGGAAAACAGAGACTCCACTTTTGGAGGGCACACACATAGTAGTATGCACATTGGGACCCAGCGGAAGGAGCAGTGACCCCAGGGGAGACTGAACCAGACCTACCTGCTAGTGTTGGAGGGTCTCCTGCAGAGGTGGGGGGTGGCTGTGACTCACTGTGGGGACAAGGACACTGGCAGCAGAAGTTCTGGGAAATACTCCTTGGCATGAGCCCTCACAGAGTCTGTCATTAGACCCAACAAAGAGCCCAAGTAGACTCCAGTGTTGGGTTGCCTCAAGCCAAACAAGCGACAGGGAAAGAACCCAGCCCCACCCATCAGCAGTCAAGTGGATTAAAGTTTTACTGAGCACAACCCAACAGAGCAACAGTCAGCTCTACCCACCACCAGTCCCTCCCAATAGGAAACTTACACAGGCCTCTTAGAGAGCCTCATCCACCAGAGGGCAGACAGCAGAAGCAAGAAGAACTACAATCCTGCAAACTGTGGAACAAAAAGCACATTCACAGAAAGGTAGACAAGATGAAAAGGCAGAGGACTATGAACCAGATGAAGGAAGAAGATAAAACCCCAGAAAAACAACTAAATGAAGAGGAGATAGGCAACCTTCCAGAAAAAAAATTCAGAATAATGATAGTGAAGATGATCCAGGATCTCAGAAAAAGAATGGAGGCAAAGATCGAGAAGCTGCAAGAAATGTTTAACAAAGACCTAGAAGAATTAAAGAACAAACACCTAGAATAATAAAAGAACAAAGAAACAGAGATGAATCATATAATAACTGAAATGAAAACTACACTAGAAGGAATCAATAGCAGAATAACTGAGGCAGAAGAACGGATAAGTGACCTGGAAAACAGAATGGTGGAATGCACTGCTGCAGAACAGAATAAAGAAAAAAGAATGAAAAGAAATGAAGACAGCCTAAGAGACCTCTGGGACAACATTAAACAGAACAACATTCACATTGTAGGGGTCCCAGAAGGAGAAGAGGGAGAGAAAGGGTGAGAGAAAATATTTGAAGAGGTTATACTCGAAAATTTCCCTAGCATGGGAAAAGAAATCGCCACCCAAGTCCAGGAAGTGCAGTGAGTCACATACAGGATAAACCCAAGGAGAAACACAATGAGACACATAGTAATCAAATTGGCAAAAATTAAAGACAAAGAAAAATTATTGAAAGCAGCAAGGAAAAAAATGACAAATAACATGCAAGAGAACTCCCATAAGTTAACAGCTGATTTCTCAGCAAAAAAGATACAAGCCAGAAGGGAGTGGCCTGATATACTTAAAGTGATGAAAGGGAAGAACCTACAACCAAGATTACTCTACCCAGCAAGGATCTCATTCAGATTTGATGGAGAAATCAAAAGCTTTACAGACAAGTAAAAGCTAAGAGAATTCAGCACCAACAAATTAGCTCTATAACAAATGTTAAAGGAACTTCTCTAAGTGGGAACCACAAGAGAAGAAAAGGACCAACAAAAACAAACCCAAAACAATTAAGAAAATGGTCATAGGAACATACATATTGATAATTACCTTAAAAGTGAATGGATTAAATGCTCCAAGTAAAAGACATAGGCTTGCTGAATGGATACAAAAACAAGACCCATGGCTTCCCTGGTGGCACAGTGATTGAGAGTCTGTCTGCCGATGCAGGGGACATGGGTTTGTGCCCAGGTCCGGGAAGATCCCACATGCCACGGAGTGGCTGGGCCCGTGAGCCATGACCACTGAGCCTCCGCATCCAGAGCCTGTGCTCTGCAACGGGAGAGGCCACAACAGTGAGATGCCCGCATACCACAAAAAAAAAAAAGAAAGAAAAAAAGAAATGAAGTACAGGGAAGAAAACGTAAAAAACACAAACACATGGAAGCTAAACAATATGTTAGTAAATAACTAAGAGATCACTGAAGAAATCAAAGAAGAAATCAAAATATACCTAGATACAAATGACAATGAAAATACGATGATCCAAAACCTATGGGATGCAGCAAAGGCAGTTCTAAGAGGGAAGACTATAGTTATACAAGCCTACCTCAAGAAACAAGAAAAATCTCAAATAAAAATTCTAACCTTACACTTAAAGGAACTAGAGAAAGAAGAACAAACAAAACACAAAGTTAGCAGAAAGAAAGAAATCATAAAAATCAGAGCAGAAATAAATGAAATACAAACAAAGAAAACAATAGCAAAGATCAATAAAACTAAAAGGTGGTTCTTTGAGAAGATAAACAAAATTGATTAGCCAGACTCATCAAGAAAACGAGGGAGAGGACTCAAATCAATAAATTAGGAATGAAAAAGGAGAAGTTACAACAGACACTGCAGAAATACAAAACATCCTAAGAGACTACTACAAGCAACTTTATGCGAATAAAATGGACAACCTGGAAGAAATGGACAAATTCTAAGAAAGGTATAACCTTCCAAGACCGAACCAGGAAGAAATAGAAAATATGAACAGAACAATCACAAGTAATGAAATTGAAACTGTGATTAAAAAATCTTCCAACAAACAGAAGTCCAGGACCAGATGGCTTCACAGGTGAATTCTATCAAACATTTAGAAAAGAGCTAACACCCATCCTTCTCAAACTCTTCTAAAAAATTGTGGAGGAAGGGACATTCCCAAACTCATTCTATGAGGCCACCATCACCCTGATACCAAAACCAGACAAAGATACTACAAAAAACAACCATACAGACCAACATCACTGATGAATATAGATGCAAAAATCTTCAACAAAATACTAGCAAACAGAATCCAACAACACATTAAAGGAATCATACACCATGATCAAGTGGGATTTATCCCAGGAATGCAAGGATTCTTCAATATACGCAAATCAGTTAATGTGATACACCATATTAACAAATTGAAGAAGAAAAACCATATGATCATCTCAATAGATGCAGAAAAAGCTTTTGACAAAATTCAACACCCATTTATCATAAATTCTCTCCAGAGAGTAGGCATAGAGGGAACATACCTCAACATAATAAAGGCCATATATGACAAATGCACAGCAAATATCATTCTCAATGGTGAAAAACTGAAAGCATTTCCTCTAAGATCAGGAATGAGACAAGGATGTCCACTCTCACCATTATTTTTCAACATAGTTTTGGAAGTCCTAGCCATGGCAATCAGAGAAGAAAAAGCAATAAAAGGAATACAAATTGGAAAAGAAGAAGTAAAACTGTCACTGTCTGCAGATGACGTGATACTATACATAGATAATCCTTAAGATGCCACCAGAAAACTTCTAGAGCTAATCAATGAATTTGGTAAAGTGGCAGGATACAAAATTAATGTACAGAAATCTCTTGCATTCCTATACACTAATGATGAAAAATCTGAAAGAGAAATTAAGGAAACACTCCCATTTACCATTGTAACAATAAGAATCAAACACCTAGGAATAAACCTACCTAGAGAGACAAAAGACCTGTATGCAGAAAACTATAAGACACTGATGAAAGAAATTAAAGATGATACCAACAGATGGAGAGATATACCATGTTCTTGGATTGCAAGAATCAATATTGTGAAAATGACTATACTACCCAAATCAACCTACAGATTCAATGCAATCCCTATCAAATTACTAATGGAATTTTTTACAGAACTAGAACAAAATATCTTAAAATTTGTATGGAGACACAAAAGACCCCGAATAACCAAAGCAGTACTGAGGGAGAAAAGTGGAGCTGGAGGAATCAGACTCCCTGACTTCAGACTATACTACAAAGCTACAGTCATCAATACAATATGGTAGTGGCACAAAAACAGAATTATAGATCAATGGAACAAGATAGAAAACCCAGAGATAAACCCATGCACCTATGGTCAACTAATCTACAACAAAGGAGGCAAGGATATACAATGGAGAAAGGAGAGTCTCTTCAATAAGTGGTGCTGAGAAAACTGGACAGCTACGTGTAAAAGAATGAAATTAGAACACTTCCTAACACCATACACAAAAATAAACTCAAAATGGATTCAAGACCTAAATGTAAGCCTGGACACTATAAAACACTTAGAGGAAAACAGGAAGAACACTCTTTGACATAAGTCACAGCAAGATCTTTTTTGATCCACTTTCTAGAATAATGGAAATAAAAACAAAAATAACAAATGGGACCTAATGAAACTTAAAACCTTTTGCTCAGCAAAGGAAACCATAAACAAGGCGAAAAGACAACCCTTAGAATGGGAGAAAATATTTGCAAATGAATCAATGGACAAAGAAGATTAATCTCCAAAATATATAAACAGCTCATGCAGCTCAATATTAAAGAAACAAACAACCCCATCCAAAAATGGGCAGAAGACCTAAATAGACATTTCTCCAAAGAAGACATACAGTTGGCCAAGAAACACATGAAAAGGTGCTTAACATAACTAATTATTAGAGAAATGCAAATCAAAACTACAATGAGGTATCACCTCACAGCAGCTAGAATAGGCATTATCAGGATATCTACAAACAACAAATGCTGGAGAGGCTGTGGAGAAAAGGGAACCCTCTTGCACTGTTGGTGGAATGTAATTTGATACAGCCACTATGGAGAACAGTATGGAGGTTCCTTAGAAAACTAAAAATAGAATTACCATATGATCCAGCAATCCCACTACTGGGCATATATCCATAGAAAACCATAATCAAAAAGACACATGCACCCCAATTTTCATTGCAGCACTATTTACAATAGCCAGGTCATGGAAGTAACCTAAATGCCCATCAGCAGACGAATGGTTAAAGAAGATGTGGTACGTATATACAATGGAATATTACTCAGCCGTAAAAGGAAGGAAATTGGGTCATTTGTTGAGACATGGATGGATCTAGAGACTGTCATACAGAGTGACATAAGTCAGAAAGTGAAAAACAAATAACGTATATTGACGCATGTATGTGGAACCTAGAAAAATAGTACAGATGAACCGGTTTGCAGGGCAGAATTTGAGACACAGATGTAGAGAAGAAACGTATAGACACCAAGGGGGGAAAGCGGCGGGGTGGGGATGGTTGTGTGATGAATTGGGAGATTGGGATTGACATGTATACACTGATGTGTATAAAATTGATGACTAATAAGAACCTACTGTATAAAAAAGTAAATAAAATAAAACAAAAATTAAAAAGAACAAAAAACTAATACTAAACTTTCTTTGGGTTATTTGTATGGAAATATGTTAATATAATCATTTCAGACATTACATGAAATTCCTAAAAATCTTATATGTTCTGGTATAATGTTAAAGTCATAATTCTAGTTCTTATTTTAAAATGTATATCTCAGAAATAACTAAATTTCCCTGTCAATTGCATTATTATGAACTTTCATCAAATCTTTAACTGTGGTCATTTTTAAGTCTTTTGTCATTTACAGACAATTTTGGGTGTACTCTGATGCTTTTGCAAAAATGTTCCTATAAAAGGGTTTCATCTTCAAGGAATTCATGGAAAAGACTGACAAGAACAGGTTTCTGGTAACTGACTATACTGCTGAACTGAATGAATAAGCATTTTCAGAACTCTAATGGAAAACTGATGAATTCATTAAAGTGCTAACAAAAGATCAATATAAAAAAAATTAATTACATGGGACTGAGTGAACTGATGAGGATGATTATAATTTTTGTGACTTTCTCTTTGAATAAAAAAAATTTAGAACAGTGAAACAAGGTAAATCTTTGTTGAAAAAATAAATATCAATTTTATTATATCAATACAAATTTGATTTGACTCATTTTAAATTTTTCAGAGTGAAATTAATGAAAATTAATAACATCAGTAATTAAATTTTTACAGAATAAAATTAATGAAATAAAACTTTTTGATCCAGATTTCAATATCTTTGTTTGCCAAGTCTTTTACCTTTGCCTAAAGGAAACGTAGCAGCAGCTTTGGAACTCAATTACCTCTGTACCTTAGCATTCACAGAAAGGGGATAGGTAAGAGCTGTCAGCTTGTGACAACTGGACCTAGATATTTTTTTCAGTTTAACGTATGCATTATCAGAAGGGCTGATGTCATGATTAGGCAATCCTCTAAAATGCCATAGTTCTCTACCATTACAAAATTATAGTTATTTTGGTATTTTTATCAATATAGGTGAGAATTATAGTTATTTTACCCCATACAAGAAAAAAAATCACTGCTATTATAAATGCTATGGAAATTGGTCACATGCTGATATAAGTTATGCTAGCCCAAATACGTAGCTATTACGGCTAATGATATTTATGCTGCAACTATTCTTCCTGACGGTTGGAAGGATAGGAAGTCCCATGGGCTTTGATGAGGGAACTTCTGAAGGGTGGAAAGAACCAGGGACTGAAAAGCCAGTGGAGTTTTCCTGGCAGATTTAAAACTTTTGATTTGGAACAAAGATGACAATTTGTCTGCAAGTGTTCAGACAGTGTCTACCTTCTAAGGGGTTTATTACAGCAATCATTAGCAAGTTTCTTTTTCTGGAGGGCCAAAGCCACATGTGTATTTATAGTTAATTTCCATATCATTTACATATGGCTACATCCACTCCACTTTCCATTCTCAAGACTTTTTCAAGTAAGAATGTATTGTCTTGGTAGTGTATATATGTCCATGCCACTCTCTCACTTTGTCCCAGCTTACCCTTCCCCCTCCCTGTGTCCTCAAGTCCATTCTCTATGTCTGTGTCTTTATTCCTGTTCTGCCCCTAGGTTCTTCAAAACCATTTTTTTTGTTTGTTTTAGATTCCATATATATGTGTTAGCATACGGTATTTGTTTTTCTCTTTCTGACTTACTTCACTCTGTATGACAGTCTCTAGGCCCATCCACTCACTACAAATAACTCAATTTGTTTCTTTTTATGGCTGAGTAATATTCCATTGTATATATGTGCCACGTCTTCTTTACCCATTCCTCTGTCGATGGACAGTTAGGTTGCTTCCATGTCCTGGCTATTGTAAACAGAGATGCAACGAACCTTGTGGTACGTGACTCTTTGAATTATGGTTTTCTCAGGGTATATGCCCAATAGTGGGATTGCTGGGTCGTATGGTAGTAATAGTTTTAGTTTTTTAAGGAAACTCCATACTGTTCTCCATAGTGGCTGTATCAATTTACATTCCCACCAACAGTGCAAGAGGGTTCCCTTTTCTCCACACCCTATCCAGAATTTATTGTTTGTAGAGTTTTTGATGATGGCCATTCTGACCGGTGTGAGGTGATACCTCATTGTAGTTTTGATTTGCATTTCTCTAATGATTAGTGATGTTGAGCATCCTTTCATATGTTTGCTGCCAATCTGTATATCTTCTTTGGAGAAATGTATAGCTAGTGGGAAGCAGCCACATAGCACAGGGAGATCAGCTCAGTGCTTTGTGACCACCTAGAGGGATGAGATAGGGAGGGTGGGAGGGAGACACAAGAGGAAAGAGAAATGGGGATATATGTATATGTATAGCTGATTCACTTTGTTATAAAGCAGAAACTGACCCACTATTGTAAAGCAATTATACTCCAATAAAGATGTTAAAAAATGTATTGTTTATGCCTTGAGGTTTGTTATTTTATAGGATTCCTTCTTTTTTCTTGATGACCTTTTATTAAATCATTATCATTGTTGTGACTTCTAAATGTCATCGGAGAACAGTGGGTGGTAGGGTAGAAGGTCTTGGTGAAGATGGGCTATAAGGTTCATGCTAAGACAAAATGATGTAAGAGCCACATTGGTACTTCCTGTTGCTCCAGCACATATTTATATCTTGATGCTCTTGCTTCCTCAGCCTGCTGGAGTTTTCCAACATTTTAGTCACTTTTCAAGACTTAGTGTACATGCTGCCACCTCCATTAAGAGTGCACTGACTGCTCCTTTCTCTTAGCTCTCACGGTGATTTTCTTTTACCTTTGTTGCAATATTTCTTTTTCTCTTGGTCTTGCTTCATAGCGATGGCTAGTCATGTTGACCTCTCTGTTTCACCTGTTAAATTATAAGCTTTCTGAAGTCAGAGGCTTGCTCTGAATCCCCTCTGCCTATTCTCTACGATGCCCAACCCATGGCTCTTTCATGTGAGCTGCTCAGTATACATGTGTTGAATAAATGAGAAGATGTTATCTAGCATACCTTCCTCTTTGCTGTCTTGTGTTTTTTGGAATCTGTGCATGGACCTCTGTAACCTCAGCTCAATTTAATAGAAAAGAAAAAAGTGCCTACTGTGCCTCCCACATGGTCATCTGAAGGGCTCTTTAGCCTTGGTGTTTTCAGAACATCTGAAATCCCAGAATAGTACCATGGTTTATGCTTCAAACAGTATCAAATTTAATATTTACCTTAGTTTGAGTTTGAACCCGACTGTAGCTCCCCACACTGGTATCCCTTTTTAACTGGCAGTTTTCTAATCCTGAGGTCTAGAAACATGAGTTTGCTATTTTAAACAATTAAGTTTTCACACATGTTTTACAGGGTGAGTTTGGACCACCACGTAATAGTAGCCTTTCTAATGTTGGCTGGCATATCAATTCCTGTATCACACCTCAAAGAGCATTCAGACTTCAGTTCCAGAAAGTCCCTCTGACCTGATAGATTGGAATATTTACTTGGAGAAGAGGCTTTGGAGCTAATAAATGAAACAAAACAAAACAAAGCTGAGTAAAATTCTGGCCTTGTGATTTATTTGATCAGGCACTTAATCTAGCTGGATCTGAGGAAGGGATAATACTTACCTTACAAGGTTATTGTGAGGTTATTGTGCCCAGAACAAAGTAATTGCTAAATATACAAGGTAGAATTTCCCAGTCAATTAATCAACAACTATTATTAACCATTTGCAATGTGTAAATCCTAGTATTAGACATTATGTAGAGAGAGGGATATAAAGGATACATATAATTTATTTCCACAAAAACAGACCACACTCTGAAGGCACTTTGACTCCATTTACAAACAGGATTATTTCTCATGCTGTGGCTATTTTGAGAAAGTGATTTGTGATTAAGCAACAAGTTCTGATTCCATCTGTCATGAGTTCCAATTTAACTGGGGCCATTTCACGGGAATTGGAATATTCAGAAGTCTGTGGGTGGTATGAACCAACACTTCAGGTTTATTTTAAGCTTAAAATTGCAAATCATGCTAAAGTTCCCCAATATGGGCAGGGAAAACTGACAGATCAAGTTCCAATTTCATATATTGTCCTTTCTGCACACTGTCCAAATCTTTTTTTTAAATGAATTTTCAATGAGATAACGAAGACTTTAATCTGATTTTATTTGTTCTCTACATTCCAATGATGATACAATGATAAACTAACCCCTATAGGTTTAACATGAATAGTTAATAACCACGGTGTGTTTAAAAAGCCACATACATTTTAAAAGAAACAACAGAATTATTTCTTCTTGGTCTTCCCATTCATAGGCATTACACAGTAAGTTGACTTAAAAAATAAATAAAGCAGAAGCCCCTTCCCCGTTCCCCTTATTGGTAACCCCACAATTCAATTCATTCTGAACCAACAGGTTGCTATGGTAGCAGGAGAGTCAGGGTTACAGCACCGCTCTGCAGTGTGAAATCAGCACAGCGCTGGAGCCGCTTCAAAATTCATGAGACGGGTGGGAGCAATTTTGTGCTTGAACCTTCCGGCTTCTTGCATCTCTAGGAAAATAAAAATAAGAAGGCTGCAGTGCCAACCTGAGCCTCTTTGGTGGTTTAGCGGCCTTTCCAGAGTGTTGGAGGGAGTAAGCCACGGTGTGTGCTTTCTAGTTATTGAGTTTAAGATCTGATCCTGATGAGACTCGTATTATTATAGGAAAGTTACATGTGACAAAACATAATGAGAAGAGTTTCTAATTTTGTGTTCTATACTTCTATTCATTACCAGCCAGAGCTAAACTAAAGGTTTAATTTTAAAAATGCGTATGTTCAACAGATACACTGCGACTGTATTATAATTGGAATGGTTGGAGCACAGAATTCAATATAATATAAAATGCTCACTTTTGAGTCTGCCCATTATGTGAAAACTGCCTTCTTAATACATGTAAATCTCTGTGATATATATAAGATATGTGATAAGATATGTGAATATATATTATGCACAGGCACGTAATATATGCACATTTAAAAGGCATTTTTCACATAATGAACAGACTCATGCGATAAACTCCACATATGTTAATCTTACATGTACACATATGCAAATATACATAAGTATACTGTTTATTTATTTTACTTCTTTAAAGTCTTAACAAGTTTAATAATTGCTAATATCACTTAATATACTCTCCCCATTCTCTCCTCATAAGGAATTGTTGTCTCTCCTTTACCCAGCTGAAATCCTAACCTCTCCTGTGAATGCAGCTGTGACTATAAAATTAAAGAAAAATAGCTATAAAAAGATAGGTAAGCCAACAGACCAGCCTGATTTCTTAAATGCACAGTTTATTCTTACTTGCCATGAATTGAAAGTATCTTGGGACTAAGGGTGCCTTGGAGCTAGAGATGTGTTGTGTCTAGTCCATTAGTCTGCCTCTGTGGAAGTGCTCAGATAGGGACTTCAGGGGAGGAATGATGTACCACCATGATGTTCTATGCCTCAGTGACCTGGCATATTCCATTCCCTCCATCTGGATGGTCCTCCATTTTGTCTTTCTACCAACCTTCTGTTCATTCTTTAAGATGTGACCTTGTGAAGGCTTTTCAGACACGACTTTGTCCTACTTCCCGCCCTGTGTACCCTGCCTTCACTGTCTTCCCAGATTTAGTCTTTTCCTTCTTTGTAGTAACTACTCCTTCACCAGCACCTACTGTATTCTACTGTAATTATCTATTTCTATGTAACTTGATGATAAAATATTGAGCTTCTTAAAAACAGGGAACATGTAGTAAGGAACTGTGTATTTTTTGTTTGTTTTTGTATGCTCAGCACTCCACTCCTTCTTTCTTCTGCTCACACCACCACACCTTGCCTCTCCCCATTTCATATGTATGTGTTGGGGCTGGTAACTGTGGTACCTCCCCACCTGCAACCACAGAACCACACGGCATCCTGAGTTTGTTCAATCATGGTACTCCATCCTCTTAGTTATGGCTTAGGGATGGGCATGTGATCCAAGCTGGGCTCATCAGCGTTCTTCCCTAAGAATTTATATATGATGCTATGAGAGAGAATTTATTAGGACTTTGAATATTTTATGCCTGCATATGTCTATTGCCTTGTTGGACTCCCAGGCCTGAGGCTGATGAAAGACATGGCAGAAAGAGGAATGTGTCCAGGGAAAACTGAAGTGAGACTTAATTGACCAGGGGCTACTACCAATCACTGACAAAACTTAGAGAGATCAGACTATGAGTGAGATCAGCCTGGAAAGCCAGCAAGGCAAGCAGCCTTTGGTTGGACAAGGGCCATTGTCCCAGGGTGCCAGTAAACTTCTCCAGGAAGCAGGCCCTGAGATGGAGGTAAGGGTTCAAAATGTTTATTGAGGGGTAACACTCCTGAGAGAAAAAGGGAGTGTTGGTTTGTGCCCTTAGGAGCTGCCCAGGTGAAATCTGAAACTGGCCCCCATACACAGAGGGCAAGGAAGGACCAAAGAAAGAGGCAAACCACACCAGGTTTGTAGGTGGCAGTTTCAATAAGCCAGGGAAAGTTGTCTCGGGAGCTGCAAGATGGGTAGATCTCCACCCCAACCAGCCAGAATCTTAAAAGTCTATATAGAGGCCTTAATGGGCTCAGTCATGTGGTAAGTCCAGATGGGCTCACAATGCCCTACTCTTTCAAGGTTACATGCTTGGAAAACTCCCACTGTGGGAATGGTGGGCAGAAAGTATGTTCCAAGGACAGTCCCGCACTCAGACATTGATCAAGACCACCCAAGAAAAGCAGGACCCCAGCCTGAAAGTTGAGTCTGACACCCTGAAGGAGTTAACGTCTGGAGGCTGTCAGCTAATGTCTTGCAAATAGGCAGAAAGTTGTTTCTTGCAGTGAGATCTGGGAGCTGCACCTCTGTGTCTGAAACACTTGAAAACAAGAGGGAGATGATGACACTGCAGAGGATTCTAATTATTTCCTGGGGTTTCTAGGGGTTCCTAGGACACATATGTCTTCCTCTGACCCTATAGACACCATTTTAAGGAGAAAATCTGATGAGGTAGGAGATGATCTAAGAGACCTAGTATTTTTTTTTTTTTTAAACAGGATTTTTTTAGATAGTAATTTTTGGGTTAGGGTCTGTTACTGCCCTTTTTCAAGGGGTGGGAGGCTTGTTTGTTTTTGTTTTTTGCGGTACGCGGGCCTCTCACTGTTGTGGCCTCTCCCGTTGCGGAGCACAGGGTCCCGACACGCAGGCCCAGCGGCCATGGCTCACGGGCCCAGTCGCTCCGCGGCATGTGGGATCTTCCCAGACCGGGTCACGAACCCGTGTCCCCTGCATCGGCAGGCGGACTCTCAACCAGTGCGCCACCAGGGAAGCCCAGAGACCTAGTATTTTTAACAACTGGAAAGTTATTTCCTGAAGAGACTGTTCAAATTATTGTATTGGATATTAGGTTGTTTTTCTGGTAATCCAGTAATGAGGGCTCAGGAGAATGACTGAATTAGTTATAGCAAAATAAAGCTTTTTATTCTTTCTCATCACAAAGAAATAGTAATTGAATTTTGTACCCTATCATTAGTGTTATTTTTACTGTCAGATTCATAATGTAGTGCTAGCAAATCGTTACAGAGAAGACCATCTTAGCTGTGAGTGTGTGCAAAGTACTTTCAGGGGATGGTTATTTTTAAGATTTTACATAATTTTAACGTTTTTTTTTTTGGTTGGGAGTGTTGTGGGAAAGAAAAAAAATTTCTACTTCTTGTTCCTTTCCTCTGATAATGTGTTTCTTCCCCTGTATATATATTGTAAATCAACAACAGAGCGTAACAAAGAAAATTGGGTCCTTGCAGTGAAAGCATGTTGGAGGGTAACTCTCACCTGAGGGTGTCAAAGTGACTTATTGATGACATGTTACGTATTGTATTTCATGTGCTCTGACTGCATCCCAGGACACAGCAACAATTAGTCTGGCTGACTTCTCTGTAATGGATGCAACAACTGAAGTCATGTGACGAGGTCAAACTGCAAGAGAAATAATAGCAGAGTGTTGGAGCTGAAACCAGGAGAATGAGAACTTTACTTTCTGCTTCATTCAATTCATTCATTTTAAAATCATTCATTATTGTTTGTTTATTAAATGTAGGGCACTAACTGTTAGGATGACAAAGACAAAACATACAGTTTTGCCTTTGAGGGGCTCACAATCCAATTATGTCAACTGCCCTATGAAAGTATTTATTTGGAAAAAATTATAAAATAGAGCTATGTGTAAATTACTATAGAGCAAGAAGAATTAGACATTTAGGGGAGAGTCTGTGAAACAGTTTCAAATTTTTCTGGTTCATGAAGTAAATACAATAACTTGATATGGACAAACGAAACAAAACAAACACATGAAATCAAATCAAACAAAATAAAAGAAAGCTGATCTAGGTCATAGGCACAGCTGTAAAATCCTAGTCACTTGTATCCAGACTGCTGAGGCACTTCTTGGTGTCCTCCCCAGCCTTCATGCATCATGACTCTCCCTTTATCCTCTTTGAGGATTCTGGGTCTATATAAAAAATCCTGGGAGTTGGGGTCTTGAAATAACAAGGTGCTGTGTTAGCCAAGAAGCGGGTCCTGTTTTCTGCAGGAGGAGAGTCTGCAAGGTGGATCTGAGTTGCTGCCTGTGGACCTTACCTCTTCCTGTGTCTTAGTCCAGCACTTCTCATACTTTAATGTACACACAAATTACCTGGATATCTTGTACAAATGCAGGTTCTGGTTCAGAAGGTCTGGGGTGGGGCCTGAGATTTTACATTCTAACAGGCTCCTCCACGGGGCTGATGTGGCTGGTCTCAGTTCTATAGTTTGAATAGCAAGCCCAGAATCATACTGACCCTATAAGTAGTCTGGGGAAACAAAGACATAAATGGATTTTCTTGGGCATCATGAGATTTCCTATTTTCTGCCCTTTCTCTTCCTGGGACCCCTTTCTGGCTTTTATTTGTACCTAGTGTCTTCTATACACACCTTTATCTTCTTCCTCTAAGAACAATGGTGAGGAATTGGAAGGTCTGAGTCCATGTCTCAATCAAAATTACCTGTGTAATTTTTTAGGTTGCTCCAGTCTCAGTTTCCTCATTTGTAAAAAATAATCAGGCATCAGATAATTTATAGACTCATCCACTTCGCATATTTATGGATCTGTGAATGCCTTGCCTTTGAGGACACTATTGTCATTTTATACTGTTGTATCAATTCCTCTCCAGGAGGATTGCATTGGATTTACTCTTATCTCTAATGGTAGAATGAGAGGTTGAAATCCCTGATAATGGATTGCCCCTAACAGCAAATATGTGGTGAGTGGGATGGATGCCCTTCTTAATGTCTCTGAACTTTTAGTATAGAAGCTGTCTCTTCTTCCAAAAGGTGCAGCTGGTGGTTCTGGATGGGAATAAGAAAGGAGGAAGTGGTGCTACTGTTTTTTTGAGGAATAGCATCATTCAGGCTTCTCTCCTTAAGAGTGATAGGGAGGCTGTGGATGTGAAAGTGCAAAAGTCCTGAAGGCATATATTCATGGTTCTAGAATGATATCCTGACTCTGTGGGAATCATATCTGCTGAGTGTAAAAGGAACAAATAAGTGACTCATGAAATCTTCAATAGGTCATTGAGAATCAGGAAGCACAGCATCTTCTACTATTAAGTTCACAGAATTGATTCATCCAATCACACATGCTGCAAGTTGAATATGTTCTCTGTCCCCAGTCTCTCTACCTCATTCGGATAAGCAACTTCCTGCGATCACTGGGGACAAAGAATTCTTCCAGTGATGAGAAGGTTGATAAGAACATGGAGCTATCCAACCCAAAGGGACATTAAGGAGGAAATAAAGGAGGATGGATATTTCCCATACTTTTCCCATCTGTCGCACACATATTGCCTCCACAAGACTGAGAGCTGCCTCTAGGACAATGTCTGTGCTTTATATGTATGTGTCTTTGACCATATTCAGTCCTTAAACATTTTACATGCAGTGGAATATTAACTGGGATACCTTGGGGTTGAGGGCTTGTACCCTTTGTAACCAACACACTAGTCTTCAAAGGGAAGGAAATTGTAGCTGCTGGGACAGAAAGCCTAAGTCTGAAAGCCACAAGTGAGTCTCATCCCAGTGGCTTTCACGGTAATTTATGCCTAGTTATGTTCCCTGCCACTAGACCCTGAGTCCTTGATCTCTGCTAATGGGTCAAGAGCTGAGAATGAGCTATCAGGGTGGGGGTGAGGGGCACAAAATAGAAGACCCTATGTCCCAGTTTACCCAGAGCAGTGCAGGTTTGAGCCTATTGTCCTCGTGTCTTATCTGTTTAACATTTCCTTGAATTTTTCATTTTTAATGAAGCTTTCCAATTAGAACTTACATTTAAATATGCTGGGGTGAGTTTTGCAGACCCTCCACTGTGTACTTCCAACTGCTGCTACGATCACATAGTTTTGAGATTCTTGTGTAGAGAACAGAGTTCTTTAACACGTGGTTAAATCTGAAAGACAATTGGAAGTTAACTCGTTTCTCCTTTCCCAACCGTTTCTAGGTGCAGTGTAACAACCACTTTTCTTTCAAAGACAGCATGCAGGATGCTTCCTGATAAAACAAAGTACATTCGAACAAGAGATTAGGGGAGGCTAACTCTTCCCAGTATCAGATGGTGGTGGGAGAAGTATATGAAGCTGCTGCACGTGCCAGCTTTGTTGTGCCACCCAGTGATGCTATGACCTTAGCTGTGATCTGTGCGATTCAGATGGTTGCCAGACTGCCATTTGGTGCGGGTTCAGGTCAGTGGAAAAACTCCAAAAATTATAGGTTATGTGACCATGAAATATACATGAGGAAGAGATACTAATCTATTCTGCCATAGAGTGCTTGGAAAGTTATTGGAACATTCTTATTATGGTGGTTTTATAATTTATCCTATGTTGCAAGTCAACAACTGCTTTTTTCTGATGAGTTAAAAAATTTCTATAATAAGCCTTAAAAACAGAAATGAGCTAATGAATGATGAGTGCATGTTAATAATAAATTAACTACTAAGTTTCTATTTCTCAAGAAAGTTGTGATGATCTTTTAATTTGCTTAAAATGTTGCCCATGCTTTTCATTTGCCATGGGAACTCTCATAATAAAACTGACCATAAGAGAGCCAGGAGGCACAAATCTTTTGAGGTAACATGAGCAACTATTTTATTTTTATTTTTTGAATTTTTATTGAAATATAGTTGATTTACAATGTTGTGTTAGTTTCAGGCCTACAGCAAAGTGATTCAGTTATACGCACGTGTGTGTATGTGTATAATTTGTTTTTAGATTCTTTTTCCACTCTAGGCTATTAGAAGATATTGAATAGAGTTCCCTGTGTCCTTATTCGTTATCTATGCCATATATAGTAGTGTGTATATTTTTATCCCAAACTCCTAATTTATCCCTCCCTCCCTTCCCCCCTTTGTTAACCATAAGTTTGTTTTCTATGTCTTAGAGTCTGTTTCTGTTTGGTAAATAAGTTCATTCGTATCATTTTTTTTTTTTTAGATTCCACATACAAGCGATATCATATGATATTTGTCCTTTTCTGTCCGACTTACTTCACTCAGTATGATAATCTCTAGATCCGTTCATGGTCTGCAACTATTTTAAAAGTCAGTAATTATTTTTTGGGAACTGTGCCCCAAATCTATGTCTTTATATGTGTAGGCGAAGATATAGGCACATATCATGATTTTTCATTTAGATCAAATTAGTGCATTTTTAAATTAATCTAACTCATTTTAAATTCCAGGTAACAGTTGCCAATGTGTTGGCTTCATGAGCAGAAGGACATTGCAAATAATTGATTACAGTTTAACATCAGTATTATTAGGTATTTTGATAGAAAACAGTTAATTTAATCCCAATATTTTGCTATTTCTGATATCCTTTCCCCCCTGAAGCCATGGGTATTTAAGCCTGTAAATACACTTCGCTCACTGCAGTTCAGTGAATTTTCAGGAAGGAACAGAGTTTAGCCCAGTTTCCAGAGCAACAAGGCCTAGGTTGGGAAGTGGCACAGTGTCACATCTGCCTCCTTCTCTTGGTCAGACCAAAGCGTGAAGCCAGCTCAGAGGCCAGGGGTGGAAAGAGAGGCTCCACATTCTGATGGAAGGGGTTGCAAAGCCACATTGCAGAGGGACCTAGATGTAGAGAAAGCACTATTTGTTGCCATTTTATCAAACTGCCACAATCTCCTCTTGAAAGTTATACCCACGGATATTATAGATTCTATGTCCTAAATGTGTCTTAAATGAATATTCTTTCCACTCCCATGGCGTGGTCATGGATTAGGGAAGCCTCATCCTCTCTCTCTTTAACAGATTCCTCGCTGCTTTCTTTGCATCCAATTTGACTCTGCTCCACACCATCATCTCTAGCCTGATTTACACCTCATCTGAATATGTCACTCCGCTGTTTAAAAGCTTTTAATAGTTCCTCACAATCTATGAGACAGCGTCCAGAATTATTTTGGCATTGTAAGGTGCTTCATGGTCTTATACCTGTCTGTTTCCAGACTTCTCTTCTGCCACTCTCTAAAACGCATCTTTACACTACTGCTGATTTCCCCACTAACTCTCCAAATATGCTATGATTTCTTATTGTATTTGGACTTTACAGATACTGTACCATTGCATGAAAAAAAACCCTCACTACCCCCAACTCCTTAACCCAATAATTTTCCTGTTTGCAAACACTTATCCTTCAAGGTCTAGCTTACGTGTCATCTCTTCCAGGAAGCCTTCCATATACCCTCAGATTTTGAGGACCGTCTTCTGTGTGCTCAACACTCTTTGGAATAATTCTGTGATAGCAGTTATCATGCTGTATCACAATTAATGAGTTACTTCTCTGACTTGCCTGCTGGACTGTGAGATCACGGAGGGCAGGAACTATGTCTTAGATTTCTGATTATCTAGTTCTTAATACAGTTGACTAACCTGCAGTTATTTTTGTTGTGTTTTCTTCCAAGAGAAATGAAATTAGAATAAATGTAATTACACAGAGGGTAGACAATTTAAATTAACTGCTTTGAATTATACCTACTCTCTCCCTTGTAATTAATTATTGCTTCTAGAAATCCATTTAAAATTTATCAAACAAGGTGATAATGCAATTTTTCAACAAAGGAGATTATTACTTGTGCTTGTAAGTAGAACAGTAGCTCAACTATTAATTCAAGTTTTTAAATTTCAAGCATTTAAATTTCAATTTAATTTTAAATTTCAAGCTTTTAAAATTCAGGCCAGTTCTTTGATTTGTGCACTGACGGTTTTCTTCTATGAAACAAAATGTGGGTTCTCTAAAGATTTTTTTTTCTGATAGTAGTGGGAGGGAGGTGGTAATTCTTTTATATCCAATATAAGAAAAAAGTGTTACAAATATGTTTTTAAAATTTTAATATTAAATCATGTATTATTTCAAAAAATGAAAACTCATCACCCAGACTTAATTGATGATATCATTTTGTTATATGTGAATCTTAACTCTCTTATAAAGGAAATGTTACAAACGTATCCAAAAGCCTCCCCCATTCAATTCTTTTCATTCTCCCCTAGATATAATAATTTATTCATTCGTTTATTCAAAGATAATTATTGAGTACCTACAATTTGTCAGGAACTCTTCTAGGCATGGGGAATACCTGTAAATAAGTCCCTGTCCTCGTGAAATGTATAGTCTAATTTTTTATTGTAGCCTTCACTTAGCAAATTGATGCATGTCATACCAATGTGTGTGTTTATATATATTTACCATGTGCATATATGTTAATAAATGATATATGTTATATCTTGTATACATTAAAAGTCATGTAGTTAATTAACATATAAAGTTAGCATTCATTATATTAAATGACATATTCTATAAATGATATACTACCTGAATATCTTTTTCAACTTTTTCCATCGTAATTATATAGTGTGATTTTCCTTCTTTATTCTACTTAGTTCATTCATTTCGTAGTATTTCATAATATGCTCAGACCAGAGCATATAATGTCTCCATTCCCCCCCTGGTGGATAATAAGGTTGTTTTCACTGTTTTGGTATCACAAATAGTACATGCACATCTCTGAATATGTCTCTTTGTCATATGAGTGAGTTTCTCTTGGACAGCAGCATAGACATGAATTGCTGGGTCAAAAGGCATGTACAACCTCAACTTCTAGAGCTTGCCTTACAAAATGGCTGGAACAATTCACAGTCTTATCGACAATGCATGATTCTGCTTTCCTCACATCACTACCAACACCCTACTGATTTTTTCCCCCAATGTTACGGGTGACTTGAAAATATTTACATTGTTTACTGGTCACTTAATTTTCTCTTCTGAGAAATTCCTGTTGATATTTTTTTTCAGTCTCCTATAGAACTATTTGTCTTTTTCGTATTGATTTGTATGCTTTGTTTTATTTTATTTTAAAAATAAATTATGGATTTTCATAATTAATGGTTATAAATGTTTAAAATACCTTCGTTCTTTTAATTTATCTTTTAACTTTATGATGTTTTATGTTGTGCATAGGTTTTTAATTTTTAAGGTAGTTTAATTTTAGTGTTTTCTTCTTTATGGTTTGTACATTTTGCTTCTTGTTTATTAAATGTCCTAATTTTTATGAAAATTCCCTAATTTTTCCCTAAAATTTCTATATTTTTTCTTAAAAGTGTTGTTGCTTACATTTAGGTTTTTAGCACATCTGGATTTTTAAAAATGATATATTAGATAAGGATCTAGCATTATCCTTTACATGTAGAGATCTACTTATCCCAACATTTTACTTTGGCAAATCCATATTTTCTCCTGTGCTTTGCAATGGCACATTGAATTTTCTTAGGTTTCCCTTTCCCTTTAATGATCCAAGGTCTTGATGGTTCAATCTTGAGTCATTGTATTTGTGTTTGAAGTACAGTCATCCCTTGGTATCCATGTGGGATTGGTTTCAGACTACCCTACAAATACCAAAATCCACAGATGCTCTAATCCCTTATATTAAATGCAGTAGTATTTGCATATAACCTATGCACATCCTCTCATATACTTTAAATCATCTCTAGATTACTTATAGTACCTAATACAATGTAAATGTTATGTAAATAGTTGCTGGTACATGACAATTCAAGTTTTGCTTTATGGAAATTTCTGGAATTTAAAAAAATTATTTTTGATCTGTGGTTGGTTGACTCCACAAATGTGGAACTCAGGAATACACAACACAGATGGTATTGTAGAACTTCCTCTACTCTGAATATAACTCGGGTCTTTTTTGCTCCTTATAGGTTTGAGTAAACTTGGCTGAAATCCTCTTAACTTGGGTGAGTTTTCCATCCTCTTGATTTATTCTTTTTTATTCATACAAGCCAGTTCGTTTCTTTTCTTATCAGTTGGTGCAAAATTCTCTTCTCAAGTGTCCCATGTTCCTTGCTATTTTTACTAGTGGCTTGAGTTGTTGAGTAGAGAGATCATTCCCTCTATGTCGCAGCACCCCACATCCATGGAGGTGGGCCCATTCATTCTGTGATAATGCATTCATACTCCCTTCCCTTTCAAAGTCTGTGATTTAGACTTGTGACACACAGCTCTGGGACATGTAGTTCAGTCCCCTGCTTTACCTGCTTTTCTCTCAGATGCCTCCCTTAGAATCTTGGTGAATAACATTTCAAAATATTGCATTACAAACTCTTTTTTTAAGTTATTAATATGCTTCTCTAGAAACTGCTGTTGCACTCAAAGGAACTGGCTTAGAAGTTTTTTGGACACAACTCTCTGAATGGAGAGGTTAATATTCAATGGCTGTGTTAGTTTTATATTGCTACATAAAAATTACCACAAATTTAGTAGAGTAAAATGACATGTTTTTTATGTTACACTTTCCATGGCATAGTTGGGTTCTCTGTTCAGGGTCTCACCAGCTGAAATCAAAGTGTCAGCAGAGCAAACATCCCATCTGGAGCTTGAGGTCCTCTTCTGCACTCCTTCAGATTGTTTTTAGAATTAAATTCTTTGTGGTTGTAGGACTGAGGTCCCAGCTTTCTTGGTCATTGTTGACCGGGGGTTGTTCTCAGCTTCTTGAGGTTTCCCTCAGGTTCTAAATATGTAGCCTCACCATAGACTATTTACAACACAGCTATCTGTTTTCTTCAGAACCAGTAGTAGCACATCTCTTGGAGCTTCATCTTCTTTTAGAGAGCACACTTGAATAGTTAGACCCACCAGGATAACCTCCTTTAATTAACTTATCGCCCATTTATTAGTAACCTAATAACAGCAGCAATAGTCTACACTGTTCAATACATCACTCATACTCAAGGGGAGGGAATTATACAAGTGAGAACCCCAAGGAGTGGAAACCTTGAGGGCCATCTTGAAATTTGGTTTACCAAAATAGGCTTAAATTCTAAATCCAGTTTCCTTATATTTTGAATACTTGAGTAAGGTTTACTTTCCCTGGCAGGGTTTTTGAGGAAAGACCATTAGATATCACCCTTCCTCCCTGCTCGATTTTTTTTTCAACACATTGAGAAAGCAAACAAAAGAGCCAGCATATGTAGAAACAACGTCACCTTCATTACTTGTAAGTTTAATGGTAAGAATGTAGCTTAGTGACAGAATCAAATAAACTTTTTATCTCCTTTGCTCACCAAATTTAGACTTTGGGTCTACTTGTCCAAGGGCAGATTTTGATCTGGAAGGAAATCATTGCCTCACACCAATCTAGGATGGAAGAAGAAGGGGAAAGAGACCCAAATCCCCACGCTTATGGTTTTTGGTAGATTAATTCCACCCAAGACCTATAATTATTACTCACCAACAAGTAACTGGATCTAGTTCCAGAGAAAGTTTTGTGACAGAGGCTTAAAGTGTTTGAGAAAAATTCTTCCTCATGGAAACCAGAGCACAGGGGAGAGAATTTTCGCTCTAATACTTATTTATGCTTTCAGTGTGTTTCTAAGGATCAGATTTTCCTAAGCTGAATAATTTGAAAATAATAATACATACCTTTTCTCTTCCAACTAAAACCCTAGAAGCACTTGCTGCTTATTGCTGATCAAGTGAGACAAAGAAAACTATTTGGGAAATGTTTACTTCAAAGAGCATAAAAGTTTCACATAAGAATGGGCAACATAAATATTAGATGACATCAATCCAGGATGCATTGAAGCATGGCCAGGATTTCTTAGAATGTGCAGGAGGTGCTCTTTGGGTCCATATTTGAACCCTGAGGGGAGAACTAGCTCATTAGAACTCAAGGTAGAGGAATTATTGTTTCATCCTCACTGCTCTCCCATCTCTGAGCAAGAGGAGCAATCTATTTTCTCTGTATAGAAACTTACTTCTGTAGTCCAAAGTGATTTTAAGTTATCACCAAACTGAATTAAAATGACGTTGGCAAAAACAGTGATGTATTTTGCTCTGCTCCAGACTGCCAACAAGAGGAAAATTAGATTTCTTTGGACTTAGAAATGGAAAGAGGGAAAATACTTATATAACTCTGGTCCACTCACTTCACTTTCCTGTCTAATTCTCAGTCTCTTTATTTGTGAAATAGTAAAAATATCCTCACTATTCAACAGATTTATTACCAGGGCAAAGTTAATAAATATGAAAGTTATATAATTATAATTTATTATCAATTATTATTTACATGATGTGAATCCAAATTTCTAAAATCTTTCTTAAAACATTGATGTTTGAAGGGTATATTAATTCTATAAAACTTTGATTTAGATCACTTTTAACTTCCATCTGACAAGGTAGGAAAATTTCTCTTGAACTTCACAAGGGATTAAAAAGATTTTTTAGTGCTTAAGCTAAATTTGTAATTTGGACTTTTACATTTCTTTATGATTTCCTTTTAGTAGTGCATGACACAGTTTTCTATATGCCACTTTCTCCTAAATTCAACAGATTTTTAAATTTTCAATTCGAGTCTGTGACATGAGAAATAAAGACAGCTTGGACCTGAAGACTCCCAAAAGACTGATGCCTTCTGGATAAGAAAGGAAACCTATTTGCAAAACTCCTATTGATATTGATGTCAATATTCACCTTTGTAGTTTAGGGTTAAGTGTTTTCCATTCCATTATCCATCTCTCAAACTTTGAAAATTTAATTCAAATCCCTTAAGGATGAGTTTATTTGGTTTACTGCCTTCCCTTTGGCATAATTTGAATTCTTGAGTCATGACTCAGAAGGTGTCCAGAATGTCAACAAAACTCAATAATCTTTGGTTAACCAATTTTCTTGAGGATTTCAGAAAATCAAGGACAGGCTGGAAATATTATTCACAAAACAAATACTCTGGGATGTTTACACAAGAGCCTCAAGAAGAGAGAACAAAATGGTATTCAGGATTTCATAGTTCCCTCCACCTTCTGAAGTGATAAAGGAAATAAAGAGGCAAGCAATTCATGAGACTAGGCAAGACCATAGACCTAATGCTTTACCTGTCTATCTAACCACCAAAGCATCCAGGAGAAAATAATTAAAAATAATTGAAAACTGTAATTAAGGCATTATGTATATACTATAAAACACACATGCAAATGTAAAAAATAATTTAAAAAACTACATTAAATTGGCTGTTAGATCAAATAAGTCATGTAAATCAAGCCCTTGGGTATCTGCTTGGTTGATAACTTCCAAGCTAAACTTACAAGTTTGTCTCAATTTGTTCAGTTTTCTTGACCTATGGGTGAGTACTTCATGGGTGTATGCTAATTTTACTAGCAAAGTGTTTTCCTGAGCAAGATTTATTTTGTGCTTTCATTCATTCAGCCAGCATTTATTAAGTACCTGTGGTGTATAAGGTACCACACTAAAAGCTTTGTGATGACTTCCATGTGAAAATGGATAGGCCCTTTTAAACAACAGTTTTTACAGAAGGCACAACATTACTTTATTAACACCAAATTCTGCAATAGTATAAAGAATTACTTTTTAGCTTCCAGGACAATCTTCAGGTGATACCTACAACATGTCAAAATAAACAACCTACCTCTTAAAGCGGAATATCTCAGGTGAGAAATGAAATATTTAGAATCCTTTAAGCGTGAGAATTTCTGTTAGCAGGGATCATTCAGAACCACCCACCAAGACCAGGCCATCCATTCAATCATTCATTCATTGATTAACTTAGTAAATATAAATGGATACAGAGTATATGGCAGGAACTGTTGCTTCTGAGATACAACCGTGACCCAGGCACAGCCCCTGCCTTCAGATAGTCCAGGTAAATGGGTATTTGTAAGGCTTTTATAATGCAGTCTGGCCAGTGGTACAACAGTGGTGGGTATAAGGTATCACAGAGGTTCCCAGGTGTGATGTGGACCACAGTCTTGGATCTCAGGGTAAGCCTCCTGAAGAATATTTAAGTAATAATAAGGAATATCTATGTCAAGTCAATAGTGGTGTAATCCAGGTGATGGGGAGGAAAAGTGTAGCTCTAAGAAGGAATAGGGCTTCCCTGGTGGCGCAGTGGTTGACAGTCTGCCTGCCGATGCAGGGCACACGGGTTCGAGACCCGGTCCGGGAAGATCCCACATGCCGCGGAGCGGCTGGGCCCGGGAGCCATGGCCGCTGAGCCTGCGCGTCCGGAGCCTGTGCTCCGCAACGGGAGAGGCCCCAACAGTGAGAGGCCCGCGTACCGCAAAAAAAAAAAAAAGAAAGAATAACATGCAGAAAGTCCTAAATTGAGAGAGAATATGATGCGTATTCAGACTCTGCAAGAAATTCAGTATCTTGAGCATAGTATTGGTGAGGCAGGTACTGGCAATGTTGAGAAATGAAGCTGAAGAGTTGGCAGTGTAGGATGAAGGGCCCCTTTGGAACAGGCTAAGCTATTTGACTTTTATCCTGAGGGCAAAAGGGAGCAACACTCTGAATACTGGTGCGGATCACCTCTTTTGTGCCCAGCACTGTCCAGGCACTGCTGGAAATTCTAATAATGTGAAAGATCTGTTCTGTGGCCCCTGAAGAACCTCTGAGTTAGCTGGGGTGATAGGAGAAACAAACAAAACAATTAGGGAACAGTTTCCAACATTAACCAAATACTAGGCCAGCTATGTGGCTCTGACCACCAAGAGTTGCATTGTGGGTGAAAATTGAAGAGGGAGAGGTCAGTGGGGCTGAATGAGGTGGTAGGACACCCATATTTAGAGAATTAATTTCCATGTGGGTTCATACTGTTTACTGTTCTTCAAGCCAGAGAACTTAGTATCCTCCAGTTTTTTTGGTCTGTATAAGACATCATACAAGCTCTGGCCCTTCCACTTGCAATGGTTGCCCCTCCAAACTGCCTTCTCTAACTAGCCTAACCAGACTGAACTTTGTGAAGTGTTAAAACATGTGTTTAGTGTCTTTATTTTTTTTTTTAAGTTTTCATTTCCTTTTCATAGAAGGGTGTCCAGATCATACAGCTAGAAAATAATTGGATTTGGGTTAAATTCTCACCCCAAGAGTCAGGGTGAAGGACACAGGGTTTAGGAGACCTCATATTATGAAAGCAGCTGTTGAGTTCCTCATTATGGCCAATTGTTTTCTTTTTCCGCTGATTCACCAGATTTCTATACTATTTTTAAGCCTTTGACTCAATAGCAGCTATTTTCTGATCAAAGTAGTCCTCATTCTCACTGCGTGATTACCTAATAAAATAGAATACAAGGAAAGTAATTAATCAAAGTCATAGTGGCTGCCTGGAATGCCCCCAGCCACGGTTGCAACGCAGAAACAAACTTCCAGTAAGAGGGCTATCTCTTATGGATGGTGTGTGCTCTTATGTCCTTAGATTATTATTCTGTGCTGTTCAGTAAAAACCACCAAATTGCGTTCTTCGCAATCACTCTGAAAAAAAAATTGTTCCGTTAGAGGACATTCCCATAAGCCCTGATTCAACTGCATTATTGAATCTATTATTTTTGAGGAGGACCTGAAACACAGGTCTCATTTAAAAGATTCTCCATGGTTTGCATTTTACCTTCATTGGTTACTTTGGCTTCCTATACTCTGTCTGAATATTAACACATTGTTTCATTTATATTTTTTTCCTTCATGTACAATTTCTTGGTATTTCTCTAAGAAATGTCAATATCTAGTCCTGCTTGATCTATGAAAAGTTTTCTTTCACTTGTGTTAGTCAATGGTCTGAAATGACTGGACTCATGGAACATAATTCTAATGATAAACTCTAATGATAGCTTGGGTTCATCACGAAAATTTTCTAGGTTATTACAGCCAGGCTGCTTATTAATTCATCTTTGCAACATTACAAGTCAAATAATTATATATTGGCAAAATTGTTTGTATAAGTTATTCAATATTCCTAATTCTAAATTAGAGATGAGTGTGTAGGTAGAGGCGTAGAGTCCTTAAACTCAGTTCCTCCCTTCCCAATTCTAGGTGTGATACGTGCTTGCAAGGAACTGAAAGCCCAGTGGGAATGTTTATAAATGGCCAAGTGAGTCTCTTTTATTCACTAAAGTGCAGGGTTTCTGGTTGTATTAAAAAAGGTGGAGTATTCTCTTTTCTGCCTTCCACCTGAAATTGAAAACAGCCAGACAAATGGGGCAGGGACAGACTGATTTACTCACCAGTGTATGGGCAGAGAAGTGACGAGGAGAGGAGAGGGAGGGAGGGGGGAAGGGAGGGAGGGAAGAGAGAGGGAGAGAGAGGAGAAAGAGAGAGAGAGAAACCAGATGGAAAGACACAAAATCTCCCTTTTGTCCTGGATTTTCTCTAAACCATCAGGTGAATCACTCCTCCTCCCACACATGGAAGCAGTGAGTGATCAATAAACACCGATGATGGAAATGGCCACTCCAAGAGGCAAACTGCAGAGAGAAGAGAGGAAGCTCTATCACCTTTAAAATGAGAGGTCTAGCACTTCATGACCCACAATAAGAGAATAAAGGAGTCAATCCCGCTCCTCTGGACTCTGCAGGTTTTCCTTCTTCTTGCGTGCACGGCAAGCAAAAGCAACAATCCTAACCCTCTCTCACTCAGGCAGGAGATGTATTACTCTTACCCAAAGGATGTATATTACAAACAAATACTATATGCATTACCAAGGTGATCTTATCAAACTTGATTTTGAATTTTATTTGAATAGAACATAATTCCTTATTCTAATGGGTGACTCTCATGCAGCATCAATATATTGCTGAAGAAGATTGTGGAATGTGATGATCCTGGCATTTTCCAGTTTTAATCTGTCTCCTCTGGCTGACTTGTTGAGGGCCCGCGGGTGAAAATTCCAGAAAGAAAAAAGGAACAATAATTCAAGGGGAACATTACCTACATCACCAAACAAAGTCTATGGCAGCATGGGATGGAGAGAAAGGTGCTGATGGCTAATTGTGGTCTAACTAAATAATAGGTATGGATTCAAAAATAGGCAGAGAAGGGGGCTGCCCACAAACATAATTTTAGGACTTTTGCAAAGGCCTCTCTGTTCCCCAGATAGTACATCCATCTGTTCACTGATATTCTACTAGCAACAAAAGGAGCAACAAAGACTTATATGATGCTTACTTTATGTCAGGCAGTATTCTAGCAGCATATATATATATATATATATATATATAAAATATACTTAATTATCATAACAACCTTTTAAATGGTTATGATAATTCTCATTTTATGAATGAGGAAACTGAGACACACAGCTAGTAAGAGGCAGAACCAAAATTTAAACCCACATGACTAGCCCATTGTATTGTCTAGGCTTTCACCACCTTGATGTACTCTAAATGGAAATTTCCCCAGGGCAGGGAGCTTATTGTCGGAGAGTCACACCAAAGGGTAAATGACTTATATTGGCTTCTCACCAAAAAGGAGGTATGAATGCAAGGGAGATAGAACCTTGGGACATTTATACTTTAGTTTCTGGTATTTTCAAATTTCTATTAGGGCAACTTTGAGTCATGTTATTTAGAAATGTGTTTTTAAATTTCTAAATATTTAAAGGTTTTTAAAAGTTATCATTTACAAAAATAGATTTCAAACTTTATTGCCTTGTGTTGAACATGCACTTCTTGGGTGTTTATTGGGACTTATTTTGTGACTGAGAATTTTATTTTTTAGTGGTTTTTGCAAGGTTCCATGTATGTTCTTTATTTTTATTATTTATTTATTTATTTATTTAACATCTTTATTGGAGCATAATTGCTTTACAATGTTGCATTAGTTTCTGCTGTATAACAAAGTGAATCAGCTATATGTATACATATATCCCCATATCCCCTCCCTCTTACATCTCCCTCCCATCTTCCCTATCCCACTCCTCTAGGTGGTTACAAAGCACTGAGTTGATCTCCCTGTGCTATGAGGCTGCATGTATGTTCCTTAGATCAAGCTTGTCAATTGTGTTATGTTAATTGGGTGTTATGGATAACAATATACATGTTAACACCTATAATTTTGGAAGATACATTAAATAACTGTTTTTGTTTGTTAGCCAGAAGAATTTGGAATTTACTTCTTCTCCCTTTATGCATAAAGATGAAATATTCTGATCTCTGATAGAGTCATTATTCTAAAACAATATGTATGAATTATATTTTTCATGTCAGTATGGAATTATTTTTACTTATCCTCCTTGAGACTTAGTCTATTCTGAATCTGATAATTCATTTTTTTCATCAATTCTGGATGATTCTCAGCCATTGTCTCTTTAAATGTACTTCTCCCTATTCTTTCTTCATGTATGAAACTCCAAATAGATAGAGAAATGTTAAAAATTTTCCTTCTTCCCTTTATGTCTTTTAATACAGTAGTTAAAATTGTAGACTTCAGGGCTTCCCTGGTGGTGCAGTGGTTGAGAGTCCGCCTGCCGATGCAGGGGACGCGGGTTTGTGCCCCGGACCGGGAAGATCCCACATGCCTTGGAGGAGCTAGGCCCGTGAGCCATGGCTGCTGAGCCTGCATGTCTGGATCCTGTGCTGCGCAGCAGGAGAGGCCATGGCAGTGAGAGGCCTGCGTACTGCAAAAATAATAATAATAATAATAAAATATTAAAACAAACAGATATAAATGGGAAAAATATCTATAACAAAACAAAATGCATTCAAGAAATTTCACAATTTCTTGAATTTCTCATTGTGCTGTATGAGATCCCGTTTTCAGAGCCCGTGTTGCTTCTCTGCCGTTAGGACTTTTCTTTGCCCTGTTAAGCCTTCATATTGCCATTGGATTGACATCTACTGAGAAAATCAGCAGTGTGTCTGTGGTCCTGGAATTGTTACTTCCCTTGATGGCCAAATGACTTGCAGAAACTCAGTGGAGGATATTTCTTCTTGAAATTTTGAAATCCCTGGCCTATATCTCGTTAATGTTTCCTTGTTTTCTGTGAGACTTTGGCCATGCATCATTGACATTTTATGTTATGTCATTTCAATTAACAGAACAACTGGCATTCTTCTTTTGGCAACGGGGGATCAACTTTAAATCACTCAGCCCACGTGGACAGTCTAGTGTGACAGGATCCCGGGGTATGAAGCTCTCTGGTGTCTGTTGTATAAACACTCAGCAAACAGATAATAATGGGGGAATAATTAACTTGGGAGTTGCCAGAATTCACTGTTGTTTAAAAGCTCTGCACAAGGGCCTGTGTAGGAGGCAACATGATGAAATGGAAAGAAATTAGAGCAGATAGGTCAGATTTTAAATCCTGGCCCCTTCCTTAACTGATGTATGTCCTCAGGGAAATGAAGTATGTATATTATCCAAACTTTACTTTCCTCATCTGTAAAATAGATATATCATGTATCTCTTGTAGGACTGAAATAAAGAATAAATGTTAAAAAATATACGAAGGCACCTGGATCATATTAGATTTTTATTCATTTAGTTCTTCTTGTAGGCTGCTCTCGTAGGAAGCTGCATTTCTTGAGGTGTGTTATTCTTCTTTCTCGACCATTGGATGCTCATTTGTAATATTTAAAGGTGGAACTAAAAAATTTGTAAGATTTCTTTTGGCTTTAATATCAGTTATCAAAGTTACAGTTCTCGAAAAAATCAAATATAAATGAATATTCAGAATAAAGTTATAATTGAAATATAAGGTTACACATTTTTAGTTATTTTTAAAACTTCAAAAATAATATGTGAAAGGACTTGAAAAATTAAAACAATTTGAAAGTAAAAAGAGAGAGAGAGAGAAAGGAAATTCCTCATAACCCATATTACTGGACTCGTCTCACCATGGGAAAACAGCTGTACCAGTTATGTTGGGGTAGAACATTAATTTTTTTTTCTGTATAGCTTCTCTCACATACACATAGACACACACAAGCATATATATAGTATTATATACTATATACAAACATAATTTAAAAAAACACAAATCAGATTATTTTATACATATTATTCCCCAGCTCCTTCCATTTTCTGTTACACATTTTTTTAGCATATGGCTTTTATTCTCAAGTTCACTACATCATCTAAGAAAGCTACTGGAGCTCTAGCCATTGCAGCCCTATTGCAGAGAAGAATAAAGAAGACAGAGATGGGAAGAATGTAAAAACAAGTTAAAAGACTGAGCCAGTCCCCTTTAACTTTTGTTTATACAGCTTTGGCTATCTCTCTTGCAAGGAAGACTTTATCTGAGTACATTTCTATTTCAAGTGAAATAGAAGTTCAATCAGTAAAGAAAGAGAAGAGAATGGATGTTGGTTAGCTCACATAATAGTCATGATTGGAGATGCTTTAATCAGTCTTTCTCTATATATATCTTTCTCATTCTTTTGCCTGATGCAGAGTATTCCATAGAATGGATCTACCACACATTATATAACCATTAGACTATTATAGATTATTAGGTTGTTTCCAGTTTTCTATTGCAAATAATACTAACATTGACATCTTCAAACAAATATCTGTATGCATGTGTCTTGGGCAATTTTGTAGGTTAGATATCTAAAATTGGAATTTCTAGGTTGAAAGATAATGTGTACTTTAATTTTGTTATATAACACCAAACTATAGTAGCAATGTTTAGTTTATATTTTCTATCAGAAGCTACAATTTCCTATTTGCCTGTATACGTGCCTATGCTGGGTATTATCAGCCTGTTCTATTTTTGCCAGTCTGATGGCATCTGTTGTTGTTTTAATTTGCATTTACCTGATTACTTGCTAGGTTAAGTGTCTTTTCACATGTTACTTGGGTTTTGTATTTTATCTTCTGGGAATTACCTATTCATCTGTTTTGCCCATTTTTCTATTAGCTTGCTGACCTTCTTCTTACTAGGAGCTCTTTATATATCCTAGATATCATTATTGTGTCTCCTCCTTATGTTGCCTGTTTTTCCTTTCAGTCATCAGTTGGTTACTACATTTGTTGATCATTTTTCTGTGTGTGAATAATTGTCAAAATTTTATATAATCAAATATTTCAGTCCTTTCTTATATGACATTTTTGGCAATTATTCTGGTAACCTTTCTTATCTCCACAGTTTTAAATGTGTTCTCTGATATTTTCTTCTAGTATTCTTATGGTATTCATTCTTTTTTTTTACTTTTAGTTCTTTGATTCATCTAGAAATTCTTTGTTTATGGTGTGATGTAAGAAATCTCATTTTTTCTATATATCTATATCTCATCAATATCTACATGTGTGTATATATGAGTGTGTGTGTATACACACACACATTTCCAAGTAGATGGCTAATGGCTACAACACCATTTAGTATAGAAGACTTTCTTTTCCTAGAGATTTGAAATATAGCTATTTGTATATTACCATGTATATGTGGGTTTGTTTCTATTAGTTTACTTCTGAGTCAAAACTCTATTTTAAAAATTACCATAGCCTTATCATTTGCTTTGGTATATGTTAGAGCAAGTGACTACATGTATTTGTTGCTCCTTGACAAAATTTTCGTGTCCATTTTTGCACGCTTTTCTCTTCTAGATGAATTTGAGAAACTGCTTACCAAGTTTTATACGCTATATATAAACATAATGTGTCTCCTCAGAATATCTTTCATGCTCTTCATAAAAGTAATACACAAATTTACTGGGATTATTTTCTGGGTGTTTCATAGTTTTTGTTACTATTATTATTGTAATCTTTCTGTTCCATTACATTTTCTAACTGATTATTGCTAATATAATAAAAAGCAATAAATTCTGTCCAGTTCTTTCTTTTTTAATTGAGGTATAGTTGTTTTACAATTTTGTGTTAGTTTCTACTGTACAGTGAAGTGAATTAGCTATATGTATACATACATCCCCTCTTTTTTGGATCTCCTTCCCATTTAGGTCACCACAGAGCATTGAGTAGAGTTCCCTGTACTATATAGCAGGTTCTCATTAGTTATCTATTTTAGACCTATTGGTGTATATATATCAATCCCAATCTCCCAATTCATGTCACTTCTGTCCAGTTTTAAAACTTTCTTATTAGTTCTTATAGGATTTTTTTTCTCATTAAATTCTCTTGGGTCTTCTAGGTACACAGTCATATCATCTAAATAATGAGCTTTTGATTCATTGTTTCTAAAGTGAATAAATACCCTTATATTTTTTCTTACCTTTTCCATTGGCCAGGACTGCCAACAGAATGTCAAAGAGCAATAGTGATGGTGGGCATCCTTACCATCTTCCTGATTTTGATGAACATGCTTCACATGTTTTACCAATAGGTAAAACATTTGCTCTCAATTTCTCTTAGGCATTGTTTATACAATACGTAAGTTTCTTTTTATTCCTCATTTGTTAATAACAATTTTAAAAATAGAAACATGTTGAATTTTATCAAATGCTGAGTAGAATCTAGTAAGATCTTTTAGAATGATTATATGGATATCTTCTTTAATTTGTTAATGACTGTAATGTAATTGATTGCTCCATAATTTTCTTTTTTTTTTCTTCTATTTTTGTGGTTTTTCTATCAGGGTTACAGTGGTTTTGTTGAATAAGTTGGAAAATAGTCTATCAATTTTAAAAATTCTGGATCAGAATATAGAAACTTATACAATATGGGTATTATGTTTTCCATGAAGATTTGGGGAAATCTGGGTATGAAATTATAAGTCTGATGCCTTTAACAAAATTTAGTTGTCATTTGACCAACTTTCCATTTTCTCCAGCGTCTATTCATCTATCCATGATTTCTATACCTCTTATTGAGTTAAATATATATATTTACCTATATATATTAATTTATATATAATGTATATTTATATACAAACTTTCTGAGAAAATCATCCTTTTTGTATATATTTTCAAAAATTTTGGCATAACTCTGTATAGAGTATTCTCTTATGACTTAAGGAGTCTTACCTGTATCTGCAGATGGGGTCCCCAAGACATTAGTTATTCTGTGATTCTGTTGGGAAAACTTCCCTTTCCTGGTGAACCTCTTTTTTTGCCTGCATGGAGTTCCTTCAAATGTGAACCACTCCCTTAGAATACGAGGTATCTCCCACAAGAAGCAGGTTCTTTTTTTTTTAATATAAGTTTATTTATTTTTTTATTTTTATTTTTTCCTGCTTTGGGTCTTTGTTGCTGCGTGCGGGCTTTCTCTGGTTGCCGCGAGCGGGGGTTACTCTTTGTTGCGGTGCGCGGGTTTCTCATTGCAGTGGCTTCTCTTGTTGCGGAGCACGGGCTCTAGGCGTGCAGGCTTCAGTAGTTGTGGCATGCGGGCTCAGTAGTTGTGGCACGCAAGCTCTAGGGCACAGGCTCAGTAGTTGTGGCGCACGGGCTTAGTTGCTTCGTGGCATGTGGGATCTTCCCGGGTCAGGGCTCAAACCCGTGTCCCCTGTACTGGCAGGTGAATTCTTAACCACTGCGCCACCAGGGAAGCCCCAAGAAACAGGTTCTTAAGAGCAGGGACTTCTGCCTGCTTGGCACACAGTACACACTCATTCGTATTTGTTGGTGTGTAAATGTTGCCGATCATTACCAACTGTTCCATCTTCTGACAACTTTTCTGCCTTTTTTGGAGCTGCGGCGACTATGTTTTTATACTTCTTTTGTGACTGTAATGGGATTTGGGATAGAGGAGCACATGTTCTCAACTATCACACAGCAGTGCATGGTGCAGGGCACCATGCAATCTTTCCGGTGGTTTAATGCCTAGCAATAAAGACACACTGTTCCCTTAGGAACAGTGTTTGCCTTTCCTTTTCATTTTATCCCTCCCCCTTCCACAATTCTCAGAAGAGTCATATATTAAAAGATAACTCCATTGAGAGATTTGCTTAATGCTCCTTATCAACTTAATTCTTTATCAATAGTCCCTGGTCATCTTAACTTTTCTTAATGATCATTCCCTCACTCTTTTGAAGTAGAACTCTGTTTTTTCCTTTCTTTCAAAATTCTCACACCATTTCTTCAAATACCACGCTTCCTTTACAGTGTGACAAGATCTGGCTTCCAAATTGAAAAGTGCATATTCTTGGTTAAACAGGCCTCCCTTGTAGCTCTATTCTGATCATTAAGGAAGAAAACCAAAATTCCCATATTACAGAATGTGTGAAGCTAAAGGGCACATTATTCAAAAAGAAACAAGCAGCCAAGAAAGTAAGCAAACTAACAGACCAAATTCACAAAAATATAAATGGTTAATGAATTTGGCTATGATGTGTACGTGTTCTCTATGTCAGGGGTCCCCCCACCTGTTAGGAACAGGGCTTCACAGCAGGAAGTGAGTGGCAGGCTAGTAAGAGAAGCTTCATCTGCTGTTCCCCATCACTCACATTCCCGCCTGAACCATCAACCCCCCAACCCCACACCACGGTCCAAGGAAAAATTGTCTTCCATGAAACCTGTCCCTGGTGCCAAAAATGTTGGGGACTGCTGCTCTATGCAATTTTTGCAACTTTTCTGTACATGTGAAATTACATCACAATGAAAAGTTACTAAAAACAGCAAGCAAACATCATCTAAACACCATATATAGGAAACCACCAGAGTTTATCAAATAGGTTGGAAGAACTTTTCTTCTTCGCCATCCCCTGGCATTTATAACCAGCTGTTACACTGTAAACTGGAGCTTGGTCTCAGGCTTCAGAGGTGGAGGGAGTTAGGTGTCACTACTCGGGAAGATACCAGGCAAACACAGAAAAATCTGGGTGATAACAAGGGTAATCCTCTTTGACACTCTCTGCCCGACCTCAGAAATCCTTCTCTCCATTACAAGTTAGATTCTAGGAATTCCTTGGTAGTCCAGTGGTTAGGACTCCGTGCTTCCACTGCGGGGGGCCCGGGTTTGATCCATGGTTGGGGAACTAAGATCCTGAATGCCGTGTGGTATGGCCAAAAAATTGAAAAAAGAAAGGATACGTTCTGTGATTAAATGAGAATCATCTGAAATGAAAGAATGTAGTCTTGTTTCCCTGCTAATTGTCATTTTTGTATTATAGTTCCCTGGGTATCAGAGTAATTCCCAATTCTTCCCACTTAGTCTTCTTATTTTAAAGCCATGGGACTAAGAGTGAAGGCTAATGGCTCCATATGAAGTGCTGCAGCCGGCCACAGCTTCTTCAGAGACAAAACTGCTGGTAGAAGATAGTACATATATTGTGAACTTTTAGCTGCATGGGGAGAAGATGGAGGTATCCAGCTTCCAAAACACTCCAAATGTGCTCTATATGTCTACCACAGAGCCTGAGAGGTTGCTAGATGTGAAGAATAATCTTACAAAAGGGTCTTATGCGAAAGGTAAAAAAGAGGGAAGACTTTTAAGGAACCTCTATACTGTTCTCCACGGTGGCTGTATCAATTTACATTCCCACCAACAGTGCAAAAGGGTTCCCTTTTCTCCACACCCTCTCCAGCATTTATTGTTTGTAGACTTTTTGATGATGGCCATTCTGACTGGTGTGGGGTGATACCTCATTGTAGTTTTGATTTGCATTTCTCTGATAATTAGTGATGTTGAGCATTGTTTCATGTGCCTCTTGGCCATCTGTATGTCTTCTTTGGTGAAATGTTTCTTTAGGTCTTCTGCCCATTTCTTAATTGGGTTGTTTGTTTATTGAGCTCCATGGACCTAGAGTCTGTCGTACAGAGTGAAGTAAGCCAGAAAGAGAAAAACAAATATCGTATATTAACGCATATATGTGGAATCTAGAAAAATGGTACAGAAGAACCTATTCGTAGGGAAGGAATAGAGACGTAGACATAGAGAATGGACATGTGGACCCGGGGGGGGGGGAAGGGGAGGGTGGGATGAATTGGGAGATTAGGTTTGACATAAATACACTACCATGTGTAAAGCAGGTGGCTAGTGGGAACCTGCTGTATAGCACGGGGAGCTCAGCTCGGTGCTCTGTGGTGACCTAGATGGGTGGGATGGGGGGCGGAGGGAGGTCCAAGAGGGAGGGGATATAGGTATACATATAGCTGATTCACTTCATTGTACAGCAGAAAGTAACAACATTGTAAAGCAATTTTACTCCAATTAAAAAAAAAAAAGAGGGGAGAGCCATCACTAGCTGCGGGGTGGCCTCATTTGGGCAGCTGCTCCATATTAAGCCACTGGAGAGGGGAGACAGACACAATCACACCATCCGTAGGGGGGGCTATCATGAAAGAGAAATGAAATAAATGGATGATGGCTCAGTTTCCATATGCACATATCTGCCCTTCTCTGAGTCTAAGCCTAGCCCTCCAGTCCCCCTGTCACATCCTGAAGTGGAGGCGTGAGCTGGAGACAACCATGGGAGCAGAGCCATATCCCGCTTTGAGCACACTGCCTTTCCATCAGATTCCATGGAAATACTGACAGTAGGGCACAGGGTGAATATTGTTTCGAAGATTGCTTTTTGGAGGAAATCAGACTCCAAAAGAAAGTTTGATGGAAAAAAGCATTATTCTTTGAAGCCAGGCTGAATGCTGATGCTCTGTTGAGAGTTTTATTTTGACATGTTAAGATGATGAAAGATGATCCATTAACGGTAAAGAGCTTTCTTTTTCATGGCAAAAGCAATCTGATAAACAGGACTTGAGATGAAGAAAAAGATCAGTTAAATGCATATCACTCACAGAAATAGCAAAACAAAACAAAAAGCAGGTACTTGAAGCTTTTTTTTTTTTACAGGAGTTTTGGAATCTGGTTGCTCTAGCAGGTTAATTAATATGTGCCTCAGCTGCAGAGATTTACCTGGAATTCACTTGGTAGGTCCCTCCAGTCTAATCCTTATGAATGAATGATCAACATATAAAATTGAATTGAATAGCTGAACTGTGATTCTGTTCACAGGACACTGTAAGTTCTATACGGTGACATCTCCTGTGCCTTCTTTCACTGCTGCATCTCCACCTCTGAGTACAACAGTGACTTGCACGACTCAATGAATATGTTGAGTAAGTGACTCGGCTCTGAGGATCCTGCTGAAGCTCTACTCTCCAGACCTAAGGTCAGAGGCTGGGACACCCCCTCCTCCTGGTCTTCTGAGGAGTGGAACTCAGCAAACCAACAGCTTTCAAAAACATTCTTCCCAAATTCTCCCTCAATTTCCAGCGTTCTAACCTTTCCCCTCCACCTCCTTATTACAGATGAAAGGTTTAAGAGTTGGCTGATCTTGATCGCGTAATTAAAAATTTTAACTTTGTGGTCTCCCTCGAATCTACTGTTTTCATGCGTCAGCTAACGTGGAGACAGAAGCAATCTCGTTATAATACAGCATACGGTGTCGTAGAAATTTAATTTGCATTTCACTAACTATGGGTAGATGCAACATTTAAAAATATCGATAGGTCTCGTGTGTGTTTTTCTGTGCGTGTGCATGTGTTTGAGAACTATCTTTTCATATCCTTAGTCAAATTTTGTGTTTGACCTTTCCTTACTGACTTGTAAAAGCTCTTTGTATGTTAAAGAATAAGTTCTTTGTACTATGTCCAGGAGGAACAAAATCTATATTTTATTCATGTATCCCTTGACATGTAATAGGTAAATATTTGTTAAATGAATGAATTAATATGTATTGCAAATATTGTCCACAGGGAAATTTTCACTTGTAATTCTCTTCATTTGCATCATGAAACCAGGGTAATAGGGCTACTAGCAATATGAAAATAGAGATAAAGACTGTGTACATTTGAATCAATAATCATTTCCAATACTCCTAAGGTAAACATGGACCTTCTGCTTACCTTTATTAACAATAAAATATTCAACTGACCTATGAGCATATAGATTTTGGATTATCTGGACCACTCTGAAAAAGCTTGGTGGTATTTTGCTGTAAACAAATATAGAGCATTATTAGTAATAGCTGGCATTACTGAGTACATGTTCTGTGCCAGACACAGGGCTAAATGCTTTACACATATAGCAAAGGAACTCTATTTTGGAGCTTCCCTTATCAGTAAACTGATTTCTTTTCCTGATCTCCTTTTACCTTTATGGTCCCAGAGAGGTGGGCAAGTTGAATGCCACTTCCAAAAGGAAGATATGACATTGCAATGTTCCTTCCAGACAAAGAAAAGAGGTAAAGAGCCTGTGTGAAGAGAGCATTGTTGGAGGACGACATATGCTTTACTAGCTCTCTCCGGACCAAAGTTCCAAGGAGGACAAGGGTGAGAAGGGTATTATATGGGTTGAGATACATTTGAAACAAGGACTCTGATCCCATTCTCTCTTTGAAACCCTGGGAGGAAGCGGCTATGCAAGTGGCCCTATATGTTCAAGGGAATGATGGCATAAAATGGAGTAGCCAGACAAGCTAGCTTGCTTTCTTTTTTTTTTTTTCTGGCTGTGCTGTGTGGCATGTGGAATCTTAGTACCCCAACCAGGGATCAAACCCATGCCCTCTGCAATGGAAGTGAGGAGTCTTAACCACTGGACCACCAGGGAAGTCCCCAAGCTAACTTTCTTGAGCTGCACTTAGCTCCAGTGGAGCATGCAAGGGACCCATACGTTCCTAGAAGTGAAGGTGAATCTGGCCTCTGTACCCTGACACTAAATAAATCTCAGAGACAGAGTTTTGGTTGAAGTAGAAAAGAATAACTTTATTGCTTTGCCAGGCAAAAGGGGCCACAGCAGTCTAATGCCCTCAAAACTGTATGTCTCAATGTGGAGGGGGTAGTGAGAAGTTTCATGGTAATGGTTCAGAGAGGATGTGATCAGCTCGTGGACATTCTCCTGACTGGTTGGTGGTGAGGTAAGTGGGAGTCAGCAGCATCAACCTTTTGGTTCCAGCCAGTCTGGGGTCTACTGTTTGCAGGCAGCATACAGTTAACTTCTCCCACCTGGTGGGGGCTTCAGTATCTGCAAAACAGCTCAAAGATATTGTTATGTGTATCTTTTGAGGGGGAACAAGGACGCTGCCCCAAGGCTGCACTGTTGTCTCTTGACTCCTCCTCCTTTGTCACCCACATCCCCTCCCTTCCCTAATTAGCAACTGTTTGAACCTGCCCTTTGGAACTCAGGGACTGTCATGGAGGTTGAATGATGCCTATTTCCTGTAATCAAGAAATGGGGGACACAGAAAGGCTTTTGTGCCCAGGAGCCCCACAGGATCCTGCTTGGAATCAGGAGCCCTTATCTGGTGGTAAGGAGAAGAGCTAAGAGTTTTCTAGGGTAGCCAGAGACAGAAAAATATGGGAGTCACAACCAGGTGTCATAGCAAACCTGCACACTGAAGCAGGGCTCAGGAAGCGAAGCAAGTCTTGACTGAGTCAAAGAAATAGATCACAACTGTGTCAGTTTCAGATGTGCAGTGGACGCAGTAAAGGATGCCCCCAATCAGGGACCCTAATGAAACAGGAGGGAAGGGGGAAGCACAACGTTGAAAAGAATGACATAGCCCTAGGGCATAACATAAACTGATTAGAACCAAATAGGTCCAAGATGGCAGACGAGTCGACTTCCACGAGACCTTGAGCCTCAGTATATGCTCACTGTGACACATCAGCACACTAAGTGACACACCCACAGGCACCATGACAGTTCCAAGGCCGACAATAAAAGATCAAAAAGTGGGCAGTGGCGCAATTTCTGGAAATCCCCGCCCCTTCCTGAAATAGCTGGAATACTCCTCCCACTCATTAGCCTATGAAATGACCCACCCCTATAAAAACTGACAACCCCATACCCTGGTGCCACTCTCACCTTCTGAAATGGCCCACACTCTGTCTGTGAAGTGTCTTTCTCCCTAAATAAATCCACTTCTTACCCATCGCTTTGTCTCTCACTGAATTCTTTCTTCAATGAGACATCAAGAACCTGAGCTTCATTAAGTCCTGAGACCAAGTGTGTGATCTCAGTTAAAAGACCGTGGGTTCAAGTCCCAATATGGGTTTTGGCCAGGTTCGAGTCTCAGCACGTGGGTTCAAGTTCCATCTGAGTTACATGGTTTCACTATCACTGGTACCTCCACCAGAGCCCAAGCCTGGGCAAGACCAGCTCAACCACTATGCAATAGAGAGGGATCAGGGAATACCACAGCTAAGCATTTTCTCCATCTTCCCTGCAAATGTAAGTCTCCCTGGAAATCCATCTTGCAAAAGAGAAGGAGGGTGGGAAGATTCAACAATGTTTACATGAAATATGCTGTGTTATTCAAGAGACTCTTAAACTGGAAAGAATTGAGATCTTTGAGAGCAGAGTTTAGTGTTTTATTATGCTGCAGTTGTTTCTTTAACCCCCCCCCCCCATACTCATGGTGGGTTAGGCGTGGGGATCCTTAGGGAAGAAGATTTCAATCAGTTATGGAAATAAGAGCTTACTTTTCTCAGCTCATTGAGTAGTGCTGCCTGAATGCTTATTTGCAACCCTGGTACACCAAGTATCTCTAATTCTTACCAAAAGTCTGTTAGTTGGGTGTTTTACAAATGAAGATACTGAAATTTAGAGAGATTAAGTGATTTTATATGTCTACTCAGCAAGCCAAATGGCTAAATCTACAGTCAAATGAAAATTGGTAGACTTGTAATCCCTACAGCATTTTGTGAACTGTTATGTGAACTATTGCAACAGTAGGCAATCATTTTCCCAGGGCTTGGGGTGCTTTCAGATTTAGCACCGTGGCAGCAGAGTAACCTGGAAATGGTCTGTTCAGCTTAGAGGGAATGTTTTGAGTTTGAGCTCTGTTGCTGATGCAGCTTGGTGCTGTGGAGTTAGGAACTGTTTTTGGCCAGCCATCAGAGCGGAAATGCGTGGGAACACACGGTGTGTTTGTTGGGCTCCTACCGTGGGTGAATGTGGTGCACATGATCCTACTGAGGATGAAATGCCTGCTGGAGAGATATTCAATGGGTTAATTGTGCACATTCACGGATGAGTCAGCCCATGATTGCTGACACCAATATGTTTGCTGTTGCTGCCTCAGGGGCTTGGTGTGTGAGTCAGATGATGGATATGAGGAGAAAGTTGGCCTTATTTCCTGAAATCTTAGCAACTGTATAATAAATTATTGAACTTGGTCTGAGATCAAAATCACTTTAGGGAAAAAAAGTAAAAGCCAGAATGAAAAACTTGTGATTAATATCTCTCTATGCCTTGTGAGGTAACTGAATTGAACAGCTAACTGTAATGTAACCAGCTATTAGTTTTTATGAAGGTGAATGCAATCAGCTTAACCTAATTTAAAATCTCAGTTTTCCTTCCCCAAACATATATTTTCTATTTACAGCCTCAGAATGAACCTTAGGAAACCAGTGAAGCCCTCAAGCCTGCAGTAATTGCATAGGTCACCCATGGCAAAACAGGTGGGTCTATTCAGCCTGCTGGTATCTTGTGGATTTCTTCATCCTTTATTTATTTATTTATTTATTTATGTGGTTGTACCAGGTCTTAGTTGTGACAGGTGGGCTCCTTTACTTGCGGCAGGTGGGCTCCTTTGTTGTGGCATATGAACTCTTAGTAACGGCATGCATGTGGGTTCTAGTTCCCTGACCAGGGATCAAACCTGGCCCCCCTGCATTGGGAGTGCGGAGTCTTATCCACTGCACCACCAGGGAAGTCCCTCTGCATCCTTTTTGATTTCCTTTTATTTTTTGAATATGTAAAGCACTTAGGTGATTCAAAAGGCCTTTGAAAAGGTATAGCCATAGAATTATCATTTTCAGTCCTAGCCCTCACACCCTTATCCCGCTCACTCCCATAGGTAGCCATGTTCATTTGTTTTATCAATGTTTTTGTTTTATAACACACAAAAGCAACATGGAAACAAAGCGTCCATCAACAGATGAATGGGTAAAAAAGAAAAAAATAGTGGTATATATAAACAATGGACTATTATTAGATCTTAAGAAAGAAGGAAACCCTGCCATTTACACAACACAGATGACCCCAGAGGACATCATGCCAAGTGTATAGTAAGTCAGTCACAGAAGTACAAATACTGCATGATTCCACTTATATGAGGTATCTAAATAGTCAAACTCAGGAATTCCCTGGCGGTCCAGTGGTTCGGACTCTGCTTTCACTGCTGAGGACCCGAGTTCGATCCGTGGTAGAGGAACTAAGATCCCACAAGCCATGTGGAGTGGCCAATAAAATAAAATAATCAAACTCACAGAAGCAGAGAATACAATAGTGATTGCCAGGAGCTGGGGGTGGGGATGGGGGAAGCAGGGAGTTTTTGTTCAGTGGGTGTGAAGTTTTAGTTTGCTAGATGAATAAACTCTAGAGATCTGCTGTACAACATAGTGGTTAAGGTTGACAATATGTATTGTGCATTTCAAAATTTAAGAGGGTAGATGGCATGTTAACTGTTCTTATCAAAGCAAAACAAAACAAAAACAAATGGATACATGGAAACTTTGGGAGGTGCTGGATATGTCAATGAGTTTGACTGTGGTGTTGGTATTAAGGTTGTTTGCATATGTCCAAACTCTTAGAATTGTATGTATTAAATATGATCAGTTCTTTGTATATCAGTTATATCTCAATAAAACTGATTTAAAAAAAAACAAAAGTAGCATAGGCATTATTTTGTATCTTGCCTTTTTTTTTTTTTTTTTTTTTTTGCGGTACGCGGGCCTCTCACTGTTGTGGCCTCTCCCGTTGCGGAGCATAGGCTCCGGACGCGCAGGCTCAGCAGCTACGGCTCACAGGCCTAGCCGCTCCACGGCATGTGGGATTTTCCCGGACCGGGACACGAACCCGCGGCTGCTGCATCGGCAGGCGGACTCCCAACCACTGCGCCACCAGGGAAGCTCGTATCTTGCCTTTTTAACCTTACAATATATATCGGAATCCACTTTGTACCCATCCTTAAAGTGCTTCCTCTTTTTTTTTTTAACAGCTGCAAAGTACTTCATTGTGTGGATGTACCATATTTAATTCAACAGGTCCCCAGTTATTGCATATTTGGATTGTTTTCAATCTTTTGTAACTGTACACGATACCTCAATGAATAACCTTATTTTTGTTGTTTCCTTTTGTGGAGGTACGCCCTCAGGTAGATTCCTAGCATTGGGATTGCTAGGTCATAGGGTAAATGCACGTGATTTTGTAAAAATCTGCTGACTGCCCAGCTTAGGTTAGTACCATTTTATATAGAGTTCAGCAACATAACAGCAACATATGACAATACTGTCTGTCACCTCAAACCTGGCCAGGAGGGTGTTTCTCACCCTTTTGCTTTTTGCTAATCTGAGAGGAGAGATGGGGTATCTCAGTATTGTGTTGTGCATTTATTTTCCCATAAGCAAAATTGGGCATCTTTTCTGGTTTACATGTTCATTTGTGTGTCTTTTTTATGGAGCTATATATTTATGTCTTCTGTTCATTTTTGTACCTTAGTCCCTTTGCACCGGCTCTTCCCTCTGCTTAGATCACACATGAATAGACCTTCACTAATCAAGTTACCCAAATTACCCCCACCCACTCTCCTTTCACATTATTTAGCTTGATTTTTCATAGCACCTATTAGTATCTGAGATTGTTCACTTATTGATTCATATCTAATATATGTACGAATGGATTATGGATCATGGATGAATGAATGGATTGATTTACTAGCTTTACTTACTGGCATGCAAGTTTCATGAAAATTGGGATCCTATCTCATTCGCTACTGCATCTTCAGCCCACGGCTAAATGCCTGACATTGGTTGGTGCTCAATGAATAGTTGTTGAAGGAATGAATGGGTTGTTTCAGAAACTGGATGGGTCTGAGTTGGCTTGTTGCAGGTTACTGTGCCTGAAACTGGCAAGGCTAAGCAGGAAAACTTACAAGCTTCAATAATTCTTTTCCAGCTGGTGTGTATTTACAGATCGAGTTGAGCATTTTTATTCTGGCTTTCTTTGCTGAAAACCAAGGATGATGGCAAAAAGCTGGCATAGGATTTGATCCCAGTGGGCTCCTGTTTATGTAACCAGTACTTGTTTCCCCAGTGTTTCACCACAGAAGTTTTTCCTCTCAAGACTAGGGGTGTTTTGCAGAGGTGCATCTGTCCTTTCAAATATTTGCTCGTCTTCCTGCTGGTGCCCATCTCAGTTGCTAAGACAGTTTCTATGGGAAAGGCCCGCCAGCCAAGTGAGGATTACATATAGTAAATATTTTAAACAGATGAACTTGACATAGGAGCATCTGCTTTTCACCAAGCAGAAGGTGTGAGTGTACTGGGATCCGATTGGCAACTTCAGCAGCATTTTGAACCCTTGCTATGGGCCGCAATGACTGGCTTTGGGGTTTCTGCCATTGGCCTTTGTGGTGAAAAAGTCCATTCAAAGTGTGTGTGCATTTAAGAACATTCCAGCTTACTGAAAGGATATATAGAAGCTATTTTACAAAGTGAAAGTTTGGCAGACATTTTACAATAAAAAGATGATGTAGAACCAGCTGGAGGCCTGCTGCTGATTGCTTGAAAAGTGAGATTCCTGCTAGACTTTAGATGTTAAGAAAAAAAGGCTGTTACAGAGAAGACATGCAGAAAGGCTTGGTTTGGCTTGAGGGTTTATCATGCAGATCAAAGGTTAGGTTCTTTCCATGATCTAGCATAGGGACCTTGAAGAGTTTTCAGCCACTTTCACTGACAGCTATGGTCATCAGACATTCTCCAGAGCCACAGATGTACTTACCTAGTTTTCTCTGTAAAGTGGTTATTGCAATCTATCCCTGCCAGTTCCACATATTCCTTCCACCAATGCTGGAAGCCATTTATACACTAGCCAGATAACACTTTTTTGTACAGAAAGTGAAGCTAATCTCAATTAACACTTGAAAATTTGCAGCTTGGTGTATTCAAGTACTAAGACCTTATAAATATCCTTAACTGCAGCTTATATGTGTGAAGCCAGCTCTCACCTTTTCTTCAATTTTCCTTCTTTCTTTTTCTTTTTTTACAGTATTGAGATAAGAGCTGCTTTCTTTATATATCTTACAGTTCCTTCTGGAATCTCCTAGAGATTTCTGGGACCTCCAGTCACCCTCTTTTACCTTTATTCCAAAGAGTTATATTTTGACCCCAGTTGTATGAGGACTTAAAGAGCAGTGGCTTAAGTTCAGAGTTCTCCAGCTCATGGCAAGCATCATGTATGCTCTGCTCTCCTTTATTCCTTTTCAATCAACAAACATTTTTTGATCACTGTCATGTGTAAACTAACCGTGGTGGGCGTTACAGCAGACAAAGACAGCTAAGGTGGCTTACAGCGAACTCATGCTCCAGCAAGTTTTGAAAAATACTTCCAGCACTCAGTGTACCTTTTACTCCTTCTAGGACTTCTGCCGTTTCCCAGGTTCGCTGCAGCCTTCTCTAGTATTATATTATGACACAACACACATGCCTGTGTGTACATGAATAAGTGTCAAATTGTATTTTGAGTAGAGTATCCAGGGAAGTTGGGAATCATAGTTATCTCAGTCATGCTTCTGACTTTATTTCTGATCCTGGTCTGATCCTGGGTTTAAATGAATTATAGGACATCCATACCACAAAATACAATGTAGCTATTTGGAATGAAAATTCAAGCATATATTTAATAATGTGAAATATATACACACTTTACTGTTGATTGAAGAATAATAAATTATAAACTATGTTTCAGGATGATACCTTTTGTAAAAAGAATATATATATATGTGTGTGTGTGTGTACATATGTACATGTATGCACAGGAAGAGGATGTAGTTCATTTACATGTTTATATGTACCTATTTATATTTCCTAAGATAAGTCTAGAATGTTATAGATAAAATATTAATGATGGCTATCACTGATAGGTAGCATCACAGAAGATTAAGATTTTTCCTAACATTTTCCTCCAAGAAATTTCCACAATGAATGTGTATTTTGTGTAATGGAGGCATAAGTAGGTAATAGGGTTAAAGATATGGGGACACAGGGACATATAAGAGTTTGAGGAGAATTCCATGTTGCAGCGAATCTTCTCATGTACATATCTGAGTCCTCTGTAGGACCTACTCCCCAGAGGAAGGAAAGAGATGGCATCTCAGAACTCAGTTCTCTTTAATGAAACAGTGATATATCCAGTCATTTTCCAGCAGTTAACCTTTCCTCTCTAAAATTGAATTTTTTAAATTCAGAGAATACCTACAGTTCTTTCATACTGAAATCTATGCAGGAAAACACACACACACACACATACACGCGCAGTAGAGTGTGAAATGGATAAGACAAGGAAATATCTCTGAAGCTCTTCTTGCAACGTTTTGTCAAGAGAGAGTGTCTGTCGCACTCTGCCTTGGTCCCGGCTAGGTTTGCTGTTCGAGTAAACGCCAGCAGTTACTCTCCTTTTCTGCAGTATCCCCAGGTTGCCAAAGGGCTTCGAAAGCTGGGAGAGACTCACCAGTTACAATGGTGTTCACAGTAGCAATGTTTATTTTCCCCCAAGACGATATTCCTGGCTTTGCGTACATTTGCTCTTTTCAATGAACCATGTCCTCTAAATGTCACCTTGCTTGCATTCAGCATGGCCAGTGTTCTGACTGTCCAGGGGCCTCCAGGAACAGCCAGCAGATTGATGGCTTGCTGAAATCTCCCTCATTACCTTTCACTGTACGTTCGTTTCATGAGGGATCTCTTGTGTGCTGAACGCAGAGCTCCTTTGTGTGCGTGCTGTGAAATAAAATCTCAGATAATGTGTGAGGTGATTTTCTAATATTCTCTCTCCCACCCCATTATCCCTGCAATGTGACCTCGGAGTCAACTGTTTATTTAATTACAAAAGCTCAGCTTAGAGACACTAATCGGTGAAGGATGAAAAGTAAAGGATGTTAGCATGTTTAAACAAAGAAAAAGGTGTGCGTGTGTGGTGGGTGTGTATCAGGAAAGAACACTCTTGAAAAACTAGTACTGGAAAGTATATATTTTTATGTTGTAAGAGATTGTTTTTATTATCATTTACCTTAAAAAAAAGAAGGAAAATTGCTTCTTTGCTATAATTTTTACCCCAAAGATGCTCCTAAGACATTTGCCAAATTTTTAAAAATATAAATATACAGGTTATAATCAGCTTCTCTAGAGCAACTGCTATTTAAATCGAATTCAGTATACTCTTCTCCAATCACATATGCAAAAACCTCGAGCTCATACCAACTCCTTCTCCTTTAAACATTAGCCATTTTTTGCAGTAGCATTTGAAGAACTCTGCATTCAAAATTCTCACCTTAAAGAAGGCTCTGTGTTCCTCTATTATTGTTGTCCTGATCTCCTCACCTGCCCCTATCTCTCTGCGCAGATGGGCCGTAGTTGAGTGAGGGAGCATTTTCGTGGGCCATGGTGTTTGGGAGAAGAATGTTGACCATCACAAAAAAGGGAGTTGGGACCTGGGGCCGTCAAGACTGGCTGCTTCAGCTCTCGCCTCCTTTCTCTGCGGATGCTCTCTCTATGTCTCTCTCTCAAGGATGCAGTGCTAAGGAGACCGGGAGCAGGATAAGCAAGGTGTGAAGCATACATGCAATAGAATACCATTCAGCAATTAAAAGGAATAAAATACTGGTACATGCTACAACATGGATGAACCAGCAACATGCTAAGCGAGAGAAGCCAGCCACAAAAGACCACATATTGTATAATATGATTCCATTTACATGAAATATCTAGAAAAGACAAATTTATAGAGACAGAAAGTAGATTAGTGCACTCTTGGGACTTCACTGGGACAGAAGCGTGGCCATAAACAGGCATAAGAGATCTTTTGAGGTTTATGGAAATGTTCTAAAATTGGATTATAATGATGGCTGCACAAATCTGTAGGTTTACTAAAAATCATTGAATTGTACACTGAATATGAATAAATTTCAGGGTATATAAATTACACCTTCAACAAAGCTGATTCAAGAAATTAGAAGTGGGCTTCCCTCGTGGTGCAGTGGTGAAGAATCTGCCTGCCAATGCGGGGGACACGGGTTTGAGCCCCGGTCTGGGAAGATCCCACATGCCACAGAGCAACTAAGCCCGTGAGCCACAACTACTGAGCCCGCATGCCACAACTACTGAAGCCCGTGTGCCTAGAGCCTGTGCTCCACAACAAGAGAAGCCACCATAGTGAGAAGCCCACGCACCGCAAGGAAGAGTGGCCCACCACTTGCTGCAACTAGAGAAAGCCCACACGCAGCAACGAAGACCCAACACAGCCAAAAAGAAAAAAAGAAAAGAAATTAGAAGTAAATTCCTAACGGAAAAAGAGAAGACCTGGAGGCCGTCCACTCTGGGGACAGTTCCACGGGGGGGGGGTGCCTGGATGGTCCACCTAGACCTGCTGTGCTCTGGCTGGGGGCCAAACCCCAGATGTTGCTGCTTCTTGCTAAATGATGCTTATATTTTATCTTGGCTTTACGAGAAAATCAAGACAGGGTGTCCCAAGGTACTAAGTGCTCAAGGTACAAAGATAAATTTGATATCTTTGGCTTGTTTCTTATCCTTACGGAGATCTGTGGTATGGGAGTCAGATATGTAAACATTCTTTCTGAAGAATAGCCAGTGCTCAGGAGTGTTTGTCCTGCAGGATGGAATTCTGAAAGGCCTCTTACAGGCACTGGGGGAAAGGGGAAAGGATTCATTAGAAATTCATTTAAGGTCCAGTTGATTTGTGTATTTTCTTATCATTTTAATTTGTAATTTTTGTTTCAGAAGCAAATATTCATGTTGCCCAAATTTCTGATTGACCTTGATGTAGAGAGACTGATGGGGAAAGTATGATGGGTTTGATTTTTATATCAAATCATCAGGCATGGAGAAATATCTTTTAGAAGTGTTAAAATAAATGTTCCTACTGTATATTTAAAATACCAAATATACAGTAGGAATATTTATTTGAGCTGTCAGTGAATGAGAAGTAAGTGGCCAGGTGGAAAAGGCAGAAGTGAGAAAAGTAGAGTAGATAAAAGTTTTTGTTCTTTCTGCATGCCACCCTCCACTCTTTTCACTCCTTGCCATCTCACTCCCTCTCCCTCAACTCACCCCCAATATCTCCTATCAAGGTTGGGTCCTGATTCACGGTAGATAATCAGGGAACTCATACCTCTGGCACAGAGGTGGATTCATGGGTAGGTGCAGGGCTCAAGCTGTGCTAATCGGAGTTCTCATTGAAATTTAATATAATTGGCTCTCTTTTTTAGTGTCAGGAGCCATAATCATGTAGTTTTATGGCTACCAGCAGCCATATTTTCCTTTGCATGGAGAAAGGCTGTTTGTGGAGTGGCGCTTACTGATGGAGAGAAGCAGGGCAGAGACATGTGATGATGTAACAGAAAGGGGGGTGGCTGTTAGCTTGTGACATCATTCAAAGCCCTGCACCCTAAGCAATAAACACCACTCCCCACTCACCTTTATTTTAAACCTTCTCTACTTTTGGTTGAGTTTCTGTTACCTATAATTTGGAAATCTTAACTAATTTGAAAGGCTTATAAATGGAAAGAATGCCCTTCCCTGAGCCTGCCAGCAGGAATGGTCATGGGCTCCTTAGGGAATGGTGAAGAGCAGGTGACGAGAGGTAGCATGGCAATTGCTTCAACTGGGGTATGGTTGTGAGGGGCTCTGATATGTCCCGTCACTCTTACTCTGTTTAGCCTCTCTTGAGCCTTCCACTGCAAGATACCTTGCAGTCTTGAGTCACCGGGGAAGGGAAGGACCTCATTGCTATGGGAAGCGGTGGGGAGGATACACGATCCTCTCCTAAGATGTGGCTCTCCATGGTTAGGGTGGCAGCGCCCATGGTAGAAACAGAACTACGTTCTCTGAGTGGTATTTAGTTGCACATGTTTCTTTCCCTTCATAAGCAGCAACCAAGAGGAAGCTGCCAGGGTTTGTCTTCTCCACAAGCAAGGTGAGAGAAGCGAAGTTTTCTTCTTTCCGACTGGTCTTAGAGGGGCTCATGGCAGGAGTTGGAAGAACAGAAAAAAGTATCTTTCGCTCTTGAAATCCATGCAAGAAGGCATTGCATATTCCAACAAGGTCATATGGAAACTAGGAACCCCTAGAACAAGGTGGTGAGAAAGTAGCTCTTTAGGAGACCTGAGGGTGGGACATTCACTCCTTGTACAATCTGAGGTGAAGGTGTCTTAGTGTTGTTGACTAAGTGTTGACTAAGAAGTGGGTCATCTTATTTGGTCAAAGGACTGGGACTGACCAGTGCTTTTCAACGTTTGAACTACAGATTGCCTTCATCGGAATCACCAATATACTTATTAACTATAGATTCCTGGGCTTTACCCAAAAACTACTAGGGAATGTGTGATATAATGATTTATAAGAAATCTCCCCAAACCCTTGGAACTTCCTGCATGATAAGAGCAATGCAAGCATCTTTTGTCATAATATTTGGTCTCTTGTCCTCAATTCCCGGAATTGCTTCAGATGAATTAGGTGTCATTATTCATAACAAGCCACTTTCTACTACAACGGGGCTTATGATAATAAGGTGACTCTTGGAAAGTACCTAAGGATGGGGGCTGGTTGCCAGGGGGAAGCAACCATAAATAGTGTTGGAACTTTCAGTCCCACTTCCCTGACCTCCAGGAAGGAGAGAAGGGCTGGAGGTTGAACCAGTTATTGATGGCCAATGACTTAATCAATCATGCCTATGTTGTAATGAAGCCTCCATTAAAAACCTAAAGGATGAGGTTCAAAGAGCTTCAGGGTTGTTAAACAAGTGGGGAGAACAGTGCACCTGGAGAGGGCACAGAAGCTCCATGCCCTTTCCCCATACCTTGTTCTATGCATCTCTTCCATCTGACTGTTTCTTAGTTACATCCTACTATAATAAACTGGTAATGTAAGTAAAATGATTCTTTGAGTTCTGTGAGCCACTCTGGCAAATTAATCAAGTCCAAGGGGGTTCTTGGACTCTGCAATCTACAGCCAGCGGAAGCACAAGTGATAACCTAGGCTTGAAGCTGGCTTCTGAAGTTGGGGAAGGGGTACAGTCTTGCAGGGCTGAGCCCTTAACCTGTGAAATCTGATGCTGTCTTCATGTAGACAGTGTCAGAGTTGAGTTGAATTGTAAGACACCCAGCTGGTGTCAGAGCTTTGCTTGGTGGAGTGGGAATCAATTCCCTCTGCACATCAAAATTGGTGACTAGAATCTGTAGGGTGTGTCTTGAAAATGTGGGCTGTTAACAAACTCTCCAGGTGATTCTATTATGTACATGAACATTTGAGAACAACTGGCAGAGACTCTGGTATGGGCTCATGATTCAGGTTAGGGAACTCAAGAGGTATTGCTCTCCGAGTAAAAATTTCCCCTGTTTACTCACAAAGGGGGCTGTCTAGAACCACACCCCTTTTAGTCTAAAAAGCACAGGAAGTGTAGCAAATTGAGAAGTCTCCACCACACACATGCAGTGGATAGGCAATGCTTGTATGTTTCAGATAAGATGATCGGACTTGATTGTTCAGCAAACTCACTGGCTTGGGAGCCAGTTCTTAACAATGCACCAGGGACATGACAGCTGGGGAGCTTTGCAGGCAGTAAGGATGCCACTATTCTAATACTTAGGCTTCAAACCTTGGATTTTGTGTGGACATTGTATAATGAAATTCGTTACACTAAACACAAACGCTTCACTTTATTTTTTTCTCGTTTTCATATCAGGGCACGCAGATATAAGCAAAATCCAGGAACCAGAAAAACAAAAAGTACTAAAATATTATGTAACTCTCTGCCCTCTTATGATTAAACAGGTTCACAGTATTCAAACTCTGGAGGTGTTTTCTGTCCATCAGACAAATAAAGTTCTCTCTATCAAGGTAGCATCTAATACAATTATTTTCAGCTTCTCAAACAAACACACAAGACAAAGAAACAAATAACTCCTGTCCGCATGAAGCAGCGGCCAAGGTCTGATAATGAAAATGACAACTGAATGGCTGTCGACACTGCCTTTTCCCCGGAGTTTGCCTGGTAATTTCTTTTCTCATGAATGACAAATGGAGAGGCAGCTGCTGCAGCAAATAGGATTCAAAACCCCATTAATATCGGTGACTCATCAGCCAGATTCTTTTCCCATATCTGAAAATGTCAGGAAATTAAAAAGACACCGTGGCATCTCCCAGAGACAAGTCCCATGTCAGAGCCGTAATCACTTCTAAATATTCTTGGCCTCATTTGGAAATTGGCTGTCACCTGGGACATGGCCTAGTTTGTAGTCCCATCCACGGGGGCAGGAGAGACTACCCATCTCACCGAATAAACCACCAGTCAGCCCTCCCGCAGAGCTGACATTGTGAGCCTCGGGGTGTTGACACTTATTATGAGATAAAATGGACAGGACAACTACACATGTTCTGGGTACCCGGCTTGGCTTCTTTAAGGGCATCAGGAAAGAGAGTAATAGGTGAGGGCTGAAGTTACATGAACCCCTCGTTTAACTAAACACATTTTTCTTGTTCCTTGTATAAAATATAGGTAGAGAGGGATTTTTTTTATTATTATTTTTTAAATTAATTAATTAATTTTATAGTTAAATCCTTGTTGGTTATCTATGTAAGTATAACAGTGTGTACCTGTCAATAGAGAGGGATATTTAGAAACGTCTGGATAATTTTGTTTTGATTTTTAGTCTTTCCCTGAAGAGTTAATGCTAACCATTGTCTTCCCAATTGCTTGAAACTCTATAATCTTATTTTAATTCAACTAGCTTTTTCAGCCTACAATAGGGGGGAGTAGTCACTTTGTGTGTATAGATTGAACAAAAATAAATCTTTGGAAAATGAAATTTCAAATCCTTATTGCAAAACTGGAATGATAAGGATATCTAGAATGGTAATGTGGCTTATATAGTTGTTAGGTTCTTTGGCTATAACTCACTTAATAAACTTATTTTTTGATTGGCATCCCAAACCAGGAACTTGAATGACATGAATCATTACGGGAAGTCCCTGTTCAGGAGGAAAAAAGATATGTATATGAACATCTGTACCAGAGCATGGGCTGTGGGAATCAGGGAAAGTGTAGGGGAATTTGTAGCATTTGAGCCATACTTTGATGAAGCGGCAGCATGGGGGCATGTGGGGATGGTGAGTAAAGCCCTCCTGGGGGCAGTGCAGGAGGAGAGGCTTACAAGTTGGAAAACAGTCAGGCTGAGAGGTTTGGGATCTCATGGGGAAGTGTAATTGGAATGGTGAATTATAGAAAGTGTCTGGGAGGTGGAAATTTACCTGTCTACCCATCTTGCGTTCTTGAGGCAGGACTAATAATAAAATTGACATAAGACAGATTAACAGGAGAAAAAGAAACACATTTTAATTTGTGTGCATGGAGGTCTCACGTAAATGGAACCTTCAGAAGTGGCCAAATCAGGCAGCTTTTCTACTTTTTAGACAAAGAGGCGATAAATTTGTGAGCGATTGGCAAGACAAAGAAACTCAGGTTTTCAGATGCTCAATTAATGAAGAATCCAAACAAGTTTGTAATTGGGGCAGTAAATTAGAGAAGTAACAAGGTTTGTTTATATTGGGTTCTTGGTTTGAATTACCTATCTGTAGTGATAAGAGTGTCCTTCTACCTCCCGATGCAGGGAGTGCATCTTTCATATGAGAGATTTATTTCCTGCTTGTAGGGAGACAGAAAGGAGGGTCAGAGTGTCCCTTTTTCATTGGCCTTTTCTTAAGTAACTCTAATTCCTACTGTATAGCACAAGGAACTCTGCTCAGTATTCTGTAATAACCTAAATGGGAAAAGAATTTGAAAAAGAATAGATACATGTATATGTAAATATAACTGAATCACTTTGCTGTATACCTGAAACTAGCACAACATTGTTAGTCAGCTATACTCCAATATAAAATAAAAATAAAAAAACCCCAAATAATCAATATGTCATTGTGGCATATTTTGGAGTGACCCTCTCTGAGCCCCAACAAAAGACCCTAAAGCTGAAGGGAGCAATTTATGTGTCATTTCACAGTCAATGAAATATCATTGAAAGTTTCTCATCAGAGATAAGAGGGTTCTCTTATTTGTTCATTCATTTGCCTGATATTTGTTGAGCTCCTACTATGTGCGTTCATAGTCATTGTTGATAAAGAAGTGAAAACCAGGATGCCCTAGTTATCTCAGATTTGGGGAAAGAGTAGAGAAGACAGATAAGAAGCCAACAGAAAATATACACAATCCAGAAGAGTATGTAACTGCTATTTAGGTAAGAGGTCAGGGGAGGCTTTTGGGAGTTGATTCTTTCCATCAAAATCCTGAAAAAAGTGAGGGAGTGAGTAAGTCATATATGTCTTAAGGAAGGTCATTTCAGCAAATGCTAAGGCCCTGAGGTGGGAGCTTATGCTTGAGGAAGAGCAAGGAAATTGCTACGTCTAGAATAAATGAACAGGAATAAACAGAAGGAAATAATGTCCAAGACAACTGGGGGGGGGGGGTGTCAGATCTTTCTGCTATTTAATGGGCTCTGGCTTTACCCTGAAAGAGACAGGAGTAAATGGACGATTTTGAGTACAAAAGCCAATATGTCTGAGTTGTTTCTAAAGCATCCCTCTAGTTTGTCTCTTGAGAATAGATTTTAGAAAGACAAGGACAGGATGATGAAGAGCAGTTAGGAGACTATTGCAGTAATTCAAAAGGGAGGTCCTGGTGGGTTAAACCCGGGTAGCAGTGAGAAGGCAATGAGCAGTGGTCATATTCTGGATATAATTTGAAGGAAGAGCCAACAAGATCTGCTGATAGATTGAATGCGTGAAGTGAGAGGAAGAAAATGATCAATAATTACCCCACAGTTTTGTCTTGAATAATAACTAAATGAATGTTGTTGGGATAACTGAGTTGAGAAAAACTGTGCAAGGATAGGTTTGGGGGGGTCAGGAATTTGACCTGGGAAAGTGGGGTACAAGAAAACTATTAACCACCCAAGTGGAGACATGGAGCAGGGAGTTTAGGGGGAGAAGCAAAGGCTGTGTATATACATTCAGGAGTTAACAGTGTACACATGACATTTCAAACATGGGTGTGCTGTGCTCATTTGTGGATTGAGAAAAGATGTAGAAGCTTCCAGAACTGAACTGATGATATTTCAAACTTTAAGAGCCAAGGAAACGAGGACTATCCATCCATAGATCCTGATAAGGAGAAATACTTGGATAAAGGAGGAACCAAGAATAGAGTGGGGTTCCTACCAATTCCAAGGAGAGAATCATTATCGTCGTCACCCTTTAAGAAGTGGTCCTAAGTTTACACAGCTTGTAAAGGGCAGTGCCCATACTCCTAACTATTAGCCTATTCTGCTTCTAATAGAGTTAAGAGTTACCTGTACTGAGTGGAAACACACAAAAGCATTTTGTTTTATAAGTTTTTGAGTTCCACAGTCAAAAGCTATGCTTGGTTAGTGAATCTGCTCCACTATTGCTGGAAATCCAGGTGGAAACTCAATAATCCTGGCACTGCATCAAAGAGTGAAGAACTCACCTTGAGTTTCCAGAATAAGATTTTAAAAAATTTTATTTTATACTGGAGCACAATTGATTAACAATGTTGTATTCATTTCAGGTGTACAGCAAAGTGATTCAGTTATACATATATATGTATCTATTCTTTTTAAAATTCTTTTCCCATTTAGGTTATTACGGAATATTGAGCACCTTTCCCTGTGCTATTCAGTAGGACCTTGCTGGTTATCTATTTTAAATATAACAGTGTGTACATGTTAATCCCAAACTCCCAATCTATCTCTTCCCAGAACCCTTCCCTCCTGGTAACCATAAGTTCATTCTCTAAGTCTTGTGAGTCTGTTTCTGTTTTGTTAATAAGTTCATTTGTATCATTTTTTTTAGATTCCACATATAAGTGATATCATATGATATTTGTCTTTCTCTGACTTTCTTCACTTAGTATGATAATCTCCAGGTCCATCAATGTTGCTGCAAATGGCATTATTTCATTCTTCTTAATGGCTGAGTAATATTCCATTGTATATATGTACCACATCCTCTTTATCCATTCATTTGTCAATGGATATTTAGGTTGCTTCCATGTCTTGGCTATTGTAAACAGTGCTGCAATGAACTTTGGGGTGCATGTATCCTTTATTACATTTTAACAGTAAAATACATTGTACTATTTTTATATATATATAAAACTAGTCTTCTATTAATTATTGGTCAATTGAAACCACTATAGTACGAAACTAAGATTCATTTTATTCCATTGGGACAGTGAAGACATTGGGCTGCTAATTATATTGAGGCGTGAATAGGTATAGTGTCCCGTTTTTATCATCCAGAATGCTCATCTCCATGTCTTGTTTTTCCAACAACCTTAGCTGACTTGTCTCCAGTTTGATCCTGCACTGCTGGACCCACTGAATGACCTGGGGCAAGTCACTAAACATCTTTGGGCTGCAATATACTCCTCTACAAATAAGGGGTCATATAAATGAGATCATTTTCAAGACCCCATTCCATCTCTAGCATCCACATCTCACTATTTCTGGCAAATTTATTCATGTATCGAATTCCTGCAATACAGTGCATGATTCCCCAGTGCTGTGTCTGTCAAACCCTGTATTACTTTAAAATATGAATGCTGAAGATATCAGCTTTGCAGATAATTTTAAATGCTCCAAATCAGATTGAACAATTTCTGAAACCTGATGATCTTTCTAAATTTCCTTCTGGCTTTAATTTTCCAGGCACAGGAAAAATACCAACCTTTCCCTCCTTGAGACACTCGGAACACGTTATCTCTGTTTTGCTTAGGACATAAAAAAAAATTCTTTGCACCTACACACGTTAAGTATTTGCATCAGGAAAGTGTGGCTGAACGACAATCTCCTTATATCTTCCAAACCCAGTGTATCAGATTGCTATGGCTGCCATAACAAAGTGCCAAACCACAGACTGGCAGCTTAAACAACAAAGATTCATCTTCTCACAATTCTGGAGGCTATAAGTCTGAGATCAAGGTGTTGGCAGTATTGGTTTCTTTTGAGGACTTTCTCCTTGGCTAGTAGATCGCCACATTTTCCCTGTGTCTTTTCCTGGTTTTCCATCTGTAGGTTTATGTCCTCATCTCTTTTAATAAGGACACCAGTCATACTGAATTAGAGTCCACTCTAAAGACCTCATTTTAATTTGATTACCTCTTTAAAGACCCCATCTCCAAATATAGTCAGATTCTGAGGTACTGGGGATAAGGGCTGCAACACGTAAATTTTGGGGGGACACAGTTCAACCCATAAGACTCAATTCCCTACATGATCCTGCATCTGTCTACCACAGTGCCAACTGTTCAGCTTCCATCTCTGAGAAGTTGCACGTGTGCTCCAGCTGATCTATAGGTAAGGCAGCACTCATAAATAACATTAGAAATAAAAGAACTTAAAAACTGACCATTATAATTAAGTCAGTACTCATACTCATCTACCAAGATGTGCTTCTCTCTGACTTCTGGTCTTTATGGAGCTTTGCGGCTCTCACCGAAAAGCAGATGGTATATTTTTCATGAGAAAAATTATGGTCTGCTTTAGGGCACAATTTTGCCCTGAAAGGAGTTCTGCTGCTTTGAAACACAGCATTTCATTTGCTCTTTTGGAAGTATATGCCATACCACTTACCCGATGCTTAAAGGTAAACCCATAAAAATCAAGACCCTTTTCATACCTGGTGAAAGGTATAATCCATTTAACATGGTACCTAATTTCTGGAAACCATACCCAAACTTGGCTGATTACATTGCCTTAAAAACTGTGTTCCCTTAAAAAACCCGTTACAGCTCTCCCATCTGAAATTCTCTAAAACACTTTGGAGCCTCTTAGAGAATTTTAAGCCTGAGGAAACTGTTAAGAAGAGTGTTTCCATATTTTGAACTAAAGGTGTTATTTTAATGGCATTTGGGGTACAGCAAATGAGTATAGTTGTATTCATGTTTCAGTTTATGTCCCGTTCTTGGAGTTAGAAGATCAGAGCTTAAGGAGCAGCGAGGCTTGGACCTCAGGAAATAAGCTCAACCACTTTTCAGCCTTAATTCCTGAAATCAGAATTGTGTCACTCCTACCTCTTGGATGGCTGAATAACAAAGTGACACAATTTGTTATTGTTTATGAGCTGATGAATTGGCTGGTTCAGCTGATCTCATCTAGACTTGCTTGTGCGTCCATGGTCAGCTGTTACAGTTCTAGGAGAGCCACAGCTGGACAACTCAGCCCTGTTCTCTGTGTTATCTTCTTTTCTCAGACAAAGGTGGAGGAACTAGAGGGAGAGCAAAGAATGCAAGGTCTTTCGATGCATTGGCCCAGAACTGGCACCTCGTCCTTTCTACCTTCTATTGTCCAAGCAGGTTAAAAGCCAGCCCAATTCTGCAGCCATGTTATGTTGATGATCTCAACACTAACCCTAATCCTGACTCTACCCCTTTCTGGGCATCATCACTTCCACTCTGGCTGCATCCTGTATCAACCTCCACCTGCCAAAATTCAAATTCAGATATGGCTCATTCACTTCTGCTACATCACTTCCCCTTCCTTACCCCTCTCACATCTCCACAGCCACCTGCTCCCTCCCACACCTCTCCCACTTGCCCTGGGAAGAGGAACAGGAGAGAAGACTCTAGCTCTTGACTGGAGGAACTTCAAAGTCATCTGACAATGGGCGTCGATACAGGGAGGAGTTAGAATTGGGGCCATTTTTGCAATCTACCACAGAGAATAATTGCATAGTAAAGCCCATTTTGCCATACGACTTATGACCACTATTCTTCTTATGACCTCGATGTACACAGTAAAAATATTTCTCATGATTTGATTCTAATTTCTTGCCTGTTTTAGATTTGGAAAACAAGTAGAAAAGTTTTTACTCTAAAAAGTTGCTATTTGGTGTTTTTGGTCACTTCTAATTGAAAAAAATACTGCATTAAAAAAAAAATTGTGAGGTTTGGGATGGCCCAGGGGAAATTTTAAAAGATTTACTAGGCGCTTCATGGGACATACTTTATAGCTGCAATATAAACATAGTGAAAAGTGTACCCTTTATTCTTTCTCTTCTTGGGAAGTTCGTTATTATTTCCATTTCATTGTATTTGAATTGAAATTGTAAACTGCATATTCCTCTAATAGTAAACATGCTGAGTGGAAAATTTCAAATTTAGCCATTTCTCCTGCTTGATAGCATAATTTGTATTGTAAGTCATTGATAGTTAATGAACTGCTTGGACTATTAAACCAGAGGATCACAGAATACATGTATTTGCCACATATGATTTAAATCCCAGCTCTTTTCAAGAGCTCCTAGTTATACACAATGAAAAAAATCTATAGTTAAGTCCTTTAGGTAATTATAGAAGCCAGAAGAGGGGGCAAAAGTGAAAATGGAAAAAAATCTGAACCAATGGAATTACTGTAAGTTAGAATTAAATTAGGCTTTATGCTTCATAATTAGAAAGTTCAATTTATTCTCTAGAACAATGAGTGATCTTATCCACGGGTTACTAATATAGTAGATTTTCAAGTAATTTGCTGTTAATAACTGTTAACGTTGTTGAATTATTTCCTTTTAATAATATAAATAGGAAGGAATTGCTTTCACCCACTTACTCTCTTGGGTGGGAAAGAAAAGCATGGTATACAATTAGGTTGCTATTATTTATCTGTTGGAGTTGGGCTACACTTAAAATTTTAAAAAGTCATCTTATACAATTGTCACAGTGGTAGAAAGATTGGAAGCTGCTACTCCAAATGGTGGAGATTCTTTGTGCATGAAACGTTAACGCATATTGGTTCTTTGCGTTAATTTGAGATTGCAGGAGAATATCATAAATTTTCAGGATGTCCCAGCTGTGCAAGGATCACCCATAAGAGATGATATAATGGCCAGCAGCAGCAGATAGAATACTAATGATATCACCACCACCTGGAATAGAACACTTAAAAAAATACACTGTTTTTTTAGAGCAGTTTTAGGTTCACAGAAAAATTAAGAGGAAGGTACAGAGGTTTCCGATATACACCATGCCCACCCCCACATGCATAGCCTGGTCCATTATCAATGTACCCCACCAGAGTGGCACATTTGTTAAAACTGATAAAATTATATTGACACAAATTATCACCCAGAGTCCATAGTTTCCATTAGGATTCACTCTCAGTGTTGTACATCCTATGAGTTTAGAAAATTTTATAATGAATGTATTTACCATTATAATGTCACGTGGCATAGTTTCACTGCCCTAAAAATCCTCCATAAGCCACCTATTCATGTCTCCCTATTCCCTGGTAATTCTGATTCATTTTTTTTACTGTCTCCATAGTTTCGGCTTTCCAGAATATCATAATAATTGGAATCCTACAGTATGTAGCTTTTTAATTGGCTTCTTTCACCTTGCAGTATGCATTTAAGATTCCTCCATGTGTTTTCATGGCTTGATAGCTCATTTCTTTTTAGTATTGAATAATATTTAATTACCTAGATGTACCACAGTTTATCCATCACCTACTGAAGGATATCTTAGCTGCTTCCAAGTTTTGGCAATTGTGAATAAAAATGCTATATACATCTGTGTGCAGATTTTGGTGTGGATGGATGTTTTCAACTCCTTTGTGTAAATACCAAAGGGCACGATTTCTGGAGAGTATGGTAAAAGTATGTTTAATTTTGTAGCAAACCAGCTCACTGTCTTCTGAAGTGACTGCATCATTTTGTGTTTCCATCAGCAATGAATGAGTGTTCCTGCTGCTCCAATTCCTTGCCAGCATTTGGTGTTGTCACTGGATTTTGGCCGTTCTAATAAATGCATAGGTGTATATCTCATTGTTTTAATTTCCATTTCCCTAATGACATGTGATGTGGGACATCTTTTAATATGCTGTTTGCCATCTGTATATCTTCTTTGGTGAGGTGTCTATTGAGGTTTTTGCCCCATTTTTTAATCGGGTTGTTTGTTTTCTTACTGTTGAGTTTTAAGTGTTCTTTGCATATTTTAAATAACAGTCCTTTGTCAAATGTGTCACTTGCAAATATTTTCTCCCAGTATATAGCTTTTCATTCTCTTGACAGGGTCTTTTGCAAAGAAATTTTTAATTTTTATGAAGTCCAGCTTATCAATTCTTTCTTTCATGGCTATGTTTGGTGTTTTATCTAAAATGTCATTGCCAAACTCAAGGTCATCCAGATTTTCTTCTAAGCTATATTCTTGGAGTTTTAGACTTTTACATTTTACATTAGGTCTGTCATCCATTCTGAGTTAATTTTTGTGAAGTCTGTGTCTAGATTCATTTTTTTTGCATGTCAATATCCAGTTGTTACAGCACCATTTGTTGGAAAGACTACATTGCTCCATTGTATTGCTTTTCTCTTTTGTCAAAGATCAGTTGGATATATTTACATGGGTTTATTTCTGGGTTCTCTTTTCCATTCCATTGATCTACTTATCTACTCTTTCTCCAGTACAGTACCACAGTGACTTAGTTGCTGTAGCTTTATAGTAAGTCTTGAAGTTGGCTAGTGTCAGTTCTCCAACTTTGTTCTTCTACTTCAATATTGTATTGGCCATTCTGGGTCTTCTCTTTCTCCATATAAATTTTAGAAGCAGTTTGTCAATTTCCACAAAATAACTTGCTGGGATTCTGATTTGGATTGCATTGAATTTATAGATCAAGTTGGGAAGTACTGTTATCTTGATGATATTGAGTCTTTTTATCCATAAACATGGAATCTCTCTATATTTCATTTAGTTCTTTGATTTCTTTCATCAGAATTTAGTAGTTTTCTTCATATAGATCTTGTACATATTTTGTTAGATAAGTACCTAACTATTTCATTTTTTGGGGTGCTAATGTACATGGTACTTTGGTTTTAATTTCAAATTCCACTTATTCATTGCTGTTATATAGGAAGGTGATTGACTTTTGTATATTAACCTTGTATCCTGCAACCTTGCTGCATAGATGATCATGTCATATGTAAACAAAGAGTTTTATTTCTTCCTTCCCAACTTATTACCTTTTTTTTTCTCTTCTCTTCTCTTCTCTTCTCTTTTCTGTTCTTATTGCATTAGCTAGGACGTCTACCATGATGTTGAAAATCAGTGGTGAGAGGGAACATCCTTGACTGATTCTTACATTAGTGGGAAAGCTTGGAGTTTCTCACCATTAAGTATGATGGTCACTATAGGTTTTTTGTAGATATTTATCAAGTTGAAGAAATTCTTCTCTATTCGTAGTTTACTGAGTGTTTTTATCATGAATGGGTATTGAATTTCATTAAATATTTCTCTGCCAACTGTTGATATGATCATGTGATTTTTCTCCTTTAGCTTGTGGATATGATGAATTACATTATCTTTGAATGTTGATCCAGGTTTGCATACCTGGGATAAATTCCACTTGATCATGGTATATAATTATATATACCATGGTATGTAATTATATATAGCATGGTATATCATTCTTTTAATACATTGTTGGATTTGATTTGCTAATATTTTGTTGAGGATTTTTGCATCTATGTCCATGAGAGCTATCGATCTGTAATGTTCTTATACTATTTTTATCTGGTTTTAGTATTCGAGCAATACTGGCTTCATAAAATGAGTCTGGAAGTATTTTCCCTGCTTCTATTTTCAGGAAAAGATTTTAAAGAATTGGTATAATTTCTTCTCTAAAAGTTAGGTAGAATTCACCAGTGAACCCATCTGAGTCTGTACTTTCTCTTTTGTAAGGTTATTAATTATCTTTAAAAATTAACTAATTAATTAATTAATTTTGGCTGTGTTGGGTCTGCGCTGCTGTGCGTGGGCTTTTCTATGTTTGTGGTGAGAGGGGGCTGCTCTTCGTTGTGGTTCATGGCCTTCTCATTGTGGGGGCTTCTCTTGTTGCAGAGCATCGGCTCTAGGCACACAGGCTTCAGTAGTTGTGGTACGTGTGGGCACAGTAGTTGTGGCTTGCAGGCTCTAGAATGCAGGCTCAGTAGTTGTGGTGCAAGGGCTTAGTTGCTCTATGGCATGTGGGATCTTCCCAGAGCAGGGATTGAACCTGTGTCCCCTGCATTGGCAGTCGGATTCTTAACCACTGTGCCATCAGGGAAGTCCTAGAAGGTTATTAATTATTGATTCAATTTTTTTAATAGACATAGACCTTTTCAGATTATCCATTACTTCTTTTTATTTATTTATTTATTTATTTATTTATGGCTGTGTTAGGTCTTTGTTTTTGTGCGAGGGCTTTCTCCAGTTGCAGCAAGCAGGGGCCACTCTTCATCGCGGTGCGCAGGCCTCTCACTATCGTGGCCTCTTGTTGCAGAGCACAGGCTCCAGACACACAGGCTCAGTAGTTGTGGCTCACGGGCCTAGTTGCTCCGCGGCATGTGGGATCTTCCCAGACCAGGGCTCGAACCCGTGTCCCCTGAATCGGCAGGCAGATTCTCAACCACTGTGCCACCAGGGAAGCCCCAATCCATTACTTCTTGTATGAGTTTTGGCAGATTGTGTCTTTCAAGGGATTGTTCCTTTTCATCTAAGTTATCAAATTTGTGTCCCTAGAGTCATTCATAATATTCTTTTTGAGGCTTTTAATGTCCAAGGGGTCTGTAGTGATGTCTTCTCCTTTATTTCTAATTTTACCAATTTGTATCCTTTCCCTGTTTTTCTTTGTTAGCCCAGCTAGAAGCTCATTGATTTTACTGATATGTTCAAAACACCAGATTTTGGTTTCATTGATTTTCTCTATTGATTTCCCTTTTTCAGTTTTATTGATTTCTGCTTTAATTTTTATTATTTATCTTCCTCTGCTTACTATGGATTTAATTTGCTCTTTTTTCTAGTTTCTGAATGTAGAAACTTAGATTATTTATTATAGATATTTCTTCTTTTTCCAACATATGCATTCAATTCTGTAAAATTTCCTCTAAACCCTGCTTTTGCTACATCCCACAAATTTTGGTACGTTGTGCTTTTATTTTCAGTTAGTTAAAAATATTTTAAAATTTCTCTTGGGATTTCTTCTTTGACTCACATATTATCTTAAAAGGTATTGTTTAGTCTCCAGTATTTGGGATTTGTCCAGATATCTTTCTGCTATTGATTTCTAGTTTAATTCCATTGTGGTATGATTTCTATTTTAAAATATTTGCTAACATATGCTTTATGGCTCAGAAGGCAATTTATCTTGGTGAATGTTCTTTATAAGCTTGAGAAGAATATGTAGTCTCCTGTTGGATGAAGTAGTCTATAGATGTCCATTATTATTAGTTGATTGATAGTTGTTGAGTTCAGTTATATCTGTACTGTCTTTCTGCCTGCTGGATCTGTCCATTTATGATAAAGGGGATGTTGAAGTCTCCAACTATAATAGTGGATTCATCTATTTCTCCTTAAAGTTCTATTAGTTTTTGTTTCATGTGTTCTGATGATTTGTTTTTGGTGCATACACATGCACCTAAAAGACATGGTGTTATGTCTTTTTTGGAGAGTAGACCTTTTTATTATTATGTGATGTTTCTCTTTATCCCTGACAACTTTCTGTATTCTGAAGTCTGCTTTGTCTGAAATTAACATAGCTACTCCCAATTTCTTTTGATTTAATATTAGCATGGTATATCCCTTTACATATATTTACTTTTAATTTATATGTGTCTATATTTAAAGTGCTTTTTTATAGTGAGTTTCTTGTAAAGTGATATGTCTTATAAACATAGAGTGGAATTGTTTTTTTGATTCTCTCTTGGTGCATTTACACTATTGATGTTCAAAGTTATTATTGACATAGATTAATATCTGCCATAATTGTTATTCTTTTCTATTTTTTGCTCTTGTTCTTGTCTTTCCCTTGTTTTTGGCTTTTGTGCTTTTGATCAAGCATTTTATATAATTCCATTTTCTTGCCTTTCTTAGCATATTAGTATACTTCCTTTTCAACTTTTTTTGGTCTTGGAGTTTACAATAGACATTTAAAATTAATTCAAGTTTACTTTCAAATAATACTATGCCACTTCATGGGTAGTGTGTATGCCTTATAGTGATAAAATAATCCTAACTTTTTCTGTCCATTGTAACATTGCTGTCTTTTATTTCACTAATGAATAAGTGTACACACACACACACTCAAATAAAACGTTGCTATTATCATTTTGAACAAACTTATATCTTAGATCAATTAAGAATAAGAGAAATAGAAGTTTTGTTTTACCTTCACTTATTCTTTCTTCAGTGTTCTTCCTTTCTTTATGTAGATCTGAGGTTCTGACCTATGTCGTTTTCCCTCTCTTTGCAGAACTTCTTTTAACATTTTTTGCAAAGCAGTTCTACTGGTAAAAAATTCCCTCACTTTTTGTTTGCCTGAGAAATTCCTCTTCATCACATTTTAAGGATAATTTCACAGGGCACATAATGCTAGATGTTTTTTTTCTTTCTTTCTTCTTTGTGGTACGCGGGCCTCTCACTGCTGTGGCCTCTCCCGCTGCGGAGCACAGGCTCCGGACGCGCAGGCTCAGTGGCCATGGCTCATGGGCCCAGCCGCTCTGCGGCATGTGGGATCTTCCCGGACTGGGGCACGAACCCGCGTCCCCTGCATCGGCAGGCGGACTCTCAACCACTGCGCCACCAGGGAAGCCCTATAATACTAGATTGATAGGTTTTTTTCTCTCAACACTTTAGATATTTCACTCCCCTCTTCTTTCTGAGAAGTCAGATATAATTTTTATCTTTGTTCCTCTATAGTTAAGAAATTTTTTCTTCTGGCTTCTTTCAGGATTTTTTCTTTATCTTTGATTTTCGGTAGTTTGAAAATATCCCCAGGTATAGCTTTTTTTGGCATTTATTCTCCTTGATGCTCTCTGAGCTTCCTGGATCTGTAATTTGGTGTGGCATTTATTTGGGGAAATTCTTAGTCATTATTTTTTCAAGAATTTCTTCTGTTCCTTTCTCTGTTTCTTTTCCTTCTGGTATTCCCATTATGTGTATGTTACACATTTTATAGTTGTCTCACAGTGCTTGAATATTGTGTGTCTTTTCTCAGTTTTCTTCTCTTTGCATTTCAGTGTTGGAGGTTTCTGTTGTGATATCCTCAAGCTTGAAAATTCTTTCTTCAGCTGTGTTCAGTCTACTAATAAGCTTGTCGAAGGCATTCTTTATTTCTGCAACAGTGTTTTTGATTTCTAGCATTTCTTTGGGTCCTTTCTTAGTATTTCTGTCTCTGCTTATATTGCCCATCTGATATTTCTTGCTGTCTACTTTAAATATTAGTGCCCTTAGCATATTAATCATAGTTGTTTTAAATTCCTAGTTTGATAATTCTAACATCCCTACTATATCTGGGGCAGGTTCTCATACTTTCACTGTCTTTTTAAACTGTGTTTTTTGCCTTTAAGTACATTTTGTAATTTTTGTCTTGATAGCTGGACACTGCGTACTAGGTAAAAAGAACTACTGTAAATAGACCTTTAGTAATGTGGTGGTATGTTCTGGGGGGAAGGAAAGTGTTCTATAGGTCTATAAGTAGGTCTTAATCTTTTAGTGAAACCCTGTGTGTTTCTGGGCTGTAAATTTTATATGTGCATCTCAGTTACCCCTCCCTCTTAGCTGGAACACGTTGGCTAGAGTAGGGCTGGAGTTGGCTATTTCCCTTCTCCCACACGAAAGACCAGAGGGAACTAGAGTTCGATGTTCCTCAACATCGAAGGCTACGGCCCGCTAGAGTTGGATATTTTTCTTTCCCCAAGTCAGTTTGGCTCTGATAAAACCCTGGTAGTTTAGCCTCTGGATAAATAGTTTCTTCTAAGGGCAGACTTTGGTAAAAGAATAGGGTGGTCTGGCTTATTTCAAAATCATTGCTTTTCCCTTCCCACTGCCAAAAGCATAAGATTTTTCTCCAGTTTTCTCTGTGAGAACGTGGTACAGCCCCAGGAGGTAAAATTCACAAGAACTTGGGGTCTCCCTGATGACTGAAACCCTATAGAGTTTTTATCTGTCAGACTTGTCCACACTGAGCCTCTGGCAATTCATCAGTTACAGTTTAGGTTTTCCTTCCCCAGCACTGGTTCCTGTGGAGGTTTCAGCTAGAAGGTTTCTGCTCCAGTAAGCTGGGATTCTTCATATTTGACTGTGAGTCATTCCAATTTTGGAGGCAGTGGTTTGCCCTCTGACCTATTTTTCTTACGGGTCTAAGAAGAGTTGATGGTTTTTCAGTTTGTTCAGCTTTTTACTTGTTGCTAGGACAGAGTGGGGACTTCTAAGCCGTTCCAGAAACCAGAGTATGTAAAACATGTTTCAAAAGAGTTTTCTCCTCCTTCCTTCACCTGAACCTCACAAATCTGTAAGCATTCTAACACTTCACCTGAACCTCACAAATCTGTAAGCATTCTAACAAGGTATTTTCTTCACTTCACCAACAAGGAATACAAACCCAGAGATATGAAATACCTTGCAGAAAGTAATGCTGTCTCTCAAGCTTTCAGGAATGCGAACCAGTCTGACTATTTTGGCTCAGGAAATTGCTGGAACGCTTGAAATGAGTTTTGTTTTACCTTGGTGGAGACCAAAAGCCCTTCATCTGAGACTCTTCTTGATTGGATCAAACCAGCTGTGGTCTGGGAGAGTTTTTCATACCCATTTTAAACGGTGAGCCATAAGCTTCAGCTGTCAGCAGCAGCTGATCATGGCAGAGACTCTCATGGCCCAAGCTGTCTCTCTGCCCAGGTCATTAATATTCTGAGAAGGTATTCTGAGGAGGTTCCCAGGGCTGGACTGAAAGAGATAAGGTATTTCCCCCAAATGGTCAAAGTTTTGCCAGAATGACTGACTCTAAAAGCTGGCTGATAATTAAAAGAGATGTCCTACCATGTCACAATGTATCTGGACCTCATTACTAAGATGTCACTAGCCTGGAAGAAACTAGAGAACAAAGAATTATGGTTTCTCTAACTTGTTTTTTCTAATGATTCACTGGACAGATAATTATTGAATTTAAAGCATTTTTAAGGCCTAAAATGAAAAACTTCATCTAAAGCAAGAGAAAGCAGATGATGTTCATGTAGAAGAGAAGCAGCTCAGAGTCATACACAGCTGTATTGCTTTCTCTCCTGCCACAAGTGGAATTTGATTATGTCTGTGATTCATTTTTAAAATGACACATCCTTAACATCATGGTGTAACTCCAAGCTTTTGGTGACAATGATGCTGTTTTTTTCTGTCCTAGAAATAATGCTGCCTTCTACTTACTCAGGAAACTAATTCAATGACAAACTAAAGTGTAATGTTCTGAATTGGTACCAAGAATTTACTTAAGAACTAGGGAAAAACCATGAGAATAATAAAAGTATTTATAAAAGTAATCAAATGATGCCCAAATGTAATAATTCTTAGATTATGTCAATATCAGATCTGTTTTTGGATAGAGGTATAGTGTGTTAGTTTAAATAATCACCTCTGGCATCAGCCACATGTGAATTTAAATTCTTAATTACTGTGTGAGATCAGGAATTATTTTACTTTTTCTTTTTTAAACTCAGATAATAATATTTATCTTAAGGGACTGTTGTAGGGATTAGATGAGATTATATAAAGATGATAGAAGTAAATCTCTCACCACAGTCCTAGGCGTGCAGTAAGTACTGAATAACTGATAAGAAAAAAACAAGCAATCATATGGAATGAAGGATGTGGGCCTCTTATTGGGATTTTCTGATTATCACGTGCATGATTTTGAAGATATTAAATGAAATACAAGACATCCAGAAATATTGGTACTTAAACTTGGAAATTACTATATGATACTCTTAACATCAACATATGCTTCCCTCTACTTTTACCTTCTCTGGTGCTCTCTTCAGCTGCCGATAAATGGTAGGAAATGTAAATGATAAGGTCAAAAGTGGCAATTCTTTCTCTCTCTCATGACAAATGGCATATAATCTACTAGTGCTATTTGAACAAAATGTACTATCTTCAAGCTCTCAACAGGCAAAAACTAAAAGTAAAAGGAGGGGAGTAAGCAGCTGGGCTAAGAATTTAAAGTGTAGACGAAAATTCATAAGGCTTGGAAATTATTAGTGCTGCAGTATCATGACTTTTTTTTAAGGTTGTTTATATGAGGGTAGAAGGCTGGTATTTCAACCTATGACTTCATAGCAAGATTTTTTTTTTTTTTTTTTTTTTTTGCGGTATGCGGGCCCCTCACTGTTGTGGCCTCTCCCGTCGCGGAGCACAGGCTCCGGACGCGCAGGCTCCGGACGCGCAGGCTCAGCGGCCATGGCTCACGGGCCCAGCTGGTCCGCGGCATGTCGGATCTTCCCAGACCAGGGCACGAACCTGTGTCCCCTGCATCGGCAGGCGGACTCTCAACCACTGCGCCACCAGGGAAGCCCTAAATTTAATTTATTTTTAAATAAAGTATTGGGAACCACCACAGTCTATTCTCTGGTATCTATATACTTCCTAAAACAAATCAGTTCTTTCCCACAAGTGTTGAAGTGGATTGAGAGATTCCATGCATGTCAATCTCCTTTGCCAAGATCTTATCCTCTTAATAATTTTCAAACACTTTAAGAAGATCCCTGTATGGAACATTAGTATTAAGGAATACCAGTCTTATAAACCAAATGCAGTATGTCATAGCGTTTCTGTATGCACATGCTAGGATTCAGGGGATCTAATTTTAGCTATTATATTTCAGAGTATTGGCCATATCTAATAGAATTATGCATTAGGTTTTGTAATTGTTCTTGATGTGGATATAACCAGTGAAGCATTCCAAAATCCAAAAGTTATACATATAAAAAATAAACTAGCTACATTGACAATATACTCCTGGGATTGAGAAGGGCTGAGATTGAGAATAAATTTCTAATTACCTGCCAGTTCCCAAGCATTGCGGTTATTTAAAATTTTTGTAAATTTTCTCTTGTTCTGTTTTTAATGATGTTTCTTACCTTTAATTAGCTGGTGTCTGCTAGTGTTTGCTTAAGTCCCCACATTTCCAATGACCCCTGTGGACAGGATACTTCAGAATAATGAGTCATGGATGTGTTGTTATTCTGTGCAAAATGATGACATTTTTGGTGCTTAGGGTAGCCTTTCTGGATTCAACTGAATGTACAAATAGATGTTCTCAGCTGAAATGAAGGTGGGGTTCCTTAACGCCAAGCCACTTTAGCATCTTGTGTGAGACGTCCTTCCTCTGATCTAGAAATCTATATTCTTTCTGTCATTCTGTCTTCCTGTACCAGAGCAAAAATGAGATCAACCCAGCCAGAACTGGCAGATAGATTTGAAGGACCACCTCCATTTCTGATTATAACACCTCTTGTTGAATCTGGAAAGAATATATCTTTTTCTCCATCTCTGGAAATTATAAAGTAATATTCAGATACTCGTTGTTTCCAAAGACAACATCAATGGTTCCAGTCATGCTTCCTATATGAGGACCCTGATTATTGGTTATAGCCACAGAGGCACTATCAGTACTTTCTGGGATGAAGATAGATATAAACAAACCAAAAAACCAAGGAGTATCACATTTCCTTGCTTTTTGCTCTCACTCTACATAGGAATAGAAACCATTCCTTCCTTCAAAATATATTCACTGAAATTACAAATGATTTCTGATGTGGAAACATCTGTTGAATTCCTATTGGTTCAGGATAGCAAGCTAAATCAAAAAGCAGCGCCGAGGAGACTGTTGCTAACCTTAATCAAATTCAGCCCCCAACAGTAACTCTTTAGAAAGTTAAATGCTGATTGAACCAATTGAAATAATCAGCCATCTTCCTCTGATTAGAGAGAAAAGAGAGAGCTGACAAAAACGGTGATTATATTGGCCTTAGATTAGGTTGGTGCTCAGATGCTTTACTCAGATAAACTCTATTGACCAACTTGTACTTTCTTAAGGAATCACAGCATGAAACAAAGACAAGACAGTTATAGTCCTGTGTGATGCTGAACAAACTGGTGTTAAGTCATGATTCATGAGACTTTAGCTTTGGGAATTGCAAAGTCTTTTTTCATATTCAGAAGTTAAAGAAATTTTAATAGTTGTGATCCTAAGGAACAACAAAAAAAGTACTTTTATACTATGTTGATTTTTTTATGTTCTAAATTGTATGGAATAAATGATTAAAATTTATAAACTATTTGCTTTAAATCTAAAGGAAGTAATTTTCTAGCAGCTTTAACCCTGAGCTAGAAATTAGAAGTATGGAAAGACTTATTTATTTGATTTTAAAAATAACTTCCGTAGTGAGGTGGATGGACTTAGAGTCTGTCATACAGAGTGAAGCTAAGTCAGAAAGAGAGAAACAAATACCGTACGCTAACATATATACATGGAATCTAAAAAAAAAAAATGGTTCTGAAGAACCTAGGGGCAGGACAGGACTAAAGATGCAGATGTGGAGAGTGGATTTGAGGACACAGGGAGGGGGAGGGGTGGGCTGGGATGAGGTGAGAGAGTGGCATGGACATATACACACTACCAAATGTAGAATGGATGGCTGCTGGGAGCAGCTGCATAGCACAGGGAGATCAGCTCGGTGCTTTGTGACCACCTAGAGGGGTCGGATAGGGAGGGTGGGAGGGAGATCCAAGAGGGAGGGGATATGGGGATAAATGTATACATATGGCTGATTCACTTAGTTATACAGCAGAAGTTAATGTACCATTGTAATTATACTCCAATAAAGATGTTGAAAAAAAAAAACTGCCTTTGTTAAAAAGCCTAGGATACAAGCACTAAGGCATCATTAAGTATAAAAAATATTTAGGCCAAGAGATGACAGTGGTAATGCAAAGAAGAAACCAGGGCAGTTGAAAAACAGCACTCAAATAATGGTGCCTCATTAGTACATTGAAACAGTCAGATTTTTAAATAATGGTCTAAAACAGAAACTAGGCCACTTCATTCACACTGGGGCAAGGGTTATAAAGATGAGGCTCTTCCACAAGAGGAACATTTTTAGAGCAAAAACCTTGGCTCTATTTTCTTGTATTATGAACAAACGAACAAAAAATGGGTGGCACAGTGCCTCAACTAGAGAAAAGTGTGATTTCTGAGGCTGCCAGGATTAAAATTATAGCAAGCCTTAAATAAATTCAACAAATATATTGTATGTATAGAGTATTGGGCATTTTTTGACTGATGCTCAACATTTAAATCCAATCGTATTCCAATTTCTTTAGGGAAGGGGTGGTTACATTTCCCTCCTTCTGTGTCTTTGGGTGGAAGGATAATTGCTTCTGCATGCCTTGATCTGTAAAGCTGAGAGACCTGTAGCATTCATCTTCTCCTTGCTTCCAAAGGAGTGGGTATATGACCTAACTTTGATTGGGTACTTTCTTCCAGGACTTTGAATTTTGAGAGTGTGAATCAAGGGCAGAAGAAACAGTTGAATAGACTTCTTTTTGGTGACAATGATGGAGAAATCATCATACAGATTTTGCTGTGAGCAACTATATATTTCAAAGGCCTAGCCCTCTCATGCTCCCTTACAATCTGGTCCTTCTACTTCCATCAATTCTGTGAGACCCTGAATTCTTTCCAATCACTTCCCTTTTGCCTAAGTTAAGAGTCCACTTCTGTTTCTTGTGCTGTGGAACCATAACTATTCCACTGTGGGAGTGAAACGTCGCCAAACTGCAGGGTTAAGCCCCAATGCAATGAGCTCCAAGTTTCCCTGAGGAGCAGGGGTTATTGCATTTTGAAAGCTCATGGAGATATTTTAAGAATGAAAGCACTTTGAAAGGAGATGCATAATATTAGTATACATAGACCTTTGATGCCTGATAGTTGTTCTTAACAGGGGATGAACTGCTCCTGGAAAATTTAAAACCTCCTGAAACACAAATAGCCTAGTCCCTACAGGATAGAGAATAGAAACCTATCTTTATACCCAAAGACATATACAGAAGAACACTGTAGTCTTGCTTTATTAGGTAGGTGCTCTTACTGATCCTTTCCACATCTCTTTACTTAAATGTTTACATAATATCTGTCAGAGCAGGGCAGAATGAAATGACAGCATACATCCAAAATCAGAAAATGTCTAGAAATCATGCAGCCCACCCTATTCTCTTTCTTTTTTTTGTAAAATTAATTAATTAATTATTTTTGGCTGGTTTGCGTCTTTGTTGCTGTGTGCGGGCTTTCTCTAGTGGCGATGAGCGGGCGCTACATTCGTTGCAGTGCACGGGCTTGTCGTTGCGGTGGCTTCTCTTGTTGAGGAGCACAGGCTCTAGGCACACGGGCTTCCGTAGTTTTGGCACACGGCTTCAGTAGTTGTGGCTCACAGGTTCTAGAGCACAGGCTCAGTAGTTGTGGTGCACGGGCTTAGTTGTTCTGCGGCATGTGGGATCTTCCTGGACCAGGGCTTGAACCCGTGTCTCCTGCATTGGCAGGTGGATTCTAACCACTGCACCACCAGGGAAGCCCAGTCCCCCCCATTTTCTGATGTTGTAATTCCCTCTATAACACATTCTGAGCAGTTGTGTTGTTGATTTAACACCTACCTTTAGTTATTGAATATTCACTACCTCACAAGGCAGACTGCTGTGCTACATAACAGCTGCATTTATTAGAATGTTTCTTTTGACTTTGAGCCTGAATATATTTTCTTTCAAATTTTATGTATTTTTTTATCATAAAATTTATCTCTGGAGATACAAAAAATAGTTTACTTCAAATACTTGCTCATGACCTTGTAAATCCTTTTTTCCTTTTTATATCTGTATCACTAATTAGAGATTAAAAATTAAAAATGGGGCAGCACAGATGACATAATCTAATACACAGAAAATCCTAAGAAAGCCACTAAAAATGATTAAAACTAATAAACAAATTCAGCAAGATTGCAGGATATAAGATCAATATTAAAAAATCAGTTCTATTTCTATATAGTAGCAATGAGCAATCCAGAAATTAAATTAAGAAAACAATTCCACTTATAATATCATCAAAAATAATAAAAAGCTAAGGATAAATTTAATAAAAGAAGGGAAAATCTTGTACACTGAAAATTACAAAAGATTGTTGAAATAAATGAAAGAATATCTAAATATGTCTATGAAGTCTTTTGTCATCTCAGTTTAGTGGATCAGAAGACTTAAGTTGTTAAGTGACAGTGCTCCTTGAATTGATCTATAGATTCAACACAATCCTTATTAAAATGCTAGTTGATTTTTTTGCAGAAGTTGACATGCTGATCCTAAAACTTATTTGGAATGTAAGGGACCCAAGATAACCAGAACTATATTGGAAACAGAAGAAAGTTGTAAGGTTCCCCCTTCCTGATATAAAAAATGTAATATGAAGCTACAGTAATAAAGACAGAGTGGTACTGGCATAAAGATAGACATTTAAATCAATGAAATAAAATTGGCAGTACAGAAATAAACACCTACATTTTTGGTCCATTGATTTTCAGTAAGAGTGCTAAGACAATTCAATGCGGGAAAAAAATCTTTTCAACAAACAGTGCTGGTATAAATGAATAACCACTTTGCAAAATGATGAAGTTGGACCCCTGCGTTACTTACACACAAAAGTGAACTCAAAATGGATTATAAACCTAAATGTTAAATTTTAAAATATAAAATTCTTAAAAGAAAATATAATATTAAATTTCTGTGACCTTTGGTGAAGCCATGCTTCTTTAGATATGACACCAAAAACAGTGTGAAAAAAGCAAAAATAGATACATTGGACTTTGTTAATATTGAAAACTTTGTGCTGCAAATGACAGCATCAAAAAAGTGAAAAGGCAATTATGGAATGGGAGAAAATATTTTCAAGTCGTATATCTGATAATGGACTCATTCAGGATATATGAAGAACTCTTACAACCCAATGATAAAAACAAAAGTAGTTCAATTTCAAAAATGGGAAAAGGATACCTTTTCTCCAAAAGACATTATACAAATATGAAAAGTGCTTATTAGCCATTAGGGAAATTCAAATCAAAACCACAATGAGATACCATTTCACACCCACTAGGATGGCTGTTATTAAAAAGACAGTGTAGCAAGTGTTAGAATGTGGAGAAATTTTGGAACTCTCATACACTGCTTGTGAGAGTGTAAGTTGGTGTAACTGCTATGGGAAACAATTTAGCAGGTTCTCAAAATCTTAAACATGGAGTTTTATGACTTAACCATTCCATTAATAAGTATATATCCAAAAAATATATGACCCCACAAAAATTTGTACATGAATGTTCATAGTGGCAATATTCACAGTAGTCCAAAGGTCAAATGACCCACTGTCTATCAACTGATGAATAGATAAATTAAATGTGGTATATCCATGTGATGGAATATTATTCAACCATAAAAAGGAATGAAAATATTCATACACCAGTGTTCAGAAACAACATTATTCAAGACAGCAAAAAGTGGAAACAACCCAATATTTTTTGGAGCAAGAGATGAATGGATAAACAAAATAGGCATATATATTCAATGGAATATTTTTCAGCCTTAAAAATGAACACCAGGGCTTCCCTGGTGGCGCAGTGGTTGAGTCTGCCTGCCGATGCAGGCGACACGGGTTCGTGCCCCAGTCTGGGAAGATCCCACATGCCGCGGACCGGCTGGGCCCGTGAGCCATGGCCGCTGAGCCTGTGCGTCTGGAGCCTGTGCTCTGCAACGGGAGAGGCCACGGCAGTGAGAGGCCCGTGTACCGCAAAAAAAAAAAAAAAAAGAACACCATTCTGATACATGCTACATCATAGACGAACCTTGAACACATTATGCTAATGGAATAAGCCAGACACAAAAGACCATATATTGTATGATTCCATTTATATGAAATGTTCAGAATAGCTAATTCTATGAAGAAAATTAGAATAGTGGTTTCCTGGGGGAGCTGAGGGAGGAAATGGGGAGTGGATGCTAATGGGTATGGGATTTTCTTTTTGGAGTGATCAAATGCTCTTAGATTAGATTTTGGGGTTGCACAACTCTGTGAATATACCAAAAACTATTGAGTCAACTCAATACTTCAAATACTCAATACTTTAAATCGGTGAATTTTAGGTATGTGAATTATATCTTATTTAAAATATATTAAAAACAAAAAGCAAACAAAAATGGGGCAGGACCAAGAACAGATCTTTCAATAGGCTAGATACAGAAAAAGGCTATCTCCATCACCCTGTGTGATTTCTTTGCAGCCTTTGCACATTTTGTAATTATTTTGCTTGTTTACTTATTATTGCCTCTTTTATTCACTAACCTCTGAGTTCCTTGAGGGCAGGGATTATTTATGTCCTGTGTATCATTGTATCCTCAGCATAAATACAGTGCTGGAACTTATAGGTACCCAATAAAGATTTGTTATTGTTGGTAGGCCAACTGAAAGCTACTTCTAAGCTGAAATTAATACAGTAAGCAACTTACGCAGTAATGTTTTCCAAATGGTTAAGAACCCACTTTGCCAGTCTAAACTTCTCTATGCTGCTCATGAAAATATTTTGAGAGGCCACATTAACAGCCATGTAAATATTTGCTATCCACAATATTATACTGCAACAATAATAAAGTGAAATGAGCTGAGTTAACATAATGTTCTCAATGAGCCTGAAACAGCATAAGAGTTTCACATGATGAGGCTGAATTTATTAAAGAGTTCAAGAGGCTAAGAGAACAGTACATCTGAAAGAAGTTTTTCACACAGTCCCTAGACCAATGATTCCCATAGTATTGACATGCTAATAATGAGAACGTTATCTTAAATGTGCACAGTGTTGTTCATTTTACAAAAATCTTTCACATATATCTTCATTTGGCCAATAGTCAAGTGAGTATAAGTCCAACCAGAAATCTAAACAACAGACTAGAGTCCCCTCCTAGGAAAGAGTCTAAAGATTCTAATCACTGTATGAAAATGGGATAATGCTGTCAGACGTCAGTAATGGGAACCCTGCATTAACCGCCCATTTTTTTAAACTTCTCAGGGACACTACAAACCCTGGAATAAAGATCCATGCTTCTCTCTTTTGTCTTATACTTTTCTGGATTCTTATGGCATCCTTTGATATAGATCATCTATACATCATCGTCTTCTATCAAAGCCTTCTTTTAGAATCCATGTATTACTCAACATTCTTTGATAATAGGAGTATCTCCAGGTGGTTCTCTTCTCCTGTCCAGTTACATATCACCCATGGTTGACTCACCATTATTGTGGCTACAGTTTCCTAGTGGTGGGACATTATTGCCATTTGGAATGAATAAATATGTGAAATGATTAATTGACTCCAACCTGTAAGTGTGACAGACCAAATGCTGCTCACTCTCAAGACCATTTGATTGGCTGGTAAATGTTTCCTAAGCCTGTACAGGCACAGCTGTGTTTATAAGGAATTCCACAGAAACCTCAACACTGTCTTGAAAGAATAAGATTTGCTAAAGTCTTCACTTCTACATGAATAAATGCCCAAGATCTATAACTGAGACAGACCTCATGCTGGTTTCCTCATAGTTATTTTAAAAATTAAAGAAGTGCTTTGAATCCCTTGACCAGTGAAGGTGGGGGTCAGAATTGAAGCTCTTCAGCACTTTGTTGTTTTGATGGTCATTACTTGACTTGTGTTTGGCAGGAAAGAGATAAAAGAAGTTAGAATGACTTCTTCTTGATCATAAACCTAAGAGGTTATAAAGAATAAAGCTTTAATTCAACCTAGGTTTTCCTTCCCAAACACACAATAATCAAGTCCCCCCACCCCTTGGCCCTTGTAGAATGACTACCATAGGAAAAGGAATCAATGAAATCTCCTGCTGAACAGAATTATTTTGGGGGTAAAATTTTTTATTAAAAAATTCAACCAAACAGTGTTCTTTGCACCATCCCTTTAGATGTGAAAATTGCTCTGTTCTACAGAATACTTCTTTGCAATGGTATTCGACTGTACTGGCACTCTGATATTCCATTTCTGTTTCATGGTATTAATAACTCTTTCTTCCTAGAGAAAATATTAACAAGGATGAAATTACTTTAAGTTGCTCTGTGATCTCTAAGTACAATATTAAAAGGGATATGATGATTTTATGACTTGGTTTTGGTATGTTACTGTTTCTTTTCCCCAGTTGATTATTATATAGTAGTGGGGAAATTGTTCACTCTTTTCTTTCATAGCAAATCAAGTAATGATATAAGCTGTGGAAATGAGCACTGGATTTGAGGTCAGAAAAGCAGAAGTCGAATCCTACCTCTGGCACCTATTAACTGTACAAGCTTGAAAAATCCACTTAAATTCTGTGTGTTCTGATTTCTTCATCTGGAGACCATAGACCCTGCCTAATAGAGAGAGGTGCTGTTAGAAACTTAAATGCCATAATGAAAGTGAAAACTCTGGAAACTAGAAAGCACAGATAAGTATTATGTGGCTTTATTATTATGAACAGGTTACCTTCTAAAGGTTCATTTTTCAGTTAGTTATTTGGAACACAAAAGATATTATTTCATAGAAAGTGTACTATACAGAAGAGATTCTCATATCTATTCAGGTGGTGGAGCCCTGAAAGGCATAGTGCTTTTTGAAAGACACCACGAAGTACTGACATATTTAGTTCCATCATAGGAAACAGTAATGTTCAATAATGGAAAATGTGAATTAAGTATATGTATGTATATCAAATATCAATCACGAGCACGTGCTTCCATGAAAGGAGCTCTATCCATGTACATCGTGAGTTCCTTGTCTAATCATCATTGGTGCCTTATTATCTGCTAGGCTAATTGCAGATAGGAAGCAATGGTTGGCAAAGATTTAAAAAATATCAATGGAAAATTTTTAATCAACAATATATTCCAAGTATATGGATTCTACTTAAACTCCCTCCCCCATCTCTCCACACCACTGTGACTGAGCCAGGACTAACTTGTGAATCATCATTAAGTGGGAGCAGAGATTGAGAACTACCATCATAAAGGGGGATTATGTACCCAGGCCAGCTCACAAACATCTATTTAATACATAACGTGGCTGTTCTAACAGCAATAACAGTTATTTTATAACTGTATAAAACCAGAGTTTTCAGATTAGAAAATGCTGGTTTTTGAAACGATGATGAAGATAAATTCTAATCATCTTTATGGGTGCTTTTAGGATTAAAGAAAAGCAGCTTATAAAGTCTTTCCTTACATAATAATGAAAACCACTGGGATTGAAAGCCCTAAGAAAGTTACTATTGTTGCTCTTGTGAGAAAGAAATATTCTTGTTAGTCCAGTGAAGACTTGGTTAATGTAAAAATTATACTGTTTCTTTTCTTCCCTCTCTCCTACTACCTTATCATCTAACACTTAAACATATATATTATTCCTTAAATCTGTGGGCCTTTCAGTCAAATAATTCACTGGAATGGAAGAGTCAGACTCCAAAACATGCCTTTCATTTAGGACAATTTAAGAATCTAGCTTCCATCTTTTACTGACACTCACCAATTAATTACTAAGCCATGGAGGTGAGAAGTCAAATTGTTTTCGTTGGGAATGTTTCAGTTTCCATGGCTTGTGCATGAGTTTTTCATCAAGCTTTGCCTTCCTCTCCTCATGACCACAAGCCATCATGGCATAAAACATCTCAGGCTCACGTAAAGGTCACAAAAATGGTGTCAGGAGACTAAATTCGGATCCCAGTACTGCCTCATTAAACTTGTAACTCCACTTATGAGGACGTTGGCTTCCTTATATTTAATATAAGAGGACAAGACTTAGGGATGCTCTCATACTGATCCAGATCTGTGCTCCATCCTGCATAAGCACTGGGACCCTGGGCCTTGAAGAGCTTAGCTCTCCTCCTAGCTATTGTACTCAAAGGCTCATATGCATATCAAGATGTCTTAAGTTCTTGAAATACATGTGTGTCATTCATGGATTTCTCTAATTACAACAGACACAAGGCTTTAGTGTGAGATAGCCAATCACACTGCTAATGTCAAAACTTGCCAAAAGATGAGCTCTCGTCAGGTCGTGCTGAAAAGAGGGAGAACAATAAAAGTGGTAACTTAGGGACAAAAATAGTAATGGTAACTTATGCAGGAAAAAGAATGGTCATGAAATCATGGTCTAATGAAGGATAAAGTGTGGTATGTGTTGCCCTTCTCTTAATCAAACTACTTAGGGTCCTGTGACTTTCTGCAGATGGAAACAAAAGGAAACTAAGACATGTACTTTTAAAATGTAAGTATGACATAGTAAGAAGCTGTGTTAAAGACTGAATTACTTTTGAAATTCTTCATGCCCTCTCTGTATCAGAATTAATATCAATGCCCTTTGCCATGTGACTCTGAAGTACCACCAGTAGAGTGGTTGGAATCCTTTTTCCAACCCAGTGATGTTGGAGTGGACTTTGTGATTTACTTCAACTAATAGAATGTGAGTGGAAGTGTCAGTGCCAGTTCAAGACTGAGCCCTGCATTCTGTGATTTGTCATGGGAATATGCCCTTCATTGCTACTGGTCCAAGGAGAATGAAGAGCCAAGTGGAACAGAAGTGAACCCAATCTATAATTTTCAATCAAGCCCAGACTACCTGAAGCCCAATACAAAGCTATTCCAGTCATCCCACAAATTTGTAAGCAAGGAAAATAAATGCTTGAGGTCTGCAAGTCTTGCATTTTGAGGTCACTTTTTACCCAGCCTTACCGTGGCCATAATTGACCAAAGCACTTAGAAAATTTTATTTAATATATTAGAAGATAGAATTAACTATCAATAAATTAGGTAATAAGTCTACCTCGTTTTCTTTCTTCTTCCCTATCTCCCTGTGCTCTTCCCTTTCTTCCTCTCCCTTCTTGCTTTTCTTCCACAAACATTTGTCTACTAAGTGTCCACAACTGTGCTGGCTGAGAAAAAACAGCTGATACAACCCCTGTCCTTAAGAAATGTGAGAGATATAATAAGTGTTATGAAGAAGCAGTGTAACAGAGATGCTTACACCTGAGGAAGTTAACCTATTCTGGAGAGTTTCCCAGAGGGCAGGTAAAGGACAAGCATCAGAGAGGAGGAGGGAAGAGAAAATTCCAGGAGATATAAAAGCATGCACAAATATTTTGAGACAGGGAAAAGCAGGTTTTAAGAACAAACAAACATCATCATCATCAACAACAAAAACAGAGTACAATGGAAGGCAGAGAAAGGCAGAGAAAGTGATGCCAGAAACAGGGAAGTAGACAGGTTTGTAGTTCTTGGTAGGCATTTTGGGCTGTTTTCATAGATGAATTGAGATTCATTGGAGAAGTTGAAGCCCAATGTGCTTTGGTCTTTGGGTTTTAAAAAGAGCCTCTGGCCTCAGAGTAGAGAGCTGATTGGAAGAGAGAAAGGGTGGACCCAGAGGGTTGCGGGCTTTGGCAGTGGAGTGAGTGCAAGGCTCTTGGCTTGCCTAGGAGGAAGGCAGCAGAAATGGTGAGCAGTGGTTGAACTTGAGAGACATGTAGGCATATAAGAAGATTGAACATGGAGGTTGAAGAGGCAAAAATAGTTAAGGGTGCCTCTGGCTTGTTCAAGTTGGTGGAATTGGTGCCTTTTCCTGAGTAAGAGAACACTAGATTAGGAGCAGATGTTGCTGGGGAGGTCATGAGTTCATATCTGAATTTGTTGAGTTTGATGTATGTTTGAGGTATCTAGTAGAGTGTTGAGGCCAGAGACCAATATATTCTAAATCTATTTCTAGATTGAATAGGAATAAACCCTAGAATTGAGTGCCACCCTACCTTCCAACCCCTGACTAATCCCATGTTTGAAAAAATTATCTATCCAAATGAATATAGTACTAAATACACAAAATATAATAAACAACTGAAATGCTCGGAAACTTTTTTTTATTAAAGAAATTAGTTCTTTGATGTAGTATTTAGTTTCTCTGGAAGTTAATAGAATAAGTCCAGAAAGATGCTAAGGGATCCAATAGAGGAGAAAGGCAAATGGAACTCTAAGGTGGATGGTTAAGATGATACCTGTGCAGAGCCAGAAGAGAAATTGGAGCAGAAGGATAGACCCCTGAGGAAGATGTCTCTAAGGAAAAAAAATTGACAGAATATTTAATGAGTGTAAACATATTGAAACTTTCAATCTAGTAGAGGATCAAAAAGAATTAGCAAAAGTACTTAGAAAGTTCAGCTAACAACAATAATAAAAAGGATAATGACTAAATCCACCAGAGGAAAAATGATGATAGTATACTATGTAACTTAACTGGGAATGAAATCTAAATAGTTATAATTATGTAATCAATGAGAATCAATTTAATTTGAAATGGTGATATAACTACTTTGGGAAGATGGAAGATGGTAGAAGGACTTGCAAGAGAGTTAGTGTACCATTTTTTAAGGAGAGAATTTAATATAAAGCATATAAGACTGGAAAAAGCATAAATAGCTTTGTAATTATGTTATTAAAACTCTTGAGGTACTAACCAGAAGAAATAACTAAAAGAAGTAATAATGCATGCCAACAAAAAGGAATAAGGGGAGAAGAGGCGAAGGAATACTGTTTTAGTCATAAACCAGGTAGTATTTGACTTTAGAAGTTATGTGCCTGCATTACTTTTGCTTAAAAAACATACATTTAAAAAAGCAAAAGCAGAAGCAGTTGTTAGGCTTCTGGTAGGTACAACTTTTTTTTACTGGAGTATTTTGGTTGAGCATGAATTTGTAACTTAAACACTCCAACAACCTATGCTTCGACTATTAAATTCTTCAGTGCAGGGAACAGCTTCTATTTCAGAAGGGCAAGAATGATAACCAGTGAACTCGAATCTTCCTTAAAAGCAGTCAAAATACCTGCTAGAGAACAACACCTGTCAGTCAAACTTTGGAGCTCACACCTCTTCCCTGGCCAGTGCCCATGTCCTCTTCTCCTTCTTATGCGCACACATGGGAATTTGTCCAGCTGTTCCCTCTCTGCCACCACCCACTTCTCCACATCAGTCCCACCCTTGCCTCACTGCTGCTGTGACACATACAAAATTTTTCCAGCTTCTGGTCTCCCAGCTGTCTCTGAATTAAGAAAGAAAACCCCTTTTGGTGTTTTGGGCTTTTTATATCTCCCTTCTACAGGGAGTTACAAAAATAGCAAACGTCAGGAGAATGACTGGGCTCTAAGTATCTCACAGAGTAAGTTCTAGCCCCAGCAGTCTTGGTGTTCCTTAAACAGTAACAGAGCTAAGTTTGATAATATCCTACCATTTCCTTGGTTCCATTCTGAGAAGTCCTAAGGCTGCCTGCCCTGAAAACTCTTGAGCAGACCAGTGTCATTTTTCTGTGTCATTTTCAGTTTTATTCTGAAATGAATGAACTCTTGTCATTCAACACATATCACATTATTCATGTAGTTCCAAGCACACTAGTCTCCTGACTGTCACTAGAACACATCAAACACCCTCCCGCCTCAGGGTCCCATCTATCTGGACCCTTCCTCTCGTGGACAGCCACGTGAGGCCATGCCTCACTTCCTTCAGATCTTTTCCCAACCATCACCTTGTTTATGAGGCCTTTCCTGACCACTCTTTTTAAAAGTACAACCCTTTTTGAGCACTCTCTCCACCACACCCATACCACTCACTGCCATTTAAATTTAATATGTACTTATTTTTTTATTGCCTGTCTTTCACTTAGAAGGAAAATACATGACAGCAAGAAATTTTGTCCATTTTGTATCCCAAGTGTCTACAACAGTTTCTAGTATAGGCACTCAATAAGTATTTTTTGAATAAATGAAATAATATCAATTATTAACAGATCTTAATTGGTCCAGTGAATAGTACAACTTTTAAAGCATTTTCCAACAAATAAAGACAATAAACGTGAGAAATACCTTAGATTAATTCAAAATATGCATACTTCTAATCCCAGGTTCAAATGTTAGATGTTGCAAGAGGGAAAATGCCCATTTTCTAATACAGTAGTGGGTAGTCAACAAGTATTTAGTGAATGACACTGTGGAAGTGGTGCATGGCTTTGCAACACTGTTGGCAGGCCCTTAGAATGTTAAGCATGGACTTAACATACGAACCAGAGATCCACTCCTAGGTATCTACCCAATGAAGCTGAAAGAATATGTCCATACAAAAACGGGTGCATGAATGTTATTCATAAGAGCCCCAAAGTGGAAACAACCCAAATATCCATCAACTGATGAATGGATAAACACAATGTGGAATAGCTGTACAATGGAATATTATTGGGCCATAAAGAGGAATAAAATACAGATACATACAACAATGTGGATGAACCTTGAATACATTATGCTAAGTAAAAGGATCCAGTCAGAAAAGACCACTTACTGTATGATTCCATTTATAGGAAATATACAGAACAGGCAAATTCCTAGAGACAGAAAATAGATTCATGGTTGCCAGGCACTAGGGGCAGAATACCTGGGAGTGACTGTTAACGGGAATAGAGTTTCTTTTCGAGGTAATAAAAATGTTCTTGACTTAGAGCAGGGTGATGGTTGTACAACTTTATGAATATACGAAAACGACTGCATTGTACACTTTAAAAGGGTAATTTTTATGTAATATGAGCTATATCTCAATAAAGCTGCTATTATTTATTTATTATTATTACTATTTTTTGCGGTACGCGGGCCTCTCACTGCTGTGGCCTCTCCCGTTGCGGAGCACAGGTTCCGGACGCGCAGGCTCAGCGGCCATGGCTCACGGGCCCAGCCGCTCCGCGGCATGTGGGATCTTCCCGGACCGGGGCACGAATCCGCGTCCCCTGCATCGGCAGGCGGACTCTCAACCACTGCGCCACCAGGGAAGCCCAAAGCTGTTATTTTTTAAAAAGAAATATTCAACAAATAAAATAGACAGACTTTGGTGACATATTAAATGTAAAGGATGAAGGCAAGGGTAAAGTAGAAGGAACTTGAGTCTTTCAGTTTGTATAACTGATGAGAGGATGGTGATATTTTCCCAAAGTAACTTTAGGAAATAAAAGGGGATAGGCAGGGAGATATCAAGAAAAAATGCGGAGTTGGACAAAGGATGCCTATGGGAAATACATCTATGGGTGGAGTAAATAGTGAAGACTTCTTTGTTTTGTTAAAGTAATTTGAAAAATTATTGCAGGAGGGGAATAAATGATGGAAAACGTACACTGCTTTTTAAAAATATAATCAAACTAGTCAAATTCGGTTAAGAAGGCAAATATAAGTTGCCCAGCCAAGAAATATATAGACAGAAACAACAGCAACAACAGAAAAGTCATTTGGAAGGAATAGGTTTGAAATGGCACAGCTTCAGTGTAGAGAATTATTTTGGCCCATGAAACGGTTAATATTTTGCCACATTCCACTGGGTAACTTGCATGGGCAAAACTGAAAAAGGAGTTCAGGTAAAATTTGATCTTTAAAGACTTTATGGATTAGAGGCTTGGAAGAAATATTCTCAGGCAGAAACATGCAGATCTTATATACCTGGTGCCAATACTATCAGCTTTAGAAGCTGATAAGAGCACAGATACTTTGAATAAAATTGACCTCAAGTTGCATGGTTACCACTATGGGCTGCTCCTGACCTAGCCCACCTCACTGCTGTTTGCATCTGCGCAGGGATAGAACAAAGGAGTTTGAACTTGATCTGTCTCCAGTTCTGGATCCTGAAGCTGAGTCCTCCTTCCCAGGACTCCTCCACGTTCACATGGTGTCTTTGAGCCATGAGTACTACCCCTCAATCCCTGTAGTGCAAGGATGGTCTGTTAGAAGAGGTTGGAGCTGATATTTCTATTTTGATGCAGGAAACTGTATCCCTTTCCAATCAGGTGATCTCTTCCATGCCCCACAGGCCAATCCAAAGTAGTATGAAAGAACCACGTGACTTCAAACCATTGCTCTACACTGAATACCTGTCTTAAAAGCAATGTTAACAGTTATCAATGCTTAGGTATCCACTATATGTCAAACAGAATATAAAACTGAAGTTCAGTCACTCAACCTATGCAGGCCACATGGCTGGTAAAGAGTAGAACTGGAATTAGACCCGGGGCACCAATGCCGGCCATACTCTCTTCACTGCATCAAGCTGTTTGTCCACTGAGAATCCCTGTTAGTAATAGCAAATATCTTGGTTTCCCCCGCACATTTTTGCCAGAGCATTATTCCAAAACAGGGCTGTCATTCTACTCAGAACCCACAGGGCTCTACACCTCCCAGAAACACCGTATTAGTCCCACAGCCCATTAACACTGCCGCCTTTAAGCACTGCAGCATCTAAACCATTTAAACAGAATTCCATCCTGAGATGGATTTCATCCATCTTTTCAGCAGCAGTTTCCTTTTCTTTCCAAACTGCCCTTCAGCAACCCAGTCTTGCATATCTAACACACTTGATGTTTGGTACACTGCTGGTAGAACCAAGTTCACGTTCCGTTTAGGGATCATTTTATGCAGAAGCATTCAAACTCAACTTTGTGATTTGGGGGACTTGAAACACCAAGAAAATAACTGGCAATACATGATTAACACTGAATAATTCAGAATTAATCAAAATGTATTTTAAGCAGAATGTCTAAGCTAACACATTTAGAATATGAGCTATGTGATTGCGCAGAAAAAAATGAGGAGTTTTTAAGTTCAAACACATTTAGAATCAGTATTTTAATTGTAGCAACACTTCACAGTCTTTCCATTTTCTTTGTCTCCCACGGATGTATTTCCTCCCAACTCCTGATATTTTAATGTTTCTCTGTGGTAGTATTTATTTTAAGCTGTACTATCATGCAGCTTCTTCTCCTTTCTCCACATCAACAGAGAGGTATGTGGCAGCAAAACCCTACAGAGCTAAGGGTGTGGCCAGAGGCAAAATGAGCAGACATTTCTAGGAACGGGAGGTTGTGCAGAGGAAATGCAGTTCTATAAATGTGAGTAGAAGACCGAGGAAGCAACAGGGTGCTGTACCCCAGGATAAGTCGGGACCCCGTGGAGCCCGGTCTCTGAAAGCTACAGCAAGTCCCCTACATACGAACAAGATCTGTTCTGAGAGTGCATTTGTAAGTCCAGTTTGTTCGTAAGTCCAACAAAGTTAGCCTAGGTGCCCAACTAACAAAATTGGCTATATAGTACTGCACTGTAATAGGTTTATAATACTTTTCACACAAATAATACATAAAAAGTAAACAAACACAAAAAATAAAGAAAATATTTTTAGTCTTACAGTACAGGACCTTGAAAAGTACAGCAGTACAGTACAACAGCTGGCTTACAGGGGCTGGCATCGAGTGAACAGGCAAGAAGGGTTACTGACTGGAGGAGGGAGAGGAGGTGGGAGGTGGTAGAGCTGAAGGATCGTCAGCTATAGGAGATGGAGAGCAATCTGCATGTCACAATGTAAGCCAGACATGTGAACTAACAAGTGATTGGACATGTGAACGCATGTTCGCATCTTTGAAAGTTTGCAACTTGAAGGTTCGTATGTAGGCAACTTACTGTATTACATACAAAGGAGTATCATCAAGCAAGTGAGAGTAATAAAAATAGTCATATTATTTGTTTATCTATTAAAAAATAATTTATAATTCAAAACCATATTTTGCAGTGTCCCCTTTCTCACATTACTCTTCATTCTAGAATTCTCTTATCTCCTTCAACTATATCAACACATCTTTTTCCCCCTTGTTTAGTTCTCAACTCCCCTCCCAATACCCAAGGTGCTCAACAAATGGTGTTTGCCCTTTACTTTCTTACCCTGCCTTCTCACTTTTCCTATCCTCTTCCGCCGTCCCCGATCCTATTTCCCCCGGTTGGCATCACTTGTCTACTACAGAGAACTGTACTTCTGTGGAGTATGGAAATGAAGTCCTTATACCATGAAAGCGACCAAGTCTTGAGATGCTGGATATCTGTATCTGTACTTCTGTGGAGTATGGAAATGAAGTCCTTATACCATGAAAGCGACCAAGTCTTGAGATGCTGGATATCATAATTACTTTTCCCAGTGGGCTTTCCTTCTAATGGACAAGGCTCTGTCCTTATAGAATCAACAACTCAGGTGCTTCCAACAAAACTTTATTGACTGCCCACTTAGGCTGTAAGAAAAAAATAGTTCAAAGACCCTTCTCTTGTGTAATTGCCTGAAGCCATAGCTTATACATTTAGTTTGAAGTGGAGCTGGACCTCAAATGGGAAGAGAGTTGTAAACAAATACATTTATAGAAGCCAAAGATTTTCCTACATTTCCTAGTAACCTAATTTAGCCAAATCTTACCTGCAAAATAACTCAGTAATGAGGTGAATTGAGATTTAAACCACATGTTCCAGAAAGCCTTCTACCCCAGTTATGAGCCCCTAATCTTCCAATCTGTTAAAATATTTAGAAATGCACTTAAAATGCTTAAACATATGTTAAAATAATATCATATAAGCTGGATGAGCATGACTGGGAACTTACTATGCAATTATGATCAGGCCCCAAGGCAAGTACAGTAACATCAGCTATTAGGGAACAGATTAGTCACCAGTTAGGTGTGCAAACTTGGGCAAGTAACTTCTCTGAATTTTTTAGTTTTTTAACTTCAAAGTGAAGGGTTAGATAATCTGGTCTCTGTGAATCTTTTCAGCTACGAGATTTTATTATTTTAAGTTACGTGGGTTGTTTTCAGCTCTCGTTTTCATGTCACCTCTAATAAACTTCTAAAGTTTTCCTACTTCCTCCTCTATATGTTTTGATCTGAAAAGACAAAGAGAATCTAATCTACATTTATTATTCCAGGGAGAAGATCCAGAGGCAGCTGGAAGATTAATATCCTTATCCCTGATTACTTTAACAAATGTTGATGTCCCCTGCTATTTTTCTGGACTACCTCTAGCTTTTTATATTTCCAGTACAGTTTAATTTTAAAGCACGTGACATTTTATAAACCTTTGAAGGTTATATTTTCTGTCTGTGTGTGTCTCAAAGAATTATTTTTGTTTTCATTATGTGTTCATGTTGCTTAGTTAAAGGCATTAACAACCGCCTTAACTTCATATGTTCATGAGGCCCCTTTCAAAGGGCCTTATCCCGGTAGTCTGCAGAATGATAGATGAGGTTACTAAACTGCTGAAATGCTAAAAATTAAATCTTAGTAAGATTTACAAAACAATTACGTAACCTCAAAAGTGAGGGTTCTAAAGGTACTTATTGCAGAAATCTTCTTACCCCAGCTAATTATCTCTATTAATGGATTCATACACTGAATTACTGAAGTTGCTCTTCTGTCACCCCTCTGTAATGCGGGGAAGTAGTTTATGAAGTTACCTTTTGCAGTTGACCAAACTGAAGCAACAGTATTGATATGCAAATTATTTATCTATATTTTAAAAGAATTATTAATTTTCCCTTAATGGCAGTAAGATTAGGGATCTCTTAGACTCTCCAGCCACACGGATTGAATTAGAGTAAACCATGTATACATGCTTGTTTGGGTTTGACCAGTAATTCCACTTACACAAAATTTTGCTTCATATTAGGTAATAGAATGCAACCAGGTACCAGAAAAATGGAAATAATATTTTGAGGCTATAAGACCTAGCCATATTGAAAAATGACTGTTGATACTCCTATTTTTGGGGGGGCCCTCTTTTTTCTTCTTCAGCACTCTTTTCCATAATATAGGAATGACAATGGCTGCCTGCGGTAGATTGCAAAAATGTCCACAGATTCTTCCCTTGCCTCTGTCCTCCACCTTCGTGATGTGACTTTGTAGCCCCTTCTATCTAGCAGTGAAATCTATTGCTTCAATCTTTGGATCTGGGCTGGTCTTGTGACTTGGTTTGACCAAAGGAATGTTGTGGAAGCAACGTTGTTCAAGTGCTCAGCCTAGAACCCAAAGTATTTTTCATGTTTCCACTTGCTCTTGGATTCCTGCGTGCATCATTTGAGCAAACTTGGGCACATATGCAGAATCGAGCCCAGGCTCCAGAAATGTGACCGAAAGCAGCCCCAAATATCCCAAACTAGCCTAGATCAGAAGATTCACTCAGCTGAGCTCAATCTACTTGGTCACCCACAGAAATACGAGCTCAACTAATGGTTGTTGTTCATGCTTGTAAGTTTTGAGGAGGTTCTGAAAGCAGCAAGTGTTAACTAACATGATGTCCAAAGTTCCAGGCTGACATATCCCCCCACAGTTTATTTTCACCTAAAGCGTCTCAATTTATAAACTTATAGTTCATATGTCTTGTCAACCCAAACTCTCTAAATGGATTAGTTAAAACAAGCTGAGCTGAGAAAGTTCCTATAAGATGTAAATGACACTTCCAGAAACAAGTTGCATTTAAAAATGGAACTTTCCCAAGTTAATCTTGTTAGAATTTGGGGATGAGACATAGACCGTTCCTCCTTCCCCCAAAACACTTCCAGGTTAGATAGTGACAAATGGGGAATAGATATTGTCCACTCTGCCATCTTAGTTTTCATTTCCCTTAATATATGATCTCTATTAGGGAAGGTAGAATATATTGATTTTTAATATCTTATTACCTTTTTAACACATTTTGAAGCTAAAGCCTTCTCTCCAATTAATGCATTTAGTTTTTAATGAAACCAGTTGTTTTTTATTGAAAAAGAATAATGCATGCCACCCAAGAAAAGCTTACTAACATTACAAAAAGCTTACTTACAAACATTCATCAAGCACTTATTTTAGGCTAGGTATTGTTCTAAATTTGTACACATTGACTTGGCTCACTCTTACAGCAATATTATGCAGGAGATAATATTATTTTCATGTTTTGCAGATGAGGAAACTGAGGCACAGAAGGGCTAGTTGACTTACCCAAGGATCACAGGTCCCAGAGCCCAAGGTCCAACCCCAGTATTCTACTGTGTAGAATACACCCAGCATCATACCAAACAAATATCACAGCTGTTAACAGTGTATATTTCACTCATCTTTATATACTTTGGATTTGCTTAATGTAGTAAACAGTTTTAGACAAACACAATAAATGCATTGCAGTATTTGGTACATACCTCGTTTTATCAAAGACAATTATAAAATATTGGCCCCAGGTATCTCTTCCCTAATTTTTATATATCCTTTAATGAGTACAGTTTTGTATGACCTAGATAGTTTCTGGAGCCATTCTCGATCTAACTCAGAGCTTGATCATAGCTTTAATTGATAATATAGAGTAATAGCTCTTTGCTGTGTACATCTTGGAGGACTGATGGGATGATTTTGCACAGAGTGCTTCTCAAGAACAGAAAAATATAGTATTATATTTCAACACATCTTATTCTTTGTACTATTTTTATCACTGAGTTGAGCAGCAGGCAGATAATGAACTCACTCTTAAAATGATGAAGCTCAATCATCTATTTTAGACAATGAATCGGTCATTCTGTAACGTTCAATGTTAATTTAAATGCAGAGTTTGCTGCAGGAAGAAACCTTCTCTGCCTTTATAAAAGCAGAAACATTTACCAGTAAAATAGACCTTTTATGCAAGAGCTGTAAGGCAATGAGATTCACCACTGTGGTAGCATTATAACATTCCTCATGAGAAAAACTGAATTCAGTTAATTGGTCACATTTATAGCCCATGCAACATCTGCACTTAAGTTATTAAGCATCACTAACGTTCTAGAATCTCCCCCAGAAAGCTAGGAGCCAAGCTGCTTTGCAGGCTCTCAGTGGTGACTCATCTTAGAACTAATGACAGAGACACAGAAGGCAAAAAATCTGGTTTCACTGTACCTGCTCCTGTCCTGCTGCTGGAGAGATCTGTCTTAGCAAAGTCTGGGGTAAAAGTGACACCCACAACAAAGACTCAGAAAAACTGGAGGCCTTGGCAAATGCCATCCATGTTTCCTGGTCAGCAAGAGTTTGTGGGAATTTGGAACAAGTTCTAAGATTAAAACAAGACTCTGTGGTATTACTATTTAGAGTGGAGACATTACATAGCAGTTGCATAATGACACCAACTGTCTAACTACCACACCAGCCCAGCCGGCAGGACTAGCTCTAGATAGCAATTATATAGTTCTTTTTTTTCTTTTTTTAATTGTATTTTATTTTTTTTATACAACAGGTTCTTATTAGTTATATTTTATACATATGAGTGTATACACGTCAATCCCAATCTCCCAATTCATCCCCCCACCCCCACCCCACCACTTTCCCCCCTTGGTGTCCATACGTTTGTTCTCTACATCTGTGTCTCCATTTCTGCACTGCAAACTGGTTCATCTGTAGCAATTATCTAGTTCTACTTTAAGAGATTTAAATTCATTTTACTGAGCCCTTTGTTAGGATGGACCGATGCAATTGTAGTCATTTTTCATCTGATCCCTTGGGTTCTAAGGCCATGGGTTCACAAACATAGAGTCTCAAGTATTTCCCTTGACCTTGATAAGCTTCAAGCACCTCAGTGACCAGCACTAGTTAAGACTGAGGGCTCTGGACCCAGATTTCCTGAGATGAATTCTGGTTCTGCCACTTACTAGCTGTATGGGCTTGGGGATGAAAAGTAAACTCAGTGTCTCTATTTCCTCATCTGTAAAATGGGGATAATAATACCTACCTCACAGGGTTGTTTATGAGATTAGTGCATGGAAAGTACTTGGAACAGTACTGAGCATGTGGAAATCATCCAATATATTTTTTTATTATCATAGTAATTATTATGGGCAGAGTGAGAGTGATGATGCCTGCACTGCCATTTCATTTTCAGGATTAAGTGAGATAATGTATGTCAAATGTTCAGCATGCTGCTAAACATAAACTAGGTACCCAAGAAGAATGACTGATAATGGCTATCATTTGCTATGCGTTCACTGGGTGTCAGTCATCATAAAAGTACTTTACATACATCCTCCCAACAACCCTTTGAGGTAGGTATTGGTAGCACCCCTATTTTACTGAGGAAATAACTGAGGTGTAGTAAGTTAAGTAATTTGACGAAAGACAGGGAAAAACTGAATGTATTAGTTAAGATAATGTGAGCTGCTCTAAAAAAATAAACCCATAGCTCTTAGTGCTTAACATAATAGGATGTTATTTCTTATGTAAAATCCTGAATGGGTGATCTTTGGTGGGAAACCCTCCTCCAAGCAGTGGTCCAGAGATCCAAGTTCCTTCTGTGCTGCATTTTCAGTCTTTGACACGTGCCCTCCAAGGTCACTATGCTTGTCTGCCTCAAGGAAGCAGAAGGGAAAAAGACATGGTGAATCACACAAGGTTAAGGAAAGCCCAAGGCACATGGCACTTATGTTCATACTTCATTGCTAGACTTCAGCTATAGCCACACTTAACTGCAAGGAAGACCAGCATATAGTCTAGCTGTGTGCCAAGGAAGCATAGGGTTTGGTGATAAGCCAGCCATGTCTGCCGTGGTGACAGGGATGGGACTCAAATCCAGGGATTTGGACCCCAAGCAATTGACTCTCTTTGTGTCTTTATGTCTCCTCCTTTTCCAAAAAGGCACTTGGAAGCTATAAAACATCATAAAAAGGCAAGTTGTCATCCCCATCCTTAGCTCAGCTTCCATAGAGCTGAATCCTCTGACCCCACTGTAATATAATTTAAATTAAAAATATGTTCCTAGAGCAGGATCATCAAAAAACAGCTTTAATGATCTGATTCATAAGTACTCTAGGTGGCTTCTTAAACTCCATAGCCTTAGATTAACATTTTCCATTCACCAGAATTCACTCTTTGGATCTGCCATCTACTGGGCATTTCTATATTTTCAGATTATGTCTACAAGATACTAAATTCGTTGAATCAACCTTATCCAAAATTCTATTTTTGAAAGGGCTTTAACCAAAAAACAGCAAACAAAAACCAGTAGGGACGGAATTTTTGATTATGAATTTTAGAGGTTGTATTTCCAGCCCGTGACATTTAGATTTGCCCAGAATTAGATTGTCCTTCTATTGAAATCACTTATTGGGAATTGTTTTGGCCCCAGGCTGCATTCACTTGTTTGAGAATACAAAAATGTCTATAAATATCATGGGCAAACCATTTCAGAAATCAAATAGAACATAGTACCCAGCTGTGTCTAGTGCCAAACTTACCTAAACGAGTTAGACTTAACAAGGCTCTGCAAGATTATTTGGGGTCTTGTGGATCCACTTTCAGTCATCTCATTCTTCTAGCTCTATATCACCTTGTGGTAAGAATCAGGACTAACAGGCTGATATTTTGTTCTTAGTAGTATGTCCCTTGGTTACCATCCAACATAAAAGGAGAGCTTGAAAATAGTGAAAAATTTTCCTCTTCTAGGGTGTGACATTTTGGAAAAGTTTACTCCATATATCACAATACCAGCATAACATTCTTCCAAAGAAGAGCAGGCTTAAATAATGAGTAAAAGTGAAAACCAAGAGGAGTGGTTCTTCAAGGTTAATCCTGGCCACTGTGGCTGATGGATTTTTAGATAAAGAAATACCTATCAGGCAGCATGCAGTTCCATTCAGGAAAGAGATGGAATCACATGAGGTCAGGGAGACCATCTCCCAGTGCAGAACAGACCAGCTCTTCATTCTCAGTGTGTGGCCTGGCTGCTACAAAATATTCATCCTCCTCTGGAATGGGAGAAGAACAAACCAATATCATCTATGCTGGGCTGAGAGGTTTCCTTCCCTCAGTAGAAAATGAGAACCATAGAGAGTTGTTCTTACATAGAACATTTGCCTTTAGGAATGTTGAGAAAAAAATGAATGTGAGAACCAAAGGTAATTTTCAGATATGCCCTCTTTTTCATTTTCAACTGGTGGTACTTTTTGGAAATATTCAAAAGTGGAGTTGGTGGAGACCTTTTGGAAGGAGGAGATAAATCACACTGTCATCTACCCTGGAGATTCTGACATGCCCTCCCAAATTGTGCTCTCCTTGCCTGTCCTTATCACCATCATTCCCATACCCTTCAATGAGGTCGTTGTTACTGTCCCTCAGGAAAGTAGAAAAAAATAAGAGTCACTTTAGGTAGCTCTCATTCTCATTGCTAATTCAGAATTTTTCATTGTTTCCCACGTGAATAATAAACTTCTTCAATAGCTTATGTTAGGAGGCAACATACAGTATTGTGTCTTCTTGGCCAGGACACATCCTTAGCAAAATCAGGTAGAATGAAAAAAATGTGTTAATTTTCCTTCATTCATCGTTCACAGTTCCCTGCCGGGTTTGCCAGACAAACAACCTGTCTATTTTCAGTTCTGGCTATAGGATTATGTGACCTAAATGCCATAGAAGTCCAGGGAAGGGTGGTATTAATTGAGGCACAAGTATTTGTGAAAAACATCAGGCAGGGGGGCTTGAGGCTAATATATTTGAGTGGGTACAGTGGAGTGGGTGGACATCTCCAATTTACTCTTCAAATACATCTCAGATCCATTCACTCTTCACGGCCATCAACCATAAATTTGAATGGATAGCCAACTGATTGACTTTCAGATGAAAGTGGTGAAAAGCTTTATAACGACGTCTGAAAAAAATATTGTGTCATTAAAAACACAGTGAAACAATCTCATTTATATTCCATAAAGTGTCATTCTTATTATTATGAAAAAGAAAGCAATTTTTGTCATTATGAAAATAATGTCTGGTAAAGAAAACTGAACCAAGCTCTGATTCTCTTTTACCTCGGTGTTTTATAGTAGGGGTCCCCAAACCCCGGGCTGAGGACAGGTACCAGTCTGAGGCCAGTTAGGAACCGGGCCGTACAGCAGGAGGTGAGCTGTGGACGAGCAAGCGAAGCTTCATATGCCTCTCCCCATCGCTCCACGTCACTTGTGTTACCTCCTGAACCATTCCCCTACCCCTACCCAACCCCTACCCCCATCTGTGGAAAAATTGTCTTCCACGAAACTGGTCCATGGTGCCAAAATGTTCGGGGACCACTGTTTTATAGAACTAAGGAGATTCATATAAGAGCTCCAAATACAAAGGCCTGATACTTTAGTATTTTAAATTAAGATTTCATGATCATTTCCTGATTGTACAACTAAGTCATATGAGAAATAAGAATATATCAAAGAGTATTCTTAATACAATGGAGAAAAGACAGCTGGGATAAGTAGTGCTGGGAAAACTGGACAGCTACATGTAAAATAATGAAATTAGAACACTCCCTAACACCATAAACAAAAGTAAACTCAAAATGGATTAAAGACCTAAATGTAAGTCTAGACACTATAAAACTCTTAGAGGAAAACATAGGCAGAACACTCTATGACATAAATCACAGCAAGATCCTTTTTGACCCACCTCTTAGAGAAATGGTAATAAAAACAAATGGGACCTAATGAAACTTAAAAGCTTTTGCACAGCAAAGGAAACCATAAACAAGACAAAAAAACAACCCTCAGAATGGGGGAAAATATTTGCAAATGAAGCAACTGACAAAGGATTAATCTCCAAAATATACAAGCAGCTCAATATCGAAAAAACAAACAACCTAATCAAAAAATGGGCAGAAGACCTAAATAGACATTTCTCCAAAGAAGATATACAGATTGCCAACAAACACATGAAAGGATGCTCAACATCACTAATCATTAGAGAAATGCAAATCAAAACTACAACAAGGTATCACCTCACACTGGTCAGAATGGCCATTATCGAAAAGTCTACAAACAATAAATGCTGGAGAGGATGTGGAGAAAAGGGAACCCTCTTGCACTGTTGGTGGGAATGTAAATTGATGCAGCCACTATAGAGAACAGTATGGAGGTTCCTTAAAAAACTAAAATTAGAACTACCATGTGACCCAGCAATCCCACTACTGGGCATATACCCTGAGAAAACCATAATTCAAAAAGAGTCATGTACCACAGTGTTCATTGCAGCTCTGTTTACAATAGCCAGGACATGGAAGCAACCTAAGTGTCTATCGACCAATGAATGGATAAAGAAGATGTGGCATATATATACAACAGAATATTACTCAGCCACAAAAAGAAATGAAGTTGAGTTATATGTAGTGAGGTGAATGGACCTAGAGTCTGTCATACAGAGTGAAGTAAGTCAGAAAGAGAAAAGCAAATGCTATATGCTAACATATATATATGGAATGTAAAAATATATATATAGTTCTGAAGAACCTAGGGGCAGGACAGGAGTAAAGACACAGACATAGAGAATGGACTTGCAGACACGGGGAGGGTGAAGGGTAAGCTGGGATGAAGTGAGAGAGTGGCATGGACATATATACACTACCAAGTGTAAAATAGATAACTAGTGGGAAACAGCCGCATAGCACAGTGAGGTCAGCTCGGTGCTTTGTGTCCACCTAGAGGGGTGGGATAGGGATGGTGGGAGGGAGACACAAGAGGGAGGAGATATGAGGATGTATGTATATGTATAGCTGATTCATTTTGTTATACATCAGAAACTAACACACAATTGTAGCAATTATACTTCAATAAAGATGTTAAAAAAATATTCTTAAATAAAGGGAGAGAGAGGGACCTCCCTGGTGGTCCAGTGGTTAAGACTCCATGCTTCCACTGCAGGGGGAATGGGTTCTGTCCCTGGTTGGGGAAGTAAGATCCTGCATGCTGTGTGGCCAAAAAAAAAAAAAAAAAAACTAGAGTGGAGGGTGGGAAATAGAAATCATTGGATCTCTCACTCTTAGAAATGACTCTCTGTAATAAATACTGTGGTAATCTGCCCAGATCCCTTCTTCCGGGCTACGCACTTATGCCCCAATTATTGAGAATGTGCAGTTGACAGCTTGTAGTTTTGCCCCTCACTGGAAATTGCACTTAGCTTCCGGGAATTGCTTTACCAAGCTTACATCCCCTTCTGGGGGCAGTTCTAGCCAGTGGCTGGTTGATGCAGTTATACAAAATTCTGGCTCCATTGCCTAAATTTGGAATAACTCTGAAGGGCCTTTCCAGTTCCAGAATATCCTATGGGGTTGTTGGAAGCATCGATTGTGACCACATTGCAGGTCAGCTTCTCTCTCTGCCCAATCCTGCTTCCCTCACTTCCATACAGGTGTATCTGAGAGCTCTCCCCAATGAACTTTGTGCAGGCAAAGTCTGTCTATAGGAACTCAGTCTAAGAAAACATGTGTCAACATTTTGGTATATTTTCCCAGTGTATATTTTACAAAATCGGGATCATAGTGAATTTATAATTTTGTATTCTGTTTCTTTTTTTTAAATTGAAGCATAGTTAATTTACAATGTTGTGCTAGTTTCAAGTATACAGCAAAGTGATTCAGTTATACATATATATAAATACACACATATATATATTCCTTTTCAGATTCTTTTCCATTATAGGTTATGACAAGATATTGAGTATAGTTCCCTGTGCTATACAGTAGGTCCTTGTTGTCAGTTTCTCTTTTTAATGTCATATTTTGAGCATTTAATTTTGTTGACTCCTTTTTAAGTATATGTTATTTAGTAATTCTATCATATTTCAATAAATGGATGTGCCACATTTATTCAACCACTCTTTGTTCAATATGTATGTTGTTCTCAATTATTCCATATTATAAATAATACTATGATGACATGAAATGGTTTTGTTTTTATTTTTTGGCCGCTTCGCTTGGCGAGCAGGATCTTAGTTCCCCGACCAGGGATTGAACCCATGCCCCCTGCAGTGGAAGCACAGAGTCCTAACCACTGGACCGCCAGGGAATTCCCCTCAGTTTTATACATAAATCTTTGACAATTTCAGTTTATTTCATGAGGATACATACCCAGAAGAAGAAGTACTGAGTCCAAGAATGTGAACCCTGTCAAGAATCTCAACAGATGTTGCTCAATTGCTTTCCAGAAATATTTTTGATATTTTTAATAGATTTACATTTCTACTACCACTTAGGATAGTATTGGTCTCACCATGCTCTTGCCGGAATTGAGTATTTATTATTATACTTAATTTCACTTCGGGCAGTGTTCTTTAACACCAAAATGTTACTCCTGGGTTGAAGTCTAAAATCGACCTTTTCATCTGACTATACCCTCTTTTCTCAGATTCTTGAAAACTTCTTACCTCCACTGTTTTTCAGTACTCTGCTGTAGGTCCGTGTCATAAAATCTGTATATCAGTGCCATGTTACTGCAGTTTCCTTTACATTATATTAAAATCATTTATGGAGACTTTGTTAATTTCTTGATATTATTAATCTTTATATATTCCCCAGCACCTGGTACGAGTCCTTGTATATAACAAGTGTGCAATAAAAATGCTTTGTAAAATAATTCATTGTCAGTGACCATCAGCTTTGCAACTATGTAACTTGCTCACTTTGTGATTCAAAGAACTAGCGTAAATCATCAAAGTATCCAATTAGCTATCTACTGGTCTTTCTCCATTATAGATGCAGAAGAGGCAACTGTAAACCATTTCAATGGGCAAGTCCTTAGATGCTAATATATTTTGTTTTCTATGTTTGGTCCTGAGACAAGGCAACTGTTGGTTCTTGAAGAGTTCAAAACAGAAGCCACAAAGAATATGATTTTCCCATTTATTTACTTATTTATCATAATATATTTCCATAAATTTATGATCCTAAACTTATGGTCTTGGATTTATATCTTAGTGGTAATTAATATACCATTCACATAGTTGAGTAAATATCTAGTGATATTTGTTTGGCAACTAAGTAAATTCTATTTTGAGCAACTCAAGTCTGCCAGTCCATACCTGAAAAAGATTAATGAGTTAACTAAATTGTGGCGGCTGTGTTTTTCAGGCCACATGGAACTGTATTTTAAGCAGCTCAAACCAGATTCTCCCAACACGCATTTCTCATTCAAGGGGAAAATCCAAAAATCTGCTCTGTTTTCAAGAACGTCAAATTGCAATTTCCTGTCCTGACTCAGATCTCATTCTAGACACTTATTGAGTTCTTTGAAGATAATTCATATTGGCTAAACTCAATGAAGCAATGCAAAACTCCTACACAATACCCTTTAGTACAAAATAATTAACTTCGGGGCTCTACTTTCAGTGGGTGAGCAGACTAATTTTCTTATCCAATATTCAAAAACTCTGTAAGTGTTGGGTAGTAGAAATTCATTTTTGAAAGCCAGTGTTGGATTTAGGGTATTTTTATTTACAAGTTTAGCAGTGGTTATATGGCAGTAAAAATAATTTATAGAACAAGGACTTTCCACTCCCTCCAGTCCGAGGAATGTAAAACTGCTGTGGGTCATTTTGTGATAAATTTAAGATTGGTAGGAATTTAAGACCAAAGTGAGGAAACTCAAGGATAAGAATTACAATCATTTTCTCAAAGTGACTTCCATGAGCCTGTAAGCACCAAGATTAAATGCCTTTACTGTAAACCCCTTAAGTCTCTCTTTTTTAATTTCTATGCAAATAGAAACACAGGCAAGAGAGAAATTAGTTGCCTTCAATAATCAAAACAAATCAAAGTGCTAATAAAAATAAGGGTAGAAGACGTAGATAGAAACTCCATCCCAGGATTGTAAATGGCTGGAATCATAACATCAAAATACTATTGCACTTTATTAACCTAGGCTCATCCATAAAAATCTTTCAATAGCAGATGCCTGTACTTTGGTAAGCTTTAATATTTAAAACTCTTGTAAGGAGAGTGGTGAGATAAATCCAAGTTTGTATTATAAATGCTTATATATTGGCTCACATTGGTGAAATTTTTAAAAGATGTCTAAAATGAGAATGTGACATGACTATAGAATGTAAATTGACTTGCTTTTAGAATTAGATAAGGAGGTAAAAACTTGTAGAAACACCAATACACACCATAGTATCCTGTTGTGGATATATGAACTTGAAATCGTAGACTAAAAGACTGAGTTATTTCTTAAAGCTTTGGTAATTAAGAAATAACTGCTGGCTTACATGAAGAATTCATGATATTACTCAAACACATCATAATGTCATGATTCTTTCATTTAATCAACCTATTAAAACAAGACAGTTTATTCATAAGATACTGTGTCAGAACACATGAATGATATTGTATTTGGTGGAAATGAGTGGCTAATCATCCCTAAATCAATAGCACCTATTTGCCACATTTGGTTCCAGTTGACTATCACACATCGTGAACCTAACACATTCTGAGTTTACAGACTTTTGCATTATGAGTAATTCTTTAATATCACTACTGCTGTTGTAACAGTCCATTGTTTTTAAGTGTCTCGAGTAGGGTAGAACCAAAAAGTAGGGATACTGTAGGAAGAAATCTTCCTTCTCTCTTAACCCATAAAAATTACAATAAGTATCCACCATTCCCCTAGGGGTGGGAAACTTCATACAGATAAAGGTAAATCTAAGTTTACCAAACTATCTTTAGAGAGAAAGGATTTGAATAATTATAAAACATAATTTAGATTCAGTTATCTTAGATACAATATTCACCTAGGATTGACCTTTCAAGAAACCCAGTAAAATATATAAAATAGATAAACAACAAGGGCCTATTATATAGCACAGGGAACTATACTCAATATCTTGCAATAACCTATAATGGAGGGCTTCCCTAGTGGCACAGTGGTTAAGAATCTGCCAATGCAGGGGACACGGATTCAAGCCCTGGTCCAGGAAGGTCCCACATGCCACGGAGCAACTAAGCCTGTGTGCCACAACTACTGAGCCTGTGTTCTAGAGCCCGCAAGCCACAATTACTGAGCCCATGTGCCACCACTACTGAAGCCCATGCACCTAGAACCTGTGCTCTGCAACAAGAGAAGCCACCGCAATGAGAAGCCCGTGCACCACAACAAAGAGTAGCCCTCGCTCGCTGCAACTAAAGAAGGCCCGTGCACAGCAACAAGGACTCAACACAGCAATAAATAAATAAATTTATGAAAAAAAACCTATAATGGAAAAGAATGTGAAAAATAATATATATGTAAATATATATATATATCTCTAACCAAATCACTTTTCTGTACACCTGAAACATTGTAAATCAACTATACTTCAATGAAAAGAAATCAAGAATAGAAACAAAGAAACCCAGTAAATGTGCTTCTCCAAAGAATCAGAATTTTTACTCTGATTGCTAACCAAGATTTACCTTCCTAATTCCTCTCTCAAAGTTTCTCTGAACTCTGCATCTCACACACACACACACACACACACACAGAGCTGTTGTTGATGATATAAGTATTTCAACAGACAAAGGCTATATGTTTCAGGAAACCAGAACAAAGATTAAAAAGGAGAGATTTAAGCATGGGAGATTTCTTTGGAGCCCTCAATTGTCAATTGAAAACATTCTACTGTACCTCTAGGCAGGCCTAGAAAGTTGGGGCTTGGCAAAATTTGCCTCTTCAATCCCATATTACTTAGTTCTTCACCTAGAGTGTAGCAGCTGCAAGGAATTAAATTATTTGGAACAATTCACTGTAAGGCAGTAATGACTTGGAATTTGAATAGGGACTATGGTAGGCAGAATAATGGTCCCCCCCAAAGATGTCCAAGCCCTAATCTCTGGAACCTGTGAATATGTCAGGTTAAATGCCAAAGGGAAAATAAGGTTGTGGATGAAATTAGGATTGCTAATCAGCTGACTTTAAATTGGGAGAGTATCTTGGATTATCTAGGTGGACCCAATGAAATCACAAGGGTTGTTAAATGCAGGACAGGGAGGCAGAAGAATCAGAGTCAGAGATAAAGTGATAACAGAAACAAGGTTGGAGTAATGCAGTGTGAGAAGTACTAGACCTCCACTGCTGGCATTGAGGATGGAGGAAAAGGGCCATGAGCTAAGGCATGTGAGCAGCCTCTAGAAGCTGAAAAGTTAAGAAAATAGATTCTCCACCAAAGCTTCCAGAAGGAAACACAACCTTGCTGATGCATTGATTTTATCCCAGTGAGACTCATGTCAGTCTTTTGACAAAAACAACTGTAACATATTAACTTTGTATGTGAAGATATTAACTTTGTAACTGTGTACTTTGTACTTTGTACAAGTTACTAAGTATATGGTAACTTGTTATAGTAATATTAGGAAATTAAAATGAATAGATTTTGGTATCAAGTGTGGGTGTGCTGTTCTAACAAATACCAAAAAAAAATGTGGGTGAGGTTTTGGAACTGGGCTGTGGGAAGAGGCTAAAAGAATTTTGAGGAGCACTGTAGAAAATTCCTAGATTGCCTTACACAGACTATAAGTAGAAATATGAATGTTAATGACTCTGCTCGTGGAAGTGTGGAAGGAAATGAACATGTTACTGCAAAATGGAGAAAAGAGGACCTTTGTTTTATAGTGGCAGAAAACGTAGTAGCATTGTGTCTTACAGTTTTGTGGAAAGCAGAACTTGTAAATGATGAAATTGAGGAGATTTCCAAGCAATGTGTTGAAGGCATGGCCTTGTGTCTTCTTGCTGCTGGTAGTAAAATTTGAGAGAAAAAAGATAAATGGAGGAAAAAACTGTTAAATAATAGTAGCCAGGACTTGATGATATGATAAATTCTCAGCCTATACATATTGCAAACAATCAGGGTGTTCAGTACCACAAAAGGCTCTCTGAAGAGATTAAGATTATATACCCCCAGTCATCTCAGCATAAGCCGAAAACTGACATGGGTTTATCTAGAAAAGGTATATTGAGGAGCTTCTTGTCTGATGGAATGAATACTTGTGACATACACAGGAAACCCACAAGTTTCTGAACAATTTTATATAGCAGAAACCAGCTTAGGCTGAAAAAGACAGAGAGAATATGAAGTGAACGTGGATGGTAGAAAATGAAGAGGGAATTCAGTGGCTTCAGCAATAAACAAATCAGAAACAATGAAGTAGATGCTAGTTTATAGGTAGAATTCACCTGAAAATGTCATAGTTTATTCTTTTCTTCAAAAGTTCAATTCAAAGACTCTTGCAAGCAGGAGGAACTAGTAGACAATGAGCTCAATTCCCTTAAAAAAACATCAGACAACGGTGGAGAAAAAATAAAAAACGTGAGTTTATAAATGTTTGGGTGATTATATATTGATGCTATTTAAGATAATAGCAATTATATGACAATTCCATGGAAAAATATGAAAGCTTTTAGTTTAACCAATATTTATCATTTTTTATGTTGGAATAGACAATCCCAGAATGGAACTGTTCTATAATAAGCCTGATATGCAAGAATATAAAATGACAAAATGTTTGTAGACAGATTAAAGATGTGATGACTTTATTTGTTTTTACTTTTATTTTTTAATGGTTTTTTTTATTGTGCTAAAAGTCACATAATATAAAACATACTACTTTAACCATATTTAACTGTACAGTTCAGTGGCACTAAGTACATTCACACTGTTGTGCAACTCTCACCATCATCCATCCCTTGAACTTTTCACCTCCCTAAACTGAAACTCTGTCCCCATTAAACACTAACTCCCCACTCACTCTCCTCCCTTCCCCAGTTCCCGGCCCCTGGCATCCACCAATGTACTTTCTGACTCTATGAATTTGACTATTCTAGGTATCTTGTATAAGTGGAATCAAACAGTATTTGTCTGCACCTAATGTATATTGGAATGCATTTTTAAAGTTAACATATGTCCTGCAAACAAATTGTAGGACAATCTTTTTTTTTTTTCCCCTGTGCAATACAGTAGGCAACCAGTCATTGCTAAATTCTTCAGTTGAAAGAGAGACAGTCTTTGTTTAAAAGAAGAGTGGAAGCAATTCTTTCAAATAGTTTTATTTGTTTGAACTTCCTCCCTCCACTCTTTGGATTCCTAATATAAAAACAGCTAACATTTGTTACATCTCAGGTCCCATGCTTTACACAATTTGGATATCTTATTTCATACATTTTCACAAGATAAATAAGGGAAAATCTGAAAAACATCACCTCTGTTTTTCAGATGAGGAAATTAAGTAACTCGTCTATTGTGGTAAGGGGCAAAGTAGGAATTTTAATTCAACTCTATGCAATTCTGGAAGCACAGCTTTTAGCTACCACATTATCCTCCTTTTTTAGCATCTGAATATTAACTGCTTGTAGTCAAAGATCCCTTACATACCTAGAGAGTAGCATGTCACTTCTGAAGAACAGGTTTCCCAATATAGTAAATATGCATAATACCTTCTTTATAATATTTGTGTTTGAGTTTAGGGAGACTAACTGAATTAAACAGAAAATGCTCTAAGTTGAGACCAATTGGCTATGTGCCTTCAAAAATAAATAGTAGTAATAGTTAATATTTATTGTCTATATGTTATGACCCCAAAACTGGGCCAAGGGCTTTTCATACTTTATCTTATTTAACCTTCACTCATGAGGGATCCTATTTTACAAGAGAAAAAAACTGAGGCATAGGAAGCTCATCAGTCAGCCTGAGATCACACAGCTGATTATAATTGTGAGTCCAGTTTCCAGACCCATACTGAAACCACTATTATTTCCTACTTTGTGTAGCTACATGCGTAGAGTCTTGCATAGGACAAAATATGGCAAGTTAAACAATCTGCTCATTTTTTGTTCTATTTAAATGTTGGGTGGGATTCAAAAGAAGAAAAATGTAATTGTGCAGCACAGAAAGGGCATGATGTTTTGTGCCTGAAATATTCTTTGGCAGCTCAAAGTAAGTTCCAGATGGTTCCTGACTGGGCTAATACCTCATAATGTTTCAATGTTGAGTAAGTTTTCCTTGCTTTATTTGTCTGAACCACCTTAAAATCCTGGGACAATTTTCCCCTCATCTATTTTCAACAAGTTAGTATTGTTGTTTCCCCAATCTATATCAAAGTGCAGCTGGTGCCGTAGATCTATGTGGGCCCCTGAGTCATGAAAAGTGGGTACTTAGCAACCAGATCAGATAAGCACAGGATGTTCCATCTTTAATGGCATGATTGGCCTTCCAAATCATTTGTTAACATTTTAGACTCTAAATTGTTCTAAAAACAGTTCAGATTAGGAAATAGATAGGAAAATAATTTCTAATCATAGTCTAACTGACAAATGTTATGGTCTGAAATTTACCTCAACATTTTCATGTTTTTTTTTTCCCTTCCAGGTATTGGAAGTGACTTTTGCTACATCATAATCACAGATTTCAAAGGTTGACTCAATATTTTCCTGTTCTTATTTTCTTCTTTATGTTAGAGAAACAAGAAAGGAGTTCTTGTTGCTAGGAAAATACTAATAGCCACCAACTGGTTTCCTGACATTTGAGCAAGCTTAGAAGTCCATCAATAGTATATTATGAATCAAAGCTGTTTCAGATAATTTCACAGCCACATCAATCACTGACTGTTCTTGACAAACTGCAAAGGGAAAAATACTCATAATATTCTACGGTATACCTCCCAGGCTCCCACCTGGAGAATCAGAATTTCTATTAGCTTACATGCTACTGACATGCACCTATAAGAAGAGAACCTCTGAGAAAATGTCAATATACATCAAATTAGGCTATTGAAAAGAAGACTGTGTCTTAAAACCGATAGGCAGATCAGGCAACTTCCTATGCAGTATAATATACATGACACCATCAGAGAGATTCTCACCTGAAATTCTTCTCCATGGTTTTGCCCACAAAGTTACAACTCCCACATTTCTTAGTTCTTTGGATTAAGATATAGAAGGTATTTGTTAAAATGGAAATATCTGATGGGGTAATACCTGGGTTGATGCAATGACAAATACCAAAGCAGTGCAAGTTTTCAAGGGAAAGAGATCTGAGACTGGAAAGAGAATCAGGAGAAGTACCACACAGGGAAATGGGGATGGAGGAGAAATCAGAGACTGGCCTGAGATCCTTGGGAAACTGGGGGCAAGGTGAGGGACTGGGTTGAATGGGAAATAAAGAGAGAAGGGACAACAGAGGGAGAGACAGGCAGAGGGTAAGAGTTTGGGAATAAACACTAGACAAACTGGCAAATCCAAAATTTTGTCAAGAGTTAAGCTTGAATACATAGAGTTGTCAAGTGGGCAATTTGATCAAGAGGCTTAAACTTGTTCATACCGTTGATTTAGTAATTCCATTTTGAAGATTTGGGTCTAGTAAAATGACTCTAAATATAGAAAATTCACATTATTATTTATGATATCAAACACTTGGCAACCAGCAAAATGTCCAACCATGGGTTGATCATTGAATGAACTGTGTTTATGTACTCAATTAAATCTTGCAAATACTTTGAAAGCTACGTTTCAAAGAATATACAACAAAAATATGTATAAGGTTGAGTTTAATAAGAAAAATACAAAATTGAATACATAGAGTAATTGTTATAATAAAAATGCATGAACATATTGACTGGGGCAAATCAGGCTTTTAAGTGAGTGTGTTTTGGTGAAGTGAGTTATAAATGATTAACCCCCCATCGTTATTTCTTTTGACAATCCATATTTTTCAAATGCTCTTTAATAAGCCAGTATTATTTTTGTAATGGAAATAATTCAAGTATCAACATCACTATGATCCCAAGGCTAGACCCCAAGACTTGAGTTTAATCAATGACAACAATCCCAGAGGGAAGAGAGATCCCTTGGATCAAGAATATAAGATTAACTCTCCTAGTAGAGTTTCTAAAAAACAATTTAAAACTTACTACTAACACATGGAAAAAGAACACATTAGGATTGTTGTATCAGATCAATTAATTGTGCTCTGTCAGGCAAAAAAAAAAAGTAAATGTAGCCGGGTTTTGGTGGGAGTTGCGATATCTTCAGAAAAATTATTCAAAATTTGCCTAAAATTTATCCAGAAAAATAGGTCCTATTCTAAGGGTAATGTGGGGACACTTAAATCATCTGTCATCTTGGAAGGCCAATACTAAGCTGATCTTGATAGTAAGCAGATGAGCAGTTATTGTTACCATAATTGGATTTGTTAGGATAGGAGACAGAAATAGGGATAGATCTATTTTCTTCCTTAAGAGATTTGACATTTTAAAAGATATCTCTGCCAGGGGAGAATTTGGAGAAGACTGCTCTTTTTTAGTGAAAATTTTAGAGAAAAACATGCTGCATGATGATTCATGTGAGAGTGTCGGCCTATTTAAATGAGGACAAGGTAGTATTTTAATGCTGAAAGGAGCCTAGGAGTATATCCAATATTTCAGAGGAAAAGTGTTTACATTTGTAGGTGAAATTATTCTTTTCAATACTCATAGATGGGCTGGGCCATCACTGAAATGGCAGGCAGCATGCAGAGTGGGGTGGACATTGGAATTAGGCAGAGCTGGGTTTGAATCCCTTATCCATTGCATTCATAAACATATTGCATACCTTTGAGCATCAATTTGTCTATAAAAGCAAATAATCGTAATATTGACTAGGCACAGTGCCAAATACTTTATATGCATTGACTCATTTAATTCTTATGTTGACTCCATGAGGAAAGTACCATTATGGATAAATAAAGCCATGTCTGTAAGGCAGCTGGCACATTCCACAGCACATATAAAGGGACATCATAAATGTGATCCCTTTCCCTTAACAGTAACACAATCCTGGCCCACAACCCACCATTACATGAAGAGTGAGTGGTTTGTTACAGTGTGTGGCTTTTGCTGTTTTCTACCCACTTGGACAAATTTGAATAATTTTCATTTTACTAAAAGCAGATCCTGAGACAAGGATTTGGAGGCAAGGAGTTAATTTGGAGGACTGGAGAAGTAATAAAGGAAAAGGGGAAAATTCAACAAAGGGTACATTAATAAGTGAGTCACTGCTTTGGGTGTTCAGGTCTCAATCCTACTGGGGCCCTTCCTCAAGGCTATTTAAATACCTCAGAGTATCTTTCTAGGAGGTGAGGGAGCTAGAGAATTTATGTCACTGCTTCAGGGTCACCCCAGGGCCATTCATTCTCCTGACTTTTGTTCTTCTCCATACTCACTTTGAGGAAGCTCCCATACTTAGAAAAGCAACAGGCCAGCGGCCAAAGGGGTGAGCAGAGGGAACATTCACAGCTTCTGCTATAGCTATTACATGACAATCTAATGTAATAGGAAAGTGTTAGGCTTACTCTGGAAGGAAAGGGTTACCAAATTTCAGTAATTCTACATTTCCTTCATTTGAGTAGCCCAGATTTGTAATGGCATAGGCTTTGCACAGACTCAGCAGAAATCACACCACATTTTGCAGTTACAGGAGACGTAGATGCACAGAGGGACCATTTAACAAGTTATTCTAGCTGTTAAGAACAAACAGTTAAGCAAATAGACCTGCTGCTGCTTGCCCCCGGCTGTGTGCCCCAGCCAAGGACACAAGACTCTGAAGCATTAGACAAGGGTGTCATGAAGAAGAGAATGACAGCAGAGAGATGGTAGGAGAAAAAGAGAAAGAAACATGGTTTAAGAAACCAGAGACAAATAGAATTCAGGGCCCTGAAGAACCTGGAAAACAGGCTCTCTGGTAATAGCATAACCATCAAGCAACAAATTCACTTTCCAAATAATGCAATGGCCAAAAGTCAATAAGTATTTGCAACCAGGCAGGTAAACATGCTGAAACAATGGCTCTTGAAGTCTGACAAACCCTGTGTTATGTCAGGATAAAGGCTGAAAGCAATTTGCCAGGACTTTTTACAGCAGGAGATTCAAATTAATACCCATTATGCTAGTCTTCCAGCAAACTGGACATAAAGGGAAGACCCAGTGTCGGGGATTGAGAAGTAGTTAACAGGACAATTAAGGGAGAAATATAGGTCCTGTGGAACAAACCGGCAGTCCAATTCATTCACGGACTCTACAAAAAATGAAGAAGACATGGTCCTTGATCTTAAGAAGCTCGTGTTCTAGTAGGGGAGGCAGATATGCAAGTAGACAATTCTAATCCCCTCTGATAAATGCCATAGTACTGTTAAAAAGAGAATACATTGATATAACAGAGGAGGAACAGTTAATTACAGCCATGAGAGGTCTGGGAAAGCACCCTCTTGTTGCTAATGCCTTACTGGATATTAGAAGTAGACTCAGCATAAATATTAATCGCTTTGCTGTACCCCTGAAATTAACACAATATTGTAAATCCACTATACTTCAATAAAAAAATACTTAATTGGGGATATGGGCTGGATGGATAAGCTTGTAAATAGAGAGGGTATCAAATGCATGGTGCTCTATTAAATATTCCCTCTTTACAGTGAAGACGAGAACAAGGACAAGATATAGCCCTCTGGGAAGTGAGACACCATCACAGTGGCAAACAAAGCTAAATAAGCCAACATATGGTATCACGTCCCATGGATGTAAAATGAGTCCACTGTTCAATAATAAAATTTGTTTACTCTAGCTTCTAATAATATGTTTCAAAATTTTTTTAACATTTTCCAGGGAAAGACGGAGTTGCCTTCACTCATTATTGATTTTTTCATATTTAATATATTAAATATTAAAAGCTTCAACATTTTGGGACTTCCCTAGTAGAGCAGTGGCAGTTAAGAATCTACCTGCCAATGCAGGGGACACGGGTTCGATCCCTGGTCCGGGAAGATCCCACATGACACAGAGTAGCTAAGCCCGTGCACCACAACTACTGAGCCTGTGTACCACAACTACTGAAGCCCATGCACCTAGAGCCTATGTTCCACAACAAGAGAAGCCACGGCAATGAGAAGCCCACACACCACAACGAAGAGTAGCCCCCGCTCGCCACAACTAGAGAAAGCAACTGCGCAGCAACGAAGACCCAACACAGCCAAAAATAAATGAATATAACAAATTAAAAAAAAAAAGAGCTCCAAAGCTTTGGGAATACTGGTATACCACCCCTTTATGACCCAAGGATGTGGACTCAGGATGAGAAGGGACATTTGAGAGAAACATCTCTATCTTGAGTGAACCTGATGTGTGTGTGTGTGTGTGTGTGTGTGTGTGTGTGTGTGTGTGCAGCATCTGGAGAGATCACCTATCAATCTCTCTTTCACTAAAAACTTCACTTGCACTCAAAGGACAACAAACTTTTTTTAGCCAAGCCCACTTTCCCTAATCAGAGAGATGTAAGGGAGGTTCTTTTTGCTGTAAACAGTAGGAGAGACACAATGGTGCCCACTTTAATAAATTGCATCATCTAACGGATGTGAGGGTGTGTTCCAGTCAGCTGGCTGGAATACTGAGACAGTTTTTTTAACCAGGATACAACAAATCCATTATTAAGGGACCAGGAAACAGCCTGGCTACAGCTTAAGTGCATTCTGATGCTATCAGCTATTACATAGGGGCAGACACAAGTATGTCAAAAGTCCCCTGGGACTCTGGGTGGAGGCGTGTAACACCCAGCCCCCACTCTCTCCTTGACATTGGGAGTCAGAGCAGCCCGAGGAAGTATGGCTATACATTAGGAAAAGATGAGATGGGACTAGAACAGGGAGACAGCTAACAATATTAACTTAAGGATAGCATCAAACTAATTTGATAAGCTCCATCTTATGGTAATTTACCCCCAGTCAACTTAGAGCTGTATTTTGACTGCACTTTATTTTTGGATATTGTGGTCTGGGATGCCCTAAAAAAGGATTTAGAAAAAAAATTGTATAAATGTTACTGTTTAAAATTTGTTTAAATATGAAAAAAAATCATGAGTGAAGTCAACTTTTGCCTTCTCTGGAAAATGTTCAAAAGAAATTGAAATGCACTATTTGTGGTTAGAATAAAGGCATTCTATTATTCGACAATAGTCTGTATATACAGAGTCACTAAAGTAAGCTTGGAGAAAAATTTAAACTCAGCTGAATTCATTTGAAGATTCCACATACATGGTTAAGGAGGCCAAAAGTCTTAAATGTGCTTCTTATATTTTATGTGTATATGAACTATCTAGGCATCTTGCTAAATGCAGTAGTAGGTCTTGGGTAAAGCACAAGAATCTGTATTTCTAATATGGTGGATTTCTAACATCTCTAACAGGCAGATGACATTGGTAGGGGGGACATACTTTAAGTAGCAAGGGTCTAAGGTGAGAGCTGGTCTATGCCTCTCCACCATGGACTTTAAGTGCTGTGCCACTCTGACAATGTGACTTTGTGCAGAAAAAGAACTTTGACATCATTGTGCTAATAGGAATATCTGCAAGAAGTCAATAGCAGAAAGTACAAGGTACTTGGCGGCTGTAAAATCTGGGATTGATTCTAAGATTTACACTTATTAATGATGTGACCCCAAATGAGTCGTTTAACCTTGCTGAGACTCAGTTTCCATAGTTGTAAAATGTGTAGAATAACCTATCTTCCTACATCTGGGATAGTTTTTAAGATCAAATGGTAGTGGCCAACATTAATTGTGTGCTTAGTATTTGTCAGTCACTGTGATAAGCCCTTTAAATACATTAATTCACTTAATCTTCCCAATAATCCAATGAATTAAACACTACTATTATTGTAGCCTCCCCAAGGGTATGTAGGGCACCTGTATGTATTCACAATTTGATTTTAAGATGCATTATGAAGTTCACAAAGAATGCAATTGAAGAGTCAGAATAAGGGGTGGAGAATAGGAACTTATGTATTGTTTATTGCCCAGTCAGAGCATGGGGAGACATTTTTTGTACTGTCTAGGCACTTTCTCTTCCTGTTCAGGTCAAGAAATCTTTTCTTCATGTCCTTTATTGTTAAATGTACCACTCCTGGCAGTTTAATATCTCCTAGCACAGGAAAAAGATAACCCTGCCATCTCTGTTAGTTTTCCATGCTGCATATAAACTTACCTCAAACTTAGTGGCTTAAAACAACACTCATTTATAAGCTCATGGTTCTCTAGGTCAGAAGTACAGTTAAGGCATGGCTGAGTCCTTTGCTCAGGTATCACAGGCTGAAATCAGAGTGTTGGCTGTGCTGTATTCCTTTCTGAAGAATATGGGGCAAATCTGTTTCTGAGCCCCTTCAGGTAGCTGTGAGGGTCACACCAATGAGTGTTCCTTGCAGCTGCTGGACTAAGATCTTCATTTGCATTCTGGCTCTCAGTCAGGGGTTGGTCTCAGCTCCTACTAGCCACCAATTCCTTGCTACATGGCTCCTTCTATAAGTCCTTTCAACATTTTGAAACGTTTTTTTTTTTTTTTGCAGTACGCGGGCCTCTCACTGTTGTGGCCTCTCCCGTTGCGGAGCACAGGCTCCGGACGCGCAGGCTCAGCGGCCATGGCTCACGCGCCCAGCCGCTCCGCGGCATGTGGGATCCTCCGGACCGGGGCACGAACCCATGTCCCCTGCATCGGCAGGCGGACTCTCAACCACTGCGCCACCAGGGAAGCCCTTGAAACGTTTTTGTCAAGAAGAGACCAGTCACTTTTAAGATCTGGCCTGGCTCCCGGAGGATGATCTCCCTTTCTTAAAGTCAGCTTTGTCATATAGCATAACCTTATCACAGGGGCAAAATTGATCATATTTACAGTCCTAATGATTATGTAGATTATGTTCACCAAGGGGCAGGAATCTTGGGGGCCAGCCCGAATTCTGACTATATCATCATGGTTCTTTGGAACTATACATATCATCTTGTCTTTGTATCTTTATACCTTTCTACTACCATTTATTTAATTCTGGTTATATAAGGATTATATAAGGTTATATATTATATATAGGAAAAACAGCACATCACAAGCGCAAGGAGAACAATGATAATATGGCTGATACCTCACTAGAAAGAATGATAGCCAGAAGACGTTGGAACAAGAGGTGTAAAAAAATGACATCAACCCAGAGTTTAATATCCAGCAAAGATAGCCTTCAGGAATGAGTGTTGCTAAAGATATTTTCAGATAAAATGTTGATTAAAATTCTGATAAAGATATTTTCAGAAGCTGAGAGAATTAATTACCAACACACAGATTAACATTACAAGAAATGCTAAGGAAAATTCTTTAGGCTGAATGGAAATAACACCAAATAGAAACTCAGATATACAGAAAGAAAGGAAGAACACAGCAAATCATATGTATGTGGAAAAATCAAAGAATATTTTTCAAAAAGAAACAATGTTTATTACAAAAATTATAACATTATGTTTGAGGTTTTTAACAAATATTAACACAAAATATATGAAAATTACAGCTTAAATTATGGAGGAGTAAATGGAATTAATTATACTGCTGCAAGGTTTTTATATTTTATGTGAGGTGCTACAATATTAATTCTAAGTAGTGTGATAAATTAATGTGATAAATTAAGGATACATATTTGAATCCCTGGAGCAGCCACTAAATAAATAAAAGTTACTGTTAAAAAGCCAGTAGAAAAATTAAAATGGAATACTAAAAATGTACAATCAATTCAGAAAAAGGTAGCAAAAGAGTAATAGAAGTAAAATAGCAGATTAGACTGATAGACAACAAAGAGCTACATATTAGATTTAAATCCAACAATATTGATGCTTTCATTACATAGATACAGTGTAATTTTTCCACTTAAAATACAGAGATTTTCAGACTAAATTAAAAAACAAGATGCAATATATACTGTCTTTAAATAATTCACCTTAAATATAAACACACAGATACGTTAAAACTAAATGAGTAAAAATTTATATTTTATGCAATTAATAGTCACAAAAGTGCTGAAATGGTTATATTAATATCAAACAAAGTAGACTTTAAAGCAAGGACTATCAGCAGAGATGAAGAGGGGCATTTCATTTAGATATTGACAAGCTGATTCTAAAATTTACGTGGAAAGACAAAATATCTAGAATATCCAACACAGTACTAAACAATATGAAGTAAAACAAAATTGGAGGATACCCACTACCAAAATTCAGGACTTACTATAAAGTTACAGTAAATGAAACAGCATGGTATTAGCAGAAGAATAAACACATATATCAGTGGAACAGAATAGAGAGCCCAGAAGATCTATACAATTATACTCAACTGATTTTTGAAAAGAAACAAATCAATTCAATGGAAAAAGGATAGTCTTTCTCAACAAATAGTGCTGGAAGAGTTGATGTTTATATACAAATAAAATTAACCTAGATGGGTATTTTAGACATTTTACATAAATCATCTCAAAATGTATAAGAAAATTCAATGCAAAATACAAAACTATAAAACTACTTGAAAAACATTAATAAAAAATCTATATGACCTTGATTTTTTAAATAAATACCAACAGCATGATCCATGAAAGAAAAATTGATGAATGTACTTTTCTTAAAATTTTAAAATTCTGCTCTGCAAGATATATTGTTAAGGGAATGAAAAGAAAAGCCTCAGTCTGGTAAAAAGTATTTGCAAACACACATATGAGAAAGGACTATTATCCAAAACATACAAGAACTTTTAAAACTCAGAAATAAAAAAACAAACAACCTAATTTTAAAAATGACCAAAGATCTAAACAGAAATCTCACTAAAGGGAATTCACTGGCTGTCCTGTGGTTAGGACTCAGCGCTTTCACTGCTGTGGACCCAGGGTTCAATCCCTAGTCAGGAAACTAAGATCCTGCAAGTGGTGCAGCACAGCCAAAAAAAAAAAAATCTCATTAAAGAAGATATGACGTGTCAGTGTAGGTTCATCAGCAGTAACAAATGTTCTGCTCTGGTGTGGGATGCTGATAATGGGGCAGGTTATGCCCGTGTGGGGGCAGGGGGTGTATGGATAATCTCTGTATCTTCTGCTCAATTTTGCTATGAACCAAAAATTGCTCTAAAAAGTAAGGTCTGTTAAAAGAATAAAGTAAAATAAACTGAAAAAAAAAAGAAGGGCATTTCAACAATAAAAGGCTAATTTACCAAGAGCACGCAACAATCCTAAATGGTATGTCCCACCAACAGATTTTCAAATGCAAAAAATAAATAAATAAATAAAAAGACAAAACTAAAGGGAGAAATAAATCCAAAATAGTTGTAGATTTTCAATATTCCTCTTTCTTGTAAATGGCAAAGTAGGAAAAAATATCAGCAAAGATATAGAAAGAACTTTTCTTTTTGACTTTAGTGGAATAACTAGAACTGAATTTGCCATCTGCCTTAACAACTAGAAAACTGGACCACATATATCAAACAACTGTTTTTAGAAGTTGAACAATAGGCAGGACAGGACTGTGATCCCAGAGAGAAAGGAATTAAATGTGGTGAGACTTGTAATATGCAGCTTTCTGTCTGGAGGTGCTTTCTGAACCGTCTTGCAAGGTGGACTAACTGAAACACATTACAATAATCTCACTCAGTAGAGGAGGCAGAAGTTGTAGTTCAGGAGCTTAAAGGTGGTTGGAAATTGTAAGATAGAGATCCAAAGAGGAGAAATCACACAGAGAAAGAGTTTTAGAATTCTGCATAGGGTTTCCCTTGAATCTCCTGCAGAATACCAAGCCATATAGGTAAAGGATGAAATACCCTGAAGACAGGCAAAAACAGTTGGGGAGCTCCAATCTGAGCAATTCCTAGAGCTTATTCAAATATAGGAGACAGGAGGAGTTTCAAGATGGCGGAAGAGTAAGACGCGGAGATCACCTCCTCTCCACAAATACATCAGAAATATATCTACATGTGGAACAACTCCTACAGAACACCTACTGAACGCTGGCAGAAGACCTCAGACCTCCCGAAAGGCAAGAAACTCCCCACGTACCTGGGTAGGGAAAAAGAAAAAAGAATAAACAGAGACAAAGATTAGGGATGGGACCTGCACCAGTGGGAGGGAGCTGTGAAGGAGGAAAAGTTTCCACACACTAGAAGCCCCTTCACGGGCGGAGACTGTGGGTGGCAGAGGGGGGAGCTAAGGAGCTGCGGAGGAGAGCACAGCAACAGGGGTGCGGAGGGCAAAGCAGAGAGATGCCTGCACAGAGGATCGGTGCCGACCGGCACTCATCAGCCCGAGAGGCTTGTCTGCTCACCCACTGGGGTGGGCAGGGGCTGGTAGCTGAGGCTTGGGCTTCGGTCGGAGCACAGGGAGAGGACTGGCGGCGTGAACACAGCCTGAAGGGGGATAGTGCGCCACAGCTAGCTGGGAGGGAGTCCGGGAAAAAGTCTGGACCTGCCAAAGAGGCAAGAGACTTTTTTTTCCCTCTTTGTTTCATGGTGCGTGAGGAGAGGGGATTAAGAGCACTGCTTAAAGGAGCTCCAGAGACCGGTGCAAGCCGCAGCGATCAGCGCGGACCCCAGAGACGGGCATGAGACGCTAAGGCTGCTGCTGCCGCCACCAAGAAGCCTGTGTGAGAGCACAGGTCACTCTCCACAGCCCCCTTACGGGGAGCCTGTGCAGCCACTGCCAGGGTCCCGGGATCCAGGGACAACTTCCCCGGGAGAACTCACGGCGTGCCTCAGGCTGGTGCAACGTCATGCTGGCCTCTGCAGCCACAGGCTCTGCCCACATCCGTACCCCTCCCTCCCCCCCAGCCTGAGTGAGCCAGAGCCCCCCAATCAGCTGCTCCTTTAACCCCATCCTGTCTGAGTGAAGAACAGACACCCTCAGGTGACCTACATGCAGAGGCGGGTCCAAATCCAAAGCTGAATCCCGGGAGCTGTGAGAACAAAGAAGAGAAAGGGAAATCCCTCCCAGCAGCCTCAGGAGCGGTGGATTAAATCTCCACAATCAACTTGATGTACCTGCATCCGAGGAACACCTGAAATGACAACCAATCATCCCGAATTGAGGAGGTGGACTTTGGAAGCAACGATATATATATATTTTTTTCCATTTTTCTCTTTTTGTGAGTGTGAATGTGTATGCTTCTGTGTGTGATTTTGTCTGTATAGCTTTTACCATTTGTCCTAGGGTTCTGTCTGTCTGTGTTTTTTTTTTTTTTTTAGTATAGTTTTTAGTGCTTGTTATCACTGGTGGATTTGTTTTTTGGTTTGGTCACTGTCCTCTTTCTTTCCTTTTTTTAAATAATTATTTTCTAATTTTTATTTTAATAACTTTTAAATTTTATTTAATTTTATCTTCTTCTTTCATTCTTTTTTTTTTCTCCCTTTTATTCTGAGCCATGTGGATGAAAGGCTCGTGGTGCTCCAGCCAGGTGTCAGGGCTATGCCTCTGAGGTGGGACAGCCCAGTTCAGGACATTGGTCCACTAGAGACCTCCAAGCTACACGTAATATCAAACGATGAAAATCTCCCAGAGATCTCCATATCAACGTGAAGACCCAGCTACACTCAATGACCAGCAAGCTCCAGTGCTGGGCATCCTAGGCCAAACACCTAGCAAGACAGGGACACAACCCCACCCATTAGAAGAGAGGCTGCCTAAAATCATAATCAGGCCACAGACACCCCAAAACACACCACCAGACTTGAACCTGCCCACCAGAAAGACAAGATCCAGCCTCATCCACCAGAACACAGGCACTAGTCTCCTCCACCAGGAAGCCTACACCACCCACTGAATAAACCTTAGCCACTGGGGGGAGACACCAAAGACAACAGGAACTACGAACCTGCAGCCTGTGAAAAGGAGACCCCAAATACAATAAGTTAAGCAAAATGAGAAGACAGAGGAACAGCAGATGAAGGAGCAAGGTAAAAACCCACCAGACCAAACAAATGAAGAGGAAATAGGCAGTCTACCTGAAAAAGAATTCAGAATAATGATAGTAAAGATGATCCAAAATCTTGGAAATAGAATGGAGAAAATACATGAAACGTTTAACAAGGACCTAGAAGAACTAAAGAGCAAACAAACATGATGAACAACACAATAAATGAAATTAAAAATTCTCTAGAAGGAATCAATAGCAGAATAACTGAGGCAGAAGAATGGATAAGTGACCTGGAAGATAAAATACTGGAAATTACTACTGCAGAATAGAATAAAGAAAAAATAAATGAAAAGAATTGAGGACAGTCTCAGAAACCTCTGGGACATTAAACGCACCAACATTCGAATTTCAGGGGTCCCAGGAGAAGAAAAAAAGAAAGGGACTGAGAAAATATTTGAAGAGATTATAGTTGAAAATTCCCCTAATATGGGACCAGAAGAAGAAAAAAGAAAGACACTGAGAATATATTTGAAGAGATTATAGTTGAAAACTCCCCTAATATGGGAAAGGAAATAGTTAATCAACTCCAGGAAGAACAGACAGTCCCACTGAGGATAAATCCAAGGAGAAACATGCCAAGACACATATTAATCAAACTATCAAAAATTAAATACAAAGAAAAAATATTAAAAGCAGCAAGGAAAAATCCCACTACTGAGCATATACCCTGAGAAAACCATATTTCAAAAAGAGTCATGTACCACAATGTTCATTGCAGCTCTATTTACAATAGCCAGGACATGGAAGCAACCTAAGTGTCCATCAACAGATAAGTGGATAAAGAAGATGTGGCACATATATACAATGGAATATTACTCAGCCATAAAAAGAAACAAAATTGAGGTATTTGTAGTGAGGTGGGTGGACCTAGAGTCTGTCATACAGAGTGAAGTAAGTCAGAAAGAGAAAAACAAATATCGTATGCTAACACATATATATGGAATCTAAAAGAACAACCAAAAAAAATGGTCATGAAGAACCTAGGGGCATGAAGGGAATAAAGATGCAGACCTACTATAGAATGGACTTGAGGATTTGGGGAGGGGGAAGGGTAAGCTGGGACAAAGTGAGAGAGTGGCATGGACATATATACACTACCAAATTTAAAGTAGATAGCTAGTGGGAAGCAGCGGCATAGCACAGGGAGATCAGCTCGGTGCTTTGTGACTACCTAGAGGGGAGGGGTAGGGAGGGTGGGAGGGAGGGACACTCAGGAGGGAAGAGATATGGGGATATATATATATGTATAACTGATTCACTTTGTTTTAAAGCAGAAACTAACACACCATTGTAAAGCAAATATACTCTAATAAAGATGTTTAAAAAAAAACAAAAACAAATATAGGAGACATTGTGTTATGACTAGCTAGAGTGGAGTGTCCTCACTGATCACCTAGGGCACTCAGTGGAAACAACACCAGAGGATCATGCCTTCATACTAAAGCTATACTTGCTCCAAAGTAAAGGCTGATCTAGAACCCACCATAAAAAAGCTAAACCTCAAGGCTTGAGACAATCGAGCTAATCAGCAAGAAATTTAATTGTTGACCAGAACATAGTTTAATACTCTTTAAAGGACAACAACCATAATTTAGACATGCAAAATGTAAAATCATGATACCCAAGGAAGAAATGTCAAGAAGTAGACCATTGTGACCTATAAGCAGGAGGAAAAACAGTCAGCAGCTAAAAATCCAGAAATAAGATAGTTAATAGAATTATAAGACAGAGATTCTTAAATGGCTATTATAAATATGCCCAAAGAATCACAAAAAATCATGATGACAATGAGAAGACAAATGGAGGATATGAACACCAAACAGAAATTCTAAACATGAAAATCACAGTATCTGAAATGTAAAATTCACCGTTTTAAAAAGCATTTGACTAAGTTCAGCATGCATGATAAAATATCTCAGCAAATTAGGAATAAAAGTTACCTTCCTCAACCTGTTATAGGGCATTATGAGAAGTCTATAGCTAACATCATACTTAATGGTGAAGGACTGAATACTTTCCCCCATTAAGACTGAAACTAGGCAAGGATATCAACTGTCACACCTTCTATTCAGCATTACATTGGACATGACAGCATATGAAATAAATAAATAAATGGTTGGTGAAGTCTGTGACTTACTTCTTGCACTGAGCCCCAGTTGGTTTCACATTAAATGCAAAAGTCATAGAATGTTCCCTCCAGACACAGATAGCGAATTCCAATCCTCTTCTCCTATTTATGAAGAATCTATGATATGCCTCATTGCTACAAGGAAACATAGTTCATATATGTTAGGATGATAATGTAGTAAAACATATTTCAGTGGTTTTTTTTTGTTTTTTTTGTTTTTGTATTTGTATCAATGTGACCTTCCCCTCCTCCATCCCCATTCTTTCAGAGATATCCATTTGCCTTGGGAGGATTAGGTTTGTTAAAGCTGGGATACAAAGAGAAAGAGGAGTCATTCAGCTCTTGCATACAAATTAGAATTTTTGAGTCTGCAGCAATAAAATTATCTTAGAAGCCAGGCTTCATAGAAAGAGAAAGTAATTTTTAAAATTTCTTTAGAGATCATTAACATATTATGAGCTAGGTCTGACAGATTAGATCACAGAATTTCTTCCATAGCGTAGAGACAAGATTGATTCTGCCATTAAGACTGCACTGTGAGGCCTGGTGTTCCCAGGAAGATGAATGGTGATCAGTGATACATTTGAGTATAGTCCATGACAGAAAGGGAGATGAGCTGGAAACCTGCCTCTATGTTCTGGTCCAGTGTGGAAAGGAGAAGACAGTGAGAGATGAATTAGCTTTTGCTACATACTAAGCTGCCTCAAAATTTACTGTCTTAAAAACTACAATCATTTATTTAGTACATGAGTCTGCAGGTTACAAATTTGGTTGAGCTCAACTAGGTAGTTCTAGTCTTGGCTGTGCTTACTCTCAAGTCTGTGATTAGATACTAGGTTGACTGGCGGGTCTAGGATGGCCTCAGATGGGCCACCTTCTCTCCATTTTCCAACTTCTTCCCTGTTCCAGGCAGCCAACCTGGCTTGTTCATATTGTGGTGGCAGTGTTCCAAGAAAAAGGGCTGAGGCACTAAGGGCTTTCGTGGCCTACAGTCAGAAATGACATCACTTCTGCTACATTTTATTGGTCAAAGCAAATCACAAGGCCAGCCCAGATTCAAGAGGTAGAGAAAGAGACCTTACCTTTTGATGAGAAGGGCTTCAAAGTCACATTGCAAAGGAGCATGAAGGGGAATAATAGTGGCATTTTTATAGACAATTTTCCACAATGGTCACGTTCCCCTCTACTATTCTGTGCCTCTTCTTCCTGCTATCAGAGGGTGTGGATAAATAGGATGAAAGGACGATGAAAACCGTAGAATCTTGTCCTGATTCATGTTTGGGTCTCTAAGAGGAGACCCCAGCACTGACTTGGGGAGGCTAAGATTAGCAGCATGAGATGCTGAGTCAGAAGGAAGTTCTGGGTCTAACCCTCTGAATTCTCTCTTGAGTCCTTGGTGGTAATAGTGGAAGGTATCCAAGAGTTTCAGTGTGCCCTGTTGAGGTATACTAAAGACAGCAGATGGCGTTGGGGAGTAACCTCCCAGACAGGTCATTAAGCTGGAGTCAAAATGAATCTTCGTTGAAGGCTGTGGGATCATGAGTTAGGTCAGGCATCAAGTGAGCATCACCCCCAGACTTCAGGGTGGTACCATCACCAGCAAGAATCCAGGTGGGTTGGGTCAGCAGATAAGACCATGATACCTGACTATACTGAGAGAAGATAAACCACAAACCAACAGGCTGCAGAGTTTAGTAGACAATTCCACCAAGGTGAGCAGTGACCAGTAGACGTGGGAAGATTCCATTGCTACTGAGGGGTATGGTCTGAATGTATCCCCTCAAAATTCATATGTTGACATCGTAACCCCCAAGATGATGGTATTCAGAGGCAGGGCCTTTGGGAGATGATTAGTTTGTGAGGGAGGAGTCCTCATGAGTGAGATTAGTGTCCTTATAAAAGAGGCCTGAGAAACCTCCCTTGTCCCTTCTACCTCATGAGGTTACGGTGGGCCCCACCACCAAAGGACACAGTAGACTCCCTATCCATGCATCTTTAGGTGAGTGGGAAGGAAGACTGGCCATTTATCTCAAAGGCACTGCTTAAACCAAAAGAAACTGAGATTTTGTTAGGTTTAAATTGCTTTCTTGCCCCACTCAGAAGAAGCTGCAGAGGAAGACTACGTCAAAAAAAAAAAGTTTTGAAAACTATGTTTTCTTTGTGTTTATAGTTTATAGAACAGTCGAGCTGAGTGAGGTACAAATGTGACAAGATTTGATTTGTCTTCAATCACTGACTTCAACCACATTCAGTTAAATCAACCTTTCAGGTAGAACCCATAGATTTCTTGCCACTTTCAACTAATAACTAGTCTAATCCAAATAACTTCATAGTCTTGGAGGTGGTCAAAATTTCTGAACTGGGACATAAAACATACTAATTATAAAAGAAAAATATTAATAAATTGGACTCTATTAAAATTAAGAACTTTATCAAGTTCATCAAGAGACATTATTAAAAGGAAATGAAAAGATAACTGACAGAGGGGAGAGGTTGTTCACTAAATGGAATAGTGGAATTCATACCTGAGTATATAAAGAATTCATGTAAATTGGTAAGAACAAGAAATCAATAAAAAAAATGGACAAAAGATTAAATAGACACTTCACAAAAGATAGTATTCAAATGGCCAATAAACACATGCAAGTTTGCTTACTTTCATTATTCATCAGGAAAATGCAAATTTAAATTACCATGAATATTATTACCAATCCAGTGGAATAGCTAAAATAAAATAGAAACTATCAAGTGTAAAATGAAGATGTGGAGCAACAGAACTGCTCACAAACAGCTACTGCTCTCTAGAAAACCTCATTGAGTACTTACCTCAAAACCAAATATATGACCCAAACATCCTAATACTGAGTACATATTCACCAGAAAAGTAAATATATCTTCACCAAAACACATATACTGGAATATACATTGAAGAATTATTTTTGATATCTCCAAACAGAAAGTTATTCTTATGCCCAAAAATAATAGAATACATTGTGGTATATTCACACAAAAGAATATTTTCCAGTGATGGGAATTACCAATACCTATAAAAGCATGAATGACTCTCACACACATCATATTGAGTGGATGAAGCAAGACCCCCAATAAAATGTATTATTCCATTTGTATCAAGTACAAAAACAAGTAAAACGAATGTATGTTGTTTGAAGTCAGGATATTGGTTACTATTTGGGGAGCTGGCTTGGCGAGTGGAAGGGAGCAAGGGGTGTCTGGGAAACTGGAAATATTCTGTTTCTGATCTGAGCACCAGTGTGTTCAATTTGTGAAAATTCAGCCATCTGTACACGCAAGTGAACTTTTCAGTATGTTTATTACATTTCAATAGAAAGCTTTTCAAAATCTGAAAACTGCAGTCTCATACTTCCTCATCTTTCCTCCAACCCAGTGTCTTTTTTTTTAAATTTATTTATTTATTTTTGGCTGCCTTTGGTCTTTGTTGCTGTGCGCGGGCTTTCTCTAGTTGCGGCGAGTGGGGACTACTCTTCGTTGCGGTGTGCGGGCTTCTCATTGCGGTGGCTTCTCCCGTTACGGAGCACGGGCTCTAGGTGTGCGGGCTTCAGCAGTTATGGCTCGCGGGCTCTAGAGCATGGGCTCTAGAACACAGGCTCAGTAGCTGTGGCACAGGGGCTTAGTGGCTCCGCGGCATGTGGGATCTTCCCGGACCAGGGCTCAAACCTGTGTGCCCTGCATTGGCAGGTGGATTCTTAACCACTGCGCCACCAGGGAAGTCCCAACGCAGTGTCTTTTAACCTGAAGTTAGAAGGTCCTGAGTAGAGGTGGAGATATGGTCTACTTTCTCAAGGCACCTGTGCTTTCTGTTCTAGTTCTAGCTCTCTGGATTTGGAGAGATGGAAGATAAGATGAAAGAAAAGCAGGCAACATTTTTTTTTTCCTTAGCTGACCATATGATTGCACTATTGTTGACAGCCATTGCTTTTCTGGCCTTTATGATCATCTCTGATACCCCTGGTGCAGCAGGCAAAACGCTGGCTCTCATGGGCACACATGTGTGTCAATCTGAGGTGCTGAACCTGTGAGGTTTCCCAGTGGACAAGTTCCCTGGCACAGGAGATATAGTTTTGCCCCTTTCATCATTACTCCCGACGTTTACCCCCAGAGTCACACCCCACAGCCTCTACCCTCTTCTCCCAGGGTTCCCGGCCAGCAGAAAGATTCCTCAAGCCTGGTTGCCTTCGGCAGTTCTGCTTATAACCCATAGGAGAAAAGCATCCTCTCCAAACCGAGTTGCACAGTGCAGACTGCTCTTTCTCTCCAGCTTGCCATTTATCTCCCACTATCTCCACCCCTGGTAGGTTAGATTGGGTCAGAATAGTCTAAATTTATGTCCAATTTGAAAATGCCACCCAGTCTCATAGTCACTCCAGATTTATGAATGGCTTTCTTTTTTTTTTTTTTTCGGTACGCGGGCCTCTCACTGTCGTGGCCTCTCCCGCTGCGCAGCACAGGCTCCGGACGCGCAGGCTCAGCGGCCATGGCGCACGGGCCCAGCCGCTCCGCGGCTGAATGGCTTTCTTGAACCTTTCAGTGGTAGACAGAAGAGCGGCCCCACAGATTCGTCCATATCCTAATCCCCAGAACCTATGTCTGTAGTATGCTACAAGGCATGGGGGATTAACATTGCAGATGGAAATATGATGGTTAATCAGCTGAACTTTAGATAAAGAGATTGTTCTGGATTATCCCAGTGTGTCCAGTGTAATCACAAGGGTCCTTAAATGGAAAAGAGGGTGGCAGCAGTCAGTGTGAGAGTGGTGCAATGCTAAAACAACTTGATCAGCCATTGCTGGCTGTGAGCTGGAAGGGGTCCACAATCCAAGGGATACAGGCAGCCTCTGGAAGCTAGAAAAGGCAAGAAAACAGATTTTCCTCCTCGAGCCTCCAGAAAGGAGTGCAGCTCTGCCAACACCTTAATTTTAGCACGGTGAAACCCATTTCAGACTTCTGACCTCCAGAACTATAAGATAATAAATTTGTGTTGTTCTAAATCACTAGGTTTGTGGAAGTTAGTTACAGCAGCAGTAGGAAACTCATGCAACCTGTCTCTTACCTTGAAAGGAGGATGGAAATCATCCCCTCCCCAAAGTTACGTACTTTCTCTAGGTAGGGTCCAAGCTTTTCTCTTCCTCCATCTCTGCTCCTAAGTCCCCTTTCCTTTTATCTCCTGGAGGGAATAGGGAGGGAGGGGGTAGGTATTGAGACAGTGGTCGGGGGTAGCAGGGTCTGTCTTGCTACATCTTGGCAGGTTCTAGAGAGGATGTCAGGTCCTCACCTGCAGGTCTTTTTAGGATGCAGAGTCACTTCCAGGCTCTCAAATCTTACTTTGGCCCACTGTCTCTAATTCTGGGGCAACAGTGTAAGTAAGTCCAACAACATGCTGTCAGATTTGCATCCTGATGGGTGAGATGTACTTCAAAAAATTTTGACCACATACTGCATACATAAGCTACACTGTTTGAGGCACAGATTCAAAGCAGTTCTTTCCTGACATTAATAATTTATTTTTATATTTTAGTGATGAATATACATACATAGGTTAAAAGTCTAATATTATTATGATGCTGGTCATTTAAAATAGAAGTACCTTAGAGGCTGCACCTGGGTATACATCCAAAGAAAATAAAAACACTAATTCAAAAAGATACATGCACCCCAATGTTCACAGCAGCATTATTTACAATAGCTGAGATATGATGCTTAATATCAACCTAAGTGTCCATCAACAGATGAATGGATAAAGAAGATATGGTATATATACAATGGAATATTACTCAGCCATAAAAGAGAATGAAATTTTGCCATTTGCAACAACATGGATGGACCTGGAGGGTATGCTTAGTGAAATAAGTCAGAGAAAGATGAATACTGTATGTTACCACTTACATGTGGAATCTAAAAAATAATAAAAATAAATAAATATAACAAAATAGAAACAGGCTCACAGATATAGAGAACTAGTGATTACCAGTGTGGAGAGGGAAGCGGGGGCAAGATAAGGATAAAGGATTAAGAGATATGAACTATTTTGTATAAAATAAATAAGCTACGAGGATATATTGTACAGCACTGGGAATATAGCCAATATTTTATAATAATTTTAAGTGGAGTATGATCTATAAAATATTGAATCGCTATGTTGTACACCTGAAATTAATATAATACTGTGAATCAACTATACTTAATATAAAATAGAAGAACCTTGCCCATTTCCCAAGAAGACTCGTCCCATATCCAGCCTGATTGGTACATGCTGAAAGCTGGACAGCTCAGGGGGCTGGATGTCTGGCTTCCAGTATTCAGATTTTCATTCATGACCCTGTTTTTAGCTCAGTGACCGATTGCTCCCTCAGCTTGCCTTGGAGAGTTACCTATCTCAGGGTGTGGTATGTGAGTTTGGGGATGTGAGAGCTCAATGAACCATGCCCAATATTTTCAGCTCCACTCTATGTCCTGGACTTGATTTGGAAGATTCTAGTCCCTTCTATCCCCGAGCCTTTGAGGATTCTATAGCATGAATCAGCTTGCTTATTATTGTCATTCTCTCTTCCCCCAACAGACAGTTTGATTTTAAGCATCTCTACTCTGCTAAATCAGTTATGACTCATCTATCTATTTTCCAACCTTCAAGATTCTGTTGACAATCTCGCCTGCTGTCATCTCTTCTCCTGATAACTTGTCTTTGTATAAAGACACAAAATTGTATGCCTTATATCCTTTTACTGTTATTGATAGGGTTCTGGGATGGAGCAGAGATAAGCATATGTGATCCATCTGCCTTATGCATCTGCAAGTCTCCTGTCTTTGTTTCTTTAAATCCTTCTTAAGTCATGTATGAATATTACTTGCAGGAAATGGTGCAAACATAGCAATTCTACTTCTTTGATAAAAACAAGCCATTTCTCCCATTTGGAACTTCTTCAAGAATGCCCATAATCTAATGCAATTCAAGAAATCTATAAAGCTTGTGTGCTTCCAGTAGCAGTTTATATAAAGTGGCAAGAGTGCGCTGAGTGGGTCAGGTTGTAGAACCTGGTTGCCATGGTCACAGGCTCTATATAAAAGGAGCAAACAATATCAAAATGGGTCTGCTTCTTAAAGGGCACACTTTTGCTATTGGCAGTTAAAGGGACATAAATAAATCAAATTCTTGCTTTTGACAAGCAGGTACTAAAAGAAAACTAAAATATAGTCTTTCAGGACTTGATTTTAGTTGACTTTCAGAGACTATTTATTTCTATACAAAAGAGACTGACTTCATTTTTAAATTAGTTATAGATAAGTCCTTTGGTGAATAAGGGACCTAAGATCTTTTCTCCGTTCATTTGCACTTAATAGTAATGACTAGTAACATCAAAGGTAGACTTATGTTATGTCACACAGATGGTAACTTCAATTTGGGATATCCAAGACTTTTTTTTTTAATTTTAGTTTTTATTTCACTTTGATAAAAACACTTAAATAAGATCTACTTCCTCAGCAGAATTTTAAGTGTACAATGTAATATTCTTCATTATGGAAACAATGTTGTACAGCAGATCTCTAGAAATTACTCATTTTTCATTACAGAAACTGTATACTTAGTGATGAACAACTCCCCATTTCTTTCAAATGACTCATTAGTCACCAGCCAACCAATCATTTGTCTCCAAAGATCCTTCCTCTGTACTTTGACTCAGAGAACCTAGAAAATTCTGACGTGATGCTTTAGAAAAATGTAGTAAAATTTAAATCAGAGCATTTGCAACAGAGTGCATTCTAGGCTTCTAGAGAGGTACATGAGGTGAATATAATGCTCCAGTTACATTAGTTTCTGTTTCTGTTTTCAGTTGGGGGAATTGGATATCCCAGATTGAAGTTACCATCTGTGTGACATAACATAAGTCTACCTTTGATGTTAATAGTCATTAATATTAAATGCTAATGAGCAGAGAAAAGATCTTAGGACCCTATTCACCAAAGGAACTTTAATTAATCAAAAATTTGTTCTCCAATTTATCACCTACTCACAACTTCCCCCAATTTCTGAGACATATAGAATAGCATAAATCTAAATAAATATTCCAACATTTATCCCAGGCAAAAATTATATAATACAGAATATATACTTATATAATACGGAACTCAGAAAACAAGTCATTTTTACTTTGGAGCCTGTTGGTCTCTAGATGAACGGAATGATGAGTTCCCTCTGGTGGTGAACTTTGCAATAATAATAATTGAACAAATGTTATTGTTTAACCCTAAAACTGAAGGAATTTAAAGGATCTTTGAATTGTCAACAGTTGTGTCATCCAAATTACCGTTTCGATTCTTTCTCAGGCTCTAGACTAGGGAAATAGATCAACATAGAATATTTATTCGTTTATTTTACTAGAGTCATCTGACACTTAAAGTAAAAAGCTGGCTCAGAAATCCAGTGATACTGTTTTCTCATCTAGAGCTTCTGTGAAAATTTGTAGAATCATTCATTCATTCACGCACTCAGGTACTGAGTGTCTTTTATGCAGGAACATTGGAATTCTTGTGGGGTGGGGCTGCGGTGCCAAGGAATTGATATTTCTGCATCATTGCCATACTTCATTGGCATAAACCTACACATACATATTGTCTTTGTGGTAGCTGGGGACAAGATTTACTGCCCTCAACTTCTCTTCTTTTATTTACAGCCAATAAGATTTTATCCTGTTCCCTTGTCTTTGTATAAAGACATAAAACTGTAAACCTTATTTCCTTTATTGTTATTGAAAAGACTTCTGGAATGAGGTAAATACACATGATCAGACTGCCTTGTATATCTTCTCTTACCATTTTAATTAAAAATGTATTTTTATACAATATTGGGAAGAGACAATACAAATCTTACATTTGGCCTTGAAAAGCATAAAATTGAAACATCTAATATAGGCAGCCTTACAAAGTATGGTATGGTAAGGTTTCCCCACAGCAGCAGCTTTCCTTTTCTAGCCCCAAATTTAGAGCCTTGAATGCAGGCTCAGTCATTCAGTTTACATATATACAAAAAACAAACAAACAAACAAAAAAACTAGAATGAAAACTCTGAATTAAAACTTACTCAAGAATCAATCAATTTATAGCCCTTTGGTTAAATTATTTAATTTACCCTGTAAATATACTTATTAAAATGAAAAATAATTCTAGGATATTATTGAAAGGAAAAGAGCAAACATTTTAAAGCACCAAGATTTTTCTGAAAACAAAATGTCATTGAGAAGCATATGTTGTCTTGCAGGGTAATTGTGTGCACTTGGTAAACACTCAGAAAACAGTTTTTATTGTTTTTAGATTCAAACAGCAAAAACATGCTGGACTACCTTGATGTTTCTCTTTCTCAAATGACATTTTTAAAGTTACAACTGGATCCTGTCAATATGTCCAACAAAAAAAATCTGTCTTTGATAATTATGTGAAGGTAAAGTAGAGTCCATAAAAACAAGAAAGACACATATGGAATCATATGCTGTCAGAACTGTGGAAAGAAAAGAAAGTTGTTTTGGTGAGAATTGAAAAGTAGTCTTCCCTTCATTTTCCCCCTTGTCAGAGTAGGGTAAAGGTTGAGAGGTATATAATTTAAAATTTTATATATCATATCATATATATCAGAAATGTAGACAATCAGGGCTTGAAGCTGAATACAGTGGTTCCAAGAGCTGTCTGTGCATCAAAATAACCTAGGAACTTATTAAAATTATAGACTCCTGAGACTCCTCCCTTCCCTGCCACCCTGGAGATTTTAATTCAACAAGTCAGAATGAGGCCAAGGCATCTATGCATTTGACAAGTGTCCTCCAATGATTCTGAAGCAGTGGGTCCACTGGGCAATATTTAAGTACCATTCCCCTTCATGGCTCCCCCTCCTTGACTCAATGTTACCTCCAAATAACGATCACTGTATTGTATTACCACTTTGTCAGAAAGTCCTTCCTTGCCTATCCTAAATGAGGAAAACTCCCCTATCACTCTCCAGTGTATCAGTCAGGACGGGCTTGGTTGTGTTTTGGTAACAAACAGCTCCACATTTTTATTAGTTTTAAACAACAAAAGTTATTTTTTACTCACATAAACTTTTCATAAACTTAAAGTCCAGGTAATTTTCACCCAAGCCACCTTCTATGTGGTGACCCAGCACTCCAGTCTCCTGTCTCCATATCAACATGTGCTTTCCTGATTGCCACATAAAAGGGAGAAATGCTGGAGAGTCAAATAATAGCAATCCAATAGTGCAGCCTGACAGTCACATAAGTATTCTACTTACATTTTATCATCCAGAATTAGTCAAATGGCCATGCATGAGGGTAAAGAAGTAAACCTATGTATACTTAGAACTACAAGAGAACCAGATATTCATTAGTAATGTTTATCATATGATACTTAATTTTTGCCTGTCAAACATTTTTTGATAATATCATATATCTACTTGCTTATTGTCTGTTCTCTCAAAATGGCAAAATTTTCGAGGTCAGGATCTTTATTTTGTTTTACCACCAGTGACTGTTACTCTGCCTGGCACATAGTAAACACTCAAAGAAATTGTTGAATGAATGAATAGATGAAGACAGAGAGCTGTCTAGTAGGATTCTGTGAGTTATTTAAACTAGGTTAGTAGGGAAAAAAAAAAAAAACAACCCAGAGACAGTAACTGTTTATTCCTTTAGCCTGGGAGAATTAGACAATTAAACATTTATAGAGTACCTGTATTTTCTAAGGATTACAAAACTGATTGAACCAATATAATCACAACCCAAATTCAGAGTATGTGTCAGTAAAGAAGAAAATAAAATACTAAAATCTTGTCACTTAATGATAAACTGGCAGTGATTATCTGTTCTATGAAAGCTTTTTTTTTCAAGACAATTCTCAAGACTCTTCTTAACAGCAATCTCCCCAGGAAAACTTAAAATACGGTTCAATTTACACATGAGCTCTTAGGAATATATCTACAAAGTCAACCATGGTTGTAGTAATACTTTCATTCTATAGAGGTTCTCAACAAGAGAAAGGAAATCCAGTCATAGAACTTTAGGAGCCATTTTGGTTCTCCAGCATATTTCATCTCGTTTGGAAACTCCCTCTAGTGTCTAAGAAGAATAAAGTTCATTGATAGTGGTAGAGAACACAACCATCAATTTGAAAGAAGCAAATGAAATATTTTGAATATGATTTTGAAGAGGAGAGAAGTATTTTAATCATAAAATAGTTATGTGTTAAAATTATATTTCTAAGATATTTTTCTTTTTTTCAGCTTTATTGAGGTATAACTGACAAAACTGTAAGACATTTAAAGTGTACAACTTGATTTGGTATATGTACACATTGTGAAAGGATTCTTTCTGTCAAGTGAATCAACACATCCATCACCTCACATATTTACCTTTTTACCTTTTTTTTTTTTGGTGAGAACATTTAAGTTCTACTCTAACTTTAAAATTTTTTTTTCAAATACACAAAAAAATCTGAAAGGAAATGGCTTATTAGTTCATTAACTGTATACAATTTATGCACGTGGTTAGAAATTCAAGGACAATGGGAAGACACAAAACTAAGACAGAAAGGCGTCCTTCTCTCCACCTTCAATTTAATTCCTATTAAAGTCTCCTAATCAATTTCAGGAAAAGCAAACAAACAAAATCATATGCATCTTTCAGCAGGTAGAATGTAGAATGTTGTCTTTTAAAAAAAATCTGTGTAAAAGGGATCAAACTCTACAAAGTATAGTTTGCTTTTATCAGGAATGTGGTGATATTTTGAGGGTGAAGTAGAGAAATACTGAAACCAGAGCAGTCTGACATGCAGTAGGACATTTTGACTAAGTCATTTTGACATGACATTTTGACAGCAATGACATTTTAATGTGATCATTTTATCTTGACCACATAAAGCAACTGCTTCAAAATGTAAAATCAGTGTTTTATTACCAAATAAGGTGTGCAGACCAGACATCCCTGAATCTTCCTCACCTTTGAGCAGTATATCCCATGATACCTTCCTACCTTCCTTGGATGTGCATTTCTGTGTTGTGCATATTTTTTATTCTTCCCAATTTAACTGATAATAAGTATTTTTACCATTGCAATAAAAACAGAAGGACATTTTAAAGATTCTTGGTAGGCTTTTTCACTGTGTTTTCTCACAGTATACTTTGGAGCTGAAGCATTACTAGATGTATACAGTGGTCCCCCCTGATTATCTGAAAAACTTTAAAAGAAGGTATCTCAAGGAAGCTGCTCTGGGGTGAGCTGTAGCTCAGTTCAAATGCAATAAAGCTCTGAACCAAAGATTAATTCTAGATCTAGCCATAAATCAAAACCAAAGACAACTGTGATACATTTCATAGCAAATTGTCAATTACAAATTGGCACTAGCAAAATCATTAAATCATTATTCTGTCTCCAAAAAAATATAATAAAACACAACTTCAGAAAATGGTACTCGTTAACCATTGGACAAAAGATTGATGGAGAGAATTTAATCATTGATCTGTGGGAAAGCTGTCATATCACTCCTATGAGAGAATCTTATACACTACAATGTGAATTGCATCATAGGGGATGTCATTTTTGGAGGTGTGTACTGCAGTGGCTCTAATGCATGATTTCTACACAATAGCCCTATTACTAGATGTTTGAAGTGTGGGTCCGCAGACCTTCTTCTTCCCCATTTAAATTCTCTATCCCTTCTCAGTATTGGTTTTGAGATGGACAAATCTGAGTAGGTGCTGATAAATTCATGTGCCTAAATTTTTCATTTATGTGTTTAACGAAATGGGAATTTTTTAAAAAATTAAGAGTGCTAAGCCAATGTTACTTAATAGCCCATTCTTTTGTTGGTGGTGGTGGTTTTTTTTTTTTTTTTTTTTTTTGCGGTACGTGGGCCTCTCACTGTTGTGGCCTCTCCCGTTGCGGAGCACAGGCTCCGGACGTGCAGGCTCAGCGGCCATAGCTCACAGGCCCAGCCGCTCCGCGGCATGTGGGATCTTCCCGGACCGGGGTACGAACCCGTGTCCCCTGCATCGGCAGGCGGACTCTCAACCACTGCGCCACCAAGGAAGCCCAATAGCCCATTCTTGAAATCTGTTGATTCCAGGGCAAATTTTATGGCAACGTTCAGCCATAATGTCTTTAAGTTTTAACACACCTCAGGACATTTGTCTCTGCTTCAAGAGAGCAAACAAAAAGCACTCAAAAAAAAAAAAAAAAAAAGCAAGCAGAAACACGATTGTCCCTTTGTGCTGAAATGGCTCAGCCTTGCTCAAAGCCCACCGGTGGGTGGGGGGAAGGCAGATGGCCAAGTGGTACAGTTCACAGTCTGCATGGCCACCGAAAAGTCTGTGGCCTAAAGAAAGAGGGCGTCATCCTGTAACTGTAAAATCAGATAACGTTCACTTCTGATTCTTAAATTGCTACACCCTAAGCCCCTCCAGACCTAACTTCAATAGACACAAAAATGTCCCTCTCAGAGGGCTTCCCTGGTTGCGCAGTGGTTGAGAGTCTGCCTGCCGATGCGGGGAACACGGGTTCGTGCCCCGGTCTGGGAAGATCCCACGTGCCGCGGAGCGGCTGGGCCCGTGAGCCATGGCCACTGAGCTTGTGCGTCTGGAGCCTGTGCTCCGCAATGGGAGAGGCTACAACAGTGAGAGGCCCGCGCACTGCAAAAAAAATAATAATAATAATAATGTTCCTCTCAAATGTACCTCCTATTTTCTTGGCCAAATGTCTGCCCCAGGACCTTTGTCTATTGTCTCTTTTCTCTGCTCCTATCTACTTGTCCTGCCACCCACTTCACAGCTGCCCCTGTGCTATATGACCCTTGTACGAACCTTGGCTGGTGGGGACCACTGCCGCGCAAGGTAATGGTACTGATTCCTCTGCTGTGGCTTCCAAATAACAGTGCTTGCCCTTCTCATTCTTCACACCACAGTTAAACCCAGGTGAAACTTTTAACTAGACTTCCTGAAGGCTTGGGAGAGAAAGAGAGAGGGGAGGGATAGAGAGAAAGAGGGCAGGGGGAGAGAGAGAGAGAGAGATTGAGAGAGAGAGAGAGATTGAGAGAGAGAGAGAGAGAGAGAGAGAGAGAGATGCATGCCACCACTCCATTCCCCACCAAAACAAAACACACACACACACACACACACACAAGAAACCTTAAAAAGATTATCCCTAGATTACATGCTATGCCATAAAAATATTCTTAACAACAACAAAGAGCCCAATATTACATGGACCCCATTCTCTTAGTTTGATAAAACACATTTAGAAATCAGAAATACAAAGAAATTGCAAAAAAAACCCCATACATTTTTTAATTAATTAATTAATTTTGGACTGCATTGGGCCTTCGTTGCTGTGCACGGGCTTTCACTAGTTGTGGAGAGCAGGGGCTACTCTTCGTTGTGGTGCGTGGGCTTCTTATTGCGGTGGCTTCTTTTGTTGCGGAGCACAGGCTCTAGGTACATGGGCTTCAGTAGTTGTGGCACACGGGCTCAGTAATTTTGGCTCACAGGCTCTAGAGCACAGGCTCAGTAGTTGTGGTGCACGGGCTGAGTTGCTCCGTGGCCTGTAGGGTCTTCCCGGACCAGGGCTCAAAGCCATGTCCCCTGCAGTGGCAGGCAGATTCTTAACCACTATGCCTCCTGGGTGGTCCCCTCATACATTTCTATATTTAAAAATCCTCACACTCCTAAATAATCTATGAGTTAAACAAAAAATCCTCATAAAAATTATAAAATATATAGCACTAAATGAATAACATGGAAATTAGCATATATCAAATGATAGGAGATGTAGCCAAAACTATTCTTATAATTAGCTCAAGAAACCCTGAACAATCTGAATGGATGAAGTGGTAAACATAACAAAACTCCTGCTTCATTTAGGGAGCAATGCCAAGTAGTTAGGGTTTTTTACAGATAAGTTTTGCCAAACTTTCTGGAACTAATAATCTTTATACACATTGTTGCTGAGATCTGCAAAGGTCATACCTCATCTCCTTCTGTTATCATTTCTTCTTTGAGCCTACCTGTGAACTCTTGTTTTAGAGAAGCCACAATTTATTTAATGTATGTGGTTTCATACAGAATTATTTACTGAAAACTTTTAATCATTTCAGATAATACTAATGTATACCTTAGTCTGTCTTTGCTTATCGTTTCTCTTCTTTTCTCTTGAAATATTTTTCCCTTAAGTCCTAAGCTGGCTTGTTTTGTTTTGTTTTAAATTGTTGCTTCTCATGTTTGAATGAGGGTTTCTTCCTGGATCAGCTATTTCCAAGAGAGGAGAGCTGGGAAGGAACCAAACGGTGTTGACAGCTAAGACTTTGGTTCCTTGGTCTGTTGTCTGTGAATATTTTCTCATCAACATTCCTCACCAGGGAGTTTAATTCTACTCAGAGCAGGTGATCTTCCTAGCTTAGATTCAAGTCCCACGTGTGACCAGCCTTGGTGGGTTGCACAACACCTACCATTTCTCCATGCTTTTGCCACGCCATCAGCCTTACTGCAACAATGCCCTGTCTTCTCTCTTCTTGCAGCCCGCCCCTCCTGCCCCTCCAAGATGTCAAAAGAGTGCAAGGAAATTTGCACAGCCCAAAGAATCAGGATTTCTGCTCCACATCTGCAGTGGCAGGTGACATGCGTCCTCACTTTGACCTGTTAAGCTGCTTATCTTCATTTGTATGGCTTGGGGTTACAGTGTTTCATATTTTTAATGAAGAAGAAATTTCTTTGTTTTCTATTCTCTTGGTTCCTTTTGTTGGATTCAGGGAGGAGAGGGAAGAAGAGATATGCTTATACCACCACCTAAAACTGGGAGACCCATCATTGTCGTAGTGACCTAGGACTGTAAGGCATAAGGATTTTCTATCTCACAGATCCACACCTAAGTAATATGTCCCAGGGAGATGGTGTAAGAAATTTTGCCTTTTATTTAATTTAGGGAATTTATTTAAGAAGTAAGTAGAATAAAATATGAGTTAGGGCTGGGTGTATGTCACTACTAATTTTTAAAAAGTGATCTTAAGCCAGATCAAAATGTTCTCACAGCTGGGTCAAAACAGCCTCATCGTAATGTCCTTGACATTAAAGCAAGCATATCAAAACACAGAAGCATCCAAATGTCATGTGCCTGCTGGTAAAGTGCTGAGTGGAGACTGTGGGGGGAATGAACTTTATTCTTTTGTAGGCATGAGCATCTCATCCCAAAGAAATAGGTTCATAATCTCGAAGCAGGTGTCATAAAGGTTGCTTGTCACACATATAAACTTTTCCAAACTCCTACTGGGTTTGCACAAAGGTTTGAAAAGAATATCAACCATGACTCTGCTTGTGCTTCACCAGGCCCTTGGTTAGGACTATTAGGTTTATCCTAAATAATTACAAAAAATACCAAAACCACATCTCTCTTTCTTAATGCACATCTGCCTCTGGGCATGTTGGAGGTCATTTTGCAGAGTTACTGAGAGACAGAATTCATTAAGGTTGACCTGCCAGTGATGACCAATCACAAACTTGGAAATCAGGATTCCCACTGGGACAGTGGGCTAGTTTACATGTGATTAATGTGGCTAGTTTACTTTAGATGTTCGTTAAAAAATCCCTGACTCAAAATACCTCTCTTACTGTCCTTCCTCCTATCCCTTGAATCTCCATACTGTCATTCCTTAAGTTATAGGCATCTGAAGTGTTCTTTGAATTGAATAGAAGGGATACATAGTGAAAAAGAGAAGGGCATGGCTCTTGGAATCAGACAACTCTAAGTTCAAATTCTGACTTTGTTGTTTACTAATTGTTCAAATCTCAATTTCCCCAATTGTATGAAGCAGGAATAATAACAACTACCTTGTAATATTGTCAAGAGGAATAAGTAAAATAGTTATGTATGTTCATTATGGTTAGCTGTGAAAATATATAAACAGAATCACATACTTGCATAGTTAAAAGCATAAGCCTTCCTGTTGCTATAGTAATTCCAAGGGCACATCTGTACCAAGGTCCACAAACACAATTATGTTAGCAAAACACTTCGACATAGTTACACTTTACTTTGAATACTTCAAGTTGACGTCTGAAAGCCCTTTGAGCAAAAGTATTTTTTAAAAAGTCTTATTTCTATCAGAAGAGCACACTCTCCTCCAACTGTTCCTCAGAAAATACAGGAAATGAGAGCTTCCCTGGTGGCGCAGTGGTTGAGAGTCCACCTGCCGATGCAGGGGACATGGGTTCGTGCCCCGGTCTGGGAAGATCCCACATGCCACGGAGCGGCTGGGCCCGTGAGCCATGGCCGCTGAGCCTGCACGTCCAGAGCCTGTGCTCCACAACAGGAGAGGCCACAACAGTGAGAGGCCCACGTACCACAAAAAAAAAAAAAAAAAAAACCAAATAAAAATTCTAGAACTGAAAAGTTTAACATCTGAAATGAAAAATTCAACAAATAGGCTTAATAGAAAATTGGAGAGGACAGAAGAAAGGATTGATAAACTTGAAAACTTTTCAGTTTGAAAAACAGAGATAAAATAATTGAAATTAAGATGCTCAAGCCTCAATGACCTGTGGGAAATATCAATTTGTCTCATATATTTGTAAATGGAATCTCAGACAAAGAGGGTAAGAGAATGGTATGAAGAAAATCTTGAAGATATAGTAGTCTAATTTCCCTAATGTAGGGAAAAACATCAACCTACAGACCAAAGAAGCTTAACAGGTCACAGCTAGTTAAATAAAAAGAATCCACAGCTAAATTACATCATAGTCAAACTGCTGAAAATGAAACAAAACAAAAATCCTGAAATCAGTCAGGAAAAACATGACACATTACTTACAGTGAAGAGTATTTGAATTAAGGCCAACTTCTCATCAGAAATATAAAAGGAGAGAAAATTGTAGAATGACAACTTTAAAATGCTGAAAGAAAAAAAAATCAACCCAGAATTCTATGTCCAAGAATAATATCATTCATACATGAGGGTGAAACACTTAGTTCTCAGATAAACAAACCTGAGAGAATTTGTCACCAACACACCTGCATTGCAATAAATAGTTAAGAAAATTCTTCAAATTGTAAGAAATCATACCATATGGAAAATCAAATATACAAGAAATAATGAACACAAGAAACAGTAAATAAGTGGACTAATATAAAAAACTAGTCTATCATTTTCCTCTTAATTTCCTTAAATGAAAATGTCTATCTAAAACAAAAAAATAATGTCATTGCAGGGAGTGATTTTTTAAAGGTATATAGAAGTAAATGTAATACCACTATAGCAGGAATGAAGGGGTAAATAGAATTATATTATGATAAGGTTTTTGTTTGCTTTTTGTTGCACAGCATGTGGCATCTTAGTTCCCTGCCCAGGGGTCAAACCTGCGCCCTGTGCATTGGAGGTGCAGAGGCCTAACCACTGAACCACCAGTGAAGTCCCTATGATAAGGTTCTTATGTTAAGAAGTGGTGAGAGTAAACTGTGAAGTGTGGAGTAATACCTAAAGTAGAAAAATATTAAATCTAAGTATATTTTGTTAAGTATGCATGTTATAGTCCTCAGAGCTACCATTTAAAAATGTAATACATGAAGTGAGTTTTAAAACTAATAAAGGAAACAAATGGAATAATTAAAAAGTTGAGTCACCCAAATAAAGGCAAGAAAAGGATAGCAAAGGAAAAACAGCAACAAAGCAAACAAAAAAAACCAGATGGGACAAATAGAAGACAAATAGCAATATGGTAGATTAACTCCCACCATAACAAAAATTATACTAAATGTAAATGGACTATATATTCCAATTAAAAGGAGGAGATGGGCATATTGGAATAAAAACAAGACCCAAATATGTTGAGCTGCATAAGATGCTCCTTAAATATAATGACACTGAAGATCTAAAAGTAAATCTTCAAGTTGAAAGTTGAAAAAAGATAGACCAGGCATACAGTCAGCATTAGAAAGCAAACATAAATGAGTATACTAATATCAGACAAAATAGTCTTTAAGAAAAGTAGTATTACCAGGAGGGACATTTCATAATGATAAGCAAAAAATAACAATTTTAAATGTGGAAGCCTATGATGATGGAGATTTAAAATACATAAAGAAAAACAATCCTCTCTCAGTAAATATTTTTTGAAAATAGGTTCATGATAAAGAAGTTATGAATACAGATTTAACCAACTTGACCTAATTGACATTTACAGAACACTATACCTGAAACTTCAGAATAAACATATTTCCAAGTGCATATGAAACCTTCATAATATTTGATGAGTCATAAAATAAGTCTTTACCTATATAGAGCAAAATGAGTTATTCTCTGACAACAATGAAATTATATTAGAAACAAAAAAGTAATCTAGAAAATCTTGAAATAATTCAAAATTAACAAACTTGTAAATAACTCATGGTTCAAAGTAGAAATCACAATGGAACTTTAAAAATATTTTAACTAAAATAAAATAAAAGCACACTATTTTAAAATGTGTGGGATTTCACTAAAGCCATGCTTAGATGAAAATTTATAGCTTTAATTGCCGAAACTGGAAAAAAATTATTTAAAAACAATGATCTGTTTCTATCTCAAGAAGCTGGAAAAAGAAGAGCAAATTATTTAAACTTGTACATAGAAAAAAAGAAGTAATAAATATAAAAGCAATAAATAATACAATACAGAAAAGACAAAAAATAGAGAAAAATCAATCAAAACAAACACTGGTTCTTTAAAAGGAACAATAAAGTTGATCAACCCCCAGCAAAATTGATAAATCATCAATTGATAATAGAAATTCTCAGTAAAATAAGAAAAGGAACTTTCACAATTTGATAAAGTGCATATAAGAAATATTTACAGCTAACATCATACCTAATCATGCTACACTGAACACTTTATTACTAAATTTGAGAAAAGAACAAGAATACCTGCCCTTACCACCTTTAGTAAGCATTGTATTGGAGGTCTTAGCAAATGTAATAAGGCAAGAAAATGAAACAAAAGGCATAACCCTTGTTAAACAATAATCAAAACTGTCTTTATTCACAAACCACATAATTGTCCTCACAGAATGTCCTAAGGAATCTAAAAAATATTATTAGAATTAATAAGTAGATTTTACTTAGCTAATAAGTAGTATATACAGTTTATATGCAAACATCAACTGTATTTGTGTATATTAGAGAAGAAACCTTGGAAAATAAAATTAAAGACTCATTCTATTTAAAAAAGCATAAAAATTTAAATATCGAGAATAAATTTAACAAAAGGTATGCCACACTTCTACACTGCTGAGATAAATTAAAGCTAAATAAATGAAGAGCTATACCAAGTTCATATATTTGAACACTCAATATTGTTAAGATGTTCTTTCTATCTAAATTGATCTCTATAAGCAGCAATCCAATCAATGACTTAGTGGGCTTTATTGAAATATGGAAATACAAAGACCTTAGTATAGCCAAAACAATTTTGAAAGAAAAATCAAAATTGCAGGGGTTATACTTCATGATTTCAAGACTTAGTGTAAAACTTCAGTAGTCAAGAAAGTGTGGTATTTATATGAGGTTATATAATTAAATCAATGGAACAAAATCGAGTCCAGAAATAGACCCACAAGTATATGATGAATTGATTTTGACAAAAATGTCAAAGCAATTTAATACGGTAAGAAGAATCTCTTCAACAAATGATGATACAACTGAATATTATCAAGGAGAACAAGTGCCTCACTCACTCACAAAAGTTAATTCAAGGTGAATCATAGACCTAAAGGTAAAGTGAAAACTATAATGCTTCTAAAAGAAAATGACAACCATAAAACCCTGCAATCTTGATAAAGGCAGATATAAATAGACAATAAATGCACTAAACATAAAAGAAAAATTCATAAATTGGACCTTGTCAAAAGTAAAAATCTCCTGCTCATCAAACGATCATTAAGAAAACAGAAAGGCAGGACAAAATTAGAAGAAAATATTCGTAGTATATCTCATGAAGACCTTGTATCCAGAATATATTAAGAACTCTTACAACTCAAAAGTTTGTTTTGTAAACAGATTCTTCACAAACTAAATTATATAAATGGTTATTAAGGACATGAAAAGATTCACTATCACTAGCCATTGGAAAAGTGTGCATTAAAACTACAATCAGCACATTACACATATTAGAATGACTAAAATTTAAAAGATTAACAACCTCAAATGTTGGTGAAGATGTGGAACATCTGGAAATCTTATCATTGCTGGCTGGAGTGTAGATGATAAAGCCATTGTTGAAGAACTGTCATCTACTGTTTTTTTTAAGTTAAACATGTCATCCTATGACTCAGCATTTCCACCTCTAGGTATGAATTTACCCAAGAGAAATGAAAATATATGTTCACAAGAAGGCTAGTACATGCCTTTACTTTACTCTTACTCTAAAATGAAAACAATCTAAATGTCTATCAACAGATGAATGGATAGACAAATTGTGGTATATTCATATTACTTCTCAGCAACAAATATGAACAAATTGCCAATACATTAAGCAAGATGGATGCGTTTCATGGACATTATGTTGAGTTAAAGAAACCAAACACAAAATAGTACACACTGTATGCTTTCATTGTTAGGAAGTATCAGGAAAGGTGAAAGTCATCTATAGTGATAGAAATTATATTAGTGATTCTTAGAGCAGGGAATGGGGTGAGGAAGTACTAATTAATTGCAAAGAGTCATGAGTGGACTTTCTGGGTTAAATAAATAGTCTGTATGTTGCTGGATTAGGGACTACATGGTATATACATTTCTCAAATATCATCAAACTTTATACTTAAAATATCTACAATTTATTCTATGTACTATTTAAGTTCTACCTCAGTGTAGTTTCCCGAATGAAAAAATAAAAATCAAATAGCACAGTAGCTAGCATACAGCATTAATAAATATTTATTAGTTTAAGAAATAATTTAGCTTTTGCTAGGTGCTTCGAGATAAGAAGATGGAATGACCAATTTTCCTTGTTCTATCTTTCAAGTCTTTTCAGTTCTCAAAATTTTAGGTGCAAAATACTACCCCACATAACTTTGTTACACTCACAATATAGAGAGTTATACAGACAGAAACAGAAGAGTCAGGGAAGTTGCCAGAACAACTCTAGCCCAAATTTCCCTGAGAAATACCATCAAAGCATTAATAATAATGTTTCATTCACCTCTACATACCTGACACATGTTAGAGAAGCCAGCATGTAACCAGGTTGATGAATCATAGTGAATGAATGAATGAAGGAGTGAATGACAGTCCATATAGCTAATATTAACTACTACTTTATAGTAGTTAGGCTGAATTCTCAAACACTGTTGGCGCACGTGCTCAAGGGTTTAATCAATTTGGCTATACTCCTCACTACTCTTGTCTATGACGACACATAAGCAAGGGAAACAGGCCTACTTTTTTTGGATAGATTTTCATGTCCTATTTAATATGGTCCCCACTGAAATTTGTCAAATGTCAACAAATATCACATTTGTCCTTGTGCTCAGCTTGCTCTGAATAATCTTCAGAGTAGAACAGACCTCAGAGACTAATTTGACTCCTTCATTTTCAGATTAAAACCCTTGGCCTCAAAAAGTGAATTGTTTGGGAGTACACGGAGTGTTCATAGAAAATCCAATTCTATTAAAATCCTAGTTTGGTATTTTTACTGGCCTGAAATGCTCACTATTAGAGAAAAAAAGAATCTCTTACCATCATTTAGAAAGAGAGAGAAGGGGGGAAGGAAGGAAAGAAAGAAGAAGGAAGGAAGGAAAGGGAGAGAAGGAGGGAGAGATAGAGGGAGGGAGAGAGGGAAGAAAGAGAGAAAGCAAGCAGCAAGTCCTTCCTTGGCTTGCCAAAGCCCTATCACAAAGATAGGAAGAATGAAAGGCCCAGGGAGTAGGAATACAGCAGTCATTTCAGAGCCTAGTTCTCCAATGTTTTGCTTGCTTCCAGACGCTGTTCTTTAAGACTAGTCCAAATCCCTTCCAGGGCTGTGTGACTGTGCTAATTAATTGTTAACTTTAGCCTTGTATTAAAAAGCTGCAGGGCTGGAAGCCAAAAGAGGAGTATTAAAATATTAAATAGCCCTTAAGTCTGAGGCACACGCTGATTAGCAGCAGGAGGCAGAAAGACTATTTCCCCTGGTACTGAGTGGCTAAATTAAGGAAACTGAGTTTGTTACACTCCTTTTGAAATGCTCCTTCTGACTTGTTTCCATTTTCAAAGGCTGGACATCAAAGAATCAGAGCCCCCTCATCAGCACCATTTTGGATCATCCAGTTCCCTATCATACATACTTACAGTGCCTTGAGAATGATGTGATCATTTCCAAATGAGGCCAAAATTCATTAGATTAAGTGAAAATTGGGGGTGAAACAGATTTAATGCCATTCTTTGCATGGAGCTAAAGTACGATTGAATCCATAAAAAGACCAACGAACTAGGCTCAAATGTAGCCACTCTGCAACCCGTGGTAGGTACTACTAAACGACAGTGTGTTGATTTTGATAATTAACTAGGAATTTCATTTGTCTCCTTGCTGGCTGATAAACTACAGATCAGAGGAAACTCTGGCAGAGGAAGAGGAACAGAAAATGCTTTAGCAAAGACAGTTTGATGCCCTTTGCTCTCATTGACTCATGTTTTGAAAATTGTGTTGGGGACTAAGGGAGATATTTCAATAATATTAATGTTGACTGGGGTGAATCATTGTTCTCTGTATGTCATTAAAAGGCAGTGGGTGGAAACATACAACGTGCCTCTTGCCAGAGACTAAAGTCTTAGGAGGGAGAACTTGGTATGTCCCGCTTGTTCTAAAAAGAAAGGGGAAAAAAGTATTAGAGAGATCCTTAAGCAAGTATATGCTATGTTCTCATCAAGGGTTTCTGTGATAATTTTCATCTCATCTTTGACAATACTTCTAACCATGTTCTGAGTGCATTTACAAATATCCAGTGAAAACTAGTTTATTTTTCAAATGGAGGTGCTTTCACTTTGATTTTGGGCACTGGAATAGAAAGGTACAATTTTCTTATAGAACAAAGTCACCCAGTAACTGTAAGCCACAAGACATTCCAGGACACATCTCCAAGAAAAACGATGCTCTTCAAAACATTGCATCTGTCAGTCTCTGGGTAAGAAGTCATTCGCTCCTTATTGGGCCCACCATGTAACCCATGCTGTGTCATATGATGTATGACAGGAACTGTTTTGAGGGCTTTACAAATAGTAAGTCATTTAATCTTCATAACATCTCCATGAGGTGAGAACTGATATTATCCCCATTTCACAGAGTGCACTGAGCCTTGCTGTGGATAATGAACTTGCTCAAATTGCACAGCTGGTGAGGATTGAAATTGAGATTCAGACCAGATTGACTGGCTCCAGAGTCCATGTTCTTAAACATAATACCTTCCCAATGTCATCCTGACAGATTAGAAAATTAGGTTGGAAAGAAAGATGCTCCCTGCACTGACAAGTTTTGAACCATGAAGGCCAGTGATGCCTGCTTACTTTTAGAATCACTCATACAGCTCTGGATTACTAAACGCTTGAACTCATATTTGCCCATTAGTAAAACGGGATAACAACACCTAAGCTTTAATGTTACTGAGAAGATTAAATAATTTAGGGTACACGTAAAGTGCCTAAAATTTAGTTTAGCAAATCTTTATGTTTGTTGTACCTTTACCAGATGCTGGGGAGACACATATGTGTGAGACATGGCCCATAGGTTGTTGGTTCCAAATGGTAGTCCTCAGGCCATAACCACCGGCTTGGGTGATGTCAGAAACGCACAGTCACCAGGATTCTTGTCAGAAATGCACAATCTCAGCCACGGCTCCAGACCCACAAAAGCAAAATCCACATCTTTAACACCATCCCCAGTAATTTGTGGGCATATTAACATTTGAGAAGCACAACACGATAAACACATGGTTCACCGCCTGCCAGTTTGTTTGTCTATTTCTCTGTAACCTATATGTACAAGGTCCTCTCAAACAGGATTCTCTGGGAAAGTACTAATTTCAAATACTTTTTTTTTTTTTTTTTTGCGGTACGCGGGCCTCTCACTGTTGTGGCCTCTCCCGTTGCGGAGCACAGGCTCCGGACGCGCAGGCTCAGCGGCCATGGCTCATGGGCCCAGCCTCTCCGCGGCATGTGGGATCTTCCTGGACCGGGATACGAACCCGTGTCCCCTCCATCGGCAGGCGGACTCTCAACCACTGTGCCACCAGGGACAAGCGTTCTGGTCTCATGTTTGGAAAAAATGATCTGTGTATATGTTTTGTGTCTCAACATTTTCCAAATTTTTTATGCTTCAAAAATGCCTTTAATCTTAACTAATAATTCCATCTTCTGCTCCGTCTGTCTTGGTTCTGCCTGGCCACATTCCTGAGGGGGTTTTCTGGGGGCCGGCCTTGGGATACAGTGCTAGAGCTCATGGTAGAGTTACACAATGCAGTCTTCTTTGGAGCACTCAATTCCGTCTCCCAGAGCCCCTCAACGGGGCAGGGAAGCCTCGACTCAAATATACACAGAGTTTCAAAAGTTAAAATATAGCCAAAAAACTGAAATACCAGTTCATATCATTAAGAAAGTACAGTGGGATAAGGAGATAAACAAGTAAAAAAGGAACCATAGAAATAGATATGCAACATGGGAGAGGGTTTTGAGATCATCCAAGACCCTGGAGGAGCTCCAGAAAGCACAGTTTCTTAGGAAAAAGAAACAAATGCTGTTTCCTGGTGGACAATGGTATAAATCAGAACAAAAGGAAAAAACTACAAGGTATTTCTTGGAGGTGAAATGGCCCCATGGATGGGATTGCATTTGGGGTACCTTAAAAAAGAATATCTGAAAGTTACTCTCAGCAATAGATTGCTATGAATGACAGGTCCACAGACAAGTTCACCAGATCCTACAGTCTATCTACGCTGAATTTCCCCCCTTATCCCTTTAAAGTACAACTAAAACTAAACATTGCAGTTTGATATGCAAAGAGCACTGGTCTGGGACTCAGGAGAACCTAAGTTATTCATGGCTGTGCCGTCACCTGGCATTTAACCTCTTTGTGTCTCAGTGTTCTCATCTCTTAAATATGACAGTTTGACAAGTTGGTCTCCACAACTGCTCCAATTCTAAGGTTCTCTGATTTAAAGATTTCACAGTCATCCTCCTTGCAAGGTGCCCCAGGCCCCAGAGCCACTTCTTCTTGCTAATGAACCACACGTGTTGTCCACATTTGCTCATTTCTGCTCAGAGTATTCACCACACAGAGCATCACCACAGTTCTTTGTCGTTTTAGCTTGTTAGAAGACAGTAGCTCCTGCTGCAAGGAAGAAGTGAAGGAATCTGTTGGGTTTTGGGGGAAAAAAGAGAGAATTAGCATTAGGAGAACAAAATGAGGAGAAGAAAGAGAGAGAAAAATGGAAAGGAAGAGTAGTCAGAATGTTCCACAGAAGTATGGCCCTGATCAAGGGAGAAAGATTACCATTAGGAGGGAAGGAAAGAAGGATGGAAGGAGAGAAGGAAGGAAGGAAAGAAGGAAGGAAGGAAGGAAGAGAGGAAGGGAGGGAGGGAGGAAAGAAAGAACCAAAGTGTCAGAGAGGAGGGAGGGAAAGACTGAGTCCAAGTAGGTGTCAAGTAAAGGGAGTAGTCATTTAATTTATCCCATCCTCATTTCTACCTCTGCAGTAGACATATACCTCAAAACCCAAAACACAAGCCTTGTTAGAAAACAGTAACCCAAGCAATGATGTTGCTTAATGAAGACGAAATTGGCTTCTTACATCTAATGTTCTTTTCAGTGAAATGGCCCAATTTTGCTTTTGAAGATAATGCCAACTTCCCTTCTCCCTCCCAGGAGAATTTGCTGTTTTCATTTGGTATCTTGAATAGTCCTTGCTGCTACAAAAGGCAGAGTTCACATTTATTTAAGAAAAGTGCTGATTTCATGTGGTTTGACACAAGAGCGGTGTTTTAGCTGGAAGCCCAGAGCCACAATCGATTTCAAGGAAACCAGGTGCTATTGACAGAGTACTCCCTGCTACACTTTCTAGAAGCAAGAAATTCAGCTGAAAACAAGATATGCTGGCGTCTGTCAAAGGAGCAGCTGGCAAAGAAATTAAAATATGATGGGGGAGCCAAGACCTGCATCCCTCTCATGCTTTGACGTAAAGTTATTGTTTGATCTTGAGAAAGTCAAACTCTGAACATTAGTTTCCATACAGAAAGATGGAAAAATATCAGGACTTATTTCCTCAAGGATGTTGCAAGTTTCCATCAATCTCCTTAGAAATATGCATTGTCTTAGTACCTATGACTTTCTCCTTCCTGATATTCTCCACCAAATAAGAAATATTTTCCTCTCACTTTTGAAAGGCTTGAAATTGCTTTACCTTGATATGTCATTTCCAATTCAATTTGAAGAAAATCAAATACATTTCAGTAATATAAGGAGAGATCTTACTGCATAGGAATTGGAAAAAAAAAAAAAACCTTGAAACTTTACTTGGTCTTCAAGAGAGAGACTAATCAGAATTGATACAATGGTTACATTATAGAATTCAGAGAGAGAAAATTGGCTTCTTTCTTTCATATTTCACTATAAGTAGGAATTGCCCAGTACAATATTCAATTGACATAACAATTTTGTACATATAATGGTACTTCTAAAGTATTTAAACTGAGTTGGTTTTATTTAAATCCTTGTTTACATGGTCACTCTACTTAGTAAATCTTTTTTTTTTTTTTTCTCCAGAGTGAAAGCAGCAGAAGAATATCAGGCAATAGTTTGGGCAAATTATCACAAAATTTGAATGTGGAGTCTTAATTTCTAAGATTTCTCACCAAATCCTGTAATTAGAACAGGAAAGAGATCTTAGAAAGAGATCTTAGAGAACATTTTCCTCAAATTTTTATTTCACAAATAGAAAAATTTTAATTCATAAAATCAAGTTAATTGCTTTCAGTTATATGAACAATATATGGAAGTGTCAGAATTTGAAACCCCTTTTCATTAAATTATCCTGTCTCATTGAAAGAGGTTCCTTATTACTAGTGAGAAAAAAATATTTCCACGGATAGTTCCAAGATGGGTTGGGGTTTACAATGGCCACAGTCAACTCTTGACATCAACCAAGAGGAAGTTGTAAGTTACTTTGTATCGATAAAAATGAAGAAAAAAAGGTCTAACAGTAAAAAAAGGATGTTAGTAGGGCAACATTATTGGCTCTTTTTTTTTGTTGCTTGCTGCACTTTCCCTCCCTACACTAACAATGTGGCACTTTAACTAGGGGACCTCTGATTGCTGTTCCCTTAATATAAGCAATGCTTTCTCCAACTGCTACTTTCAACTTCTCCCTTATCATCCAGGACTTCCAACAGCTCACTCTTTTGCTGGAGTCACATCCTTCCAGGTCATCTTCTTGGCAGATGTTCAACTTACGATAACCCTAAGCAGGCTCTATTCTAGGGTTCCGTATCTGGTGAGAGGGAATCATACCTCTCTAGTCCACATTCAGTAGAAGTACAGCTCGCTCCCAATGCAACCTTCTCTCTCTTTGCTCTGCCATCTCCAGCCAGTCTCCTACCTAGAGTAGAGTCACCACTACCTGAATCCCCAAATTCAATGTCAAACTCTCTGAGCAGTTCTCTTGATGCTTTTTCTCTCACTGAGCTTAAAGTGAAAGAGAGGCACTCCCTCATCTCTTTAGGGTGAGGTTGCACAGCACGACAAAGGCCTTCTCTATAAAGTCCTCATTGCAGGCCACTTCCATCTCTTTTCATTAACTCATCTGAGCTTTGGGTTTTAGTTTATAAAATGGAGACAATCATATCATCAAACTTTCAATAGTGTTCTGAGGATTACATGAGATTAATAATGTGTCAGTGCTTTGCAAAGCGTAACCTGCTAGACACATTTCAATTATTACTATAACATTAATTATTTCTCATTGTAGAGTCATCCAAAAATTCAGCTAATTTTTAATCAAATATAGATCTGATATTTGCCCCCAAGCCTCTCTCTATCTCTTTACTGACTTCCTTCATTCTTGTTTCTTCCCTAAAATCCAACCCCATTTTAAATGTGCTAGTGGTTAAAGTACAAAGATAGGGATGTACTGAAACAGTCTGTAATTTGCAAATCCCCACATAAATCTCTGATTTCAGGCTTTTCTAATCGAACCAATGAAATCAGCACACTTGTTTGGCACAGTTAAGCTCAGCCTGGGACTAATCATTTTCCCCTTCATTATATAACACTGATGTGCTTGGAGAAGAGAAAAAAAATGTTATTATGATTTCAGTTGTTACAGATGGTGTTTTCTTCATTCTTTCAAAATACTTTTGGTTTTGGAGTAAAAAAAAAAAAACAAAAAAACAATATAGCATTACCCAACATGGCACAATAAAAAAGAAATCTAGTAAGATTCATGTGCTTCTCACATGAAGTAATGAGGGTTAAGCAAATTGAGGAGGAAAGCCAATAGTTATATAATGCACTGGTATTATGTTTTAAGGAAAACATAAATATAAATTTGCTTTATATCCACAGACCAATCAGTGTTTAGCTCTACCGAGCCTTTAAAATATAGATTGGGTGCTTGTAGACTCCATCATATCCACTGAACCCGGAGAATAAATAGCTTGTGCAAAGCAACTTCTATTTGTTTCTTGTAGACCATCAGAGCTAGGAAAAAAAGTGGTTATCATTGACCAGTTGGTGGCAAGATTAATTCTTTTATCTAGCTTTGGGTAGTGGTTAATAACACAGGCTCTAAAGAAGAACTGCCTGGGACTTCCCTGGTGGTGCAGTGGTTAAGAATCTGCCTGTCAATGCAGGAGACACGGGTTCGATCCCTGGTCTGGGAAGATCCCACATGCCACAGAGCAACTAAGCCCCTGTGCCACAGCTACTGAGTCTGCGCTCTAGAACCTGCGAGCCACAACTACTGAAGCCTGCATGCCTAGACTCCATGGTACACAACAAGAGAAGCCACCACAATGAGAAGCCCACGCACCACAGTGAAGAGTAGCCCCCACTCTCCACAACTAGAGAAAAGCCCACGCGCAGCAACGGAGAGCCAACATAGCCAAAAATAAATAAATAAATGTATAAGAAGAAAAAAGAACTGCCTGGCAAATTCTGGGTTACTACCTGTGCGACCTCAGGCAAATTCCTTAACCTTCTTGTGTCTCAGCTTTACCTGCAAAAATAGGGCTATCTTACCTGTAAAATAGGATTGCTATGACTACAAAATTGAGTCAATAGATATAAATGATGGAAGATAAGACAAAACAATAGGCTCAGCTCTTCTGGTACTTACAGGTCTGGGAGACAGACATTAAAACACATATATAGGGCTTCCCTGGTGGCGCAGTGGTTGAGAGTCTGCCTGCCGATTCAGGAGACATGGGTTCGTGCCCCGGTCCGGGAAGATCCCACATGCCACGGAGCGGCTGGGACCGTGAGCCATGGCCACTGAGCCGGCGCGTCCGGAGCCTGTGCTCCGCAACGGGAGAGGCCGCAACAGTGAGAGGCCCGCGTACCGCAAAAACAAAACAAAACAAAACAAAAAAACCCCCACATATATAGAATGTGTAATATGTGTTAAAAAGAGAGATATAATGAGATATAAAAGGGAGATAGTCAGAGCCAGGAAGTTGGAGAAATGTTTCCTGAGTATGTGCTGACTTGGCTAAGCTATGAAAGATAAGTAGGAGATAGGAGGAGAGAACATTCTAGGCAAAGGGAAAAGCCTGTGCACAAGTTCACTTGTAAGAATGTGAGAATGTGCTAGCTCAGGTGAACCATAATGGGTTAAGGTTGATGGCAAAGGAAATGGAAAGAAGTCAATAATGGGACATACTTAGAGGTAAAATCTCTGGGACTTGGATTGAATAAGATATACAGGGAGAAGGAAGTATCAGGAGTTTTTCTAAGACTCTGGGATATAAACCAGGTTGACTGGTGATAGCATTCACTAAAACATGAAAGGTGATGCCTCAGATTTTTACTCTATTATTTATTTTTAAAAGGTATATGCTGAGACTATGTCTCATCCATTATATAGCCTTTACTAGTGGTGAAAGGGAATAGGTGATTAACACTATTTGAACCTCCGTACTATGGCCAGGGACCATGTTGGCTCTCGTAACACACAGGAATGCTGCAACTTTGAGTAACAAAAAAATGTGAGAAACAGTAGCTTTATCAGATAAGGGGCTATTGATTTCACATGATAAATCTTGAGAAAACTACTCTAGGTCAGCTCTAGCTGCTCAAGAGTATCATGAAGGAACCAGGCCTTTGCTTGTTTCCTTCTGTGCCAGCCTCAGTGTGTGTTTTGTTTTTTTTGGTTTGTTTTTGTTTTTTGCGGTTCGCGGGCCTCTCACTGTTGTGGCCTCTCCCGTTGCAGAGCACAGGCTCCGGACGCGCAGGCTCAGCGGCCATGGCTCACAGGCCCAGCCACTCCGCGGCATGTGGGATCTTCCCGGACCGGGGCACGAACCCGTGTCCCCTGCATTGGCAGGTGGACTCTCAACCACTGCGCCACCAGGGAAGCCCAGTGTGTGTTTTTATACTCATGGTTCTGAAATGGCTGCTCCACCTCCAGGCATAAAATCATCCTCCCAAACAGGAAGAAAAAGGTAGGACCAAATCTTTGTTATTTTATGAGAAGGAAAGAGACTTCCATGTACAGTCCATTGAAAGGTGAAAGGTGGTTAGAAAGAAGAGGATTTGGAACAGCAGTGGATTAGCCAACCAACAGTTTCTGCCACAGTTCTTTTGCATATTTTAGTTAATTTAATCTTTATATTACCCCAGTACATATTTGGAGACAGAAGTTTAGAGATTTTAAGTATTTTACTTGAAATTAATCAGCAAAATAAGTCATAAAGCTGGGGTTCAAACTTTGTACTCCTCAACCCTAAGGCCCACATGCTACCAATCACTCCACACTGTATAAATAGCTTAAAACAAATTCTAGATCAAGTAAGTTAAAAAACAGAAGCAAATGATTTTATACCATAGTGTATGGAGACCATTTGAAGGTATAATCATAAGAGTATATGATTTTTTTTGTCTGGCCTAAGGACACACATATATACATTAAGTACAATGTATAATGACATCCTGAAAAGCCCTCAGTGATGTTAACAAGGTAACTTTGATGGCTTCTGTTTTACCAGTTTTATTCCATAGTAAAATCTTAGAGGAAAGACACATTGCTAATAAACCTGTGTAATAAGAAGAGATCTTATATCCACAGAAAAAACAGAAAGAAGAGCTGAAAAATAGCATCTGTGTTTAGAACTGATGGACAACTCCTTGCAAAGCATAAATTGCTAAAAAGTAATAATGATAATTAATGTGGAGATTTAAAAGAAAAAGTAAACTTGTAAGTGAAAGAACAAGTACATATTTATTCCATGTGTTTTGTGTCCTCTAAGGATATGCGTTTTTCTCTGGTATATAGAAAATGGGGTTTGCATTTAGCTTTTTAATGTAAAACTTGAAATGTGCAAATCACATTGTCAACTTAATGCCTGCTTTGAATGTGTATTTTAAAAGCTAAAATTACCAGCAACATTCTCTACCTGACTATATTTGTGGTTTAAATCAGAGGGAATATTTTGTCCATTTATCCCAGCTGCCAAGTGCTGCCATTCCTGCTGGGGGAAAAAAAAAAAAAAAATATATATATATATATATATATATATATATAAAATATATATATATATATAAAATATATATATATATAGTCAGAAATAATCCAATTTGTTTTGCTCCTATTTTTGTAAATGAAAACATTATTAAGTAAGAGACAGGATAGGAAGGGAGATTTGCTAATTGCTATCCAAAATCAGTTTGATTCAGCTGGGATAGGATAATTCCTTCTACAAATCCATGTGTGTCTAGAGCACAATCTACGTAGGAGGCTGCCCAAATCTTGACCTCACGAAGACAAAGCTTTTGTAAGTGAAAATGGAAACTTCTAACGTGGGGTGGAAAATACCTATAGGTAAAATTTTGTCACAGCAAGTACCATGTCAAAAAGTAATTCTGCCAATAAACATTTTTTCCCTTTTTTTTTCAAGTTTTATTCCATAAGTGAGGAAGGTGAGAAGAGAGCTACCATTTTTTTGAGTTCCTTCTATATTCCAGTTACTGCAACTCCTGGTTTATTCCCCTTTTATAGATAAGAAAACTGAGTCTTTGGTTATGTGACTTGTTCAAAGTTATGTGATTCACCAGCAGAAGTACTAAAAATTGAACTGAGGTATGGATGACTTCACATCATTTTGTATAAGCCAGTCTAACAGAGCTCACAACTTTCATTAGAAGAGGTGGGGAAGTAAAGGTTAAATGTGTGAGAGTGAACAAGGCTATGGTGTAGGAAAAATGGGAATTTACCTAAGGACTAATAGTCAGAGATAGCTAGAAAGAGGTCAGAACTCTGGACAGCTCTAGACTGCTTTGGAAGTTCATTTCTGACTCTTTTCTCTCCAACACAATCTATTTTGTTCTTTTTATAGCAATAGCTCTCAGTATTGCTTAAATTCTAATATTATTTGCATATATATACAATTGCATTTGCATATGCAATATAATTGCAACATGGGGACGCAACGTGGTATATTGGATATGGAGTTTGGTTTGGGCTTGAATTTGTAACTTATAGTGAGATATTAAGCAAATCACATAACACAATTTTGTCTCCTCTATCCTCATAAATAAAGAACATATATTAATTAATGAAATAATAGAGTCTAATTTTAGGCCCAGCACATTGCAATAGGTATTTAGAGCAATATTACTTTCTCCTCCCCTCCCCCACATCCCCTGTTCAAGGAAAAGTCTATGCAGTAGTCAGGTTTCATTTGGTTACAAGTGACAGAAAAAACAGAAAGACAGTTGAAACTAGATTAAGCAAAATAAGGAACTTCATTGATTCATGTAACTGAAAAATCAAAAGGGAATATTTTCCTTCAGGCATAGCTCAGTCTAGGGGTACATGGCTCTTGTGCTCTCCATCTCTCAACTAGGGTCATTCCACATGAGAAATCTTTCATGATTGCTCCAGCAGAAAAGGCAGGATTGTAATGGGGATCCCTTTGCTTTCTGCATTCCCAAGCCTTGGAGAAGTTGCTGATTAATAGTCATTCCTTTACTCATCATCCACCAGTGGTAAAGCTATTTTTACCAAGAAATCTGTTTTTTATGGGAGTGCTTATTCCTTTGTGGTAGTACCACAAAGAAAAAATGTGAGGGGGGACTCAGTTACTAGAAAAAGAGGGAAGGGATGCTAAGTAGGTAGGAACAACTAATGGCACTTCAAGAGGTTCCCTGTATATCTCTGATTTGGAGGAATTTGGATCACTTTCAGAAAAAGAAGAAAATCAATAACTCTTGAATATCTTAGATTTTTAAAAACTTTACCTTCGATATAATCCATTAATATTTGATTAAGTAAATGAAGTCCTCAGAACCCAAAAGCACACTGTAGTTCCAGTGAAGTGAGGCCCTAGTAGAAGAAGGATGATGTGAACTTGACAGGAACAGCACGGCTAGTGTTATTATCCCTGAAGTCCCAGCTCTCTTTTGATATAAGGACCAGGTCCTGTGAAGAGTCAAGCGCTGATGAACTCTTAACAGATCAGGTTACATCAAGTTCTCAGCAACAGCCTTCTCTGATGCAAGCTCTTTCCCTAAAGGACTTAACACTGTGATGTCGTTTTGGTTGTGTTTCATAGCAGTAGAAAGCTCAGGCTAAGAAAATCTGAGATAAACCGTGAAATACTAGGCAAATCACATAACCTAATTTTGTCTCCTCTCTCCTCACAAAAGGCTAAGCTTAGTGTCTGGCATATAGTTAAGAGCTCAATAACCCTTATCTCCTTCTTCCACAAAGCTATGAAATTATCATCACTTACTCTTGGTGAGAAGTTAGCCTCTATGACATCATAACCAGAGCAGGCTATAAACTGTGCCTTTGCTATCACCATCCGTGAGTGTAAGGTATCGTTCTGGTAGAGATGGTCCTAGGAACAGAGCTCTTACCTACCACAAATTCTTAATTTGGTGCTGCACTGCGTCCACCCACCCACCCAATAAGTCATTATAGCAAGAATACATTTTTCGTTTTTACATTTTTAGTCTGTTTTTTCACTTGATAGCGTTTTGCAAAGTTTAAAAAATATGTAAACCAGTCAAATAAGGACAAATACTGCATGATTCCCCTCATGAGTTTCCTAAAATAGTCAAACTCATAGAAGCAAAGAATAGGATGGTGATTACCAGGGGCTGAGAGGAGGGGGAAATGGGGAATTGTTCAATTGACATAAACTTTCAGTTATGCAAGATGAATAAGTTTAGAGATCTGCTGTAGAGCATAGCACCTATCAATACTACTATATTGTGCACTTAAAAAACTAAGATGGTAGAGATCTCACATTGTGTTCTTATGTCCCCTCCTCAAAACAAACATACTCACACACAAAACTACAAACAACGAAGGGACTCAAAATGTTTAGAGGTGTTGGATATGTCTATTACCTTGATTGTGATGATAATTTCATGAATGTATATAGATGTCCAAAATCATTAAATCATATACATTAAATATGTGCTTGTATACCAATTAGGTTGTTAAAAAAATAAAATAAATGAAAATATCTTAAAAAAAAAAGAAGACAAGTGCGTAAGATTATATCTAGATACCAGGCCTGGACAGCCATTCTTAAAATCTACCATCAATTTGGATGCAATTCACTTATATAATTACCTAGTTCCATACTAGACTTGCCCTTTAGTGCATTTCCTAAATACCTAACTGGGAATTCCCTGGTGGTCCAGTGGTTAGGACTCTGTGCTTTCACTGCCGAGGGCACGGTTCAATCTCTGGTAGGGGAACCAAGTCTTGCGGGGTGGCCAAGGAAAAAAAAAACCAAAACCCACAAATATTTACCTGTTTTCAGGCACTCTTCTTGCGAGCCCTTGTTCAATTGTCTCCCTACCTGTTAGCCCAGATTCCTGATTCACTCTGGATCCTATTGTTCTCCAATTCTCAGAAATAGAAAATTATGTCCAGTTTTTACCACCGATCAACTTGTCAGCAGTATACCTCTATCCACTGGAAAAAATTAATATAATGCACTCATAGAGACTAGCATTAGGTAGAGGAAGCTGGAGGCAATCCACAGATTCTTCAGTGCCCCTTCAGTCTGTTCATGTTTGTGGTTGGTAGGGAGATATGCCACCCTGTCTCAGGGCCCCCTTTAGCAGTGGGAAGTGTACTCAGCAGACAGTCTCCAGTTGTCAGCTCCTTTAGAGTCTGTCCTGACTTCAGAGAGCCTCTTTGCCCAAAGACAGACTCTTCCCAGAGTCACCTGCATCTGGCCCAGTGCAGGGCACACTGATAGTTAATACTTCCTCCAGAGCTCCCCCTCCAATTGCCAAGACTTTGTCAGGCCTGTATCAATGTTCAGCTTCATTCTCTGCCCATTTCTTCTTCCTCTTGTTTCCCTTCTCAGGTTTTGATGTCTAATTTTTCACCCCTTACTTACCTCAGTGTCTGTTTCTGTTGAGTCCAACTGCCACAGACCTCAGTCCTTTTAACCACCTGACCAAAACATCACACCCAAATAATCCCTGTACTTTCCAATAACAGATAAGTTTAATGAAATTCCATTATTTTCTAAAAAGAGTAGTTTAGTAAATCCTATAACATTTGCTATATGGAAATTTTATGCATATTTGGTAGTATGGTTTCTGCTCAGTAAGTCAATTCTAACTTTTCAGTGTAGGGATAACACAACTGACACTTGTATTTGCATATTGTATAATGCAAAGCAAACTAATATTCAAGCCATGGCTGTGTCTTTTTAGTGACAATTAGAAACACAGATTCATCATCATCATAATCAACATACGATATTTCAGTCAAATGTCTTAAGAGCCATAACTGCAAAGGAAAGCACAAATATCTTTTTTTGTGTGAAAAAAAATGTCTTTTTTTACAGCATACATATTTCTGTAATAATCTTTTTCCAAATATCACCCTGGAGCAACATATTATTTCTGCTAGGAGTCTAATGTATCTTTTCCAGTTTTAGTAATGAATGCAGAAGCAATTATGTTAGAGCTGAACAATTTGGCCCATCATTAGGTAATATAAGCAGAACCCATCACAATAAACATAACTACAGTAAAAAAAAAAATCTAAGCAAGAAAAAACAGTTTCAAAGCCATGGATTGTCCACTTCATTAAAAAAAAGGAATTAATCATTAAAGCAAATATCCCTGAGATCGCAGGCATAGGCCACCTAAGAATTCCTTTTCAGCTTTTGAATTTGTTTCACCATATCATTTAGCCTCTGCAATTCTCTCCACTGGTTCTGATGGTGTTCTTAAACACTCATTTAATTGTGATGAACACTGTTAATAATAATAAAGATATAACACTAGACATTTATATGGGGACTTGCAATTTACATTTTCACAAATATTACCTCATCAAATCTTTTTGGACCTGAAAGTCATGAAGCCCTTTGCTTGCCTCAACACAACATGCAAGGAAGTGGTAAAAGTGTTCTTCACGTTCATATAGTTTGTCCAGATCATACTGCCCTGCTTCCTTCTCAGAACTATCATAGCACTTATTGAAAGAACTATTTATTTTTTCCTTTAATCATTTATTTTCTGGTATTCCAACTTAAAGGATACACTGAGTATCCTCACCTCGATAAACCTAAAGGGGGCAGGAACCCTATCACTGGAGACACATTTTTCTTTTCTGTTTATTATTGCTGAGTTCATTGTAGAAGCTTGAACTACATTTCCTCTTCTTCTTGACCCAACTGCCTACTTTTTATCCAGGATGCTCTGCTAGGGACTTCTTTTATGAAGTTTCTTCAATGTTATATCCCAGAGTGGCCCTGTTATGTTATCAATCCAATTCTCCCATCCAGTGTTCACATTTAGTGTAGTGAATATTAACTGTCTACACCATTGGCAAAGAGCAAACTATGGTGTCAAAAACATGTTGCTTTTGCCATTCTCTTCCTGAATGATGTATACTGTAAAGAAACTAATAAGTTAATTACTTGTCATTTAGTGTATTATTACTAATACACTAAATGACTTCATTAATACTTCAATTTCAAATTATTGAAATACTTCAATAATTTAGTAGACACATATTAAAGAAAAAAATCTGTAAATTTTTATCTCCTTTGTAGATTTATTACATTTGGTGAATGATTTTGGGGGACTTAAATTTCAACTGACTTAAGATGGAAAATTATTTAGGAAAATCAAGGTGGTACTCAAAGACAGAAATAAAGAAATGCCCCACAAATGCATATAATATACAGTTTAAATAGGAATGATGATTCTCCTCAGTGGCATATCTTGGTTAGGTGTTCTTAGCACCTGAGATGAAAGTCCCTTCAGGGGTCTAGACTCTTCCAAACATTCATCTCCATTGAAATTGTTTCTCTCCTTTAGCTCAACTTTCTTCTCTTATTTTTTTCTTTAACTATGCCCTCTGGAGCTCCCATTTCATCATAGCAAACCAAAATCGTACAACCTTATACTCTTCATGATGCAGTACTCTCATATTCTGCATTAAATGAAACATGGCATGCCTCAGAAGACTCCACCCCCGAAGCTGCCTTCTTTCTTGGAAAGCAACATTCTCACTGCTCATGGTAAGGAAAGGAGGCCACTTTTTTTCTTCTTCAAGATGGCTTCCAGACAATTATTCCTCCGTCTTCATATGAAACCCTCTATTCCTTTGATGCTCATGCCACAAACTACCTTAGTTCGCGTCATGGAACCTTGCCAACAGTCTTCCTCCCCCCCAATTCTTGCCATAATTTGTAAGTTCATTGTAGAAGCTTGAACTACATTTCCTCTTCTTCTTGACCCAACTGCCTACTTTTTATTCAGGATGCTCTGCTAGGGACTTCTTACATGAAGTTACATTATCATTATATGATAAGTATAAGTTATCATTCTAGATGATTTTATCTGAACTTTCAAGACTCTGAACTTTTAGTTACTTGACTTCTTCATATCTAATGACCTTCTCCTCAATTCCATGTCAACCATTTACTTTCATGGTCATAACCTGGATCCTGTCATCATCCAGAAGTTTCCTCACTCTGAGATTAGAATAAAAAGACAAAAATTAGTTATTTCTCTCTCTGACAATAGTCACCTCTCTACTCAGCTTTCTCATTCAACTACTCCCAAGATCTTGCTTCTTACCAGAACCTCTAATACATAGACATTTGTTATTCTTTCATATACTTTATCCTATTTCTGCTTTCACTTTCTTTCCTCTGTGGTTTAGAAGGCAAGATCACTGTGTCAATTATGGTATTGGATGCATTCATTTTACAGCTCCAGATTCATCTTCTATGCTTCTCCATCTTTTTTCTATTCCTCAAGCTGTATCAGCCAAATAAGGGATGGCCACAGAAACTGGTAAAAAGACTGGTGATAAAGGTTAAATTATTTAACGATGGAACTAAATTTTTTTAAATATGGGATTTAAAGTGACTGACAAGAAAAATGTATTATATGCCCTGACAATATAGAAATTATAACAACTAAAAAAACTGGAGGGAAAGGGGGAAAGACATTGAAGGCAGAATAAATTTGCTGATGTATTATTTGTAAGAGTTGTGTGCAAAAGGATCTTATTTAAAGCCAATAAATCAAGCAATTAAGCTAAAAGAATATTTAATAGTGCAAAATCAAGTAGTAAGAAAAACATTATTGATTAAAACAGGATGGCACTCATACATGAACATACAGCTGACCTATGGACCAGAATAGAAAGCTCAGAAATAGACCCAAATACATGCCAGAATTCAGTGGTAAAACTGGACCCTCAGATCACTGGCAAAAGTTTAGGTTTCACTCTGATGTTATACATCATTTCACTGTATTTTAAAAATAATTTTTAAACCACATGGATATAATACCTGGTTAAAATTAAACAAAATAATCCAACATTTTACATTTTTTTCAAAGTTAGAAAAAATGCTATGAAAGAAAGTAATATAATGCTGTAACATAAAATGAAGGAACCTTAATCAATTTGGGATCAGCAAAGTCTTCCCTAAGGAAATGATTTGTAAACTGAGTTTCTATGGAGGGAAAGTACATCCAGGAACTGAGATGTACTTTTGCTCCAGCAAAAGCAGTGAGAGCAAGAGTGATCTGTGATGAAACTGCTGAGGTATACATGAGTCAGACAAGGCAGGACCTCATAGGACCCTGACACATTAAGGACTTTATCTTAGGAAGCTATGGATGAGAACCATGATCAAATTGAAACGATCACTCTGACTACAACTTGGAGACAGTTTGGAGGGTACAGGAACAGATGTAAGGCTATTGTAGTCTTCCAGGCAAGACATAATTATAGTTTGTGTTAGACTGATGGCCACAGAGATAAAGTATAGATCTGATAGATGGTCACCTGAATTATTAAAGCTACTGCTTATTGTCTGTTAATATTTTCATTTAAGTGGGGAATGGGGAAAAATATCTTGCCAGACAGACTACTACCATTTTGAACCAAAGAAAACTGGCAATATGTTCTTTGGGAAATTACTGAATCATACTAAACATATAAAAATATATTATCCCAAAATTTTATCATTTTTAATCATGTGCCATATCTTGGTGGGTTTTTTTAATGCTATGCATGATATTCCAGCAGAATTACTCAAGTTAATGGGGCCTCTGCTGTCTTCCACACATAGCTTTCAAGATGGGCCTGAACAAGGACAGCCTAAAGAATGAAAGAAGTGAGAAATAAAAGATTGATTGTAAGGTTTATGTCACAGGCTTGAGAAGGAAGGGCACATATCACTTCCACCCCAAGTCCACTGACCAAAACTGAGGCACAATGCCCCATCTGGTTGAAAAAGTGGCTAGGAAGCCTCTTTCATTATAGGAGAGCACAAATCTGGTGAAGTATTATCTATCTCCAAGAAAACATTATTTTTGCATCCTTGGAAAATAAATGTATAATCATCATATTGAAGGGCCTAGATATCCATTTCTAATTCAATCTGACTTCTGGAAACTCTCAATTCAAAACCAGCAGCCTGTAGATACATACAACTGTTGGAGATACATACAATTGTTGGAGCACCTGATAAAATCCTAATTACGTTTCCAGGCATGTCATCTGACATCGTTTATCTTAGGTATAAATTTCCTCTGGCCAGTGTACAGCAACAGCAAGTGCCCAACAGTGAATATATTCAAGACTCTCAGCTGGAAATCACAGTACACCCTCTGACTCGAGATTCACATCTCTCCCATATGCAAAATACCATCATACTGCTCTCAGAAATCACCAAAATCTCATCCTGTTATAGTGTCTGACTCATGCTTAATATTCAGGATCTCATTACCTAAATCAGCCCAGGTGTAGATGAGACTCTTCAATGCAATTCGTCAAATACAGCTCCTCCTGGAAATTCCCTGGTGGTCCAGTGGTTAGGATTCCATTCTTCCACTGCAGAGGGAATGGGTTCCACCCCTGGCCAAGGAGATCCCACACTCTGGGGGCACGGCCAAAAAAACCAAATACACCTCCTCCAGTAAAGTTCTTCTACATCTGCATCCCTGAGATGTCAGAGACAGGTTATCCGCTCTCCACACCCTCAACATGCAATGCTGGAACTGCAATGGACATTCCTACTCAAAAGAGAAGAGGAAGACAAGGGGCATGTTGCAGTCACTGGCCCATAGTAATTCTAAAATCTAGCCAGGTGCACGTTACTGTGTGTTTGATTAGCACTCAGTTCTCCCTCAGAGTGGTTCTTTGTATCTCTTCCCTTTGCCCTCTGGTCTCTTGGCTCGGCTTTGCTGAGTCATCCTCCCTTTTTTTTTATAAGAAAGGTCTGTGTTCTTAATTGAGTAGTTTTCTCAGCCTACTACCTGTCCATAAAAGGGTTGGGGCACTGAAGCCTCTTTTCATCTCGGACTCTTTTTGCCCTTGTCAGTCCAAGCTGATATTGCCAAAACAAAGTGAGAGAGTGGCATGGACATATATACACTACCAAACGTAAGGTAGGTAGCTAGTGGGAAGCAGCCGCATAGCACAGGGAGATCAGCTCGGTGCTTTGTGACCACCTAGAGGGGTGGGATAGGGAGGGTGGGAGGGAGGGAGATGCAAGAGGGAGGAGATATGGGAACATATGTATATGTATAACTGACTCACTTTGTTATAAAGCAGAAACCAGCACACCATTGTAAAGCAATTATACTCCAATAAAGATGTAAAAAAAAAAAAAGGTAGGTTGAAAAATAAGATATTTTCAAAAAACATATTAAATTAGCATGGAGAAAAGTGTCTTAAATCTCCAAGCACCTCCTTCAAAGTTTAGTGTTATTTATAATTTGTACTTCATACAAAAGGGCAGACAAAATAATTTACTTCAATAAATTATGAATTATTTAGATAATCAAAAATATCAAGGATATTAATGCTTATTTGCTAATCATTTTAATAAATATTTATACAAACATAGATGAGGCCACTCATCTATATTTACCCTATTTACCTTTCCCCACTCTAATTTCTTGTTTCCTTCTCCCTCCCTAGGCACCATATAGCTTGGTAGTTAAAAACATAGAATGATTACTTTCCATATTTACCTTTTCCAAGCTGTTTAATCTTGCACAAAATACTTAACCTCCTTGTGCCTCAGTTCCCTCAGATGTAACATGGAAGTAATAATATTTACTGTATGCACTATATATATGGTATTGCATTGGCACTCAGAAAGTACCATATAAGTATAAGTTAGTATTATTGTTCAGTGCTTAGGATAACTAAAAGCTTCTAACTGGACCTGTTAGTGAGATAAGAATTCCTTTCCCAAATAGCCAGTGAGGAGTTAGAATGGAGCAAGTCTACCAGTTCTTTACCACCCACTCTTCACAGTCCTACACCTCATGGTCTGCCAATATATGCTAATTGTCTCACTGAATGGTTAGAGTCATTTCAGAAGTAATTCTTGGTATAGAAGGGGAAAATTAGAACTCTCACTAACTTGTATTTACCCTGACAACTCAAAGTGAATAGACCCATGACTCTACCCATACCGTGAGGATGACTCATCCTTCCCCTTAACAGAGAACTTACTCCCTAAGGTCATCATCTTCCTTTCATCTCCATGCAATTAATCTAGAGCAGCACCCCCATAATTCACTTAGATGTCCACTCAGTGTTGACTACATCATAGAGCAATCAGTGGGGAAAAAGCACTCCGGGTCTCAAGGCCAAGGATGACAAGGGAGTCCCTAGATTGTTTTTTCTTTTCAATATCCACATCACTCTGGCTTGTAGGAATATCTGTTATATAAAGTAGTGGACTAGTTAGCATACTTATACATTTGATATAGAGAGTCAATTTCTGAACTACATCTAAATCCACAATGGGAAACAAAAATACCTCTTCTGATTAGAATTTTAAAATAACTCTGGTGCTACAGAGATAGTATCACATGTAAAATTCATTAAATGTGTAATTCATGAGTGAACTATTACAGTGAAAATTTGAGTCAGAAGGTCCAAAATGTTACAGGTCACCAATGATTTGTAAATTTTATCAGAAAAATACTTTTAAAAGAGACTAAAGTATTAATAGTGTTTGTAAATAATTGGGAAATGACCAGAGATTTGCTGGTTATTCCAGGTGGTTTAGTATAATGATTGAGAGCATGGGGTCTGTAGCCACACTGCTTGGGTTTAATCTTGGTTATGTCATTTACTAGCTACAGTAAATGCTAACAGCAATTCACTTAGATCCTCTTACATACATTTGAAAGGTTCTTTGTGCATAGCCTCCAGCTTCTATGTGCTTTTCTTTTAAAGACATGTGCTTGTGACTCCCTTTAGAGAAAAGGGCCCAAGAAGACTACAAAAGCCTCCTTCTTACCAGACCTGTTAGAAAGCTTGCTTAAGAATTCATCCTTCTAGGTGGTGGACTTACTGAGTGGACTAGATTATGAAAACCCACATCTATGCCTTGAAGTTGAGCAAACTCTGTGCAATTTATACTCAAGAGATACCTTCATAATCAGACGAGGGCTGAGATTTTGTTGAAACTGTACCCTTCTTGGCTTCTTGGCTTATTTTTCCTGCTTCCCCCACTCCCTTACCCATGAATCCTGGGAACACTTTCTTAATAAGTCACTTGCACAAACAAATCTTCATCTTGGGGCTCTTCAACTGAAAAATCTGACCTAAAACACTTTCTAGGTGATCTTGGGCAAGCAACTTAACCACTCTGCTAAATCCAGTTTCCTTACTTGGAAAATAAGAGGGATGATAGGGTAATTATGAAGAATAATAGGAGATGAAGTATATGAAGAACACACTGCACTGCCTGGTACATGGTGAGCACTCACAAAATGTTAACTATCAATTTTATGGCAAAGCATTTAAAGGTTATTGAACTTAAATCTGAGTCATGATTTTCTTTTGATCAAAATGATTAGTATTCCAAACTTTCTGACCTTTCCTATAATGGCAAATGGCTTCTAACACTATGTTACCTTGCAGATATTTCTGAAAAATATAAACACATTCTATCTGTCTTTTCAAGGTAAAGACATTTTAATAGAAAGGGGGAAACTTATGTAACAGAAAGATCATTTTGAAAAAGAATATTTAAAATATTTTTATCACTATGTTGAAAGTAAAGTATCACTCATAAAAATGTCACATCTGAATATTTACAAACTTGGAACAGAATTTTCAATTTAACAATTTTCAAAAGAGTTTCAATGATTTCTTCATTCAATTTTAACAATATAAAAAATGTAATTCCTTCTGATTAGTGCTCAAGGACAACATTTACATCATGAATGAAGGAAATGTACTCCAAAATTAAAAAAAAAATCTTTGTCTAATTTAATGTGGGAATTAAAGTGAGCATTATTATTCAGCAAGCACAATCAGTAATGTGATTTTTTTCATTTGTATCTAAATTTCTTCATGAGATATAATTATAGCACTTATTAAAACAATTATTAAACTTCTAGAACTTCAAATTGTTATATCAAAAGTATTAATCCAAGATTTTAAGATATATTTAATCCTATTTATTCCACTTAAACATACTTAATAATATCTTAGTGAGAGCAAAAATTATTTTATAATATAAAATATAATTTACTGTATTATGATATTGTTTATTTAGTCTTTATCCAGTTCTTACTAAATTTAATTGTTGTATATGGCTTATAATTTTAATATAGTTATATAAATAATATTTGCCAATTATTTATATAGAGACATAGTTAAATAGATAAAGAAAAAGAGAGAAAGATTTTTTATTCCTCGAAAGTTTGTGTGATCAAAAGTTTGGTGGACTAAGCTGTTTCTAAGATTCTAAAGATTCAAAAGAATGACCTAAACGCCCCAGTGAAAAAACAGATTGTCAGAGTGGATCATAAGACAATTGTCTACAGCAAATCTGCTTTAAATATAAAGACTTATATAGTTTAAAAGTAAAGCAATGGAGAAATGTACCATAGTAACACTAACCAAAAGAAATCTAGACGAATTATATTAATTTTAGTCAAAGCTAACTTTAGAACAAAGAAAGTCATCAGGTGTAAGAGGACCACTACATAATGATAAAGGAGTCAATTTTTCTAGAGTATATAATAATTATAACTTTATATACACCTAACAACAAAGCATCAAAATATATTAAGCAAAACTGATTGAACTGAAAGGAAAAATAAACAAATCCACTGTTAAAGTGGAGACTATAGTAGTTGGAGACTTCAACCATTTGTCAGTAATTGAAAGATCAAACGGGCAGAGAATCAGTATGTATAGGTGACTTGACTATCACTATCAGCCAACTTGATCTAACTGATATATTTATAGACTACTCTAATCAATTATAGCAGAACACACAATCTTCTCAAAATTTTTTGGAACATTCACTGAGATAGACTGCATTCTGGGCCATGAAACATGCCTTAACAAATTTAAAACACTAGTAATCATATAAAATATATTATCTGGCCAAAGTGGAATTAAACTAGAAATCAAGAATTTTAAAAAAAAATGTTGGAAAAATCCCCAACTATTTGGAAATGAAACAAAACTCTCCTAAATAATTCACGGGTCAAAGAAGGAGTCTCAAGGTAAATTTCTAAATATTTTGAACTTAGTAAAAATGAAAATACAAATTACCAAAATTGGTGGGGTACAGTGAAAGCACTTCTTAGAGGGAAATTTATAGCATGCATTTAATATACTATAAAAGAAGAAATATCTAAAATCAATAATAATCTTATACCTTAGAAAAGTAGAGGAAGAACCCTTAAAGCATAACATATGTAGAAGAAAAGATATAGTAAAACTAGATCAGAAATAAATGAAATTTATAACAAGTAAACAATAAAGAAAATCAATGAAATCAATACTTGGTTCTTTGAAAAGATAAACAAATTTGATAAACTTCTAGTTAGACTAACCAAGAAAAAGAGAAAGGAGCCATAAATTACCAATATCATAAATTAAAGATGGGTCATCACAGCTGATCTTATGAACATTAAACCTATAATAAAGGAATAATGTGAATAAGTCTATGCCCATAAATTTGATAAATGAAATGAGTCAATTCCTACACAAACTACCAAAATGCACACAAGGAGGCATAGATTAACAGAATAAGTTCTTTATCTATTAAATAAGTTGAATCAATAATTAATAATCTTCCAAAAAAGAATGCTCCAAGCCCAGATTATTTCACTGGTGCATTCTACTAAACTTTTAAGAAAGAAATAAAACCTATTCTCTACAATTCATTCCAGACAATAGAAGCAGAGGAAACATTTTATAATTCATTTTATGAGCCAGCATTACTCTATTACCAAAACCAGATAAAGAAATTACAAGACAGGAACACAGACTAGGATCTCTCATAAACAATCAATAACAAAATCCTGGAAATAATAAGTGACATAAGATACAAAGCAAGGATATAAGGTTGATAAAAGTTGCTTTCTTATATACCAGCAATGGGCAATTAGAATTGGAAATAAATAAAAAATTCAGTAGCACCAAAAAGAAAGGAAGACGAAAGAAAGAAATGAAAGAAAGAAAGGGAAAGAAAGAAAGAAAGAAAGAGAGGAAGGGTGGTGGAGGGAGGGAGGGAAAGAGAAAGAGTGAAAGTGAAATATGTACAGGACCTGAATGCAAAAAAACTACAAAAAATGACGGAAGAAATAAAACTAGATCTAAATAAATGTACAGAGATTACATGTTCACTTGAGTTGGGACATGGAATAGTTAGTAGAAGACTAAATATCTAAGATGTATTATTTTCCAACTCAATCTATAGATCCAAAGCAATCCCCATCAAATTTCAGCAAGCATTTTTGTATATATCATCAAAATGATTCTAAAGTTATATGGAAAGGCAAAGCACCAAGAATATCCAACACAATACTGAAAAAGAACAAAATCAAAGGACTCACAACCTGACTTCAAGACAGCACAAAGATTATGTATTAATGACAGTGTGATACTGGCAAAAGAACAAGTGCATAGATCAATGGAAGAGAATTGAGAGGCTAAAAATAGACCCATACCAATATAATTAATGAATTTTGGCAAAGTGCAAAGGCTATCCAGTAGAGACAGAATAGTATTTTTGATAAATGATACTGGAATAATTGAATGTCCATATCCAAAAATATAAACCTCAACACATACCTTACATCTTACACAAAAGTTGTGCATCTTACACAGGATGCTTCATAGATCTAAATGCCAAATGGGAAGAAAATATAGATCTCTCATGCAGAGGAATTACAAATAATTTATGTAGATGGGTCACCCTCAAGGAAATGGAGCATAAAGCTCCACTCCTTAAGTGTGCACTGCATATACTGACTTCCTTCTAAAGATGACATTTGGAAATGGGGGGGAGGGTAACTTTACAAAGAAGAAATCTGACAAACACTACCTCAGCCAGTGATGAGGTCAACATCAACAATAAGTCATATTGATGGTATGCATCCTTGGTACACTGTGATAAGAATGGTACTTTAACTCTGTGGTCTTCCCCCTCACCCCCAAATAGTCCCTGTCTAACCCTGAGAGAAATATCAGACAACTCCTGATTGAGGTACATTCTACCAAAAACATGACCAGTACTCCTAACTGTCAGGGTGATGTATACATGGAAATCTGAGAAACTGTCACAGCCAAGAGGAGCCTGAGGAGACTTGTTGACTAAAAATAATATGGTATCCTAGATGGGATCCTAAAGTAGAAAAAGGACATTAGGTAAAAACTAAGCAAATCTGAATAAAGTGTGGACTTCAATTAACAGTAGGGTTACAAAATTATTTCACCAATTGTGACAAATGTACCACAATAACACTAGATATTAATAATAGGGGAAAGTTGGTGCAGGGTATGTGGAAACTTTTTGTACTGTCTTTGCAATTTTTCTGTAAATCTAAACTATTTTTAAATACAAAGTTTGTTTTAAAAACTTTTAAAAAGAGCTAATAAAAATAATAAGTAGAAAAATACTTTTGAAAATTAAGCAACATACTGCTAAATAACTCATGGATAAAGAAATCATAATGGAAATTAGAAATGGAAATTATTCAAAATGACTATTTTGAAATGACTAATAATGAACACAACTACATAACTAACATTGTAGGATGTAAATAAAGCTTTGTTTTATGATGTTAAAAGAACAAGAAAGTCTGAGAACAACTGCATAATCTAAATATCCATCCAAAAAAATGTGAAAAGAAAAATAGAAAAACAAATTCTGAGTAAAAGGGAGAGAATAATAAATAACCATGGCAGAATTTGTGAAATAGAAAATTAGCATGTATTAGAGGCTCAATAGAACCAAAAATTTGGTTTTGAAAAAATTAATAAAACTTATAAACCCTTAACAAATCTGATCAAGAAGAAAGAAGAAACAAATAACAAAAATCAGGAGTAAAAAATGTGTATCACAGAAATCCTAGACATTAGAAATATGATAAGTGATTATCCTGACCAGCTTCATGCCAATAACATTTAAAATGTGGATGAAGTAAACAAATACCTAGAAAAGCACAAGTTTCTAAAACTGAAGCACAAGAAAAAGAAAATCTGATCTGTCCTATAGCTATTAAAGAAATTGAATTTGTAATTAAAACTTTCCCACAACAAATCAGCAGGCCCAGATGGCCTCCCTGCTAATTTCAACAAAACATTTAGGGAAAAAAATAACTCAAACACATCAGGGAATTAAGAAAAGAAGAAACATTTCTCAACTAACTTTATGAGGTCAGCATAACCTTGATTCTAAAACTTGAAAAGACTTTACCAGAAAAGAAAATTAAAAACAAAGATCTCAAATGAATATAGATGCAAAAATTCTAAACAAAGTATTATCAAATAAAGTACAATAATTTATAAAATCATCACCAAGTTGGGTTAATTTGTTAGCCACAGTTGGCTTAATATTTTTAAGTGTATCAATATATTTTACCACATTAAAATCAAATAAAAGGAGAAAATCATATAATAATTTCAATTAAGGCAGAAAAAGCACTTGCAAAATTCAACACTGATTTATAATTTTATAAAAATGCATAAACAGGGAAGGAAACTTTTTAAATCTGATAAAGAAAACCTACATTAAAAAAAAAAACTACCGGGCTTCCCTGGTGGCGCAGTGATTGAGAGTCCGCCTGCCGATGCAGGGGACACGGGTTCATGCCCCAGTCTGGGAAGATCCCACATGCCACGGAGCAGCTGGGCCCGTGAGCCATGGCTGCTGAGCCTGCATGTCTACAGCCTGTGCTCCACAACCAGAGAGGCCACAACAGTGAGAGGCCTGCGTACCACAAAAAACAACAACAACAACAACAAAACTACAACACTAAAAATGAATTATTTGAAAGAAAATCGAGAAAACAATTCATTTGTAATAGCATCAAAAATAATAATTACTTAGGAATAAACTTAACAAAGGGGAAAGAATGTATATTGAAACTGTAAAACACTGATGAAAGAAATTAAAGTGCACACAAATATATGGAAAGATACCTCATGGATGGAAGAATTAATATGCTAAAATATCCATATTACCCAAAGAAATCTACAGATTCAGTGCAATCCTAACAAAATTTCACTGACATTTTTTTTCACAGAAATAGAAAAAGCAATGCTAAAAATTTACATGGAACCACAAGAGACCCCAAATAGCCAAAGCAATATTGAGCAAGAAGAACAGAGCCAGAGGCATCAAACTTCTGACTTCAAAATATATTACAAAGATTCAATAATCAAAACAGCATGACATTGGCATAAAACAGATGTAAAGACCAATGAAAGAGAATAGAAAGCTCAGAAATAACCCCGTGCATATATAGTCAACTGATCTTTGAAAAGAATGCCAAGAATACATAATGCGGAAATGTTAGTTTCTTCAATAAATGATGTTGGGAAAACTGGATATTCATGCACAAAAGAAGGAAATTGGACTGTTATCTCACAGTATACACAACAATCAACTCAAACTGAATTAAATACTGAAACATAAGACTTGAACCTGTAAAACTACTAAAAAAAAAGCGGGGGAAAGCTTCTGGACATTGGTTTTGACAATGATTTCTTGGATATGAGACTAAAATCCCAGGTAACTAAACCAAAAATAGACTTCTACACAGTTAAGGGTAAAAAAAAAAACTTCTACATAGTAAAAGAAACAAATAAAATGAAAAGGCAATTTATAGCATGGGGAGAAATATTTGCAAACCTTACATGTGATAAAGGGTTAATATTCAAAATATATAAGGAACTCCTACAATTCAATAGCAGGAAAAAAAATAACCCAATTTTAAAATGGGCAAAGAAACTGAATAGACATTTCTCTGAAGAAGGCATGCAAATGGCCAGCAGGTATATCAAAAGGTGCTAAAAACGTCATTAATCGTCAAGGAAATACAAATCAAAACCGTGAGGTATCACCTCACACCTGTTAGAATGGATTTATCAAAACCCAAAAGATAAATATTGGTCAGGATGTGAAGAAAAGGGAACCCTTGTTCAGTGTTGGTAGGAATGTAAATTGGTGAAGCCATTATGGAGAACAGGAGGTTTTCTTGGAGGTTCCTCAAGAAACTAAAAATAGAACTACCATATGATCCACAAATCCTACTTCTGGGTATAAATCCACAGGAATTGAAATCAGGATCTTGAGGAGACATTTGCATTTCAATGTTCATTGCAGCATTATTTGCAATAGCCAAGACTTAAAAACATTTAGCATGGAAACAACCCAAGTGTCCATTGACTGATGAATGGATAATGAAATGTGGTATACACACACAATCGAATAGTATAAGAGAAATAAGACAGGATGATTTTATGGAGTTTGTATGACTAGCAAGCATATCACTGAACTTGAAATACTCACTTGTTGACCACCCTTTTTTTTTTTTTTTTTTTTTTTTTTGCAGTACGCGGGCCTCTCACTGTTGTGTTCTCTCCTGTTGTGGAGCACAGGCTCAGCGGCCATGGCTCACGGGCCCAGCCGCTCCACGGCATGTGGGATCTTCCTGGGCCAGGGCACGAACCCGTGTTCCCTGCATCAGCAGGCGGACTCTCAACCATTGTTCCACCAGTGAAGCCCCTTGTTGACCCCTTTAAATTGTGTATGAAGCTTGAAGAACATGTCCAAAGCTGGAAGCTTGAGCACCTGGGCACACGTTGATGGGCAAGAGTTTAAGACAGTAGTTGGCTGGCTGCATATTAAAATCATCTTGGACCTCATTGTTGGAAATTCTGAACGAATTGCTTGGTATGGGGTGAGACACAGTAGTTTTTTTAGAAGCTCCCAGGTGATATGGTATAAAACTGGTCTAAGGATGCTGTTCTCCTTTTGCTTCATCTCCCCCAGGAAGACTTGTGCTATGGGGACATGGTGAGAATTTCTTATTAATAAGGTCTTCTGCCACTTGCCTGCGTTCACTGGGTTTCCAGTGTTAATGTTTTTATTTCTTAGCTCTATCAAGAGTTTCTGTATTAATTTAAAAGGGAAGTAAAGCCATAAAACAAATAGCATTAAGTTACCTCTACATTTTTTTAGTACATTTTGGTGTGTAGATTTATTTTGCTTTGGTTTTTCTTTCATTGTTTCTCCTACATTTTATCATCTGTCTTCATTTTAATGCCCCAAGTTTCTTGATTTGAAACTCCTCATTTTTATTATTTATTCATTTCATAGTACTTTTAATGTTTGTTGTGTCTTGTTTTAAATTATTTTACAACCTTCTGGTTTCTTATAATCTAGTTTTTTATTTTCTTTTCATAACTCAAAAGTTGATACTTTCATTATGTGTCTTGGGCCCCTTAATTTTTAATAGCTCTGGTTTTAGCTTCCTACGTCCTTTTCCATTTAAGTTTCATTTTATTCTCAGCCATTTTAAGTGTCAATCTTTATTTTTTCTTACTTTTCCACCCCTTACCCAAGGAAGGATAGAAAATATCTTCATGGTGGTTATCCCTTCATTTCCCCTTTAAAGATTTCCCACCTGGTCCAATGTTGGCTCTACAAAATATTGTACTCCTCATTTCTCAGGATACTCATGACAAGCCAGTTACTCAGGACAACTGTGATTCTACCCATTTGATATGTCAAAAAATACTGGAACAGTGCTTTCCTTGACATCTTATATTTACCAGTCTTTTCACAGAATACTAAATTTTGGAACCAATGGTCTTAACATATGGAACTATTGAACTTTGGAGAAGGCATGCCACCCAAAAGGAGGTGGAAGAGGCTGCAGTTTGATTACATGACAATAAGAAACCCAAGGCAAAATTTCTCCTGGCTTTCATGAAGATTCCCTGCTGGTACATTTCCCCAAGAGAACAACAGTATCAGTTTCCTAGTATCAGGTTCCTACTCTCTGTTATACATTCACTGGCCTTTACTATATATCTAATTTGGTTATTGTTTTTTTCCTTTATAAAATTAGAGGAGAAGATTTCTGGTTTGTGAGCCTTCTCATTTCCATCCTCCAGTACTGATGTGGTGGGAATGCTTGTCAGAGCTGACATAATTGCCAGCAGGTTGTGATTTTAGATGGATCCATCTGGACTTTTGCAAAGTGATTCTCATTGTTCCATTTTCTCCTTAGTGGAGATTCCATGACTGATGAGGCTGCTGGAGTCCAGGGAGAAGGGAATGATCATCCTAGCCTTTGGCCCTGGGTCTTTTCCTCCTTTGGAAAACATCTCAAGACTTTGGGGAGTGGCTGAGATGGGCTTCTCTTATTTGTTGTCCATCTTCCCACGGTGGAGAAATAGTATTGGGGGAAACATTAAAGTCTTTAAATGTAGACTTAGTCATTCTTCAGGCTTTGGGTCATTATAGCCTGTGTTGTGGAAACCTTATTGCTAACAACACATTGCTTTAGTTCAAGAGGTATGTTACAATCAAGACCACACAACCCAGCAGCCAAAAATAATTTTAAAGTAGCTGAAATCATTTGCTCACACTTAATATAAACCACAAAGGAACACAAAACACATGTTTAACAGCAACACTCTTACTTTCTCCCCTTTTTCATACATATCACATCCCACATCTGCTTGGACCAACTCTCTCTCATGGTTTCAACTTCCTTGCTACCTAATGAGCGTTACCTCCTTGTTACTTAATGAATGAAGATGTTCATTTCTCCCCTCTCCCCCAGCTCCTCATCCCCTTGCCTTTATTATGAGGAAAGGCATAGCCTCCATTTTAAGGAGGTGGTAGCACTAGTCTAGCAATTATGACTCTTCTTGAAAAGTTGAAAGAGGCATAGGAGAGAAAAATTATGAACACTCAAAAATGAGTTGTTTTTATCTTGTCACAACCCTTTTAATTGGGGAGAGCTTGTTTGTTCTATACTGGCAAATACACGAGTCTGTTTTTTCTTTCCCCTTTGGTGACATTTTCTCCTCAACCGCACAATACAAGGGATGAGATTTCCCACCCTGTCTCATAAAGTGACTCTTTCTCGGTTCCTTCCTCTTGAGGTCCTCACCTGCCCCCTTTCATTTTACAAGGGCAGTCTGAGAGAACTCTCTTCACCTGGCTGACTAACCAAAGAGCCTTGCCCTGTGAAGTGACTTGATCTAGAACCTACTCCATTTTGAGAAGCTGGTAACTGTGCCATGTGCTAAGATTAATTTGGCCACTCAACTGACAAGGATGGGTGTAGCTTATGCTATGATACAGTGGAATGTACGCTATATTAGCTAGAATTTACTAAATCATGAGAAGGCCATGATTGTAATATTTCTGGTCTGATAGATTCTCTGGTGCATCCTTCCCAAGGACCAAGATCTCTCCCCAAATGTGGTTAATTGAACCCTAAATGTACGATGGCTTTTCTTATTTGAGGAAGAGTAAGGGCATTTCAAATGGAATATCTTGCTTGGTTATCCCAACCACTGAGGTTATTGGAAATGTATTTTTGTCATTTTAATTTTCAGATAAGAATATGGAGGATGAGAGAGACAGAATAACTTGTCAAAGGTTACAAGTTACAGGTAGCAGAGGAGATCTTAAAACCTCAGCAGTCTGACTCAGAGGCAACATTCTTACCAACAACCTACACTGAACAGGGTAACAATTCTGATCTCTCGGTCCAAGAGGTTGCCTCCAAGCTCCTAAGCTGGAATCCATTCCATTCCTTCTAACCCTGATTTCTTTCTTAAATTGGATACTACTTTCCTCAATACTCCATATGCACATTCTGTCTCCTTAGGTATACAGTAATATTTCAGTGACGTTTTATTCTCCAGGTTGGACTTAATTTCAGTTCTTTTGAGGTAATCAATGAAGTAGAAGTTTCAGGGCAACAAGAGACCTAGAGACCAAGTGGTCTGTTGTCTCTTTATTCTCTATTTAAAACAGCATTACATGACATTTAGTTACCACCTTATAGACTTTAGGACTTGGCTTTCTTTCGAAAAAGTTTTTTCTTACCTGAGAAGAGATGGGACACCACTTCACATCCCAACTTCTAGAGGAGGAACACAAGATTTTGCCCTTAGCTGGGTATTTTATTCCACAGTGGGACATATTCTGGCCCCTTTAATAACCCCAATTCCAGCAGAAATGATTGGCAGTAATAAGACCAAATCACAATTCCATTAGCTCTTTTGAGAAGGGTTCTTTCAGCAGATCCCTCTCTGGTTACTTAGTACCAACATTTTAAAACAAGCTGGCATGATTTTTGGATAAAGATTACTCAAAGGAGCTTAAAGTACTGACATTTCATTCATTGAAATAAGAACTCACAGTTCTTGGTGTGAATAAATTGAGAATAGTACCTAACTATAACAATTTGTCTTTTCCATCTCTCTCTCTTTTTTTTTTTTCTTGAAAGGGAAACTGTAAAAATCATTAAGTATAGGGCAAGTGGCAAGGGGTCTTCATGCCTGTGACTAGAAATTTGATGAGTCCTCTTGGGAAAGTATCATGGTGAAACTATCTCTAGAACCCTGAAACTTAAGATCTTGGCAGATGTTTTGAGGACTAACTTTAAGTACCTACACAATGGATATTTGATTTTCCAGGGAAAATTCCTCCAACAAAGTTATTCAAAGTGCAATCCAATAAACACCCATCTTAGGATCACCTGAAGGTCTGGTTTCAAACATAGATCCTTGGACCCCTGCCCACATCTCTTGAAACACAATCTCTGGGAGTGGATCTTAAGAATCTACAATTTTAGCAAAAGTTCCTTAGGTGATTCTTCAGCACATTAAAATTTGAGAAACCTTTTCTTTTTTTTTTGGAGGGATAGTGGTGTCAACTTAATGGAAAATCCCTCACTGTATGTACTACTAAGGAAAATGTGGTAATGAATGGAAGTGTGTCCAGGGGAAAATCTGGAAGGAACTGTGCTTATTTCTCTAAGCTTCAGCCTAATGTCATAGTCCATGGTTAAGGTAGATATTTTGGCTTAGTTAGAAAGTGATTATTTTCTCTAGACCTTAATTCTTAGTTTAATAGTTGGCAATTGTTAGTATTGATGGTGAGAAGGAGCTGAGAGGAATGAGATACCAAAGTCAGGTTTTTAACTCTACTGATAGATTTCCTGTCTGAGGAAAGTTTTAAACTTGGTATAGTAAGAAAAAATTTCCCCTCTTATATATCTTAGCCATGGATTGTTGTAACATAAAATCATTTTTGTGCATTCCATGTTTGGGCAAATGTGGAGGTCACCTAGTTGATAAGAACTATTGAACAGCTAACATGAAATCTTGGCCAGGTGAAAAACCCTTGCGAATCAAAACTCCAAAGTCCGAATGGGAAATTACCAAATTTAAATCTTATTGTAAACTCACTATTGGGTACTCAAACTCCATTAAGAAAAAATATTGTGGGAGAACATGTCTTGACTATCAGAACGAGTAATAAGACAAATTCTGAGAGGTGTTTACCCATTTGTGGTTCTGGAGAGTGGAGTTTAAGGTTACTTAATGAGAAATCTCTCAAGAATATTATAATAATGCAGAGGTTCCCAAACTTTCTCAGTCCAGCATGCCCTCCGTGTCTCAGTAATTCTTTCATAGTGTTCCTGGGTCCAAAGTAGTACATAACACTTCTGCTTATAAAGTAGTTAGGTCCAGACGACTTGATAATAGCTATCCAACAGCATTTGACAGATGTTGCGGTGTTTCTCTTGAAAATGTAAAAAATCCTCAGCGTCCCTGTGTATTTGATGCAGCACCTCGGGACCCCCACCTCTGACAGATCTGAGAACCACAAAAATAGTGTTTACAGCATTTATTGTTCTTTTCCTGCCTTTGTGAATAACAGGTGAATATGATCAATTACAGACATTTAACTGATGAGAGTTTATAGGAACTTCTCCTTAAACCCACCCTAAGTAACAAGGTGCATCACACCACTGAACAGTACAGAGTATAAGTGATGACTTCTGGTCCTTCTTCTATCCTACTGACTTAAAATATTTTTAAGTACTATACTCTCATCCCTTTCTCCCTCATCTCAGGAAATTCAACATGTTCAAAACTGTCTTGCTTTTTCTTCTGTATTCCTAATCTTGGTGAATGACACCACCATCCACCTTTGAAGCTGGAAACCCTGTGCTCACCTATGCTTTCCCTTCCCCAACATGTTCTACACTGGTGGACAAGTCTTGTTGATTCATCTTCCTTTAAAATGCTTATATCCATTCTCTCATTTTCACCCTTAGTTTATCACTGTATAAGTTTCCAGTTTGGGTGTCTTCCTGCAGCCAATTTTATCTCTCTACAATATCCTTTTTATAAAAATTGCTAGAATGAAGCTTTCTAAAGACACAAATCTGATTATATCACTCATTCTCTTACTTAAAGCCCTTCAGTAACTCCTTGAATCTATCTCTCTACTGGTTGAGTCTAATTCCCTCAGCATTAGCCCATGCCTTCATCTTAGGCTTCATTTCTAAGAAATCTGTGCACTGCCCTTCCTCTCACCACCTCTACTTGTGCAGTGACCCCATTTGAACTCTGCTACCAATTATGCTAATCCACTAACAACTACTGTTAGAGACCAGGCCAAGTAAGCCTCTTGTTTTGCTCATTTTGTCTCTTGGCAAGGTCTTCTTTCCTCCATGTGCTTCCCATTTTGCCACTTATTATTCTTTCTTTTAAATACACATATTTAGTATAAATATTTCTGTAAGTCACTCCTTGTCATCTTGGGAACAAAACTGATTATAAGTAATAAGCATACAAGCTCTAACTTATTACTAATGCTTCCCAGGTACTATGCCAAGAGAAATGGACAGCTGATAGTAGCCATGAATATTGACTAGAAAAAGTAATGCTTCTGAGTTATAAATCAATCAATAGGAAATTCCCATCCTGGGAATTAGGAGGTAGAAAAACAGCTTCACACGGATGCTTCACCCCTGGACCACAGGAGCCTCACTCAGGGTATGTAATCAGATTATGTCTGTTTATCTGTTGAGCCATCCAAGAGGGTAAAATTTTCAATGCAATAAGCATTTACTGAGCACCTGTGCTTTGGCAGGTACTCTGCTAAGTGCTGGCAACACCCATCTAAGATGCTTCTCCTGCCTTGAGCAAAGTCACACGCAGTGGGAAAGAAGATGTGTTCCGGTCAAACCAGCCTCAGCACGGTAGTTGGCAAGGATAGTCAGTACAAAGAGTAAAGTCCTTGAGAAATGGAAAGGTAGCTCAAGACAGTTCAAAAGCACTTTATTGCCCATGAAAAAAACATTCGGCATTTCCTTTGGAAAGCTAAACTTGTTAGTACATTTAAAAATGAATAGCTGGAGAAAGAACATCCATTTGTAGTTCTGTTTTTATAAGCAAATCTCAAATGCAGGTTAACAAAGATTGTAACTTCCTTAACTCAGTTATCTATGCCTTTGGGAGAACTTTCTTTTCAAACCACAAAATCACACATATCCTGGGCCCCAGAGCGTCTAGGAAGAAATTATGTAAAACACAGCCTTGAAAACATACTGCAAAATCACACCAGAGGTCAGAGATCCACAACATCTAGCCTAGCTTCCAATGTTTAACTTGCACCACCCACTTTGGTCTAAACACTGATTGTTATAACAGTAATTCAGAGCATTGTTTCACTAGGATTAGATTTAGAGAGCCAGTGTGATTCAACAATAGGAGGAAGAATTTCATGTACTTTTTTCCTTATCCTTCTATAATCCCTGATAATTCATAATGTGTGACCCATTCCTGGGGCACTGAGCTCTCTCCTCTTGAGGTTCCCCCCCTTTCAGACACCAGTGTGAGTTTTTCATTTTCTTCTATTTAAGGTGAAACCCTGCAGAAAATGAGAGTCACGGGTTTCTAGCCTGAGATACATGAAAACAGAGAAGAGTAGGAGTCACACTGGGAAGAGTTAAAGGACAGATTATCACCAATGGGTGATGGGGGAAAACCAAAGGTCAGCATCTCCTGCCTCATGAGAGGGACTGTGTGTGAGGGTCTCATTTTCATCTGCATTAAAATTCTGACTTCTCCACAGTAAGACTTCTTTCAGGCTTTGAATCAGTGAGAGTTTATATTCTCATAAATAACTGAAGTAGAAAGAAAGAGATATTGATTCTAGCTTCATATCATGAAGTAGAAAAAAACATCAATAAGAGTATCAGGTACATGATCTCTAAAATATTCATTGTTAACAGACCAAAGGGAAGAAGCTGGGATAACCATAGCAACACTGAAACATACAAGCCATAAATTCTGCAAAACAGATAAACCAGCAGCAGCTGATTACAGTGGAGAGCAAAAAAAATTATTCTAAATTATGCTTTTAGCATGAGATTCTGGGGCCAATTATTTTCTCAGCTAAATAAAGAGGCTGCAATTAGGAATTAAGAACTCAGTTTAATGAGTTCATCATCTCTGTGTTCTTCCAGATTGGAGAATAAAGGGAAACAAATGTTATGGAAAGATTAGAATGAAGAGGAAATTGTAAAATTAAGTTACTTCCATGTGAATCAACTTTCCGTTTTCTATGCTGAAGAAGGTCTTGCTTACTTCTCTGTGCCTTTTGTAATCTTTTACTCTCTTTTGTTGGCAGATATTCTACCTCTTCCATGAAACTTTCCCCAATTCACCAGCCCACCTGAGGTCTCCTCTCTCTAAACACGCATAGTACGCACAGTCCATTCTACCCATGAAACATTAATTATACTATACTTTGGATTGGAGAGGTCTGCAAAGAAGTGGAATGAGGGCAACTGATTTCTGGGAGTAAAAGGATTCAGAGGAAATTTCAACCCTCCCACCCCTGATTCTCAGTCTGGCCTACATTCTTCTCCCCACTGCTTTTTCCCCAAGAAAACTATCTTTCCAAATCATTAAGACACTTTCCAACATCTTATATTCTTGGTGAAATTCTGCATCCTGTTTGAAATTAGAAAGTGTCAGTCTCTTATGCATGATAAGCATAGAGTCAGAGATGTAATTTCTGACCTTTGCTTGGTCAGGACTATGCATCTAAGATGTTTGTCCTGTGTACTAATGCTAGGTTTTGGGGAGGAAGACATGTCTACTGAATAGGATCATTGGCACCAAGGTGTTGGTGGCAAGTTTGATTGGCTAGAAAACAGATTTTCACTTTTCAGGAGGACTTGAGGTCCCAGATTATATCAACAAAGCCAAAACCAATGTTTCCTTTTCCCTTATGGCAATGGCCTCTATTGCTTTTTATGGGCTATACATCATTATATAATGGGCAAGGGGAGTTATTGAATTGGAAGGGGAATATGAAGACAGTTATGATAGAGAGAAAATCTTATATGAAAATTCTGAAGTTTATAAATCTTGGAGATTTTGTATACTTCATTACCTTAATCTTGTAACTAGAAGATTACCACTACTGGGTACAGAGCTGGGAATGATGACTCCTGTGGTTAACAGCATTTTTCAGCAACTTATAAATGTTCTTATTGTGTTTCTTATGTATGATACACCTTCCTATTGTGATCATAAGCTTTAAGGATAGGGATACTCTCTCTGTTATTTTAATAAGGTCTTATCTTTAGCAGAGTTCAGGAAATATGGTTAGATGGCCAACAGATGACTGAAGGTGATAAAGAATGGGATGATAACTTCTTAACAACAACAAAACTTTAATCTGATCTTCAAGTTCTCATCTTAAGTTTTTTTATAGTCTACAGTACAATTTTGGGAATGTTTAAATTTTGATGTAGACCCATATATAGGAAATGGCCATTGTAGTAGAAAAATCTTCTCCATTGTGGCTCTGGCTTTATCACAGGGAACAGAAGGATCCCTACATGAAGTGAAACTATTAAAATAGAATGATCACCTGGAAAGATAAATATTTAAAGAAGATCTTATCTAAATCATACAATTACGAAGTTTAAATGCACAGAGTACCTTCATCAGATCTCAGAGGAACAGAATTTGATGATATACTTTCATTAAGTTAGAAAAAAATAGAGTTTCAGAAAAATTTATAGAGAAATATTACTTTGCAGAGTGGATAAATGGAAAGGAGGGTTTGATATTGGTGAAATGCTTCATAAAATTTCTCATTTAATTGCACAACAATCCTAAGAGTGCAGAAATTATTTTTTCCTCTTAGGAATGAGACAACAGAGATTCACAGAGATTAAAAGACTTGTCCAAGCTGGTAGTGAAGAACAATCTTGAACCCTGATTTAGTGATCCCAAGTCTAATTTGTTTTGTGACATGCACGACTACCAAAAACTCATTATCTCAAAAGATGGTTCACCCTTACAACATAATTGTGTGCAAAGAGGTTTTGGAAAATTTTCTGAAAGATAATTCCAAAATGGATTCTTAAGGAAATTTAGGAATATAGTGTTAATATACACTCTTATGATGTTACAGAGGAAAGCCATAAATTCCCATAAAGCATATGCCTTGGTGCTACTGAGAAAGACTGAGTAGCGTGGTACCATTTGCCCAACACAGGATGACATTTCTAAGGTTCTTAGAAAGGATCTTAAGAATGAGCCTCAGAACTTTTTCTAGATGACGTCAGAAATCACTTCAATATCACCTGAGACAAGTTCCAAGCATAAGTCTAATTATCAGAACAAAGGGCAGGGAGATGGCAGAGTGAGGGAGGACTTGGAAAGGAAAAAGGCATAAAATTGGAGGGATCCTCTCTGCTAGATGTCCATCGTGTTCGCTCTTCAGGCAACACGGGTGTTATTACTTCTTAATATCTATACTAGGCTCCTAGATTCTGCATTTTTGCTACCATTTCTGTTGTATATTCTAGAGCCTCCTGAGGCCATGCAATTTGGAATCATATTATTTCCTATATTTATAGTTTATCTTTAGTGTTTCCTTTATGAAAACTTCTAGTCTTTGTCTTCCAAAACCTTCATTTTTGTTATATTTGGAAAATCCTGACGGATGGCATTATAAAACCTAATGTAATATAGTCAATAGATGTTCTATTATTTACTTAAAACTCACAATATTGCACTGGGGTTTCCCTTCCTGTTCAGAGCTAAACCCCACCACCAGCTGCTGCTCAGAGAATGCTCTAGTCAGAAATAGCCTCAGGTTTACTTAGCTTTGAGCCTGGAGGAGGCCCAAGGGCTCCTGCATCAGCCCCAAAATGGAGTCCCACAGGATCCCAAGAGAATAATGCCTCCTAGCCGTGAGCCACTTGGGGTCAGGACATGCCGTAGCTCATTTAGCGCTATTTTCTGTTCATTTTTTTTTTTATTATAGAAGTAATGCATATTCATGAGAACATTTTGGAAATAGTAAAGATGAAAATAGGAATAAAATTAAAACCATGCATAACCTCACCACCTAGGGATAATTACTGAGAGTTTGTTGATGGATGTTTATATTTTTAGTGCGTATAATATGTAGGGGTTTTTTTTTTCAGAATTGAAATTCACCTCACCTATCATTCAATAGTATTCTTCTGTAAAATGAATTTTAGTGGTATGTAATATTGCACTATACAGGAAACACAAATAGTTCATGTAGCAAAACCACCTTGTGTAAGGCATTGGGCTGGAATGGCAGGATGCCATTTTAACCCCATGACTTTCCCTACAAGGATTTTCCAGATACGAGAATAAAAGTATCGTGTTTGAGATGACAGTTCAAAAGCCTCCGCCTGGTTATATAGAGTATATGGAAGAAAGATATTGAATGATTACTTGCCAAGCCAGTTTTTACTTTCACTCCTATGCCCTCACCCCTACCTCTCAGCCCACAAAAGCAAAATACTCTTTTAGACCAGAGAAGGATGGGAAGCGTTAGATGCTGGTGAGAGTGGAAAAGGGGCTCTGCCCCCGCCCCCATCTCACAGCCTGAAGTTAGCCTCAAGCAAGGGAGACAACCGAATCTAGAAAAGTTTGTGAATCTGAGAATTGAGGAGTCTGTGCTCCTCTCTCAGTCTAGAATTTAGAAGTAGCAACCCTAGCGGATGGAATTCCCAGAGCCACTTTGGCTACAGAAAGGCCAGAGGTAGGTATCCTCAGCCTCAGAAACGTAAAGAGACACAGTCAAATCTTCCCTCTGTCCTGAGAAGGGGGTGAAAGACCATTATTTCATAATTTCCGTGTCCTTTTTGATTGTTTTGTTTCCTAATATTATGATCCAAAATCTGGCATGAGGCAAAGGATGACCAGATATCTTTTTAATATCATAGCAAAACATTGAATATCACTTGCTTACGGATTGTTTAATTCTCTAAGGAATTATACCTATGTCTGACTTACTATTTGCTATTGGTTAGGGCTCAGACTCTGTGAAGGTATATGTTAACTTGTAGATGCCTGTCAAATCTTACATTAAAAGCTTAATTCACATATATTTTCTCTTTTGTACTAAAGTTACTGAAAGTAGGCTTTTACCAGATTGCTACCTCAATCGTATCTTATAGGTTTTGCTGTGATGGTGCTTTTATTTTTATTGTCGGCAATTGTTCTAAGCAAGTGTCTAGGCCGGGTTTCTCCAATTGCCATGCAGACCCTGGAGTGCTCACTGGTTTACCCAGAAGGTTCTGGGGATGATGTCTGCTTCTCTTGCTACCTCCCATTTTCTTCCAGTTTCAATCTTTCCTTCTCTTCCAGCTTGCCCACTGAAATAACTGTTTCTTCTCTGCAGAATGTCTCAGAAATATTAGCTTATTTACAGAGGAAGCTAAGACTGGCATGAATTCATTAACCATTACTAGGCTCAGGTTACCTGTTCTTATCATATCTCCTATCCTCAGGGAATCTGGATTCTTTCATTAGAATTCTACAGAACCAAGATTCCTTGGGCACATATTTAAAAATAATGATCAAAAGACAGACCAAAGAGAAGGCAATTTATCACCCATCATGTGAGAGCAATCAGTGTTTTGACAAATGGCCATGTGACCAGTGCCTCTGGAATATAAGTAATTCACAAAGCAACCCACAACACTACCCTCGTGTGTAATATTATCTCCAGTGGCAACTTGAAAAGGATATTTCTCTGTGCAACGTTGAGCTGTAGAGTCAAACAGATCTGACTGCAAATTCTGGCCTACTTACTATTTGCTTTTCAAAGGTTCGAATGAAAAGTACATAGCTCAGTATATGGCCCTTTCAGGTGCTAAATAAATAGTAAGTATGATTGTCTTTATTCTAACACTAACCTGTTGGTGGCCTGCATACATAAAATATACCACGGAGAAAGCGAAATTCCGTAGCATAAATGTCCTTTTGAAATGGTCATGTGACTCAAAACTCTATTTTATAAAAAATGAAAGAAAATTTACTAGTATGTTCTTTCTTCCATTAAATGAAAAATCACATTGAATCAGACTTCAACTCCCTCCCCTTGCAAATTATAATAGAAGATAAGATGCCTTTCATCTAAACTAGAAAGAACATTGGAAAAATGGATATCCAATTTGATGGGGCAATATTTCTTTTATCTTGTTCTAAACAGCAGTAGTTATTAGGACCACAAAGTAGCTGCTCATTAGACAGAAAAGAGGATCCTGATCTGAACTGTCACTAAGAACTTGGCTCAAAAATGGGTACTGAGAAACGTGCCCATGTGGCTGCTTGCAGTTGAGCATAGATTGGCATGATGCTGGGAGAGCGTCTAAGGAACTTTATAACCTCTTCGGATGTCCTTAGAGACTGTTATCTCTATTCACACAAAAAGTTCCAGGGTGGAATCATCATACTTGAGTCAAGAAAGATATCCCAGTCCAGTTTTCTCATTTCATAGATGAAAGAAATAAAAAGTTAAGAAAATTGCCCAAGGTCACATAATTAACTCCAAAATGTCTCCATGATTAACCCCATCAATGTTTGGCAATTCACCTTTAGAGTCTTTCCTTTAGTCCTTATTAAAATGCAGGTATGCCCAGGAGACATGATACCTGCAATTTGCATAACTGAAGAGTGAGTATTCAATGAAACCTCCAGGAAAGAGAATAGGCTGTGTGGAATGAGCCACAGACCATTTGTGGCAAAGGGACATGCAAAACTGGAGAGAATAGTGATGGGGAAAAGAAACAGACGGACATCTGAATGTGGGCAGAAGCACAATCAAGGAAGAAGCCAGAAACCCCATATCTTCTTTGTAAGTTCTCCGGGATGACTGTGATGATTGATACTGATTTCTCTAAGGACTTCCTAACATTTTTGTATGTCATCTAAAAGTCTGACTGATTTCCTTTTTTCTTAATGCTGGCTAAAGAAAATGCAGAAGCATATCTTTGCTTTTTCTAAAACAGGGTAAAACATAAAATGCACCGTGGTTCAAAAGTGCTGGTATTGCCTGAGCTCAAATTCCACCTATTAGGTATTGTGGTTGCTTTGAAACATGTCTGAAACTGGTTTGATATGTCTCCCATTAAGAAGCAAGGTTTATGCCCCCATCTGGGTCAATCTCTGCTGCCTTCAGTGACTCCTTTGTGAAAAATAGACTGTGGTGGCAATGGCTGTGTGTCACTTCTGCAGCTGGGTCAGAAAATGTTGTGCAGCCTCCATTTGATTCTTTCCAGACACTTGCTTTAAGTGATATCAGCCACTATGTAAGAAGTCCCTCTTCACCAAGACTAAATACCGATGAGATCGTGTGCAGGTGCCCCAGCTTCCAGCCTACAGCAAGCATCAGTTGCCTGCCACGTGAGTGCACCACCTTGGATGCCCAGCTTAGTGAAGCCTTCAGATGACCACAATGCCAGCTGATATGTAACTCCAATCCCAAGTGAGAACTGCTAAGCTGCATCCTTCCTGCATTCCTGACATACAAAATCATAAACAGAAGAAAACAGTTGTTTACACTACTATGTTTTGGGGTTATTTGTTACATAACAGTAGTAACTGAAACAGATATGTTTCCTTGGGTTGTGTACATTAATATTCCTAAGTCTCTCTGTCCTTATGAACATAAGAAGGATGATCACTGATCTAGAATATTCCATCCATGTTTTCATCTGCTCCTCTCTTAGACCACCTTTTTTCATTAAAAATAAATTCTCTACATACCACACCTTCCTTTCACAATAAAGCAAATGAGGAAATGAAAAAAATCATCAACAGATTGATATAACCAAATTTACTTTGACATTATAATCAAAAGGAAAAACAATTTTCAAAAGAAAGAACCCCGGAAAGACTCTTTAGAATTCCATGACATTTCATGTGATGGTTGGATGTTCTCTAGGTTATGAGGTGAAAGCTCTATTGTGGGTACAGATCCCAGGTGATGCTGATGTGCTGGTTCCTGAACCACACATTGAGTGGAAAGGCTAAAACAGCACTGTGCAATTGATTTTCTGCAAAAATAGTAGGAATATTCTTTATCGGCACTGTTCAGTTCAGTAGCCACTGGCCACACTTGGCTATGAGTCCTTAAAATGTGGCCAGGGCAACTGAGGGACTAATCAGTTAATTAAAATTAAAATTTAAATAGCCATATGTGGCAAGTAGCTACTATATTGGTAGCACAATTCTAGAACTTGATTGCTAATCAAGTTCACAGCTTGGTACCTAAAGTGATAAGGAACTTTCTGCCTGACTCAGATCACTCCACTCACAGCATTATAATTTTAACCCAACTGGTAGTAAATCTGATCTGTAACTACAGAGAACAGGCACAGTAGGCAGAATAATCACCCCTCACCCCTGCAAAATAGCCACTTTCTAAATCCCAGGATGTATCAATATGTTATATTATGCAGCGAAGGGAAATTAAGGTTGAAAATGGAATTAAAATTGCTAATCAGCAGATAAAAAGACTATCCTGGATTATATATGCTGTGCCAATATAATCACAAGGGCCGTTAAAGAGGAGAAAAGAGGAAGAGGATGGTCAGAGGATGGCAGCAGGGACAGAGAAATGCTACATTTCTGACTTTGAAAATGGAGAAAAGGGGACATGAGCCAAGGAATGTGAGCAGCCTTTAGAAACCAGAAAAAAACAAGGAAATGGAGTAGCACCTAGAGCATCCAGCAGGAATGCAGCCTGGCTGACACTTTGATTTTAACCCATTAATACCCATGTCAGACTTCTAACGTCCAGCACTGTAAGATAAGAAATTTGTATTGTTCTAAGCTGCTAAGTTGTAGGTAATATGTTAGGGCAGCAATGGAAAATGAAGTACATAGTAAATGTCACCTCTTATCCAGAGGGAAATCTGGACAGCATTATTCTGTTGCCCTGATCGTTTTCTTCTCACTTTAAACCTCCCTGCGTTCTCCAACAACTGCTCAAATGTTATGGATCCATCTCCCCAAACCATTCTGATCGGTGTCCTTTGGACAGAAATCTGCTTGGCTGACATGGCACTTACAGCATGTCACCCAGCATGGGACACAAAGTTCCATCTGTAGGGACTATACACACTACCTGGACCTTATTTCTATCTATAAAGGCTAAGAATCTCTTAGCTTTGGGGGGAGACATGTTATAGAATAAACAGAGCTTTCAGTTAACCAACTCCCTCGCCCTCACACACTCTTATCTCACATGTAAAACAATACCTGCCCCAATTCTCTAGTAATATTTTGTCCATCATCTAGTGTGTAAAACGATTATGGGATTTGGATTCCAAGGTATCTGCTCTCTCTTTCAACTTTTTGTTTTCTACAAATTTGACTTTTGTCCTATTCATATCCTCATCCAGGTAATTAACAAAGCCCTGGAAGAGGGCAGGCATGAGGACAGGGCTCTGTGACACAACCTTCAGACTCCCTCTGGCTTCATTTACTCATTTCCTCGAAATAGAATGAGTACCCGCAGTTGGGTGACCAGTTGTCCCGACTTGCTTGAGGTGGAGGAGTTTTCTGGGATTAGGGACTTTCAGTGTTAAAACTGGGACAATCTTGGGCAAACAGGAGTCCTTGGCCACCTTACATTTCAGTGTGCCTCATTTTGTGTTGGGCACTAGAAAAGGAACCCAAAATAAAGTGCAGTCTCTGCTGTCAAGAATCTCACAAGCTAGAATCCAGTTTTCCCCAAACTTTCTTGAGATTTCCTTTTATGTTCTACTTTTCCCTGACAGCAAAGAAGACTGATTTAGTTTTACTCTCTGTAGTTTATGTTAAGAAAAAATAGATATGTCCAGGTTTTTCCTTTTCAAAGTATACCCACTTACCACTTGGGAATTATATTCAGCTCCTAGTTGCAGTAACAAGAAACTTCAAAATAGTGAAAAGTTATCTTTTTCTCATGTAACTAGAAATCTGAAAGAGGCTGCTTAGGGCTCTTATAATAGTTCCATGATGGAATCAGGGGTCCAGACTCTTTCTCTCTTTCAACCCAGCCATCTTTGCTTGTGTTTTTCTTCTCATGGTTATAAAGGGGGTGATCCATGTTTCTGTTTTAGGTAGGAAGACAGAATAGAGCAAGGGACAATTAGAGCATGCCAGCCAAAGAGAGGCTCCTATTAAGGACTTTTTTTTTCTCAATGCCCTACCCAACAAATTTCACTTGCATCTCATTGAGCAGAATTTAGTTGTTTAATGGATTTTACCTGCAAAAAGCCTGGGAGATACCTTTTTTTTTTAGCTGGACACATTGCTATCATCACCACCACCTCTCAATAATTAATTATATCATTGAGAAAGAAGGGGGAATTAGATATTGGGTATTCAGCTATCCAAAGCAGACTGTCTCTCTTAAAACTGTGACCCTGTTCCTCCTCATGAAATCTCTCCTGTCAAATGCCTTTTTGAAATCTATTTTTACAATGTCAATGAGATACTGCTAATCTACTATTGTAATTATAATTCTATCATCAAGATCTGTAGCCAACTCCAGCTAAACTAATGGAATTGCATGAATTTATAAATGACCGGAAACGGGATGGCTATCACTTAATATTTACAATCTAGAAACTAAAGTAACCAAATTATTTTTCACAGCTCATTTATTCTTTTTACATTCAGAGTTATATTATTTAAGGAAAACTGCAGCTATTAAACCAAAGTTATTATTAAGCATGTAAATATTTTAAATTACATATTTAAAGGGAATATAAAGACATTTTATTAGTCTGTTTTGAGTAATGTGTATCATATCATTAAAACAGAAATACTGTTTAAGACACTGCATTTCTTTGAGGTTAAGCTAGCACCATTCCCTTCAAATGTACCCAATAAAACAGGGACATTACCTGACCTTTCTGTGAAAGCTGAGTAGTTACTTGGTTATAAAGCATCAAGTAGATTAGCTAAAAGATGCAGTCATGGGCTTGTGCCATTTCAACACTTAACTAAAGATTTTTAAGTAGAGCTGTTTTAACTAAAAAGGTACTTGGTATGTGGAACCCATTGTTAAAATACACTTGTCATGCTTCAGTTGGAATAAAAGTGAAGTTGAGGAAGAGAACAATGAAGTATGGTTCCTGAACCTCTTGTTCCCACAGGTAAACAAACCCCTTATAATCTATACCTAATTTAAGTCATGCATTCAGGTAATGCATTACTGACGCTATTGGTACTAGTGATTATAACCATCTTTCATTTTGATGTGCCACGCATTGTGAGAGGAACGTTAATCCATTATCTCTAACCCACATGGCACATGTATGGCAGAGACATAATCTCCATTTTACAGTTAAGGAAACTAAAATCAGAAAAGTCATGTAACTTGCCCAATGCCATGATTCAAACTCATGTGCATGAGTCTCCAAAGCATAGCCTGTCTTTCCAGGACACTTTTCTGCCTTATTCACTGGTCCTGTGAGAGGCCTTCAGCCAACAGATTGTCTGAGTATTTGTTGTTTCTCTTTTAGAGCCTTAAAAAAGCACCAGACTTAGAGAAGGAAAAGCCAATTGAGAATCTTGACTCGATTTGCCTCTTACCAGCTGTGTGTGCCTGGATTTGTCTTTTCAGTTCTCTGAGCCTCAATGTCCTCAACTGCAATAGTAGTTGTAGAAATATCATAGAATATAGTAGAAATAGTATATCATAGAAATAGTAGAAATATCAATAGTAGTATCTACCATATAAAGTTGTTGATAGAATTAAAGAAGATAACATGTTTAAGACAGGGAAAATAGTAGTTACTCAATAAATATTGTTTGAATCACATACTTATCACTGCAGGGGGAAAAGAGAGGTAAAGAGATAGAACTAAAATTTACAGAGTTTATAATTAAATGACTTACATTTATGTAACTTATTAGGAAAGTCAACACAGTTGGAGGTTAATTTATTTGACTAACTTCTTAACTGTCTTTATGATATCAGTGAGGTCTAAAGGAATGGGATTTTGGAGAAATGAGTTTTATTAGGACAGTGTGGTATAATAGAAAAATCATAACCTTTAGAATTAGTGGGTGGGGGAACCAGGATTTGAACTTAGGATATGAACTTCAGTATGAAGTTCATAGGGTGGTGGGGCACCTGGTGGCAATATAGAAATGGTGACCTGGGATTTAAGGAGAATGTAGTTCTGAAAGACAGTATAAAGAAATACCAACTTTATAATATTGTTTAGAGGAGAGAGACTTAATGGATTAAGAGGCCAATCAAAGCTTGGGATCTCCAGAAGCAGGCATTTAGATGGAGTTTTGGATGCAAGCTATTTATTAGGGATCAACACCAGTGAAAGGAAAAGAGAATAAGCAGAAATGAGCAGAGGATGAAATTAAGCTGGGTTCAACTGGGTTCAAAATATTGGCAAATCCAACAAGTATGGCTTGTCAGATTGCCCCACGTGGAGCAGAAATGGCCAGGCCTTTCTACATCCCACAATGTAGAAGCATCCCTAGGAAAATTATATCTCATTTGAGGTACTTATTTACAGACCCTAAAAAAGTTAATCTGCCTGCTATTACAGCAAATCCTTCCTTGGAGTGGGACCTGGGTGGCATAGCTCAGTTTCAACCTCAAGACCATATTTAGTTCTGGACTTATGAGACCAGGAGGCCAAGAGCACTAATTTGGGATCATGAGATTAGATATGAGTTTTAGATGCTTCTCCATCATTCTACAGTCTCTGAACTTGAATGTGTCACTTGAAGATGTAATCCTTAACAGTTTCCCTGTCTATAGGGATTTGGCCTCCATGATCTCTGAATTTCATTTAGTCCCTAATACTCTGCAGTTCTATGGTTTTATTCATTTGTTTATTCAACATGCATTTACTGAAGGCTACTATACTGTGCCAGCCACTTCTGGGCATACCAGTGAAGACCATTGACAAAGCTCTGTGCCCTGGTTGAGTGGATATCCTAATGGTCTTAAAGTTCTCTTCATTATGAGAGAAAGCAATGAGGTAAGAAGCAAAATTCTTTAGTTAAATCACTATAACATTCCATAATACTGCTTCAAAGCAGAGGAATTTTGTATTGCAGGTGCCAGGGAAAATATATTATATTCTAAAAGTAATTTAACAACTTATTTACTGGGTCATATCGTAGCTTCCACACGCTGTTCAATCAGTAAGATATTCTTTCCACCTTTTTTCTATGAGAGCTAATAAAATTATTGACAATCTTTCCTTGCTGGCAAAGGCCAGGAAGAAAATTAAGGTCCAGAGGGAAGAAAATAAAATACATTTTCAGAAATTTGGACTGAAAACATGTCAATGCTCTTCTCAGTGATTCATCCAGAAAGTTATTAAAACCACAATCATAACACAATATATGGCAACAAGTGAAGAATATTTCACTTTATCTCATGTGTGCCTCAATATTACATTTTTCATTTCTGCTGTTGGGATGGGGGTGGATAGAAAACATTCCATGAACCTGTCATTTAACTACTGCATATTCCTTTTAAATTAGACCAACAATCCTATTTGTGCTAGTTAGTTGATTAAAAAGTTAGGTAAAGCCAAGATTATTTTTTGAGGGAAGGGGGGTCTTGATTTACTAGGATTTAATCACTCAACTTAAATGAATGTTAAATTAACAAATGGGTTTTTGACAGAATGATTGTAGTGTGTGATTCAACAATAATAAACTCCTTTTTTCAAAAAAAAGATAAAAGCTCATGACCTCAAGTTATGAACCAGATTTAGGAAAATCATTCTAGCATATTTCAACATCTTATTGAGTTTTTGTTTTCCTAGTTGGAGCAGAGGAGACAGCATGAACTCTGCCCAAATGTTGCTGCTGCTTCCTTGGTTCATGTCCCAGTGAAACTCATCTCATCCTCTGGGCCCTGAAGAACTTGATTCTGGCCCAGAAATGTGTCCTTCTCTGGCAGAAGCTCAGCTAGATCTGAGGCTGACTGGGTTTCCAGTCCTGTCCGTGATTAGTGGAATGCATCAAGATCACACATATGGAGGAATCCAATTCTAGAAATGGCAGACTGGGTAATCCAGACTGGCTTTCCTGCTGAGAATAACTAGCAAAGTTGAACAAGAAAAATCCACTTGAAGGTATTAAACAGCTACTAAAACAGTGAAGAACTACAGAGCCAAGAGCCCAGAGAAGAAGAAAACCCAGAGAGGTGAGCCAGGCAGGAGGCAGCTTGTGCCTAGAAATGTGTGTGAGTCCCTGGGAGACTGAGATGTGGATAAGAGCATCAGGAAGTATCACACAGGGCAGGTGGATCAGAAGTGAATTTCAGGTTCCACATAGGAGTGGAGGCCTGAGAGAAACACCCAGAATCATGGTTGGGACCAAAAAGGGCTATCACCCAAGACAGAACCATAAATAGAAGTCCATAGTCCATAGAGAGTAAAGACCAGCATGGAATGTGTTCCATCTCTGATTGCATGAGGTAATGTGAGAGACTGCCAATGCCTTTCTTCTCCTTCCAGAAACAAACTCATACTACAGAAGACACAGTGCAGGCTTCTATTTATATGAAGTCCCAAACAGGCACCACTCATTTATGGTATAGGAAGTCAGCACGATTGCCTTGGAGGACGAGCAAGGCTGGTGATTGGAAGAGGAATTGAGGCACTTCTGGGGAGCTGATTAGTTTCTATTTCTTAATTTGGATGGTGTTTACATGAGACTAAGAATTTTGTGATAGTTCTCCAAGCTTCCAGATCTCACTGACACCACAATGAGTCTATCCAGTCGAGTAGATGAAGTTCCCTGCAAACTACTCCTACTTAGACTAGCTTTGTGCAGTTTCCACCTTGCTGTCCTGTGAAGATGAGCAGGACATCTCATCTGCCTTGCCCATGAGCTTAGAGCTTCTCAGACTTCCCCTGACACCAAGAGGTGCTATTCCTTTCTCTGTTAGGCAGAGTGCAAACCAACTCCCCAAAGCTGTTCCTGTGCCCGTCTCCCAGCTAGGGCTGCTATATTTAGCAACTAAAATTCTAAGATGCACAATTAAATTTAAATTTCAGATAAACAACTAATAATGCTATAATGTGCCCCAAATTTACATAGGGGACATATCTATGCCCCCCCCCAAATTATTTATCTTAAATTTAACTGGGCATCCTGTATTTTCTCTGATGACCCTACTCCCAGCCCATTTCCTTTGCTCTTTGGATGGAGGGAGGTGAGGCTAAGAGGGAGGAACAATAAAGCATCTGCTAAAGGAAGCACACACCACTTTAACTGTTTTTTTTTCTCTTTCTGCTATATTGAATTAAACATTAGTTTTAACGAACATGCAAGAAAATGTGAATACGATTTTAAGATCCAAAACCAGTGACATGTGCTTCCATTAGCATTATGATCCAACATAGCAGAAATTCTCTAACTCCAAAAGTAGAGAGGGCTGCTTATATTTTTCTCCTTTTTTCAAAGACGGGCAAGATCCCCTTGTGGTCTGGCCTGAGTTGTCAAATATAGTAACCACTAGCCACTTGTGGCTATTTAAATTTAAATTAATTAAAGTTCAACTAAATTAAAAAGTCCTTAGTCTCACCAGCTACACTTCAAGCACTCAGTAGCCACATGTGTCTAATGCTACTCTGTTAGACAGTGTTAATTAGAAAACATTTCTATTAATGCAGGACATCCTATCGGACAGCACTGCTCTAGATTATCTATCTTATTAACATCTGATTATGGAGACAGAAGTGACAAGTGGGGTGTCAAGCACTGTGTTTTTGAGGCTGCCCAGGGAAGAGGTTTTCCCATTGAGCAGCACCTAGCTTCACCTGGCATCTTTTCTTGGGGCTTTCTTTTATTGTCTGCAGTGGCAAAACTGTGTCTAGATTTTACACATATCAGAAGCATTTTTCACTGAGGTTTCCTTGGGAACTCACACATATATTACCAAATTACAGTTCTTGGTCTGAGACTTCTGGAGAGGTGGAAAGGTCTCTGGGGTGGGAATCAAGAGGTGAGGGTTCTAGTAGCTTCTCTCCCATTGTCCATCCTGAAACCTGGATCAAGGCACTTCCCTCTCTGGGTTTCATATTTCCTTCCATAAAGGCACATTTTGTTCTCATTAAAATAAAACTCAAAACTGAAACTTGAAAAAACTAATATTATCATCTCCAGAGTGAAATTCAATCTAAGTGATTTTTTTCATTGTGTGATTACCTCTGAAAACACCAAGTCTCTCCCAGTGTGAATTTCCCAAAAGTAAAGCAATATTCACTCCTCGGAAGAGTAATGGCCTCAGAATTCAAAAACTGGGCCTGATACTTCCAGATTTGGATTTTGGTTTATTATTTCAGTCTGGCCTGAGTGTCCTGGAAAAGAGCCTGGAATTGAAATGTGAAGGCATTGATTTAAACCTGACTCTGAAATATTAAATACAATTACTTAACCACTTTAGACTTCAGTTTCCTCTTTAGTAAAACAGAGGTAATAACAGCAGTATCATATATTTATTAAGATGATTAGATTAGGTAACATGGTGAGAATGCTAATGGGAATAAAGCAGTAGAAAATATTAATAAATAGAATATGTTATTGATAATGATTTTTCCTCTTTTTTGTGCAATAGAAAAAAAAGATAAAATAGTATTGATTCCATTAATTTCAATTCAGCTATAAGTGCTGCCCAATATCAAGTATTATTTACTATCTAATTAGGAAAACACTTTTATATTTTTAAAATATTGTACTTAATATTGACCAGAAAGGTACACAGTATCTCTTTGTTTATCCACTAATGTACTCTGTTGATGAAAATTTGTCACCTTCTAAAAATTTCTCAGATAAATATTTCAGTTATCAATTGCAAAATAAACTATCCACAAACTTAGCAGCTTAAAACAACAATTTATTATTATTTATCACCATTATATATGTTAGTTATCTCAACTGGAAGGTTCCCACTTTGGGTATCTCATTGTCTTGCAGTCAGCTGTGGTTATAGTCAGCTGAAAGTTCAACTGGGTTGAAATGTTATTTAAAAAGACCAGAACCTGAGAGTAGTTAAAGAAGTAAAAACAGATTTTTTATTAAGAAACTATTGCAATGGGGAAAAGAAACCTTGGTAGAGAATTAGATTCAATTCCGAACACTACAAGAACAAGTGTGGATTTGTAGTAAATTGTGGGACCTGGGTGAGGGGAAATTACTAGGATGTTACTGGAAAATTACTAAGAGAGGACATCAAGAATAGAAGGAATTCTTGCTAAACTGACCAAACAGGATTCTTTCTGAGGGCAGACCAGAGCGATCAGATATCAAGAGTATGGAATGAGGAATTTGATTAGATATCAAGAGTGATCAGATATCAGGGCAGGGGGAGGAGGATTCTCTCCAAACTGACTTTGCAGTATTCTTGCTAATACTGGGTTATGCAGGTCTGGCAAGGATGAGGCCAAGGCTGAAGGCTGACCTGGAAGAGGACTCTGAAGAGCTTGACTAATGTTTGGTTAAGGAGAGTCTTTGCCAATGTCCCAGATGGGTCACTTGAATGACTGTCAGTTTGTGATGATTGTCGGCTGGGAGTCCAACAGGGGCAGTTAAATCACCAAAAGTGGCTTCTCCAGGTGGCTTGAGCTTCTCACAGCATGCTGTCTGGGTTCTAAGAGAGAGTGTCCAAAGATCAATCATTCCAAGAGACTTGGGCAGAAGCTGCAAGTTTTCTTATGATCTGGCCTCAGAAGTCTTAGAAAGTCATATCCAACGCATGTTACTGGTCAACAAGTCATTAGGATCAGCCTAGATTCAAGAGGAAGGAAATTATCCTCTTCACCTCTTGAAGTGAGGAACAGAGGGAAAGAACTAATGCCAGTCATCTTTGGAGACTATCACGATATCCACACTTCAGCTTGTACACTGTCCAGTGACTTCTACACCCTAGTGTCTGAAACTTCAGAAACAGAAGGCAGAGGAAACTCAAACAGTTCACCTATATCCATACAACTTAACAGGAAGTATTCTAAAAATCATGTTTCTTTTGGTAAATGGGTATGGATGTTCCAATGAGAGCTAAACAAAGTTGAAAATATGATAAAGCTGCTCACTACATCAGAAACATACCTCCCACATCTCTGACCAGAGTTTGAAATATATCTAGTTAGTTCAGAGAAACACCCAAATACATGTCAAAAACATCTCATTCCTTGCCGCTACATAGAATTAAGCAACAGATGCTTTTATAATTTTAAATGTATGTATCCCTTAGTAACATTGCCAGATAAAATGCACTATGTCCACTTAAATTTGAATTTCAAATAAATAACAAATATTGTTTTAGAATAAGTATATTCCAGTTATTGCATGGAACATGCTTATGCTAAAAATAATTTACTGTTTTTATGAAATTCAAATTTAACTGGGCATCCTGTACTTGTATTTGCTAAATCTGCAACACTATCCCCAAATAATATTATGTTTTTTTCAGACATTTTCCTCAAGTATATCAAGTGAAGAATAACTTTTACATTTAGTTTCGAAATTACAGTATTTTACTAAATCCCCAGTATAATTTAATCCTTCCCTGCATCTAGGTAATCTATACCTAACTAAAAATAATCAAGGGCAAATTGATTATGAGCTTCCTGTAGGAATGAGGCCAGGCAGATAGATATCAAGGATACACGGAACGCTTTCTTAAAGACATTGAGATAAATGTTATTTAACGTTTCCCAGTAACTTTAGCATCATGACACATTTGCAGAATTAGTAAAGACTTTTTTCCCGTTGGCAACCATAAATTCCACCTTGTTACAATTAATGTTATTTTCTTCTCTTTTGGGTAGAGATGAAAACAGCTGGTCACCACATGAAAATACTTCATCTATTTAAAGGCAAATGTTATCTCTGAGCTTTCTCTTTTTTGGGCCAAATTATGTCTGCTCATTTATCTTCTTTGGTTCTAGTTCCAACCCTTTTATCATTTCTGTTTTTCTCTTCTGGCACCCGGTAAATTTTCCACATTTCTAAAACTATACAGATTGAAATGAGATTTTATAATTTAAAAAGACCTTAGTAATAAATATAACCATACATATTGATTTGTTTATGTAATTCTGATCTTTAAATATACTATTTTAAATGCATAAATTATACTTAAAATGCATTGACCAAATATAGCTAAAAGCCAATAGATAAACTAAAGTGGAATTCTATAAAAGTCAAATAATACCAAAGAAGTCAGTAAAAGAGAAACAGGGGAACAAAAGACAGAAGTAATGACTGAAAATAAATAATAAGCCACCTAAAATAATAAGATAAAAGAAGGTCTAAATCCAACCATAGCAATAATTACATAAATATTAATATACTAACACTCCAATTAAAAGGTAGAGACACTCAGAATGAATCATAAAGCAAGACTCAACTAGATGATGTCTATAAGAGATACTCTTTAATATAAAGATACCGGTAGGTTGAATAAATGGATGGAAAGTCTATATATAGTCTATACTATACATGCTATACAGCATGAAAACAGAAAGTATAAGAAGGCTGGAGGGGCTATTTTAATATCGGAAAAAAGACTTCAAGACAAATATATAAGCTATAAAGAGGAATATTTCATAATGATAAAAGGGTAAATTCTTCTCAAGACCTAAAAAATTTAAATGTGTTAGCACTTAAAAACACACTTCCTATATATGAAACAAAAATTGACAAATTAAAGAGATAAGTAGACAATTCTGTGACGAAAGTAGGAGACTTTAACACCAATTGTTCAACAATTTATAGGATTAGTAGACCAAAAAAATCCTGTAAAAATAGAGGATCTAAACAACACTGTCAACAATCTTGACCTTATTGATATTTACAGAACACTACACTCAACCATAGAAGAATACACATCCTTTGTACTTTCACCAATGTAGACCATATGCTGGGTCATAAAATCAGTCTCAATAAATTTAAAAGAACTGAAATCATGTGGAGATTATCCTCTGACAACATGATTAAGTTAACATGCATAGACATTGTCTTTCAGAAACTTTGGTTATCATTCACATTTTCCCACTTTTATTAACACAGTTTACATTTTCCTCTGGGTACAACCATCTGCTTATTTGGGCATTTCTTCAATGAACCCAGGCTCATTAATACTTTCAGGTATCTTCCTATGGGACACTCCCTTCTATTTGAATGTTCTTTATAAATTGAAGAATACAACTTGCTTGATAGTGCACAGTCAATATGCATGAACTGGCATAAAAGAAAACACCAACAGTCTCTTAAATTGCAGCTCCAATGTCCTGTCTCGGACCACATCAAACTCTGCAGCATTTGGTACATGGAAGCATCATTTTCTTGGACACTCTTACCCTTGACCATGGCTTTCATAACACAGTGTTACCTATGGTCTCTAACCAACCTTCCCTCTCTACCTCATGGATCCCCACCCCCTGATTCTCTCCTTGGAACTCTTCTCCCTGTGTATTTCCCCAAAAGGATCTCTTCATCCCTGTACCTTCCACCCTATTTATGCAGATCAATTTCATTTTTACATTTAGTTCCAATCTTCTTCTTGAGCTTCCAGTTCATAAACCCCATGTGGCTGTGTTGTGCATATACACCCTACACTATAATTCCATATGTGGAAGAAATAATTATATTTCTAGATTTCTCTTCGTTAAGTTGCCTGAAGCTTACTCTGAGTACCCAGGCCTGTGGGAAATCAATCTCAGTCGTTATTGCCATTTCTTGCTCCATGAAGATAAGGCACAGTCCCAAATCATCTGGAAGCCTTTCCAGTCATCTCTCGTAAGGCTTTTGAATGCCATTTGAATGTGAGATGCCTTTTGAATGCCCTCTGTCTCAGATCAGAGGTTTCATCAAGTAGAGGTGCATTACTGTTTACAGACTACATACACTTGGGGCAGAATAATATTTAGTAAATCTAGATACCCCACCCCCAGTCTAGGTCCTACTTCCTCAGGCAAATCTTGTCCTCCACCCCAAAGTGCTGACAGATAGCAGCTCTAGATCTCCAACTCTCTGCACAATCCATAAACCTTCAACTTCTTCCAAGTGTGAGGAACAAAATCATTTATCTTCTTTTCTTGACCTCGAAAACACTTAATCCCTCTATTTGTTCTTTCTCTGGGACAGTCAGCATTACCTCTTCAATAAACTTGGGCTTTGTACAATAAAGAACGTGTAAGAGTTTTTGAGCAGTATTTGATTTCTGCTGGACAAAAAAAAATTTCTGGGGCAAGGAAATGCTGAAGTTTGTCTGTTTGCTAGAACAAGAAAGTGAGGAAAATACATGGTGGGCACTTATAGATTAAGATCTCAACAAATTATAGAGTGCTTTCTTGATGACTTCTCCTACCATAAGCATTTATAGACAATTCACTTTGTGCCAGATATCTAATTTATTCATCACACCCTTCTTCTGTAACATAGACATACTTCTATCCTTTTACATCATCATTTTTTTCAGCTAACATTTATTGTGCATCTCCTGTGTGTTAAAAATTTTATAAGAAGTAACTAATTTCATGCCTGCAACAACCTTATGTCAGAATTGCTATTATTATCCTTATTTTGAGATGGAGACACTTAAGTTTAGAAAGACTAAGCCACATACACAAGCAGTAAATAGCAGAGTTAGGGTTTTAAATTCAAGATGATTAACACCAGCAACATCTCTCTTAACTCTTAACCACCATGCAATATTGCCCTTCTCCTTCATATGTTACATATGTTTTAATGTATGTCCAGAATTGACCTGAAAACAATTCTTTTTCCTGTTTCCCTGTTTCTGTTATTGATACCACTAATTCTAGGTTCTTGGAGTTCCCACTCTGAAATTATGTTTGACTTCTCTTGCTCCATCCAGATTCAGTCTTAGAAGTGCTACCTGAACCATATCTCTTCAATTTTTCCTCTTCTCCATTTTTTTCAGATTCTTATGATATTTTTATTCAACTGTTCTAATATCTTCCAAATGCTTTCTGGGTTTCTCATCTCTCCTTTCTCTAGTTCATCCTACATACTGTGCAAAGGAATCCTCACTAAGACACACATCCAGTTACTACCCCATTGTCAACTAAACTTGTTCTACATGTTTTGTTCTAGATATCAAGTCCCTGCAGTACTTCTGAGCCTGCTTTTCCATTCTGATCTCTTGCATTATCCTCTACCCACTTATTTCATGTCACGGTGAATGTTGGCTATTAACAATTTCCTGAGTAGAATCTTCAGCCCCTCTTCATTCTTTGCTTGTGTACCTGTTATTTTCTCTCTTGGGAATACCCAAGTATCCATTCTCTCTCCAAGGATCATATTAAATCCCCGTAACCTACTTCAGAAAAAAGTTTTTGGAAAAGATCGCTGGTGCTCGCCTATGTCCAGTGCTCCTTTCTTTCCTGGACACACAGAAACACTATATTCACCAGCTTTTTGCAGTTAAACAGCCACACGACTAGTTCCAGCCAGCAAAATGTAGGTGGAAATAAGATCCCACATGCTGTGCGGTGCTGCCAAAAAAAATGTTTTTAAATAACAATAGAATAAAATAAATTTAAAAAAAAATCAAGGCAGATGTAATGAATCATAATTCTCTTTTAAAAGTCTGACTAAGAGGACTTCCCTGGCGGTCTGTGGTTAAGATTCTAGGCTTTCACTGCCGAGGGCCCAGGTTCGATGCCTGGTCGGGGAACTAAGATCCCACAAGCCATGTGGCCATAAGTAAACACAACTTTCTAAATCCCCCTTTTCCAAGTATAATTTTCTCTCCTTTAAATCCAGAAATTTACTTAAAGTTTTCTCACGGCAAGTCTTATGCCATGTATGATAGTTATTTGTTTAGTTATCTAATCCTCTATATGAATAAGTAAGTCCCTATTGGTCAAAAGGCTGTCTCTTAATCACTTTTTATTGAATTCCTACTATTTGAGAGGCACTAAGCTATGGTGTCAGTGATTCAGTGTCCATTATATGAATAATAGTACACACTTAATGAGTGCTTCTTAAATTGAAAATAACATGATATTTGGAATAAGAGAAAGAGGATCCATAATTCATTCAGGTAAAGTCATACTCTCAGCAAATTAAAAGAAACATTGCCTATTTCTCCTTAAGGCTGTGATTTATATTCAACAAAACCAAATTACAGAAGTATCACAATTTTAGATATAAAAATATTTGACACTATAGATTTTGCATACTATCAAACTCCTGGAACTCTACAATGTCAAAATCTTTCTTTTACTCTCTAGAATTTAACTCATAATCCTCAGTATAATTATCATCTCAGGTGGCATGTACATAATTAGATAGCAAAGGCAGAATTAGACAATGAACAAGAGATAATAAAAGGAACAAAATCACCCTCTAGTTTGATTGAGATCTCTATGCGAGCAAAATGTGTATGTGATATTCTCTTAAATGGCTCGAGTGAGATTGATTTCACTCATTTCTGCCTTTTCACAGAGTTAGGTGTATTGGGTATGGTTCAGGGCAGAATCTAATAGAATTTGTGACATGCCAATTCAATCACCTACTGCTGTAGTTGTAAACATTCATCCATTTTGAATTGCCCAGAATTTATTTAGCTGTTAATAAGAGATCAATAAACCAATAAATATTTATTGAGCACTTGCTATGTCAAATCTGTACAGGAACATTGGCTCCAGGCAATTAAAAGGAATTGGTGAATTACTAGTCCTTGAAGAAAAGGCCATAAAGTATTGAAATAACCTGATAGACAATTTTCGAGGGGAAAAGAAAATTCTGTTGAGAGATGAGAACACAGTGTCCATAGAAGTTCATTGAGATATATCTTCTGTTAAGAAAAAAACTCTCCACACTGAAGTGTCAAGATGATCTGTTACCCCAGGAATGAATCAGAAATTAAGGCAAAGACCATAAATAATTAAATATAATGTATGTCTATAAGGCTCTTAAAAAAAAAAAAAGAAGTAGAAGTAGAGTGTTTGATTCAGGTCCTTGAGAATCAGGAGGCAGGTTGTTTCCACCTGCTGACTCACTGAGGGACACTGGGCAACTCAATTTGCCGATTCTGGGTGTATTATGTTCTCTGTTGAAAGGCATGGAAACAAACTCTGGAGTCTCTTAAGAAAAACAATAAATTTAGTGGAAGGATACTGACTACCTCTAGAATCAAGAAGAATATTGAGCCAACAGGGTTTAAGAGGAAGAGGACTTGGGGGTAACTGCCAGGGTCACAGGAGCAGGAACTCAGGGGCAGTGTCTCTAGAACTCTGACGTGAAAGGGCTTGGTCACAACCAGCTTCCATCCTCCTATCACCCTGGAATGAAGACCCTTTTCAGCCTCACTTGGGTCTAGGTTTGAGCTGGTAAGGTACCCATTTGGCATTCCTCTGGATATTCTGGTTACCAAAGAAGGACAAAAGGGGAATAATATTGGACTCCCTAAAACCATACTGAGCCCCAATTTTCTCATCTCCTTTAGCAATGAGTCTAGACTAGAAGAGCTCTTGGATCCCTTAAAACTTTCATATTACTTGATTTCTTTCATTAAAGACAGAAAGTTCCATACACCTAAGATCTATTTTAGGAGGTACATTAATCAATGGCAATTGAAAGAAATACCCAGATTTGAAAGAACCAAAAAGACACATACTACCCATCGTAATTTGTTTGTCAATAATTAGTTGTGTGATCATGGGTAAACCCCGTAAGAATTTCAGTGTTCAACTGAAGTACAAATATCCTAAATAGATTGATATGAAGCCCATTACTCATCTAAGATTCTACATCAAATCGATATAGCCTTAACCATAAACACCTGACTTCCTATAGGGTAGTCTAGAATAAACATTTTGCATCCTAAGTTATCTTCTGTTTTGATCCCAGATTTTAAGCACTTCTACTTAAACTACTGGTAAAAACTCTCTAACATTAGACCACTTTTCCTAATAAAATGAGGGATTAATTGCTTCTGCAGGCAAGGGCTATAATCCACACACAAGCAGAGGTTTTAAATTCAAATGGTTTTTATGAGAACACAGCTCTAGATAGACCATGCAGCCTTAAGTATGTGACAGCTAAAAATAGCAGTAAGTGCACAAGGGCAGAGGTTTGATGTTTGGAGGTAAAACATCAGAATGTATTTTGAACTGAATAATGCCATCTGTTCTACATCAAACAACCATAAAAGACAACATTTTGATGTTTTTATGCTGTGTTCACTCACCTTTCCTCTTCAAACCATCTCAATTACAATGTTCCTTCCAGAAGCAGGGATTGTTCCTCCCCTCAATTCTGCCAGGCCTATTTTAGGCTCTGCCTTTCAGTGTGAAATTATCTGGCTGCTTGTGTACCCAAGGATCATCTACTGGGTTTGAAATTAGCCTTCAGAATAGTGCTTTATACTTTTATTTTTTTTAAGATAATAGATGATGTTCATTTTTGTGATTGCAAAGCACATACTCATAGGAAATTTGGAAAGTAAGGAAAAACAGATCATCTCCAGTATTAAATACTATTTATAAAGATATTCCCTTCTACTAGTGGATGTGTGTGTGTGTGTGGTGTGTAACATTTAAAAGTTGAATCATACAGAAAGTAGTCTTTATGTTTTTAATGGCTGTATGGTACTCCTCCCTAGGGATTATTTACTAGTTTTCAAACTGTTTTGGAAGACTCTTCTCAACAGTAAAAAATTGATAAAAACAAGCATTATTTCTAAAACATGAGCTGAATACATATTGAAATTAATAACGCAGCTTATTAAAATCTTTCCATACTCCTCAGTTTTTCAGTCTCCACCTAAAAAGACTCAATGTCTTTTCTGCTGATAAAATCTATGCTGAAGATTGGCCAACTCTTACTGTAAAAAACCAAAGAAAAGGAAAACATAAGTATTTCTTATAATTTATTTAGTCAACTGCCATTGGATGATAAGTTAACATTTTAAATGGGTTTTATACAATGATCTGGTTAGAACTAAAAATGCTGGTATATCTACCATTACACATCAAGCTTAAACTACTTACAGATGCTTATATAAGAGACAAAAAGGAAAAGGAAAAATAATTTCTGATCCTGAGAATTAGGAGAAGGGCACAAACACACACATGCAACACACGCACACACACACATTAGCAACAGAATTAACTCAACAAGACCTTCAAGGAATGAAGATCAATATGTGATTATTTCTGCCCAGAGGTATATACTAAAGCCATGAGTGATATTTGTATTAACAGACTAATTATTAATCTTTTACTATAGACGTCTTTAAAGTCTTTACCTCCTCCTACTACTTCTGAAAAGGGTTATCGGTTCCTTTATTTGGCTACAAGGATAAATGAGAGATTTGGGCAGAGTTTTGAAGAAGTGGTTGGAAAACGGGATTTTGGTGAGGTTTTACTTTGGATTGTGTGCTGTAATTTTCTTCTACCTTTGCTTCCCACCTAAACCAGATCTTTAGTAAAGATCTACATTATAACTAAAAGCTTTTGGATTCCAGTAGTTTTTCTTAGGGATGCATTGATGTACTGAATTGACTCTGATGCAAGAGTAAGTGCTCTCTGAACAATACTTTTTTGAAATTTGGATGGTTAAGAATTTCCAGTAAATGTGTAATTCTGTCCCTGAGGAATGGTGCAGTAAAGTATAAACAGAAAACAGAAGTAAAAATCACAGAATGAGCAGTTAGAAAATTGAAAAGCCAGTGTCTTTGGGTACATCACTTAAACTCTTTGCTTCAGATTTATTATCTGTAAAATGGGGGAAATAATCTTTGAAACTTATTTACCCTGATTTTTTTGTGAGTACTCAATGGGAGAATATTTTTAATTGCTTTGTAGACTAGTGAGTGAGTGCCTCATAGTGTAAATGTTTATAACTGTTTATAATGAAGACTATCTGTTATTAGTATTTCCCAGTTGGGATCCCTTTGCTTCTCTGATAGTCTATCACTAATATCTCTTTTAAAGTCTGCTGCTCATAAATTGGACCAGAGATGTCTTGAATAAATATCCTGTGTTGGCAACCCTGTTTCTCCTCATTCACACTCTGTCCATCTCCACCCTACTCCACGTCCAGCGCCCAGGGAGATTGACCCAATTGGACTGTATCAATGGGTTCGCTGTCTCCTCTTCAACTCCTCTGCTTTCTGGAGGCACTGGCAGAAGACCAGAGGGTGGAAGGAGAATGAGGGGACAGTATTCATTCCCTGCTTTCCTCTGGCTGGTTATCGTGGGCTGACTGTGTCTCTTCTTCAGAGAACAGGTCCTGTCTGGGGGCCTCTCCATACAGCTGCTCTTTCCAGGGTCCGGTCACTGCTTCTTCCATTTGCCCCTTCAGACCTAGTGGTGTTTGCTGCTCCTCACTTTAACCAGCCCCGAGGCACTTCACTGTCCCTTGTTTCCTTAAATCTTGTCCATGCCTTTGTAAATAGTCCCTTTATTAAATCTCTTCAAATTACTCCATTTAAATGTGCCATCTGTGTTTCTTCCCAAACCCCAATTGGTACAGGTCTCACCACCAAATATATTTATATCTTCACCTGTTTTTCTCCCTTAATCTTTCATCATCAATTCCTCCAACCAGAGTCTATATTGTTTTCCAGCCAGTGTTCCGGTTTTAGTTTCCAAAAAAGACAATTTTATTTTGTAATGGGGAAGTTTATGCTTTTCTTCTGTATTACACAGAAGTATACAAGTGAAAAGCTATAAAGGTAGAACCTCAAATATGAAACATTACACAAATGCAAGTGATTGAAAGTTTCCCCAAAACATATAACCATATCCCTCCTATTACTTCACCATATCCACTCTCACTAGTACAATCACACACACACACACACACACACACACACACACACACACACACACACCTGATTCGAAGTAGGTGACACAGGCCCAGAACAGTGGCCTCACTAAGTTGCAACCTTGGTTTTTAAGGAGTAGATATGTCTGCTGCCTACCCAACTCTTCCAAATGCTCAGGAAACAAGGAGAAGAACCCTGCCAACCTAGTATGCAAATACACAGTCAGGAGTATGCAGAGAGGAGTGTACAAGATAGGAAGAAAGTGGTGGATACCACTTGTTTGTGGCTATACATGGAACACCTCCCAGAAATTTCCAGAAATAGCTAGATAGAATGATTTTGGTTTTTTAGGGTTCTGGATTGTCTGCAAAAGTAGAAGAGCATTAACACTATAAAAATATCACCTTTCCAAAGAACTGGGAAAACAAAAGTTATATAAGTTTGAGATGGCAGAGGAAAAATAATGAGAACAAAAGAAGCATATCATGATCCCTCAATACCAACGAACCTTCAGAAAGGAAGTGGGGAAAACTGCTCTGTGATAGTTACTGAAATGGTCAGGACCCTCTCCAGAGTATGATATGGTAGGAGAGAAGGGCACATGTTTTCTCCAAAGCTCGCTAATGAATCATGTTTAGGTTTAGGATACCCTGGTCAGACTCTCTGGCTGATTTAATGATGAGTCTATTGCTATTTAATGTTTTCATTACATTTTTAAGGAGTACAAAAGTTCATCCTTTTGAAAAGGCCAAGGGTGCACAGAATGCCTACAACACAATTACGAAAAGGACAAAATGGGAATATTTTCAAAGCCATAGAGAGAAAATACGTTAACAAAGATTTCAAATTGTTCTACTAAAACTCCAGGACATAATTTTCTCAGTTAACAGATGAATAGAAGACTGATTACCATCAATCTCTCTTCTACCTGGTAAATGGGGATAAAAAACTGAAATGATCTTCCAACTACCAAAACAGGAAAAAGCCCCAACCAATAAACAGACGTCATATAAAATGTCAGGGTGATTGAGAATGAGAACAAGCATCCGCTTCCATACTCAGAAGTTAAAGCCAGTTACTTAACTCATCATAATGTTCTCAAAATACTTGAGTTTCTTCAGCCCATGTGTATCCCACGTTGCTTCACTCTATCTACGTGGATACTCTGTATTGTGTATTGTACTCTGATGGGAGTTGAATCACCTGTCACTACTTACTGTTGACTTCAGCCAAACATCCTTATCTCTAAGCCCATCTCAACACATCCCTAAATAGAAAGTCTCGGTACCATAAATTCCACCTTCAAGCACTGATACCTTGGGCTAAGGACTGTCCCTTCAGGAGTTCTCAATTCAACTGCCCAGTGAAGCCCAGGGCAGCATTTTTTTTCTTTTTTGTGATACACGGGCCTCTCACTGTTGTGGCCTCTCCCATTGCAGAGCACAGGCTCCGGACGCGCAGGCTCAGAGGCCATGGCTCACGGGCCCAGCCGCTCCACTGCATATGGGATCTTCCCGGACCGGGGCACGAACCCATGTACCCTGCATCGGCAGGCGGACTCTCAACCCCTGCGCAGGGCAGCATTTTGTTCTACAAAATCGTTGATATAAGTTAATGAAAGAACTGGAGCTCCACAACTTTCTTTCTCTCCAAGCCCTCATCTCTACTGCCTTACCTACTCAGAACTCCTAGGGCTTACAGCTTGAAAATCACTTCTCTAAGCCACTAAAGTATTGATTTCTCACATTGTCCAAAGACATGAGGCTAAAATACAACAGATAAATGCATTAGGAATTAGAGATAGAGAAATAGGGAGAAATATCCAGAAGAAAATAAAACTCATGTTTTTGCTTTCCTAATACACGCCAAGTATCATGTTACTCACTTTATATACATAATCTCATTTATTCTTACCCTCATCAGGCAGGGATTTTTATCTTCATTTTCCAGGTAAAGGAAACAAACTCAGGAGATTTGGGTAAATAACCCAAAAGGCTACGGCTGGTAACTAAACACAAGAAGTTGAGCCCAGGTCTATATCCCAAAGACTCTGTTTTCTCCATAAAGCCCTCCAGTTTCCCAAAGACTTTGCTATTACTTCTGAAGATTTAAAAAAATAAATAAATAAAATACTAGTTTCAGGTCAGAGAATATTCTTATCGATTCATTAAGATAGTTAACTTAAAGCGAAAATTTTTAGTTTAAATTTGTATAAGACTTTATAAAAACAGTTCATTTTGGCTTATAATTAGTTCTTTCAAAAAATAATACTTTAATTTAGAACTCAATGTGTTGGTTGTAGTTTAAGAAACAGGGTGCCAGGTCAAGAGTCAGATCTGGATCCTGGATCTCAGTCTATCATGTGCAGGTTGTATGATATCAGATAAGTAACTAGCTTCCCTAAACCTTAGTTTGGTGTATGAAAAATGAGGAGTTGGACCACACTGGAAGAATTTCTTGAAGCTGACTGACCCTGATGCATGGCTGTATGAGAAGTGGGAGCCGCAGCACTGCTTCAGAAATCCAGTAAATGACTTTGAAAAAATCCAATGCTTGTTTAGGATAACATCAGAAAGGCCAATGCAATGGTGTATGGACAAGAATTAATTTATCTTGCTAGCCTTTTAAATGTATCTAGTAGAATATAAATCCCATATTAATTTGATGTATAGCATCATCTGTTTTTAAATACATGAAAAAGTTTTTCATTAAAAGGCAGAAATATGGTATGGTCCCTTTATAGCTTTGACTCCTACTCCCATTCTACTTCCCATAAAGAATCTTATCCCAAATAAATATATTTTGTGCTTAGAAATATTTTATTGATCATTATATAAATTTCCTCTGTAATAACAATATGTATATAAGTGAAATTTATTTTTTCCAAAGGTTCTTTCTAAGGTTCTGTGTGTTAAATTTTTTTCTTCTGGATTGAATTGTCATTACAACTACTAGAAATACACAATTAACCAAAACAACATGATCACATCATAAAATCTGATTTTTTTAAACATAAATTTTTACTCAAAATGCATTTACATGAATGATACATATATATGAGGTTTTTTCCTAATTAGCTCATGTATCTGTGAATGAGAATTGCTTAATTATAGAATAAATTGTAGCCCAGCATCAATATTATTTCTATTTTTCATTTTTAGGAATGCAAGCCCTGAGAAATATTGTTCTCAAAAATATGTAGCTGAGAATGGAAGTTTCATTAGAACAATTTCATCCAACTCTTTAAACCCCATTATAGTTCCATGCTAAAAATCACACAGTGATATCTCATCAAAAATTGCTTTTATGTTCAATTAATTGGCAACTCAGATCCCTCCTTCAAGTTTGTTGAAATAGTTTAAAAATTGGGAACAATCTTACTTACAAAATTATTTGTTATCCATCTTTGGAGTAATTTCTCAGTTTACCATAGAAGGTTTACTAAGCTCTGTAAAATGACTATTAAATGTACTCATGACTAGGAGTGATACCCAAATATTAGCTTATAGTAAGATATGTAGTCAACCAGTCAATTGGACTAGATGCAGGCCTCAGTGCTAGAGCAGGGCCTTACAGACACCTAATTGTGTAGGGTATTAACCTTACGGTTGCTGGATCATGAAGAAGTCTTACAGGTCTCAGGTCCCAGGGGAGGGCTGGGGTAGGTCCACTCTAGGATTCAGAGAGGTAAATATTTATCAACCAATTTGAAAGTACGTCAATATTTTAACAAAAGAATGACTTCCTGTTATGCTTTCCTTCAAGAACTGTTTATTACAATTTCATAATTGTTTATTACTCAAACAACTGTTTATTACTCAGAAAGTAATAAACTTTCTGAGTAATAAACAGTGGAGAAAATTGAAATGTTACATTTCACCTTTGCCAGTACAATTTTTTTTTGCAAGATATACCAACTGATTTTAATGTTACAAAATGTTACTTAGTACAGTTTCAGATCCACATTGCAACTTAGCTTTTTTTAAAATTAATTTTTATTGGAGTATAGTTGATTTACAGTGTTGTGTCAGTTTCTGCTGTACAGAAAAGTGAATCAGTTATACATGTACATATATTCACAATTTTTTGGACTCTTTTCCCATATAGGTCATTACAGAGTATTGAGTAGAGTTACCTGTGCTGTACAATAGGTAGTAGGTTCTTATTAGTTATCTATTTTATATAGTGTGTATATTTTTGATAAAACACTTTTGTCTTATTCTGTTTTCGATATTTTCACCATAACTTTGGAGCTGCTGATTTAGCTCAATCACTTTATAGACAATATCCACATCTAATCTTATTGAAAAAGCCAGTCCTAATTTTCAGCAAAACCAGACTAACTTTTCGGCAGGAAAAGTCTAACCTTCTCTTTTCGATTTAAATGACTGCATTGAGATGCCTTCCCATGATGGTCATCTCATTTCCTGACACTAATTTTAACACTAATGGATAAAACATGGCACTTGGCCATGTTGAAATAAGGCACAGTCCCCTTCAGTGCTTTTCACCAATCATCTTTGTCTTTGCTTCACTCTGAAGGGAACCCCTCCCCAGAGGGACACATTCTGTAGCAATAGCCAAGGGATGGGAGAAGAGAGGTTATTAGAAGGAAATATCAGCATTCCTGCCTTCTCTTTCTTAAGTGTATGTGAATTCTGGCTATGTCCACATGAGTCAAGTTATCCCATATCTAACTCCATGCTTTACACTTAAAAGAATCATGTATAAGACAAGGAAAAACACAGAGCTGGACTTCAGGATTTCAAATTGTCCATTTGTTTTTGGTCTGGAGGTTTGTACATCCAAAAGTACAATGTAATAGTCGAAAACATGCTAGATGAATGGGAGGTATGCCTTCCTTTTGCTAAGTGGAAGGAAGGAGACTGTGAAAAGGGAAGGTAAAAAAGGAAAAACAGCCAGATGTTTTGACCATCACAAGCTTGTTCTTCTATTATAGGATACAAGTTAGGGATCTGGAAATTCCTTATTCATTCTTAGGTAACTCTTATGAAGTTTCAGTGTACCTCTTGAGGTATGTGGGCTCCAGTCTGAAGGCTACTAGACTAGATGGTCTTTAGAATTTTCCTTTTGGGGGTCATGTTTTAGACAAGATCTTAATCATTTTCTCTAATGTAATCATAACCGAAAATTTGAAGCAAAAATCCCATCAAGGACTATGTTGGCCAAAATAGGCTATCCTGCACATAGACACTTGGGCTGCTGTTGTGAACTGCTTTCAGTGGGGGAAACAAGTTTTCCCGTGGGTGATTCCCACTCTCCCTCAGGAACAAATTTGTCAGGTGCTGGTAAAAGGAACCATAGCCTCTGGAATACAACAGAACAAAGCTCTATGGCAACTACAGTAATAAGATGGGCGTTCTGATATTCTGGAACAGACACAAAAACAAGTAGAGGATGCCGTGAGGTTACAAGGCTGTGTACTTAGCCCAGTAGGAGATGTCAGAGAAAGAGACTGTGCTAAGTCTTGAAGGATGAGTAAAAGAATTACCCAGGTGACAGAGATGGGGGTGGCTGGAGATAGAAGTGTGTGGGGTGGGGTGGGGGGGAGTAGGTAATAGTATGCAACAATATGCAAATAATCCACATGATATGCTAGATAAGGCCAGGATAGGTCTATTTTACTCCTGGCCTCTCAAATTCAATAAACCTCGATGGAGTCACTAAGGTCCTGGGTCAAAAATCTGAGCCTTGCTTCATCAAAATCATTTCATTTCATGGAATCTAAGAAGCAATTGACTTCAGACATGTTAAGACATGATGAAAAAAAGAAGAAACCATGTATGATTTGGCAGTTCACGTGGGGATGGTTGACTAAGTTCTGGCTGTCTGATTTATAACCACCCATCACATGACTGAGAAATAAATCAGATGGGAAATACGGAGACTGTTCTAGGAATGGCATGTTCATGTCCATGTCCCAGAAGGATCCTCCTTGCTATCTCTCTTGATAAGTAAATGCCTGGGAAACCCTATCAGGCATCTGAAGATTGCTAAGTGATTGAAAATCAGAACAAAGGGATTCAGTTGATCTTGACCATAGTTTGCATCTTCAACAATGGATAATACAAAGTTTGATGGGTTAGTTTTACTTCACTCCTGGAGACCTCATTCGAACAGCTGGAATGTCTATATCTGACTGATTCATGGTTTTTGATAAATATTAGACACGTATATGTCCTTGGAAAAATGGATGCATTTTTGAACAGGCATATCCATAATTTTCATAAATCGTGTTATGAAGTTTTTTTCAAAAGCTTGCTAGATGACAGCGTAAAATGGTGACGTCGCTATGGAAAGGAGTTTGACAGTTCCTCAGTAAGTTAAACAATAATTTGCCTTATGACCCAGAAATTCCACTCCTGGGTCTATACCCAAAAGAATTGAAAACAGGTGTTCAGACAAAAACTTGAGCACAAGTATATATAGCAGCACTATTCACAATAACCAAAGGTGACAACAACCCAAATGTCCATCAACTGATTAATGGGTAAACAAAGTGTGGTGTACTCATAGGACGGAATATTATTCAGTCATAGAGAGGAATAAAGTGCTAGTACAGGCTACAAAATGGATGAACCTTGAGAATGTTACACTAACTGAAAGAAGCTAGGCACAAAAGGTCACATGTTGTATGATTCCATTTACTTGAAATATCCAGACAAGTCCAAAGAGACATAATGCAGGTTGGAGGTTAACAGTGCCTGGGGCAGAGAAGAATGGGAAGTGACTGCTAATGGACATGGATTTCCTTTGGAGTGATGAAATATTCTGAAACTCAATAGCGGTGATGGTTGCTCAACATTATGAATGTACTAAATGTCACTGAATTTTACACTTTAACCTGGTTAAAATAGTAGATTTTATATTATGTGGAGTTTACCACAATTTTTAAAAATCACACATAAAAAATACACTTGCTAGATATCTCAATCCTTCTTTCTCCCACTCAGGAACAAATTACCAAACTCTACGTTACTTTTAAAATGCCATTTGTGTTTAAGAGCAGCATTACTTCTTATTTAACAAGGAACAAAACAAAAAGACCTGAATTACCCACATTTAACCTCTACAGGAGGGACTTCCCTGGCGGTCCAGTGGTTAGGACTACGTGCTTCCAGTGCAGAAGGCACAGGTGCCATCCCTGGTCGGGGAACTAAGATCCCACATGCCACGTGGCACAGCCAAAACACACACACACACACACACACAAGTCTATAGGAAATAACAGAATATCATAAGCTGGATGGATATATAAATGCCCATTACCAGGGGTTGATAGAATTGATCTTTCTCCCTCTCAAGGGGATGATGATGTTAGCGAAACTCTTCTGTTAAAAGCAGGATACATCGCCCCCTTTTAAACTCTCTCCTCCATATAGCTCCGATTACACTGGTTTCTGATGTGATTCTTTTTTGGGGGTTTCACTTAGATAATATTATTTTGATTTATGTAATTCTTCAAGCTCTTCAATGTATGTTTTTAATTTGCTTGGCTTTTAGGCAGAGCAGAATCTATCAAGGGAAATGAAAAACAAGATCAACACTTCTCTGTTGCTGTGTAGAGCCTCTTGACTGTGTCCTGCACTATTTGACAGTATTTGGGGATGGTTTGTGGAGCAGGTGATAAGTGTGTGTACATTACATCAATGTTAGTGCAGGGTTCCAACAAGAGACAGAGAGAAAGTGTGCTGCTTACGTACCAGCAATTTTAAAGGCACGAAGGTCTGAAGAAGACTGAAAACAATACTCTTCAACAGGCAGGTTAGAAACAGGAGCAATTTAGATTGTTGAAGGTAAAGTAACCTTTTGTTCCAAATTATTAATTAAGGATGATTTTTTTTAAAGCTCATGAAATAAGATACAAACCTGACCAGTCTTCAAATAAAAGCAAAACAAAACAAAAAAATTCTTGGCCTTATCACAAGCTCTTGCTCTTTATTTAATTTCCAATAAAACAGAAAACTGGAACCATTCTGAGTAAAAAGCACATTTTTCTTCTCTGAAAAGAATCAAATGTGTTCTATGGGTTTCTATGAAAATGGCAGTTCAGGTGTCATCTCCTTCCATTTTGCCAGAATTTCTTGAATGGGTTACTTAAATTTACTAATCCTGGTCATAACATGACCAGCTCACTGAGTTATTGTGAGCATAAAATTAAATAACTATAACAATTGCTGACATGTACTGAATGTCCATTATGTGTCAGGCACAGTTCTAAGCACTTCACATGTATTATTCTTCATATCAACCTCACTAGGTGGACCCTATTAATATCCCGGTTTGAGGGTGAATAATTCACCCAAAACCACACAGCTAGCAAGTGCTTGGACCAGAATTTGGAGCAGACAGTCTGGCTTCAGAATATGTGCCCTTTGACAACTCTGCTATGTCTCATGGTGTCCTGCAGACAGGATGTACTTTGGGACATTGGCTCCTTTCCTCCCTATTTGTAGAACTGTGACAGCAGCTTTGCAGATGCCAGTCTTCAGGTGGTGACAAGAGCATCTTAAAGAACAAATGTTATTTCACCTCTGATTTTCATAGATCTGAACCCCATTCTGAAGGAAGAGATTTTACTAAGCTATTCTCCACCTGGACAAGGGCTGGTAAGGCAGGAGAAGAGAGCTGGCCAGAATAGCAGTAGCAGGAATAAGCAGCCGTTTCCTGAGGCTGCCCATGCCGACATGGAGCAGACCAGCAGGACGTGCTTCAGGACAGAGCAGAACAGCAGGCCACTGGGAGCACTGAGAAGCTGGGAAACAACAGGAGGTGAAAAGATAGTGCTTTACCAGCCATACTGTAGTTGAAGCAAAAAAAAAAAAAAAAGAAAAAAAATCACTAGCAGTGAATCTCTCTTTATGTAAAATTGTGCTATTTTTGATTTTTAGAAATTTTGCATTAAAATTTTAGTTGTCTTGATCACTGAGTTTTTTGGTGCAATGTGAATACCTCACTTGCCTGACCCTAGTCCCAGCCTTGACACTGCTCTCATTGCTGGATGACCTGGGTTTCCTACTGACCCTTCAACATAGCTGCAGGTACTTGAGCAAACTCCTTGACTTGTGTTCTCACCTATGGAATGGACTTAAACCCCCTCCACCACAGAAGGCTTTGGTGATAATCAAAGGAGCTGGTGTGGCAGAAGTGCTTTGGGCTATATAGATGTGAGTGAGAGGGAAATAATGCAAAAATGTATTATTCCCTGTACAGTTAGACTAGAAATTAGTGGTGCCCCAAATGGACCACTGGTGACAGAGAGGGAGAGGGAAATACTCTGATGAAAAGAGACCAGACCCTCAGGTGAGGAAGGTCTAGAAGGAAGACCTGCTGACCCTTCCATCTGCCCTGGTGAAAGTAGAGACCCTGGAGCAGGGGCTTCTGCTTTAGCAGTTACATATTCCTTCTCTCACTTCCTTATAGCTCTAGTTTATTCTCCAGGGACTTTTCTAGGGCCTCTAATCCCCAGCCTTAAAGGAGTTAGACTGTACCAAGTAAAAATATTGACAAAGATCTAAGTCCTGATCCACTGTCCTTGTGTTGATGCACTAATGGCTGAAAGGGTCACCAGATGTTTCTTCTTACCCATTTCAACCCAGCCTCTCAGGACTGGCCGGGGCGGGGGGACCTCAATCTCCTTTTACTACAGGGACTTAACGCATACCTTCCTGGTAAACTACAAGAAGGAGTTTGTGGATGAGGGTGTAAATGAATAAACAAGGTAAAAAATTTTCGGAAGGGTCAAAACAATGTCTACCATCATCATATTGTTTCTAAATTATTCCAAGATGACTTGTGCAAAAAGCACAATTTTAAAAAATCAGATAACACCACATCCATTTTGGTGTATTTGTCCTATTTTTAGTTTTTGAATGAATGTCCCCCAACTTTGAGCAATCTAGTCCCCTTCTCTATAGCTAAGATGCTGAAATGGAGGCCAGAGGAAGGGCTGATGAGTTTCAGATTGTTGGAGAAAATAAGCTTGTGCACAAGAGTCAAGGGTCTCAGAACAAACTGGTGACTTGACGGGTGGCTGAAGGCAGAGTCTACTAAGCAGCTTCTGCTGCTAAGTTTACAGCCAGTGGAATGACTTGATTGGGTGCTATAAATTATTGAGAATGTGTCCTCAGATTAGTCCTTCACCCACTTTATTGCGTCAATTCGTTTAACCATTCAACACTAAGCCAAGGTTGAAAGAAATCCTAAGTTAGACTTCCAATTGAATTTTCTTTTTTTTTCTTTCTTGCGGTACGCAGGCCTCTCACTACTGTGGCCTCTCCCGTTGCGGAGCACAGGCTCCGGACGCACAGCCTCAGCGGCCATGGCTCACGGGCCCAGCCGCTCCGCGGCTTGTGGGATCTTCCCGGACCGGGGCACGAACCCGTGTCCCCTGCATCAGCAGGCAGACTCTCAACCACTGTGCCACCAGGGAAGCCCCTGAATTTTCTTTTTCTTTTTTCACGTTTTTGTTTACATTGACATTTAAAAATTTTTTTTAATTTAATTTAATTTTTTTTATACAGCAGGTTATTAGTCATAAATTTTATACACATCAGTGTATACATGTCGATCCCAATCGCCCAATTCATCACACCACCATCCCCACCCCGCCATGGCTTTCCCCACTTGGTGTTCATACGTTTTTTCTCTACATCTGAGTCTCTACTTCTGCCCTGAGAACCGGTTCGTCTATATCATCTTTCTAGGTTTCACATACATGCATTAATATATGATATTTGTTTTTCTTTTTCTGACTTACTTCACTCTGTATGACAGTCTCTAGGTCCATCCACGTCTCAACAAAAGACTCAATTTCGTTCCTTTTTATGGCTGAGGAATACTCCATTGTATATATGTACCACATCTTTTTTACCCATTTGTCTGTCAATGGGCATTTAGGTTGCTTTAATGACCTGGCTATTGTAAATACTGCTGCAATGAAAATTGGGGTGCATGTGTCTTTTTGAATTATGGTTTTCTATGGATATATGCCCAGTAGTGGGATTGTTGGATCATATGGTAATTCTATTTTTAGTTTTTTAAGGAACCTCCATACTGTTCTCCATAGTGGCTGTATCAATTTACATTCCCACCAAAAGGGCAAAAGGGTTCCCTTTCTCCACATTCTCTCCAGCATTTGTTGTAGATTTTCTGATGATGCCCATTCTAACTGGTGTGAGGTGATACCTCACTGTAGTTTTGATTTGCATTTCTCTAATAATTAGTGATGTTGAGCAGCTTTTCATGTGCTTCTTGGCCATCTGTATGTCTTCTTTGGAGAAATGTCTATTTAGGTTTTATGCCCATTTTTGGATTGGGTTGTTTGTTGCTTTAATATTGAGCTGCATGAGCTGTTTATATATTTTGGAGATTAATCCTTTGTCCGTTGATTTGTTTGCAAATATTTTCTCCCATTCTGAGGGTTGCCTTTTCGTCTTGTTTATGGCTTCCTTTGCTGTGCAAAAGCTTTTAAGCTTCATTAGGTCCCATTTGTTTATTTTTGTTTCTGTTTCCATTACTCTAGGAGGTGGATCAAAAAAGATCTTGCTGTGATTTATGTCAAAGAGTGTTCTTCCTATGTTTTCCTCTAAGAGTTTTATAGCGTCCAGTCTTACATTTAGGTCTTGAATTCATTTTGAGTGTATTTTTGTGTATGGTATTAGGAAGTGTTCTAATTTCATTCTTTTACACGTAGCTGCCCAGTTTTCCCAGCACCACTTATTGAAGAGGCTGTCTTTTCTCCATTGTATATCCTTGCCTCATTTGTCATAGATTAGTTGACCATAGGTGCATGGGTTTGTCTCTGGGCTTTCTATCTTGTTCCATTGATCTATGTTTCTGTTTTTGTGCCAGTACCATATTGTATTGATGACTATAGCTTTGTAGTATAGTCTGAAGTCAGGGAGTCTGATTCCTCCAGCTCTGTTTTGTTCCCTCAAGACTGCTTTGGCTACTTGGGGTCTTTTGTGTCTCCACACAAATTTTAAGATTTTTGTTCTAGTTCCGTAAAAAATGCCATTGGTAGTTTGATAGGGATTGCATTGAATCTGTAGATTGCTTTCGGTAGTATAGTCATTTTCACAATATTGATTCTTCCAATCCAAGAACATGGTATATCTCTCCATCTGTTGGAATCATCTTTAATTTCTTTCATCAGTGTCATAGTTTTCTGCATACAGGTCTTTTGTCTCCCTAGGTAGGTTTATTCCTAGGTATTTTATTCTTTTTGTTGCAATGGTAAATGGGAGTGTTTCCTTAATTTCTCTTTCAGATTTTTCATCATTAGCGTATAGGAATGCAAGAGATTTCTGTGCATTAATTTTGTATCCTGCAACTTTACCAAATTCATTGATTAGCTCTAGTAGTTTTCTGGTAGCATCTTTAGGATTCTCTATGTATAGTATCATGTAATCTGCAAACAGTGACAGTTTTACTTCTTCTTTTCCAATTTGTATTCTTTTTATTTCTTTTTCTTCTCTGCTTGCCATGGCTAGAACTTCCAAAACTATGTTGAATAATAGTGGTGAGAGTGGGCACCCTTGTCTTTTTCCTGATCTTAGAGGAAATGCTTTCAGTTTTTCACCATTGATAATGATGTTTGCTGTGGGTTTGTCATATATGGCCTTTATTATGTTGAGGCAGGCTCCCTCTATGTCCACTTTCTGGAGAGTTTTTATCATAAATGGGTGTGGAATTTTGTCAAAAGCTTTTTCTGCATCTACTGAGATGATCATATGGTTTTTATTCTTCAATTTGTTAATATGGTGTATCACATTGATTGATTTGCATATATTGAAGAATCCTTGTGTCCCTGGGATAACTCCCACTTGATCATGGTGTATGATCCTTTTAATGTGTTGTTGGATTCTGTTTGCTAGTATTTTGTTGCGGATTTTTCCATCTATATTCATCAGTGATATTGGTCTGTAATCTTCTGTTTTTGTAGTATCTTTGCCTGGTTTTGGTATCAGGATGACGGTGGGCTCATAGAATGAGTTTGGGAGTGTTCCTCCCTCTGCAATTTTTTGGAAGAGTTTGAGAGGGGTGGGTGTTAGCTCTTCTCTAAATGTTTGATAGGATTCACCTGTGAAGCCATCTGGTCCTGGACTCTTGTTTGTTAGAAGATTTTTAATCACAGTTTCAATTTCATTACTTGTGATTGGTCTGTTCATATTTTCTGCTTCTTCCTGGTTCAGTCTTAGAAGGTTATACCTTTCTAAGAATTTGTCCATTTCTTCCAGGTTGTCCATTTTTTTGGCATAGAGTTGCTTGTAGTAGTCTCTTAGGATGCTTTGTATTTCTGCGGCGTCTATTGTAACTTCTCCTGTTTCATTTCCAATTTTATTGATTTGAGCCCCTCCTTCCTTTTCTTGATGAGTCTGGCTAATGGTTTATCAATTTTGTTTATCTTCTCAAAGTACCAGCTTTTAGTTTTATTGATCTTTGCTATTGTTTTCTTTGTTTGTATTTCATTTATTTCTGCTCTGATCTTTATGATTTCTTTCCTTCTGCTAACTTGGGTTTTGTTTGTTCTTCCTTCTCTAGTTCCTTTAGGTGTAAGGTTAGATTGTTTATTTGAGATTTTTCTTGTTTCTTGAGGTAGGCTTGTATTGCTATAAACTTCCTTCTTAGAACTGCTTTTGCTGCATCCCATAGGTTTTGGATCATCGTGTGTTCATTGTCATTTGTCTCTAGGTATTTTTTGATTTCCTCTTTGATTTCTTCAGTGATATCTTGGTTATTTAGTAACGTATTGTTTAGCCTCCATGTGTTTGTGTGTTTTACGATTTTTCCCCTGTAATTCATTTCTAATCTCATAGCGTTGTGGTCAGAAAAGATGCTTGATAGGATTTCAATTTTCTTAAATTTACTGAGGCTTGATTTGTGACCCAAGATGTGATCTATCCTGGAGAATGTTCCGTGAGCACTTGAGTAGAAAGTGTAATCTGCTGTTTTTGGATGGTATGTCCTATAAATATCTTTAAATCTCTCTGGTCTATTGTGTCATTTAAAGCTTCTGTTTCTTTATTTATTTTCATTTTGGATGATCTGTCCATTGGTGTAAGTGAGATGTTAAAGTCCCCCACTATTATTGTGTTGCTGTCAATTTCCTCTTTTATAGCTGTTAGCAGTTGCTTTATGTATTGATGTGCTCCTATGTTGGGTGCATATATATTTATACTTGTTATATCTTCTTCTTGGATTGACCCCTTGATCATTATGTAGCATCCTTCCTTGTCTCCTGTAACATTCTTTATTTTAAAGTCTATTTTATCTGATATGAGTATTGCTACTCCAGCCTTCTTTTGATTTCCATTTGCATGGAATATCTTTTCCCATCCCCTCACTTTCACCAACTGAATTTTCATATACTGTACTCCTCTGTTTCAAGGACTGCATTAGTAAATCCTACAGCTGATTTCTGTATTTCAGCTGCATCCCGCAGACCTGACATCGAGTCTGTGCTCCTGTTAGGAATGACACATTTTGTTTCTAACGCACTGATTTTTCATATGGATAGTCAATATACATATTGTTAGAAAAATAAGTCATACCTCTCTCCATCCCCGGAAGTGCTTCAGGATCTGTCTTCACTAATATTATATAGCTAATCACAACAGAAAATGGGGAGGAGGCTAATGAACTTATTCATGACAGGATAAATAAAGATATCAGATAAACAAGTAAGCAGCTCTGCCCAGGGCCAACTACATGGAGTTTGCAGGGTTCTCCTGGCTACAGAGTTTTTCCTGAAATATGCATACATGAGGACAAACAGAGATTGAGGCAGAAGATTCTAAGCATCTGATTCTAAGCTCCTTGATGAAAAATGTTCTGCTTTAGCATAGGAGAAAGGGATTAAGCAATGGAACATCTTCTAGGATTCCTAAGGTGTCTAAATTTGAACTGCTCTAGCAGCTTGGCTACAGCCACCTACAGTGTTATCCAAACATCTTCAAATCCAGACTTCTCACTGTCATTATGAACCCTCTATCAACTGAACAAAGAATAAGTAAATACCTGTGCCTAGTCTTCTTCATTCAGTCATTCCTCGAATACCCATTGAGTGCCTACTTGTGTTAGTAATCTATTGCCGCATAAAAAATGATCCATTTGCAGCCAAGTAAGCCAACCGTGCTCTTTTCTACATGGGGGTCTGGCATGTAATGGCTGCAAAGAACAGTCTCCTCAGTAGTGCCTGTAAGGGTTGCTCTAATGGACCTTGGAAACAGCCCTTTCCAGTAGTCATTTGTGACTGGCATGCTGTCCCCAATCTAGGCTCCAGACAGGTATGCATGGTGCCTTTGGAAAGCCCCAGGGCACAGTGGCCAGGGTCCATATTGGCCAAATCATAATGTGAATCTGCACCAAGCTGCAGAAAAAGAAGCATGTGATTGAGGCCCTACACAGGGCCAAGGTCAAGTTCCCTGGCCACCAGAAGAGCCACATTTCCAAGAAGTGGGGATTCACTAAGCTTAATATAGATGAATTTGAAAACATTGTGGCAGAAAAGCGGCTCATCCCAGATGGCTGTGGGGTCAAACACATCCCTAATTGTGGCCCCTGGACACATGGCGGGCCCTGCACTGAGAGCCTTGATGCCATCCCCTCCTCATACATGCCCACCAATAAATCCTACTTTCCTGTCAAAAAAAAAAAAAAATCCAAACCTGGGTGGCTTAAAGCAATAAACATTGATTATCTCACATTTTCTTTAGGTCAGATATCTGGGCACAGCTTACCTGGGTCCTCTGCTCCAGAATCTCTCACAGACTGTAAAGAAGGCATCTGTGGCTATAGTCATCTCAAGGCTTGACTGGGGAAGGACTTACCTCCAAGCTCATGTAGTTTTTGGCATCCCCAAGTTCCTTGTAAGCTGTTGTCGAGAAGCCACCCTCAGTTTCTTGCTCCATGGGCTTCTCCAATATGGCAGCCTGTTCATTGAACATGTAAGCCAAGAAAACAAGAGTGAGAGTCTGCTAGCAAGAGAGGGGTCAAAATCTTTTGTAACGTAATCATAAATGTGACACCCCATTTTTCTGCTACTGTCAGAAGCAAGGCACTAACTAGGTCCTTCTTACATTCAAGGGTAGGGGATTACACAAGGAGGTGAATACTAAGTCAGGGGTATCACTGGAAGCCAGGTCAGAAGTCACCAACCACACTTCTCTAAGGCAGACTCTGTGCTCTGTGATGAAAATAAGGTGATGAACCAGAAAAATAAGGCTGTCTCCCTCCTGAAGCTCACTGTATGGGTTTGAGATACTGAATCATGAAACTCCAGGAGACATCTGTAATACGGAGACAAGGGAAAAAGCAGGAGGGTAGAGAGATTCAGCCATGCTTTCTTAGAGGTCCTTAGAGGTCAGGTGGATGAATGAGAAGTGGGTCTCTGAAAATTCCTTTAGAACTCACTAGGGCAATTTCCAGTATAGATGGAGTATATGGATGCTAACAGGAAGTAATTAAAAAGGCGCAAAATAACTTCTCTAATAAAACTGCTGCTTAAAATCTCTTTACAAGAATAGAATGCCTTTCATGTCTTAATTACAAATGTGTTCTAATGCAAATAGTTCTGAAACCGGTCATAGCTTGTCACACGGTCAAACTAAAGTGCAAATACCTGGATGTCAGATTCTCCATGACAGCAAATTTGGTAGGGGAGGCCCCTGCCATGGTGGGGAATCTCAAGAACAAGGGGAACTTGGTGGGTTGCTATTTCTGTCATTATTTCAGAGAGTAGTCCCTGCTTGCAAAATAGGGATAACAGTAGTACTTTATGTGACAGGGAGAATAATGACCCCTCCCAAAGATGTGCACACCCTAATCCCCAGACTTTGTGACTATGTTACTTTACATGGCAAAAGGGACTTTTCAGATGTGAGTAAGATTATGAACCTTGAAATGGGACGATTATCCTGGATTATCTTTGTGGATACAATTTAGTCACGAGAGTCCTTAAAGTGGAAGAGGAAGGCAGAAGAGCAGGAGAGGGAGATGCAAAGAGAGAAGAGGCAGGAGAAATTCAAAGCATGAAGATGGAGGAAGAGGGCAAGAATCAAGAAATGTGGGTGGCCTCTGGGAGCTAAGCCATTAGACAACAAGGACATGGAGACCTCAGTCCCACCACTGAAGACACTCAATTCTGCCACAACCCGAATGAGCAGGGAAATGGATTCTCCCCTAGAGCCTCCAGAAGGAATGCAGCCCTGCAGGCACTGATTTTAGCCCCAGGAGATCCAACTCAGACTTCTGACCTACAGAACTGTAGGATAATAAATCTGTGTCGTTTTAAGCTAAGGTTGTGGTAATTCATCATGATGGCAAAAGAAAACTAATATCCTTACTCGTTGGATTCTTTTAAGGACTCAAATCATTAATATATATTGAGAGTACTGGAAGTGCATCTGGCACACAGTTAGCAAGCACTGTGCACATGTTTCCCATTATTGTGACCCTGCAACCTGGGAGTTCTGAGCTGATAGATGGAAAAATATGGCCCAGCTGAAAAAAAAAAAGACAAAAGGCTGAAGGAATGTCTCCACATACTGTCTATTTCCAAATAAATCTCCTTTAATGATCACATGTGTCATGGAATAAGCTGCAGGTTCCTCATGCCAGAGCCTGAAAGGAAGGTGACCAGTGAACAATATTTTAGTACTACCCAGTAAACTGAATAAAGGGCCACTGGCCTTTCATGATCTATCATTCTATTTTTTTCATTCTGGTAAAGTAATTTTCTCTGGATTTAGAGTAATACATTTAGCATTGAAATAAGACTTGAACCATCTGTCAAACCTAAAAACAAATCTATTTCATGATGTGTGTTCATCTTATTATTGCCAGAATATATTTTTTCTCCTTTTTTTCTGTTTATTCACCACCTTATTCACCACCATATGCCCAGCACTTACATTGCCAACACCAACCAAAGAGTTGCTAGCTGAATGAGGTAGAATCACTGCCAAAAATATTAGGGTTTTTTTTTTAACCCTACTTATCTTTCAACTCAGCTCCTGTAGTTACTAACAAATCATCAGGATCAAGAATCTTGCAGGTAGAAAGGGAAACCAAGATCTTTAGGACCAGTCCTATCATCAGGGAGTTTATAAACTTGTGGAGAGATTAAAATGCATGCCAAAGAATAACTGGCAATACAGGGAAATGCATCATAAGATGGTGGTCTCAAGAATCAAGAAAGCCACTTTGCTTTCCATCCTTCTGACTACTTTCAGAAGAAATCCTCACTTTTATGCTACGGTGCCCTCTAAGTTCTTCTCATACTTGGTTTGTCTCCGTCTATGCCGCCCAGAGAAGAAGCCTCAGGCTGCGAGACCCAGGCTGGCCCAGTATAGCTAAAATTTAATTACATTTTTTGGCTCCTGCTGTATTTATTTCCATAGATACCTTCTGTTTAGGGCAAGTGAAACGCTTTTCTATTTTTAGTAGTGGTATATTCTTTTAAAATTACTTCACTTAAAGTTTTAAAAAGTGAGTCCTATTTCAATTTGTTTAAAGTGAATACTGCCCCAGATGGTTCACTGACATGGCAACAATTATAAAAGTGTTGTAAGAATAACTAAACTTTGGGATAACAAAATGGAGTGTGTGGTAGAGGCATAGGTATAGTATCTGAGAGGAGGGTGTCACTATAGTCAACTTGGTTGGTCAGGTTCTGAGAGGCCATGATGGAAGGAAGTGGAGTCTGGTGCTGGGTTTGCCATGGGTGAGGATATGGTTGTATAGATGCAGGAGTGGGAAGTCTGAACCAAATCAGGAATGGCCTTAGATGGCAGTAAGCAGAGCATTTCCACTAAGGTACAGGTGTGTGGGGTTAAGTTGTGAAGGATGAACCTTAATGAGGTTGTAGAAAACCTTTCATTACAAGCTCTCCTCCATTGCCTCAACTAAAAATTGTTTGCTTCTCTCCAGAAGCTGACCCAGAACTAGCTCCCAGGTGCCCGATGATGGTGCAATGTAAGGAGGCCCCTCCTATGCTTTGGGATCCTGTGTCACTGCACTGCTGTGGTTGATGGAGAGCTGGTGGCCCTCTCACACACCTCAAACCTTCTGCTGCACAGCCCATCAGCAAAGGCTATAGAGCCCCCTGATGTGTTAATATCAATAGTCACTTCATTTATATACCATCTGGACCATTTGCAATGTGGAGCTAACCAGTATCTCCCTCACTTTCAAGAGTCTGCAACTCTAGGAGATGCCACTGAGTTCAACATGAATACTCATGGTTTGTTTAGAATGTGTGAGCTGAAAAAGTCCTGTTTTATATCTAGGAATCTCCCAATAGCCATTCTAAACTTAATCACGTATGCTCCTCTGCCTGTACTTAATAGTAATGGAAGGGCTGAATTTCCTGGGGTAGAGACATGGACACAGCTGGCAGGTTTAGGATTTTAAATTTCATATATTTTAAATTCCTTTGTTTAAAGAGTACATGTCTTTAAAGTATAAAGAATGCAAGTGTTAGATCTCAGGATTGATATTTTTAGCCTAAAACATTAATGAAGGTACCGTCTCTCTCCACCTGCAAAGACACCTTCAGTCCTCCTGATCACGAGACACGGCTATTTCATTTCTTAATGCTAAGGAGGGGGATGATGAGAATTCCAGCAGGGAAAACGTGGGAGCTCAGCTGGCTTAGTGTCCTGGAAAAGTAGGACCTTGTTGACTGTGTTATGAGAAGGGCAAGAGGAAGTCTTTGAAACCAGAGATTTGGTTTTCCTGACATCACCTATCACTAGGGACGGAAGTCTTCGGATTCAGGCATTATATCTCCACTGTTCGTATCCTCTGAAAAGTATCACAAGGTACAGTGGCATCTTAGCATGAATCATAAACCCCTCAGAGTCATCATGGGGCAAAAGATACATATAAAACTGATAGAAAAGAGGCTTAAGAGAGAATCAGTACATGAGAAAAGCAGTGTTTAATGAGCTTACTTTGAATGCCTGGTGAAGAAGAGGCAGGCGTGATGTACACAGTATTTTACAATAATATAGTATGGGCACTGAAAGGACACCTCAACCTAATCAGAATATGCACAGGCCCTCAACAGCTGGTAGGGCTACAATGGTACATTCTGACTGAGCACCAGTACTAAGAAGGGGGGGCATCATTTAGGAGGGCACCCCAAGGACATACTCTAAGAGCTCATGTAATATGCACTCATTCAAGATAGAGAATACTTACAGAGTTACTACTCTGTGCAATGTATTGTACCAAGTGTGTGTGTGTGGTGGGGGGAATTTTCAAAAGGACTGCGCTTTATATCTAGGCATTGTACATTACCATAACAAATAATGTTTAGGGTGTTCTTGTTTAACTCTATATTCGATAGTGTACTTAGCAATAAAAAAAGCAGTAAAGTGATGTCACTGTAGGAAACTGGCAACAGTATGTGGACCCACTGCACCCTACCTCAGCTCTATGCACGTCTGTGGGCTGTAACAGCAATAACTCATTCTCTCAGGGGTTCTGTTTAGCCTGAGCTGCCTCCCACTGAGCTCATTAGGTCATGAACTTCATGGAGATCCACTAGGAAAAAGACCCATCTGACCCCACATGATGATGAGAAACAAGTGACAACCTGGCCTCCTCAGACAAATTCTTTTGTCTTAAGCTCTGGTCTTTCCATCTATTTAAAGTTGTAAAATTAACAAGCAGCTTCCCTTTTAGGCTGTCATTTGAGGCTAGTGTTTTCAGAAAAGCTGATGTAGAAAAGTGACAAATGACACAGGGGTTAAAAATTACCAAACATGGTAGAATGATACACTAAAATTGTCATTAAAATGTCACATTTCTCCTAGTGGATGATTAAAAGCATGTTGTCTTCCTGAGACACTGGAGAAATGGTGAGACAGGAAATTTTCTGCTCAACTACTGATCAGTCAGCCTAGAGAAAAGTCATTTCAATTGAGCCACCAGGTTGCAGAAGATAGAAGAGGAATCTTTTGGGCCACTAAGTTATATCATGGACATCCACTATTTTTGCATATCTAGCATTTGTTACCTATTCTTTTGGTAAAGGCATCTAATTTTCCTTGGAGACTAAACCTCTCCTACTTTCAAGTCCAAATTTCTCCATCTCTGACTCCAAAGATGGGCATATGACTCAGGCCATGTTCAGCAAAATATTGCATCCACTTGGACACGGTGACTTCTATAGAGATGGGTACATGAGTCAAGTGAGAGCAATAAGAGTTAATAAGACTCAACCTTGAGTCCTTTTTTTAGAACAGTAGGAGGGGAGTCTTCATTCCACTAGGGTTACTGAGTGGATAGGACATCAGCCTAGCATCACCGGCAACCATTCTGCCACCGTAAGGAGAGCCCAAAGTTTTGGGTGAAATAAAGAAGCTCTAATGGCAACTTCTAAATATCTGGACTGAACACTTGGAGTTAACATAGAACTTGAACTAAACACCCTTTATATTTAAATTAATTTGAAAGGACTTTCTAAACAATTCAGGTTATTTTTGCCAGGAGCATTTGTATCTGCTTACTCTAGGTAACAAGTTGAAAGTCTTGGTTAAAAAATTTTAGATTTCAAAATTTGAGAGATGGGAGCATTCCCAATGGCCCTGAACTTTCTCCTTAGGCAACAGCCAATTGTTCTGGTCCTGAATAAGATATGGAGCCGTGAAGAGGTGGACAAGCAGACGAAAATGCCTAAATGCCACCAAGAGTGGTCTATCCTAAAGCAGGAAAGTCTAACTATTGACACAGAGACATCAAGCCTAATTCAGCAAAGTCATCTGTGATTTTTTTTCCAGTCTTTGGAGCAGCACAAAACAGTGAAATATTCTGCAAATCACTCCTTATTATATTCTGTCTTTCTGTTTTAATTTTATAGCCCATCTTTTCATTGACAAACTCTATCCTGAAGGGCAAGAAATAACACCATCACTGTCTATCAAGGTATCTGGTATTTAGGGAAATCTTTAAAAACATGGAAGAAAATTAGAAATGTGTGATAAAGAATGCATTGTCCTACAGCTGTTAATTATGGGTCTGACGGAAAAGAAAAGATTTCCATAAAAATATATTTTTTTAAAGGACTGATTTTTATCAGGAGGATGAGAATAACCATAATGGAATGGAAACATCCATTCTGATGGACTGGAGGACCAACAGTAACAAATCTGTATCTTCCTATGTTATCAACTCTCTGCTTGTAGACAAATAAAAGGATATTGGAATGTTTTCTTTTTTTGTTTTCTTCAGTTTATCTTGTTTTAGCATTTGATCAACATAGAATTAAAGGTGAGACCACTGGAATCACTGAGGAAGCAGTAAAGTGTGAATTCTGGAGGTAGATTAACTGATCTTGGCTCAGCCAATGACCACTTGTGTGGATTTAGACAAGTGCCTTAACCGTTCTGAGCCTTAGTTTCTTCATTTATGTGATGGGAAACATTACCAGCCACACCAATGTATAGGGGATTTAAATAAATACTACATATAAAACATGGAACTTTTTAAGGGCTCAATAAATATTTCTCATTACTATTCTTACTACTGTTAGTAGCTCGAATCCCTCAGGTAGGAGCTGATATCCCACAGTGGTTTAAGGGTCTTAGCCCAGAATTACTCAGATGAGTTGTGACTGCAGGTCTAGAACTCAGGTATCTAGATTCAAAGATCTGTGCATTTAATTCCCACCTTCAAAATATTCTATTTGCATCATATTTTTAACTACAATTGGGAAACTCCAGATATTTCCTTTAAAAAAACAGGTTATGGAGGAGCTTCAAGATGGTGGAGGAGTAAGACGCGGAGATCACCTTCCTCCCCAAAAATACATCAGAATTACATCTACATGTGGAAAAGCTCCTACAGAACATCTACTGGCAGAAGACCTCAGACCTCCCAAAAGGCAAGAAACTCCCCACATACCTGGGTAGGGCAAAAGAAAAAACAGAGACAAAAGAAGAGGGACAGGACCTGCACCAGTGGGAGGGAGCTGTGAAGGAGGAAAGGTTTCCACACACTAGAAGCCCCTTCGCGGGCGGAGACTGCGGGTGGCGGAGAGGGGAAGCTTCAGGGCCGTGGAGGAGAGTGCAGCAACACCGGTGCGGAGGGCAAAGCAGAGAGATTCCCGCACAGAGGGTCAGGGCCGACTGGCACCCACCAGCCCGAGAAGCTTGTCTGCTCACCCGCCGGGGTGGGCGGGGCTGGGAGCTGAGGCTCGGGCTTCGGTCGGAGCGCAGGGAGAGGACTGCGGTTGGTGGCATGAACACAGCCTGAAGGGGTTAGTGCGCCACGGCTGGCCGGGAGGGAGTCCAGGAAAAGGTCTGGAGCTGCCGAAGAGGCAAGAGACTTTTTCTTCCCTCTTTGTTTCCTGGTGCGCGAGGAGAGGCAATTAAGAGTGCTGCTTAAAGGAGCTCCAGAGACGGGCCGTGAGCCGCCGCTAACAGCGCGGACCCCAGAGACAGGCATGAGACGCTAAGGTTGCTGCTGCTGCCACCAGGAAGCCTGTGTGCGAGTACAGGTCACTATCCACACCCCACTTCCGGGAAACCGGTGCAGCCCGCCACTGCCCGGGTCCCATGATCCAGGGACAACTTCCTCGGGAGAACGCACGGCGTGCCTCAGGCTGGTGCAATGTCACGCTGGCCTCTGCCGCCGCAGGCTCGCCCTGCACTCCGTGCCCCTCCCGCCCCCCGGCCTGAGTGAGCCAGAACCCCCGAAGCAGCTGCTCCCTTTTTTTTTTTTTTCTCGTACACGGGCCTCTCACTGTTGTGGCCTCTCCCGTTGCGGAGCACAGGCTCCAGACGTGCAGACTCAGCGGCCATGGCTCACGGGCCCAGCCGCTCCGTGGCATATGTGGGATCTTCCCGGACCGGGGCATGCATGAACACGTGTCCCCTGCATTGACAGGCAGACTCTCAACCACTGCGCCCACCAGGGAACCCCGAAGCTGCTCCTTTAACCCCGTCCTGTCTGAGCGAAGAACAGACACCCTCCGGCGACCTACACGCAGAGGCGGGGCCAAATCCAAAGCTAAACCCCGGGAGCTGTGCGAACAAAGAAGAGAAAGGAAATCTCTCCCAGCAGCCTCAGAAGCAGCGGATTAAAGTTCCACAATCAACTTGATGTACCCTGCTTCTGTGGAACACCTGAATGGACAACGAATCATCCCAAATTGAGGAGGTGGACTTTGGGAGCAAAGATATATTATTTTTTCCCCTTTTTCTCTTTTTGTTAGTGTGTATATGTATGCTTCTGTGTGTGATTTTGTCTGTATAGCTTTGCTTTTACCATTTGTCCTAGGGTTCTGTATGTCTTTTTTTTTTTATTACTTAAAAAATTTTATTTTTCTTAATAATTATTTTTTTTTATTTTAATAACCTTATTTTATTTTGTCTTCTTTCTTTCTTTTCTCCCTTTTATTCCAAGCCGTGTGGAGGACAGGTTCTTAGTGCTCCAGCCAGGCATCAGGGCTGTGCTGCTGAGGTGGGAGAGCCAAGTTCAGGACACTGGTCCACCAGAGATCTCCAAGCTCCCAACTTGACGTAATGTCAAACGGTGAAAATCTCACAGAGATCTCCATCTCAACGCCAAGACCCAGCTCTACTCAATGACCAGCAAGCTACATTGCAGGACACCCTATGTCAAACAACTAGCAAGACAGAAAACAACCCCACCCATTAGCAGAGAGGCTGCCTAAAATCACAGTAAGGCCACAGACACCCCAAAACAGACCACCAGACATGGACTTGCCCACCAGAAAGACAAGATCCAGCTTCATCCACCAGAACACAGGCACTAGTCCCCTCCACGAAGAAGCCTACACAACCCACAGAACCAACCTTACCACTGGGAACAGACACCAAAAGCAACAGAAACTACGAACCTGCAGCCTGTGAAAAGGAGACCCCAAACACAGTAAGTTAAGCAAAATGAGAAGACAGAGAAACACACAGCAGATGAAGGAGCAAGTCAAAAACCCACCAGGCCTAACAAATGAAGAGGAAATAGGCAGTCTACCTGAAAAAGAATTGAGAATAATGATAGTAAAGATGATCCAAAATCTTGGAAATAGAATAGACAAAATACAAGAAACGTTTGACAAGGACATAGAAGAACTACAGAGCAAACAAACAGAGATGAACAACACAATAAATGAAATTAAAAATTCTCTAGAAGGGATCAGTAGCAGAATAACTGAGGCAGAAGAACGGATAAGTGACCTGGAAGATAAAATAGTGGAAATAGCTACTGCAGAGCAGAATAAAGAAAAAAGAATTAAAAGAGTTGAGGACAGTCTCAGAGACCTCTAAGACAACATTAAACGCACCAATATTCGAATTATAGGGGTCCCAGAAGAAGAAGAGAAAAACAAAGGGACTAATAAAATATTTGAAGAGATTGTAGTTGAAAACTTCCCTAATATGGGAAAGGAAATAGTTAATCAAGTCCAGGAAGGACAGAGAGTCCCATATAGGACAAATCCAAGGAGAAACACCCCAAGACACATATTAATCAAATGATCAAAAATTAAAAACAAAGAACAAATATTAAAAGCAGCAGGGGAAAAGCAACAAGTAACACATAAGGGAATCCCCATAAGGTTAACACCTGATCTTTCAGCAGAAGCTCTGCAAGCCAGAAGGGAGTGTGGCAGGACATATTTAAAGTGATGAAAGAGAAAAACCTGCAACCAAGATTACTCTACCCAGCAAGGATCTCATTCAGATTTGACAGAGAAATTAAAAGCTTTAGAGACAAGCAAAAGCTAAGAAAATTCAGCACCAACAAACCAGCTTTACAACAAATGCTAAAGGAATTCTCTAGGCAGGAAACACAAGAGAAGGGAAAGACCTACAATAATAAAACCAAAACAATTAAGAAAATGGTAAAAGGAACATACATATCGATAATTACCTTAAATGTAAATGGACTAAACGCTCCAACCAAAAGACATAGACTGGCTGAATGGATACAGAAACAAGACCTGTAAATATGCTGTCTATAAGAGACCCACTTCAGACCTAGGGACACATACAGACTGAAAGTGAGGGGATGGAAAAAGATATTCCATGCAAATGGAAATCAAAAGAAAGCTGGAGTAGCAATTCTCATATCAGACAAAATAGACATTAAAACAAACACTATTACAAGAGACAAAGAAGGACACTACATAATGATCAAGGGATCAATCCAAGAAGAAGATATAACAATTGTAAATATTTATGCACCCAACATAGGAGCACCTCAATACATAAGGCAAATACTAACAGCCATAAAGGGGAAATCGGCAGTAACACATTCATAGTAGGGGACTTTAACACCCCACTTTCACCAATGGACAGATCATCCAAAATGAAAATAAATAAGGAAACACAAGCTTTAAATGATACATTAAACAAGATGGACTTAATTGATATTTATAGGACATTCTACCCCCAAACAACAGAATACACATTATTCTCAAGTGCACATGGAACATTGCCCAGGATAGATCATATCTTGGGTCACAAATCAAGCCTTGGTAAATTAAAGAAAATTGAAATCATATCAAGTGTCTTTCCCGACAACAAGGCTATGAGACTAGATATCAATTACAGGAAAAAATCCGTAAGAAATACAAACACATGGAGGCTAAACAACACACTACTTAATAACCAATATATCACTGAAGAAATCAAAGAGGAAATCAAAAAATAACTAGAAACAAATGACAATGAAAACACAATGACCGAAAACCTATGGGATGCAGCAAAAGCAGTTCTAAGAGGGAAGTATATAGCTATACAAGCCTACCTTAGGAAACAAGAAACATCTCAAATAAACAACATAACTTTACACCTAAAGCAATTAGAGAAAGAAGAACAAAAATACCCCAAAGTTAGCAGAAGGAAAGAAATCATAAAGATCAGATCAGAAATAAATGAAAAATAAATGAAGGAAATGATAGCAAACATCAATAAAACTAAAAGCTAGTTCTTTGAGAAGATAAACAAAATTGATAAACCATTAGCCAGACTTATCAAGAAAAAAAGGGAGAAGACTCAAATCAATAGAATTAGAAATAAAAAACGAGAAGTAACAACTGACACTGCAGAAATACAAAGGATCATGAGACATTAATACAAGGAACTATATGCCAATAAAATGGACAACCTGGAAGAAATGGAAAAATTCTTTGAGACTGAACCAGGAAGAAATAGAAAATATGAAAAGACGATCACAAGCACTGAAATTGAAACTATGATTAAAAATCTTCCAACAGACAAAAGCCCAGGACCAGATGGCTTCACAGGCAAATTCTATCAAACATTTAGAGAAGAGCTAACACCTATCCTTCTCAAACTCTCCCAAAATATAGCAGAGGGAGGAACATTCCCAAACTCATTCTACAAGGCCATCATCACTCTGATACCCAAACCAGACAAAGATGTCACAAAGAAAGAAAACTACAGGCCAATATCACTGATGAACATAGATGCAAAAATCCTCAACAAAATACTAGCAAACAGAATCCAACAGCACATTAAGACGATCATACACTATGATCAAGTGCGGTTTATCCCAGGAATGCAAGGATTCTTTAATATATGCAAATCAATCAACGTGATACACCATATTAACAAATTGAAGAATAAAAACCATATGATCATATCAACAGATGCAGAGAAAGCTTTCGACAAAATTCAACACACATTTATGATAAAAACCCTGCAGAAAGTAGGCATAGAGGGAATTTTCCTCAACATAATAAAGGCCATATATGACAAACCCACAGTCAACATCGTCCTCAATGGTGAAAAACTGAAACCATTTCCACTAAGATCAGGAACAAGACAAGGTTGCCCACTCTCAACACTCTTATTCAACATAGCTTTGGAAGTTTTAGCCACAGCAATCAGAGAAGAAAAGGAAATAAAAGGAATCCAAATCAGAAAAGAAGAAGTAAAGCTGTCACTGTTTGCAGATGACATAATACTATACATAGAAAATCCTAAAGATGCTACCAGAAAACTACTAGAGCTAATCAATGAATTTGGTAAAGTAGCAGGATACAAAATTAATGCACAGAAATCTCTGGCATTCGTATACACTAATGATGAAAAATCTGAAACTGAAATCAAGAAAACACTCCCATTTACCACTGCAACAAAAAGAATAAAATATCTAGGAATAAACCTACCTAAGGAGACAAAAGACCTGTATGCAGAAAATTATAAGACACTGATGAAAGAAATTAAAGGTGATACAAATAGATGGAGGGATATACCATGTTCTTGGAATGGAAGAGTCAACATTGTGAAAATAACTCTACTACCCAAACAATCTACAGATTCAATGCAATCCCTATCAAACTACCACTGGCATTTTTCGTAGAACTAGAACAAAAAATTTTACAGTTTGCATGGAAACACAAAAGACCCTGAATAGCAAAAGCAATCTTGAGAACGAAAAACGGAGCTGGAGGAATCAGGCTCTCTGACTTCAGACTATACTACAAAGGTACAGTAATCAAGATAGTATGGTACTGGCACAAAAACAGAAATATAGATCAACAGAGCAGGATAGAAAGCCCAGAGGTAAACTCATGCACACATGGTCACCTTATCTTTGATAAAGTAGGCAAGAATATACAGTGGAGAAAAGACAGCCTCTTCTATAAGTGGTGCTGGGGAAACTGGATAGCTACATGTAAAAGAATGAAATTAGAACACTCCATAACACTATACAAAAAAATAAACTCAAAATGGATTAAAGACCTAAATGTAAGGCCAGACACTATAAAACTCTTAGAGGAAAACACGGGCAGAACACTCTATGACATAAACCACAGCAAGATCCTTTTGACCCACCTCCTAGAGAAATGGAAATAAAAACAAAAATAAACAAATGGGACCTAATTAAACTTAAAAGCTTTGCACAGCAAAGGAAACCTTAAACAAGATGAAAAGACAACCCTCAGAATGGGAGAAAATATTTGCAAACAAAGCGACTGACAAAGGATTAATCTCCCAAACATACAAGCAACTCATGCAGATCAATATCAAAAAAACAAACAACCCAATCCAAAAATGGGCAGAAGACCTAAATATACTTTTATCCAAAGAAGGTATACAGATTGCCTACAGACATATGAAAGAATGCTTAACATCATTAATTATTAGAGAAATGCAAATCAAAACTACGAGATATCATCTCTGACGGTCAGAATGGCCATCATCAAAAAATCTACAAACAATAAATGCTGGAGAGGGTATGGAGAAAAGGGAACCCTTTTGCACTGTTGGTGGGAATGTAAATTGACACAGCCACTATGGAGAACAGTGTGAAGGTTCCTTAAAAAACTAAAAATAGAACTACCATATGACCCAGCAATCCCACTACTGGGCATATACCCTGAGAAAACCATAATTCAGAAAGAGTCATGTACCAAAATGTTCATTGAAGCCCTATTTACAATAGCCATGACATGGAAGCAACCTAAGTGTCCATCAACAGATGAATAGATAAAGAAGATGTGGCACATATATACAATGGAATATTACTCAGCCATAAAAAGGAACAAAACTGAGTTATTGGTAATGAGGTGGATGGACCTCGAGACTGTCATACAGAGTGAAGTAAGTCAGAAAGAGAAAAACAAATACTGTATGCTAACACATATATATGGAATCTAAAAAAAAGAAAAGAAAACAAATGATCAGAAGAACCTAGGGACAAGATGAGAATAAAGATGCAGACCTACTAGAGAACTGACTTGAGGATACGTGGAGGGGGAAGGGTAATCTGGGACCAAGTGAGAGAGTGGCATGGACATATATACACTACCAAACGTAAGATAGATAGCTAGTGGGAAGCAGGCGCATAGCACAGGGAGATCAGCTCGGTGCTTTGTGACCACCTAGAGGGGTGGGATAGGGAGGGAGAGGCAGGAGGGAAGAGATATGGGAACATATGTATATGTATAACTGATTCACTTTGTTATAAAGCGGAGACTAACACACCATTGTAAAGCAATTATACTCCAAAAAAGATGTTTAAAAAAAAAAAGGTTATGGAAAATACTGTTGGAAATAAAAATACAGATGATAATTTAAATCTGTTGAATTGCGAAGAGTCATAAAAGGATAAGAATATTTAAACCTGCAATTAATGTGATAAAAAATTCTATGCCATACACCAAGGAGATAATCAATTATGAATTTCCCCAGAATATTTGGGGAAACTGTCAGGCTGACTGATAAGAAAACTCCTTTACCAAAATTCTGGAGGCAAATTTCCCTGGAAGAAAGAAATTACAAGAATAGCAAGACAGAGACAGGTAGAAATCTTAATTAAGCCTTCACCTGATGTTATATAAGTGTCTTTGTTGCCTAATTTGTTTTCTTGGCTTCTTAGGAGCTCTCCACCAAGGCCCGCCTTCCCCATAAAGAACTTTCTTCCCACATTTCAAACTTTTCCTCCTCCTTATTCCTCTCTCCCATTCCTCACACCAAATTTACACATGAGGCATCCCGTTTTCTCTGGACTCTGTTGGGTGATAACTGTTCAAGCTGAGGTACTGCTCTGGGTTAATTGTGCGACAGGAGCTAAGGGCTCTGCATGCCACCCTCTCAGGACATATCTGCATTGCACATGAGTATTCTAGAAGCTCAAGGTCTTAACCCAAAGGAAGAAAGTTAATGAGAGAAACTTCAGGTAAGTGAGAAGGGAAGGGTAAAGACAGAGTAGCTGATGGCAAAGCTCGTTAACAGTAAAAATCCCTCACTTGGATAAAATGGACAGCTGCTTACTGTAACATCTCATGGACATTTTCTGGAAGTTGGGAAAGATAGTTTTACCTTTAGTTAACCCCAGAATTCATTCCTATATCCACATACTGAATTTGATTTGAATCTCGGTCTCTATAAAAATATCCTTACCTGAAGCCTAATTACTCTCAGCAAAATTACACCAAGCTCAGCTGATTGGCTATGAGTATGAATAATATTTTTATTATTTTCCAAAATGAATGCATATTTTCTTTAAAATATCTCAGATTTCTTTAAAAGTGTTCAGAAGCAGCATTTAATGTTCTCCTTCAACACTGCATTTGAGATTCAGATACCATGAATACATACCAGAAACCAGTCAGCTCTGGACCAGGTGTGTACAGATCCCTAGCCCATCACACTTACTGCTGAACGTTTGTATAAGAGAGGGATAGTTTAATTTGCCTACTTTTAACATATTTACAAATGTAGAAAATCAAATTCTTCATTTTGGCAAATGTATCTAAGGCTCATATTGGAACAATAATATGGCATGATGGTATTTTTAATGATTCCTTTAATGATCGGATTAGTGAAATAAAATCAGAATTAAGATTTTATTTTAACAGAATTAAGCAGAGATAGAATTTTCCCCTTTCACACCACTGGGATCTTTAATACATAAAAACAGTCTGCTCTGCTAAGATGGGGACAGTGCTGTCTTAAGAAGAGACCAATGAATTTTGAAAATATTTTCCATGCCCATGGGAGGGACACATAGAGCAAGACTAATTGATAAAACATAACAGTTATCAACTCACCATGGAACTTTGGCTGTACATTCATTGCCAAGGGAATGCCTTTAGGATGTTGGATCAGAGACACTACTTTATTCCCCAATGTAACCAGTAGGCATAATAGCTCTAAGACAATCCCTACTCTTCAAAACAAGATGGCAATAAAGAATTAATTGGATTTTGTGAAATCTGTAAGAAATATCCGTTCAAGTTAGTATTTTTGGCCAAAACTCTCAGACTTGGCCAGACAATTATACTTGTTGGAGACAGTTGAAAACTCAAGGTTATTTAAGGGAAATGCTGGTGTCCAATAGAAGCCTCTTCCCTCTAAGGGCTAGTGGAAAACCTTTCGTTTCTGATAAAATATTTTTCCTGCATGTCTGTTAGAATCTCATAAATAGTTATGATCAATTCCTTTGGTTGTTTAAACATAATGTTAAAGTTTATTTCAGAAATCTAGAACTTTATATGGGTTTGTATAAAAATTCTTGATTAGAGAAGTTTCGATCAAGATATCAAATTTAGTTCCTCAATCCCAATAGTTCTGAAACAGAATTGTAGGAAAGCAAAATTATAATTTAATTTTTCACTTAATTTTGTATGTGCCTAGGTATAAGAAGTAAGAATTCAATCAAATGAAGAGATGTTCCAAATGGTCTTAGTCCTGTCCTGGGCAATCCCTGGGCCTTCAGACCTGGAAAGAATTATGGGGTCAAGCAACAGCATGAATCAGGTGGCTTGGAACTTCCAGCTCAGTGTGAACCCATAGGCCCCATTCAGGAGAGAAAATCCAGCCTCCCAGTTCAGCATCATCAGCCAGAATAAGACTGGACTCCTTTGGGTTTGATCTGGATTAGAATCACAGGAGTTGGCTCAGAATTTAACCATCCATGTAAGTAAAGCAGAGTTTCAGCTCTTCTGAATTCTCAGCGACAGTTCATACCTCAGGCACTGTGCATAGCAGACACCTTCTGGCTCTTAATTGTTTAAAATCTCTAGCATTTAAAACATACACAGGGCTACTCAACTGAGGAAACACACATTCATCCTCAGTGACAAAATCAGCTAATCAGCTTTCACACACACCTGTGAATATCTGTGATCATGTGTCCTCAGCCTAGGTGTCAGTAAGACTGTTTTTCCCCATTTATCACTTGCTTAAGATCCAGTCTCTTAAGGTCACTTCTTCTTCCTCATTTGGTCTCAAGCAGCTGACCCATATGAGCTGCATCTCTATTCCCTTGCTGTACTGGCTTCCAACTACGCTTGACCCCCAATGGGATGGAGATGTTAAAGCAAGAGAAAGGGGCTTGGAGTATTCTCCTGCCCCCTGGCCCCGGTTTCAGCACTGTGGTTCTGGTTGGGGTTGTAGAGCTGCTCCTCCTCCACCACTACTGGGCTCCGGTGATACTATTTGCTCCCCTGGACCTCAGGCCTAGGGATGATATTGACCTCCCTCTGTTGCTAGCCTCTGCGAACTTCATCATCCTTTGCTTATTTCCTTAACCTTACCCTCACCTCTTAAATAATACCTGAATGTAAGTCTCTTCAATTGAACTATCTGAATGGAATTATTTTTCCTGCCAGGAATCTTTTATACTTTATTCAATAGATTCTTTCATTTCAATGAAGGATCGTTAAATAAAATTACATTGTGGACCAAGCAGGAATTACAATTACGTGAAATAACCAAGGATAATGTAAAACAATGGTAGGCTTTATGAAAATAGTAGAGTATATTCCATTTAACCCATTCATATTCAATTTTTTTTTCTAAAAGAATATAAAGCTGAGGGGAGCCAGCCTGAGGTCACTGAATCGGGATATGTGAAAGCTACATTAAGAGATTTGCTCTCATATTAATATGGAGTTTTAGAAGCCCAAGATTATTTAAAACGTGGAGTGAGTTAAGGATAGTTTACCACTGAAATCAAATTCTAGCTTAATTAATATTGGCACTTTTTGCACTGTAATTCTTGATATAAAAACATCAGTTAATTTTATACTAGGGAAGGAAGACTAGAAAGAAAAATAATGCACTTAGAAGGAATTGAAGTGCCAGTTTGTTATAAGGTGGCCGTCAGCATTGTTTTACCTACCCCATCACCAAAAAGATTGTTTCCAGTTTCCAGGCAAAGGGAGACCATTGTTGATAAATTGTAGCTAAATTCACCAAACTAAAAATAATTACTTTTCCAGCAGTAGCATGTATTAAGGAGACATGAAATAATAGAGCACAGCTAATAAATATATTAAAGTTAACTCTTCAAGTCTATGCAGATGGCTATACTTAATTGGTTACGTAACAACATGAGGCTCAGTCATAAAATCAATTAGTAGGATATCAAATCTAATTGTAATCCATTCTAGTTGATATCCATCTTTTATTCAGTCAGTTGAACCAAAGGAAGAGCTTCATATAATACAAATATAGCTATGGTATTGAATGAGTTGGACTTCAAAGCTACAGGCAGAAAGAAACTTTATTCTATCTCACCACTGCTACCTTCAGTTTACTCTATGAATCATTCTTTCCCACCCCCTGCAAGAAAACAGAAATAGATCTCATGGATTTTCTGGTTATTTTCCGATATTAAAAAGCTCAACCCAATCTAATATTAAAATTCGTATATCACCTCTAAGTTAACGTTTCTCTCTGCTCTTGCTTAGAATTGACTTCAGGCTTGAAAACCTGCTCTAGGTTGTGGGTAGGGAGCTGGTTGGCTTCTTCTGTCTTCCTAGTTTCCCTTCCTCTCTAGTCTCTTAGCTGCTGTTCCTCTGGAATCAGGTCCAGAAGTAAAGAAGAATTAGTGGGAAAGAGGACAGTCTTGAGATTTCAATCTGACTTTGAAGGTCCTAGGTACCTCTTTCTCTCATAGGGTGTTTTCTGGGTTCTTTGATGATCTGACCTCTCAGGGGACCTATCCCCAGCAAAGGAAGTACTTATAAACTTCTACTCAGGTCGTGGATTCCAGTGGTCCAGCCATCCACATAGGCCTCTGTATTAGTCACTGTTCTCTAGAGAAACAAAACCAATAGGATACATAGAAAAAGATGATACATGAATTCATAGATACATAGACATATAGATATCTGTATTTCTTATAAGGAATTGGTTTGTGCAATTATGAAGGCTGAGAAGTCCCAGGATCTGCAGTCAGCAAGCTGGAGGCCCAGGAGAGCTGAAGGTTTAGTTCCAATCTGAGTGTGAAGGCCTGAGAACTAGGAGAGGCTATGGTATAACTTCCAGTCTGGACTCCAGCATTCTTGAGACCCAAGAAGAGCCAATTTTTCAGTTCAAGTCCAAAGGCAGGAAAACAGCAATGTCCAGCTCAGTCAGTCTTACTCAGCTTTTTTTTTATATTGTTGTTCTATTTAGGTCTTCAATTAATTTGGATGAGGCCCACTCACGTTGGGTAGAGCAATCTGCTTTACTTCATCTGTTGATTCAAATGGTGATATCACCCAGAAACACCCAGAATAATGTTTGACCAAATGTCTAGGCACCCCATGACACAGTCAAGTTGACACACAAAATTAACCTTCACAGCCTCTTAGGCTGAGACTCCTTTACCATGACAAACGCCTTGCTCTTATCATTGGTCTTTGTGTTTTAAGGAAACTCTCCTGTACTTGATTTGCCATTGATGAATGTGTAACTTGCACCCACTGAACCCCTTTCCACATGCCCTGTTTTTGGATCAGTTCCAGACAGCCTCTCATGCTGATGTGTCCAGGAGAGATCAGGCACCTGTGCCTGCATCTACCCTTGGGGACACATGCTTTTCCAAGTAGTTCCACAAATGTAACTTTCCTCTGGGGAGGAGAAAAGAAACGCACAACACTTCAATAAGAACTCTCTTCAAAGGTGTTTCCACCATCAATGTTCTTGAAATGAATCTTCCACTTACAAAATAGTCCTGGTTCTTGAAGATAGGCTAATGGTTGCAGAACTAGTTTTAGGTGACCCCCCCTTGACAAGTGTTGCACTGATGACCTAGTACCTTATTTTAGGATGTAAGTATTAGCTGTTATTGTTATTCTCAGCTTTGGGTCCACAGCTGAACTCTAAGACCAAAAGAGTCTCATTTTAGTATCCTGTTACAGACATGGCTTTGCCTTTGGGCAAGGTGTGCCATTCTTATAGAAAGAGAATTGTGAGTTGGAAATTCACCCTAAAAATTTTCTTCTACACATTTCTACTTACATTTCAGGGTTCTTGTGAAGAGCTAATGGGATAAATATTGTGAAGAGTATATAACAGAATACACGTTTTAATCTGTTTCAAAACTAGCTTCCAAGTTTTAAAAGGTAAAACTAAGTGACATTGTTCTCTCTGAGCTCTTATACAGAATGCATAGATAGCAGATAAGAAAATAAAAGAGAACAATCTCAACGTCTACTTGCATCACTCCAGAATCCAGGGAGAGGCAGAATTGAAGTTCTCACCACTCCAGGCAGGAAAGACATGAGGTAATGAGGAAGAGTAGATGCTACTAAGTATCAACCCTGAAGCCTATGGTTTCAACAGAGGCAAGGGCAAGTCAAAGACTGCAACATTAGTTCTATAACTCTGGGTTGCTGCTTGAGTGAGAAGCCAATGTATCTGTTGTTTCTGGGGTAACTGAGTTTAGCCTTCCCTCTTATCAAGGGCAATTATACCTGCATGAGCCAAGAAATGCAGCCCCTTTATTTTATATCACTGTAATCAACTATACCCTTACAATCCAATTATGACATTTTCACCTATATCCCAGTTAGTGCACTATAACAAAGTTTTATCTTATTCCTGATAATATGAAGTTTACATGTTTCATGGAAGTTAGGGGACAGCCTGGTAACTAAAGGAAGAATGTCTCATTCCAAAGTAGTATTTTCTTAGAGATCTAGAATTCAAAAAAGGAGGATTGTCCAGAGAACCTTACCAAACCAAGGTGTAGGTAGTTTAAATTCCTGCAGTACGTTTTTAGAGACTAGGTCGTTTTATCTGTGAGTAGCTAATCCTACTTCCTCAGAGTCAGTAGTTCACTGTTTTCAGTGTTTTCCCTCCCTAGGGATAGTAATGGTACTTAATATGAACATTACTTCACCAGATACATACATTTACAATCTCTAAAATGGGTCCTACTGTATTTAATCAAAAAATATTGTTTGAGCAGTTAAAGTGATAGTTCTATGTGAGGAGGATACAAAATTGACAAAGAGATGGTCCCTGCTTTCAAGGAACTCATGATCATTTGAGGAAACAAATACTCCATGTACTATAACATGATATGCAGGTATATTCATGGGGCACTAGGTTTAAAGTGTGGTGAGGATTCTGAGAGTAGGCATGTTGTGGCCTTCAAATCTGACATTTGAAGAAAAGCAGAATTTCTGCAAACGGATGAGGGAAAAGATATCCTGGGAGAGAAAACATACATACTCAATGGTAAAATTGCTTAGAAATCCAACACTTAAAATGTTGATGTCATGAGATAGGATATCAACTGCCTCTTTGTCAGGCACACATTTTACTAATGAGAATTCTCATTTTCACATAATTCAGGGAACTTTATCATCTTCGATTATTGTTTCCCTCTGCCAGAAAAATGAATACATTACTTATTCTCCCTGCTTTACTTGTAGGAAGTCTCACTTTATTTCAGCCAGATCTTTTATGTTCCATAGGTTTAACAGTTTAGTAAGTACTTTCCATACTTCCATGTCTTCAAATGTGTTATTCATTTTTCTTGAAATACCCTTTCTTTCACTCATCACATACTTCCTGTTCTTTGTACATTTTGCTTCTATTTATCATTGTAGATTTCCCATAAAGATTCCTATTCTAAGAAGCTTTCCTTTACCGCTTCCCTTCCATAAGAAGTTGATGCTTCTCCTGGGTACCCCAGACCACCTTGTACATATAACTTTCATAGCACTTATCACTCTTTACTATTACCAATGGTTTGTCTAACTCCTTTATGCTTGTTCTGCTCAGGTATAATCATCTTCATCTCTGATTCCATAGTGATTATCACAGGGCCCAGCACACAAAAGGTAACTCATGTTTGTTGATGAATAAATTATGTGAAAGAAATGAAATCAAAATCCAACACTTCCCACAAATCCAATGCTCTTTTAGTTCCTTTATGATAAACTATCTCAAAAATTACTTGTTTTCTTAAGTACCAGTGTAATCAGAGTATATCTTGATTATTGAAAGTGTTGTATTTTTTAGTTCCTAGGAATATATGCCCATGCTCTTCAAGTGCTCTTTCTGTAGACTGAACATAGAATCATAATCCAAAAATATCTCAACGGGCTGGAGTAAAGACTGAATGTAAGATGTTGAAACCTGACGGAGATAAATTTAAACTTCTGTACAGCTACATGATTTGGGAGGGACAAAACTCAGCAGGAGAATAGCTGAAAAAGACTTAAAAGTTAATTTAAAGGTAACTGTGGGCTTTGTATAAATGTGGAGTATGATTTGTCCCATGAAAAAGCTAACATGATCTTCAGTTATATTAATAACAATATTGTTTCTAAAATGAGGAAGATAAAAATCCTATTCTACTGTATTCTGATTAGACTACACTCTGAAGTAATGGTCCTTAGACTGGAATATAAATTACCTCTGGGAATATACAAAGACTTGAAAGGGAACAAGCACATGAATATTTTAAGTGGAATCAATTTCCAGATCATCACCATCCATATTTATTCTTTTCACAACTAATCTTTCTGAGAAAGTGACTATGGTCAAGATTCCTCTCTGCCCCCACCCCGTATCATCATTTTCCTGTGTTATAAAAGAAAGACATAGCTCTCACTCACCCACAGTCCTGTGTTGCTCAAAGGTTTAAAACACTTCAGAGAAAGAAAAAAGAAAGAAAGAAAAAGGAATGGGACCTATTTGTTTATTTTTGTTTTTATTTTCATTACTCTAGGAGGTGGATCAAAAAACATCTTGCTGTGATTTATGTCAAAGAATGTTCTGCTTATGTTTTCCTCTAAGAGTTTTAGAGTGTCTGGCCCTACATTTAGGTCTTTAATCCATTTCAAGGTTTCTTTTTTGTATGGTGTTAGAGAGTGTTCTAATTTCATTCTTTTACATGTAGCTGTCCAGTTTTCCCAGCACCACTTATTGAAGAGACTGTCTTTTATCCATTGTACATTATTGCCTCCTTTGTTGTAGATTAGTTGACCATAGGTGAGTTTATTTCTGGGCTTTCTCTCCTAGTCCATTGATCTGTATTTCTGTTTTTGTGCCAGTACCATACTGTTTTGATGACTGTAGCTTTGTAGTATAGTCTGAAGTCAGGGAGTCTGATTACTCCAGCTCTGTTTTCCTTTCTCAGGTTTGCTTTAGCTATTTAGGGTCTTTTGTGTTTCCATATAAATTTTATGATCTTTTGTTCTAGTTCTGTGAAAAATGCCATTGGTAATTTGATGGAGATTGCATTGAATTTGTAGATTGCCTTGGGCATATAGTCATTTTAACAATATTGATTCTTCCAGTCCAAGAACATGGTATATCCTTCCATCTGTTTGTGTCATCTCCAATTTCTTTTTTTTTTAACATCTTTATTGCAGTATAATTGCTTTACAATGGTGTGTTAGTTTCTGCTTTATAACAAAGTGAATCAGTTATACATATACATATGTTCCCATATCTCTTCCCTCTTGCGTCTCCCTCCCTCCCACCCTCTCTATCCCACCCCTCTAGGTGGTCACAAAGCACTGAGCTGATCTCCCTGTGTTATGCGGCTGTTTCCCACTAGCTATCTAGTTTACATTTGGTAGTGTGTATATGTCCATGCCACTCTCTCACTTTGTTCCATGTTACCCTTCCCACTCCCCATAACCTCAAGTCCATTCTCTAGTAGGTCTGTGTCTTTATTCCCGTCTTACCCCTAGTTTCATCTCCAGTTTCTTTCACCAGCATCTTAGTTTTCAGAGTAGAGGTCTTTTGTCACCTTAGGTAGGTTTATTCCTAGGTATTTTATTTGTTTTGATGCCATGGTAAATGGGTTTGTTTTCTTAACCTCTCTTTCTGATATTTTGTTGTTAATGCATAGGAATGCAAGAAATTTCTGTGCATTAATTTTGTATCCTTCAACTTTACTGAATTCATTAAGGAGCTCTAGTAGTTTTCTGGTAACATCTTTAGGATCTTCTATGTGTAATATCATGTCATCTGCAAACAGTGACAGTTTTACTTCTTCCTTTCCAATTTGGATTCCTTTCTGGTGAGAATGTAAATTAGTACAACCACTGTGGAGAACAGTATGGAGGTTCCTTAAAAAACTAAAAATAGAACTACCATATGATTCAGCAACCCCACTCCTGGGCATATATCTGGAGAAAGACATAATCTGAAAGGATACATGCACCCTAGTGTTCATTGCAGCACTATTTACAATAGCCAAGACATGGAAGCAACCTAAATGTCCATCGACAGAGGAATGGGTAAAGAAGATGTGGTATATATATACAATGGACTATTACTCAGCCACAAAAAAGAATGAAATAATGCCATTTGCAGCAACATGGATGGACCTAGAGACTATCACACTAAGTGAAGTAAGCCAGACAAAGATAAATATCCTATGATATCACTCATATGTGGGATATAATTAAAAGAAAAGAAACAAGTGAACTGATTTACAAAACAGAAACAGACTTACAGATATTGAAAACAGACTTACAGTTACCAAAGGGGAAATGTGGGTGGGAGTGGGGGAAGGGATAAATCAGAACCTTGGGATGAACAAATACACTACTATATATTGATATAAGACAGATAACCAACAAGGACCTGTTGTATAGCACAGGGAACTCTACTCATTATTCTGTGATAACCTATATGAGAAAAGAATCTAAAAAAGAATGAATATATGTATGTGTATAACTAAATCACTTTGCTGTACACCTGAAACTAACACAACATTGTAAATCAACTGTACTCCAATTTAAAAAAAAGAATTTAAAAAATACAATTAAAAATCAAAAAAAAATTAGACAAATCCTTCATTCAAGGGTAAGTAATTCATTAAAATATCATCCCCATCTATCTTAAAAAGTACTTACAATAGGGCTTCCCTGATAGCGCAGTGGTTGAGAGTCCGCCTGCCGATGCAGAGGACACGGGTTCATGCCCCGGTCCGGGAAGATCCCACATGCCACAGAGCGGCTGGGCCCATGAGCCATGGCTGCTGAGCCTGCGCATCCAGAGTCTGTGCTCCGCAACGGGAGAGGCCACAACAGTGAGAGGCCCGCGTACCGAATTAAAAAAAGTACTTACAATAAATATTTACCTTTCTGTTTACTAATCATGTATTAAAATTTGTACTACATTTATGCTTTTACAAGTGGTATACTGACATTATTGTGTTATATACTCATATAAATTTTTAATACATAAATCCTTATCACAATAAATAAATAATTAAATAGATTTCATTACTGCAGAGAAGAATTAGTGTCAATAATATATGAGATTAAGTAAAAAAGTATATTACATTAGGATAAAATTCTGTGGAGTAAATAAAATAAAACTATGACTTCAAGGAGAAATAAGAGTGAGTCTAAATCATCAACAAAATACAAATGTATGTGTGTATGTTCAAAATGAATAATGGTGGGTATTAAATCACCTTGACGTTTACATTCCTTTTGATACATTAAAAAAAATGATGTAACAATTTCATCTTTAAAATCAATGCCTCTAATATACTGGAAATTACATCCACTACAACTATTTATACTTATAATGAAAAAGTTTCAAATGCCTACCTCAAATGCCAACCTAAAAATGTTCAAAGGAGTACATACTTTTTCAAAGTTCTTTTAGGTAGCACACGAGCAAAACTATCCTTTGCCCTGGTGAATCTCATTTAATACTGAGCATAACACTTCAAAGGGATGTAGAAAGAAACTAAAAGATGTTCAAGAATCACAGGGTGGAAAAAGGACTTGAAATCATCGCATATGAGAATTCTTTAAAAAAAAAAAGGGTCAAAACAATGAGTACTTATCTAGGAGAGGAAAAGAATTTATAGGCACATAACAGTGATCTTTAACTTCTTGAGGATCTGTGTTTATAGCTTACAGGGCAGGTGAAGGACTAATGGGTGAAAAATATTTCAGATATTTCAGCTCTTATTTTAATTTCCTTCAGGGTAGAGGGTCTTTCATTTACCACTATATATACAGTGCTGTGGTGCAATCCTTGGCAAATAATAGGCACACAAGTATTTGTTAAAAGAATGAGTGAACGTAGCATGAGAAACAATTTCCTATGATTAAATTTTCCCAAAGATTAAATGGACTGCCACAAGAGTTCACTTCAGGGGAGGTGTTCAATTTTAAGTTTAAAGGGGATTAACACAATAGAGTGCTGTTAGGTGAGGTAGATTTATAGGGTCACCTCCAACTTTCCTCTTCTGGGATTCATGATATGATTTCTTTTACATCAGGAAGAACTCTATATTAGGACACAAAATCTTTACCAGAAAAAAAGAATTGCACTTTTTACATACATACTTTTAAGAGATAGAGATTGTTTTCTTTGCCCAACATTAACAAGAATAGTTTTTGTGTTAAATAAAACTCACTCTAATATTTTTAGGGAATGTTGAGTTTGAGGTGGACATCACTAACTTAATTGGGACAATTTCAATAATTAGAATAAATTATAACCTTAACAAGAGTTGGACAGCTGTGTTAATGGCTTTCTAATCATGTCTGTGACTCACTAATTTGATAATTATGGCCAATATACTGAATTTTCCATCAGGGTTATCTTAACTGGATCCAATTAAGGAAGGCATCTGGATGCCTCTTGAAATAAGCAGCAGAGATTAAATAGAAAGAGGACTGTCTGTGCCATTTATTTCCAGAGGACTTAGAAATTCTTTTTTCATTTTTATACTGGAAAATTCTCTTGAACTGTTTTGGTAAGAAATTTTTATGTTTTCTCTAGTAAACAACAAAGTGAGATAAATATCTAGATGATATAACTTAAGGTGATAGAATTCCACACAGAAACCCTGACCCTTTGAAACTTCGGATGCCTCTAATCCAATCCTGGTCCATCCACTCTGATTTCTTCCCATCTGTTTTAACCTTGGCTTACTGGGTTCCTGGACTCCTATAACCTGGGGTGGAGAACCTGCATGCGAGTGAAGAGATGTTTATTCATCTGATACCATGGACAGCTCCTCCTCCTTTTCCGAAGTAAAGAATTAACAATAAAATTCATTTTGTTTCTCTCTCTTCTAAAAAGCTTCTAAAAAGTAAGGTTAGGATTTCAACCAAACCAAGGTGTAAACCCAAACTTCAAGAGTTCTATATCTTTAGTGAACTTTTCTATAGGAATATACAAGAATTCTATAAAAAGCTTTGACAGCTGCAGACCAGTTGGCTCGGGTAACCATCTTTCCAGGTATCTCTCTGAAGACTCCATTTTGAAAGTCAGCACTTCTCACCAGAGTAATACATATCATAATCTCCCTCACTCTATACCATATTATCATTATTTTTTCTTTTAATGAAGAGATGTTATTGGAGCCTTTTCCCAATCTGCCTCTGTAAAAAGAAATGTAAGTGAATCTGGAAGTCTGGGCCCATAATGCCCTAGTTATACTGCTGACAAATTGTGTTTCCCTGACTTTTCTGCACTTTAGTTTTATACATTTTTCATAATAAGAGGATAGCAGCTGCTATGTACTGGCTACACGTGAATATTACATCCCTGATACCTATAATATTATGAATAATATAAGACAAAGTTACAGACAAAGAATGGCCAACTAATTTTATTTTCTTTTTTTAAAATAAATTTATTTATTTATTTATTTATTTTTGGCTGTGTTGGGTCTTCCCTGCTGCACGCAGGCTTTCTCTAGTTGGGACAAGTGGGGGTTACTCTTTGTTGAGGTGCGCGGGCTTCTCAACGCTGTGGCTTCTCTCGTTGCAGAGCATGGGTTCTAGGAGCATGGGCTTCAGTAGTTGTGGCACATGGGACCAGTAGTTGTGGCTCACGAGAGCACAGGCTCAGTAGTTGTGGCACACGGGCTTAGTTGTTCTGCGGCATGTGGGATCTTCCCGGACCAGGGATCGAACCTGTGTCCCTTGCATTGGCAGGCAGATTTTTAACCACTGCACCATCAGGGATATCCTTAATTTTATTTTCTTGACCTCTCCTCTACTTTTCCTTTCCACTCTTTTCAGGACATCCTACCATTTCATGTTTATACTTAAAATTGTCTCTTCATTTTTTTCTCCACCGGGAATATTAAATATTCAGGGAATAAAAATCTTCATTTTTTTCTCCACAGTGGTCTATAAACTAGTCAATTGTGCCTTCCTTGTAACAGAAAAAAACTATAGAATTCTTTTGTTTTATCCCTTCAAACCAGTGATAATTCCTCTGCCAAAATAATCATCTGTTCTGAGTATCTGCTTTTTCACCTGTCTCAGAGCGCCTGTTGGTACATTGTACTCCTTTTTGAACTTTTCTGCTACATAAGCACAAAATAAGGCAGGGAACAAAAATCCTGGTGCCCAGGTCTCCATGGCCCCACTTATCAATCTCTGAAAGCACAGAGATGTTACTCTCCCCTTGAAGATTGTCTGGTCTATTTGTTGTTCTCTAATTATTTCATTAGCTTACCTGGACCAAAGTCAAGTTGTTGGAATGAGTGGTCATTTTTCTATCACAATACTGGCCTTATTCTCATCTCTATTCCTTCCCTGTCCCATCTCCCGTAATTCTTTCTTAAAAGGGAGCATGTTGAAGATTAAAGGACACAGACAGTGAAGCCAGAACAACAGTATTTGAATTCTATCTCCACTGCTTGCCTGAGAAGTGGCAAGCTATTTACCCTTGGACAAGGGTATTTACCCTTCTTGAGCTGTTTCCTCACCTGTATAATGATGATAAAACCAGCTAACCAGGGACTTCCCTGGCGGCACAGTAGTTAAGAATCCACCTGCCAGTGCAGGGGGCACAGTTCAATCCCTGGTCTGGGAAGTTCCCACATGCTGCAGAGCAACTAAGCCCGTGCACCACAACTACTGAGCCTGCGCTCTAGAGCCCACGTACTACAGCTACTGAGCCCACGTGCCACAACTACTGAAGCCTGTGCACCTAGAGTCCATGCTCCACAACAAGAGACGCACTGCAAGGAAGACCCAATGCAGCCAAAAATAAATAAATAAATATTTTTTAAAAAACAGCTAACTTAAAATAACATGGGTAAAGACATCTTCAGAAACTACAATAAATGACAGTTGACTTTGTACCAAGTATGATTCTGAGTGTTTTCTGGTCAAGTGGAGTATTATTGAAAAATATAATCTATAGTAAAGATAATCATCTATATTACAGAGGTTATATGATTATAATGTCTCCAAACACTTTCTTTATAAGCAGTATCTTATGGGTAAAACATGAAAGAATGGTACACGGCAACATAATAAGACTAGAGAGTAAATCTGCTAAAACATTTGATGCTATATTATATAATTATGTAATTACATAATTATGTATTCAATAATGTCCTAAAAAAAGGACAAAATGTTTTAAAATAAAATAATTTTGAAATTCACAGTGAACAATGTCAATGATTTCCCCATAGTTTAAAAAGATATTAATCCTCAGGATTTTTTCTTTTTTTGTTCGCATTTACAAAAATAGATTATCATAGAAGATGTTTTGGATATATTACTACTTAACTATTCTAAGTTAATTGTTAGTATTATCCTTTGAGAAACAAAGCAGGATATATATAATCAGACTACAATGCTATCAGTTAATTAAATTTCCCCTTTCTTTATAGACTAGTCAACATTAATAGTATTCAATGATCATTTGCACTGTCACACATTTGTTAATAACACACATTTGTGCATTTTTACGATCAGTATTTTGAGACTTCTGAACGTGAGGTATTTACTATTCACTCACTCCCAAGAACATGTACAAAATGTTTCTATAGAATGGGGCTTTTTGAAAATTTGCTCCTTTTCAGTAAACCAATTTTCACCATTTAATGTTACTTAACTACAGCTTGAAGTACACCTGCAATTCATACACATTTTACAAATAACTGGAATATTAGTATGTAAATATTATATGCAATTCTGGGTGAGGGCAAAAGCAGTTACACAACTGCCACAAGTCAGACAGTGTGTTTATGCTTTGAGGATGAATAATGCAGGAGGCAAGTAGATAGATGGGGAAAGGAAACATCTCAAATGGAAGGAGATACAATGTTGAATTTGGATGTCTATATAAACCTATTCTAGCTCTCTATGTCAAAATTATACATCCTTATAAAGAGGGTTAATATTACCTTAGAGTAACTTAAAGAGAGAAGAATGAGTTCATTTATCCACAGTGGTATTTGTCATAGACAACTGAGACGCACAACCTTTCAGCAATATCATTCGGTCCTCAAAATACCATGTTGTGGTAAGTTACAAAAGCATTACAACCTCCAGTTAAATAAATGTACAAAGTAAGAAAATAATTCATCAACATTATTGATAAAAACTTTAACAATAGAGCAGGGAAATTTGCCCACCATATCATGCATCCTGAGTTGCCTCCAAGATAGGTATTTCAGAATTATACAACTCAACATTTTTGAAGAAAAAGGAAAAATTATGGGAAATATTCTGTTCCTCCATTTTTAGTTTAGCTATAGACACTCAGGAAAGTATTTAATAATTTCACTTGGGATTGCTTAGAAAAAATTATTAAAAAATCAATGAGAAATGAGTCAAATCAAAAAAAGTGAAAAAGGTGATAGATAGATAGATAAATAGATAGACAGATATTCTCAACTTGAAAAAAAAGTAGTGGAAACTGGTTCCACGAACTCCATCAGCTCCCTTGTGGATTAAATGAGACTTTTCATTCACAGAATAAATAGATGTAATAATCTGCCTAGAGAAAAATGACACAGTATATCCACCACTGTCTATTAGGAGTCTCCCATAAAAATCTAATGGGATTCCTTCAGCTCTAATAGAGGAGTCCCACTGAATATTCCCTTCTCTGAAATAGACACAACTTTAAAAACAGTAAGAAGATATCTATACCCCCCAGATTGTCCTCAGTTCTCACTTTGTCTCAGCTGCATATACATACTTTCAGAATCATTTTTTCATGCTCATGTTTTCCTATAAAAATTTTAGCCACAGAGTAAAGCACCCCAATTATTCAACTTGATATTTTACTTTTTCTTATTATAAAAATAACACATGTTAATTATGTAGAATGTAGAAATTAGGAAAAGGTCCAAAGATAAATAAAAATCACCCATAATCCTACCATATACTATTAACAATTGATGAGTTTAAAATTATATTTTTCAACCACCTTAGAAGGCAGCCATGATATAATATAAAAAGCTTGACTTGGACTCCAATTTGTCTCACTTCTCCATACAATAAGATACTTTCATAAAGTGGATAAATAAATGAGTCTAATCTATAAGTATAATCAGAGATATATCAAAAAGTATTGTGCTGTGGGGAATAAAACAAGTTCAAAAAATATATTTGGTCTGAGACCATTTCTGTACCTTTTAAAACAGGGTATTAATGTCTCTGTATGTCATCTGTGAATACCTAATAGGTAAAAAGAAAAAGACAACCACATAGGAAAGATACTTCAAGATAGTGAGGATCTTTGGGAAAGAGGAGATGAGAATGGAGGGCTGGGGTGTGAACTGTATTGGGAAAATTTCACCTCTTTAAAAAGTGATACAGGCATGTGATGGAAATACTATCTTGGTAGTGGTAAATAGTTCACTGGTGTCTGTGTATACCAAAACTTAACAGATGATACATTTTAAGTATACACAGTTATATGTAATATATGTCAACTGTAACTCAATAAAGCCGTTAAAAAGCAAAAGCAGGGCTTCCCTGGTGGCGCAGTGGTTGAGAGTCCGCCTGCCGATGCAGGGGACACGGGCTCGTGCCCCGGTCCGGGAAGATCCCACGTGCCGCGGAGCGGCTGGGCCCGTGAGCCATGGCCGCTGAGCCTGCGCGTCCGGAGCCTGTGCTCCGCAACGGGAGAGGCCACAACGGTGAGAGGCCCGCGTACCACAAAAAAAAAAAAAAAAAAAAGCAAAATGTGATATAAAGAAAACATGGTAAAAGATAATAATAGATCTGAATTGTGGTACATGGTTGTCTGTAATATCTTTTTCAATACTTCTTGGTATGCCTTAAATATTTTATAAATAAATAGAAAGAAAATGCTATTTTGTCTGGAAAGCAGAAATAAATATAAAATGATAAAAGCTTATTCTTTATTTTTTTAATCTAAAGGAAGTACCACTTTACAAAATTTGTATGTGGTGGGTGATGGCAACAAAAGTGCAGCTTCTAGAATTAAAACTGAGACACAACTTCAGGGGAGCCTCAAGAAATGTGGTGTTTGTGCTTCAATGTTATTTGAGGTTCTATTTTACTCTACAGAGGAGAATCTTTGCCTCTTTTTGTCAAGGGCAGGAGGTACATTATATGTTTCTATATACTTTACTTAGCTTGGAAATTTCCCTTGACAGTCAACAAAACTTGTCGATACCACAGTCTTCCTCTAAACTCAGTGGCTTGCTGCCTTGGGCTGTCTTACAATCTCCTGCCTCAGTATCCTTTCCTCGGCATCTTTACCCCATCTGATCTTTTATGTGTATCCCCATCAGAGAAATCTCCCTGCAGGTTCCTATTTCCCATCCATGAAACTGGATATTGCAAGTAACTATTACTAGAACTGTTATATGATTAAATAAATGAACACACATGAAGCAGTGAAAGCAATGCCCAGGACATAGTAGGCACATGAGAAACGCTATTTACATATTATTACTTTGTTTAAAAATATTATGTATAAAATATATCTAAACATATAAAAATATTATTATTTTGTTACATTAGTAACACTCTTCTTCACTCTGAAGAAACGTCTAGAAGTTGCTCATGGTTTCCAGCATCAAGTCTAACCTTCTGATTCCTCCATCCAAAGCTCCATTAAAGTTCCATCACTGCTTTAATGATTTTTACCACTTTTTTGGGCAAAAATTGCTATAGCCAAGTCTATACTATTTTCATTCTGATTAGGTATGCATTTTTTTTACTCTTTCCTCATCGAACTTTTCTGAAACCTCCTCCATAAAATTCTCAGGCCTGAAAATCACTTTATTCTCTACTTTAAAATCTACTTGCTTCTAGTATCTGAACATGTTGACCTTTGGAACACACACATAAGAGAAGCAAAATAAGGTGGTATAATGTGTTTTCCCAGTTACAATGTAAGTTCTTTAAGAGAAAACACTCTTTCTGCATTTTAGGATTCCATGTTTGACACAAAACTCAACAGGTAGTGGGGACTAATGATGGCTAAAAATCCTGGTGGGGAAATGATTGTTTGAAAAGTGAGGATTATCTCATTCAAACTAGTTTAGGTTACATTTGGAGTCACTACTTAGCTCATCATTTCTAATCCTGTTTACTTCTTTATTTCAAGATCAAATTTCTGAACTTTTCTCCAAGTTAAGTAACTTGCCCAGGGATTGACCTCTATGATACAACATAGAGCCAGGGTTCAAAGCCAGGATTGTTTCGCTATAGAACTCACTGTGCAACTGCCTCTTCTTGCAGCCCCCTGCGTGGAGCATGTTCCACTTTTCCTAAGGGAACGGTGGATTCTGTAAATGCTCATCATTTTCAGTCCTCTGCTTTCTCATTTCAAGGTCAAGATTCTGAATTTTTCTCTAAGACTGCCTCTTGGTCTGGAGTGAAATCAGTCAGTCTTACTGGTCTGGGTGAAGCCAAGTTGCTTACACTCCCAAGAGAATATGTGAAGGGGAAGCTGAGAGATGGAATGTACTAGAACATGTTTGAGTTCAGTCTTCACTTCTACAGACTGTTTCAGTCCAGTCCCCAGAACCCTCACTATAGGCAGACAGACACATAGATACCAAAAATACTTAAAAAGGTTATCAAGCCAAACTATGTCCTCTACACAGCAATTCTAAATTCAGTCTTAGAAAATTATCATTTTTCAGTGTTGTTCTCAAAAGTTTGCATATTGCCGTGAGTGGAAATTATCTTTTTCTAAAGTCAGATTCTTTGGGCTTAGATATTTCACTGCTATGTATGCAATGGAAACCCTGAGTTCCTGACAGCTAGCAGAGGAGGCAGCTGAAGTCATTATCTCCTCCTTACACCTCTGAGGGCTATGAGGTGAGCTCCTGGGATTAGGTTCACAAACCTAGAGAGGCTATGGATTCTCTATTGCCGCCTGGTTGTTTGCGTGCAATTAAACAGCTGTGCTTCCAAAACGGGGTGCATTTTGCCAAATTCTCTTAGGCGCCCAGCAGAGGGGCTCTGTGGAGTTGAGAAGAGTATACTTTCCATCTCAATTATGCTTTAAAAAAACAAATGCTGAACCTAAACAAATATACCTAAATATTTAACAGTGGCACTGAGGATGCTTAAGAAGGCAATACTTAGCGATCTAGATCCGTGGTTCTCAAAACCACAACAATAGCCACAAAAAATAAAATTAAACTGCACAATAGAATCATCTGGAAGTTTTATAAAAACTTCATGCTTGGGACCCATATGTACACCTTCTCTCATCTAGATACTATAAGAAAAATAAATTAAACCCTGAGCTTACCTATAGTAACTTTACTACCAGTCTCGTCAGTTAAAAATCATAGTTTAAAAGACCCCTGGCTTTTTGTAGAATTAACCACACCCAGAATTTCTTAATCTGGAATTGTAATGGCTGCAGAGTGTGTCAGTACTTCTGGCCATTTTGGCAACACAAGCATTGCCCATGGCCTCTCTGGCCAGCATCTTCTTAGCTACTGAGGTTTTATCTATTAATCATGCCAGACTAAGAAGAAAAATCGGTGTGCTAGAACAAAGGCGTCGCTTCTCTATAAGCTCCGAGAGTGAAAGAGTGTTTGTGATGGACAAAGTAAAAAGAAGAATAGGTTATACTTACACACTCTGGACATGTCCCAAGTCTGAAACAATGAAACACTTTTTTCCCAATTATTAGGAAACTAATAACCACCGAATGTTTACCATGTGCCATGCAATGACATATATATAAAATCTCAAATAATCTTCAAAAAAGCTATGTGAGGGTTACATATTAAGATATTATATATTAAGAATATAATACATTTCTGTTTTTTAACATCTTTATTGCAGTATGACTGCTTTACAGTTGTGTGTTAGTTTCTGCTTTATAACAAAGTGAATCAGTTACACATATACATATATCCCCATATCTCTTCCCTCTTGCATCTCCCTCTGTCCCACTCTCCCTATCCCACTCCTCTGCGTGGTCACAAAGCACCAAGCTGATCTCCCTGTGCTATGCGGCTGCTTCCCACTAGCTATCTATTTTACATTTGGTAGTGTATATATGTCCATGCCACTGTCTCACTTTGTCCCATGTTACCCTTCCCCCTCCCTGTATCCTCAAGTCCATTCTCTAGTAGGTCTGCATCTTTATTCCCTTCTTGCCCCTAGGTTATTCATGACAATTTTCTTTTTGTTTTTTAGATTCCATATATATGTGTTAGCATACGGTATTTGTTTTTCTCTTTCTGACTTACTTCACTCTGTATGACAGACAGTTTATTTTTGTGTATGGTGTTAGGGAGTGTTCTAATTTCATTCTTTTACATGTAGCTGTCCAGTTTTCCCAGCACCACTTATTGAAGAGGCTGTCTTTTCTCCATTGTATAAAGAATATCATATATTCTTAATTCCCACTTTATGAATGAAAGAAAATTGAAAATCAGAGAATTTATCACTCCTTCAAGGTTCCATACTTAGAGATTGGTAGAGTAAGAAAGCAAAAGAGTACTGCTTGATTTAGATATTTCTTCTTTTTCTATAACACTGTTTTCTCCCCAAACAAGAAATGTTTTTTCCCCTTAATTATTCCCTGGAAGCCTAGGCTTATGTCTAGGATGGATTTTACACTTAGTATTTTCTGTGTACCATCCATTCTTTATGAAATCCAGAAAGCAGTTACCACCTGCGATATCATGGACATGTGAAGCTCAGACATTTCAAGAAACCCTACCATTGGGAGGGCGTGTTGTTAACTGAGCCCCAGCTGCCACTCAACTGTATCCACCAGTTGCTTTGCACCAAGACCATGCTTCCCCCAAGCTGCACCCAGCCAATGACTGAACGTGACGGAGATATTAGTGCCGACCCATTCCTGCCTGAAGTGGGACTCTTCCAATGGGCAATGTTTGCTCAGGGACCACATGTCAGCATGACCAAAACTTCTTCAAACCTGTGCTGCAGTCTGGAGCTCCTCCCACCTCATCCTCTCTTCTCCCCTTTCACAGAACTTCACCACCGTCTGCCTATTCCTGCTCCTTCACCCTCTATCCCATTTGTTAGTCATTTCTCCCAACAAATCCCTTGGCATTTAATCCCATCATAGAGGCTGCTTCTCAGAGGACCTGAACCAATACTTTTTCTCTCTCAATATCTGTCTCTCGATCTCTCTCTCCTCCTCAACCCCCCTTTTGACCTCCCTTTCCCTCTCTCCCTGTCCCATTTCCTGCCCTTCCCCATTGCCCTCCCCCCTCTTCATTTCTTCGACTGATTGAGCTCTAAGTCTTTCGATTCAACTGTGTTATTCTTCATAACTCCATTTCAATTGCTCCTGATGAGACTGCACCATCGTAATAGACCTGCCTGGTCTTTGGCCACTGTGTCCCTCCTGTCTGGCCAGTTACCTTTTTCAGATGAAAAACTGATTCTATTACAATAATTTGTAAGCCCCTTTGGTGACTTCTCATCTTCTGCAGGATAAGACTAAAGACCTTGAATGACATCCTAGTCCCCTTTTCACCTGGCCCTGCCCCCCTCACCACTGTTGGCATCTAAACTCCAGTCAGACTGAAGTACTGTTTCCTGTCGTTTCATGCCTCTGGACATGGAATGTGGGTTTTCTCCTACCTAAAATCCCCACATCCATCCACTTGTCAGAGAATATAAGAACATTTTTAATTAGTGAGAGTAAGTGATTTTGTCATAACCTTCCGTGAGTTTGTTTTTGTAAAGTTTGCATAGTAAGTCTAAAAAGTTATTTTTCTAATTCATATGATTTGATCCAATGATCCTTTAAGAAATTTATCCCGTAGACACAATAAAAAATGTACAAGAAGATTTGTACATAAGGCCCACTCATCACAGTGTTAATTGTAATAACAAAATTGTGGAATAATCTAAAGGTTCAATAAAAGTAGATTGATTAAATAAATAAATAACCGGCCAACGACGAAGTAGAAATATATGTAGCCAACAAATATGAAATTTAAAAAGGATAATATCTTAGAAAACTGTTTATATTAAATAAAAAAATAAAATTTAAACACCTCATGCCTTAGGTGGCTCAATTTTAAAGTACCTAGGTATCCATATCTATGAATATACATATATAAACAACAACTGAAAAGATTTACATCTTCCTGGGAAAGTAGAAAGCATGGGTGTCCCTACTTTATTTTTTCTATTTTCCAATTTTTCTCCCATAAACTTATTCTAGTTTACAATCAGAAAAAGTAGCCAAGCTAAATATTATTTTCAAAACCTCTTAATAAAACTTTCTGCTAGTGATCACAACAACATGCCAGTAATAGCATTCACCATAAACCTTAGCAAAGTTCATTTTTATAGAGAGGAGAATATTCTCTTCAATAAGAAAAGGAAACAATATCGAAAAACATTCTCAGACTAAAGAATAGACTATGATAGCACCTAAAGTTTTGGAGGTGTGGAGTAGAGGAAGAGACTTCTTTTAGGTTTTATAACACCAGTAAATTCAAAAAAGACTCACAGACTAAAGAATAAATGTTTAATCGTACCTGAAGAATGACAAAAATATTGCCTTATAAATTAAAAGCAAGTCTTTGAGTTTAACCTTATACAACAGTGTTTGACATTAATAATACATAATAAATCGCTATTCACAGGTAAGAACATTTAATTTTTAAGTGTGTATTTATTGAGAAAATTAGTATTTGCTCATATGACCAATTGCTAGTCTTTCTCCTTTTGAGAAAAAAATAACAACAACAAAAAAAAACACATTGCTAACTGATAACAAAACTTACTTAAAAAGTTATTTTCATTTTCTTTTCATTGTGGGTTATTTTCCTTACTCTGAGCAAACTAAAGCAACTGTTTGGATTTTGTTTCCCTTTCTTTCACATGATTGACAAAAGCATGATTTTCCATTTTCAAAGTAATAAAACAGGATCAATAAAGTAAACCTTCTCACAGCCCAGTAATCTCTCTAAGACGTGAAGAGCTTTTTTACCTGTCTGGATCCAATTTAATTCCAACAACTAGCCAAAGTGCATTTTGCAGAATCTCAAAAATAAAAGTATCGTTAAAAAGAAGTGGAGGCAAGAATATACAGTGGAGAAAAGACAGCCTCTTCAATAAGTGGTGCTGGGAAAACTGGACAGCTACATGTAAAAGAATGAAATTAGAACACTCCCTAACACCATACACAAAAATAAACTCAAAATGGATTAAAGACCTAAATGTAAGGTCAGACACTATCAAACTCTTAGAGGAAACCATAGACAGGACACTCTATGACATAAATCACAGCAAGATCCTTTTTGACCCATCTCCTAGAGAAATGGAAATAAAAACAAAAACAAACAAATGGGACCTAATGAAACTTAAAAGCTTTTGCACAGCAAAGGAAACCATAAACAAGACAAAAAGATAGCCCTCAGAATGAGAGAAAATATTTGCAAATGAAGCAACTGACAAAGGATTAATCTCCAAAATATACAAGCATCTCATACAGCTCAATATCAAAAAAACAAACAACCCAATCCAAAAATGGGCAGAAGACCTAAATAGACATTTCTCCACCGAGGATATACAGATTGCCAACAAACACATGAAAGGATGCTCAACATCACTAATCATTAGAGAAATGCAAATCAAAACTACAATGAGGTTTCAACTCACACCAGTCAGAATGGTCATCATCAAAAAATCTACAAACATTAAATGCTGGAGAGGGTGTGGAGAAAAGGGAACCCTCTTGCACTGTTGGTGGGAATGTAAATTGATACAGCCACTACAGTATGAAGGTTCCCTAAAACACTAAAAATAGAACTACCATATGACCCAGCAATCCCACTACTGGCCATATACCCTGAGAAAACCATAATTCAAAAAGAGTCATGTACCACAATGTTCATTGCAGCCCTGTTTACAATAGCCAGGACATGGAAGCAACCTAAGTGTCCACTGACAGATGAACGGATAAAGAAGATGTGGCACATATATACAACAGAATGTTACTCAGCCATAAAAAGAAACAAAATTGAGTTATTTGTAATGAGGTGGATGGACCTAGAGTCTGTCGTACAGAGTGAAGTAAGTCAGAAAGAGAAAAACAAATACCGTATGCTTATACATATATATGGAATTAAAAGAAAAAAAGGTTCTGAAGAACCTAGGGGCAGGACAGGGATAAAGACACAGGTGTAGAGAATGCACTTGAGGACACGGGGAAGGGGAAGGATAAGCTGGGACGAAGTGAGAGAGTGGCATGGACATATATACACTGCCAAATGTAAGATAGATAGCTAGTAGGAAGCAGCCACATAGTAAAGGGAGATCAGCTCGGTGCTTTGTGACCACCTAGAGGGGTGGGATAGGGAGGGTGGGAGAGAGACACAAGAGGGAGGGGATATGAGGATATATATATCCCCTGATTTCACATTTGCTTGCAGTTTGTCAACTCTTCAAAATAGGAGCAGAAGATGGAAGGAGTGGACAGAGGAATTTTATATGCTCTGGAGTTCCGGGATTTCAGAGGAATATTGAAGGACCTTTCACACTTTTCTTTGGAAAATAAAGCATTTTCTACTTCACTGAATATAAATAAAGAAGTAAAGACAATTAAATGGGTGGTATTTGAAAACTGGGTGTCTCCTAGGCTATTATTTAAATGTAATAGAACACTATTGTCAAGTCTTTATCAGTGAGGTATTTACATTAATCCTTTTAATAAAATAAAGACAAAATCATGTGTAGATATATTTACAAAGTGTATATACAAAGTTATATATATATATATATTTACACACACACACACACACACACACACACACACACACACACACACACATCATTTTACTAAGCCTGATCATAGTTTGCAAAGAGTAAACTTCAGATGTCCAGTGTTCTCAGTTATCTTCCTATAATGTTATGTCAGGATGGTTTCAGATATCTGTTATTATATAGTAAAGCACCCCCAGAATTCAGCAGCACAAAATTATAGTTGTGTTATTTGGTGACGATCATGTGCATCAGACATTTGGGCAGGGCTCTGCAAGGAAGCTTACGTGTATTACACAGTCCCTGGCCTCCCCTGGCATGCCTATGATGGCTAAGAGCTGGCGGGCACAGCTGCACCTCTCTTTTCTTGTGATACTGGCTGGGGTGACTTAACTGGGGCTGGAGGACTCACGACAGTTGCCCTCACAGATGCACAGGTGCCTGGGTGTTGACTGTCACATGAGATAATTCAGTTCTCTTCCACATGCTCTCTCCTTTTGTGGACAGTCATCATTCAATAATCTAGCCTAAACTTTTGTACATGGTGTCTGGCTTCTAAGAGGACAAAATGGAAGTTTGCACAAGGTCTCTTAAGGCCTAGATCTGGAACTGGTAGTATATCATATGCATCATAATCTATTGGCCAAATGAGTCACAAGATCAGCCAAGTTTGAGGGATTCAAGGCACTACTGGTGGTCGTCTTTGGAGACTACCCACCCCCAAGATCTTACTAGCATGACATTTTTCTCCCAAGGAGCTAAAATTTATCTGCCATATCAGGGTTGATAATTCTAAGGAAAATACAAAATGATTCAAGAAATTTTCCAGTAGCATAAAAGCTCAATGAATTTGGAGAATGATATTTTCTATTCAGTTGACCTTTCTTGTTAACTGAAAGCTGACTGAACTTATTTCTGTTATCTGTTGTTCAGGTTGTGTATTATTAGCTTCTCAGTCCTCTTCCGTTCACCATTATTCATATATTCATACAACAAAAGTTTATTGAGCATCTTTTCAGTGCTAAGTAGGAACTGTTCCAAATGCTGGAGATGCAACAGTAAAAAAACAGACAAACACTCTACCCTCAAGGGTCTTATATGCTGGAGGAGAAGTAAAATAATAAACCAGTAATTAGATATATATATGATATGTCAAGTAGCAATAAGTACCACGAAGAAAGATATACGGGGTAAGGGGATAGGAAAAGACTATTTTTAGGAAGAATGATTAGGGAAAATCTCTCCTGAAAAGCTGCATCTGAGCAGAAACCATAAAAGAAGTGAGAGAATGATCCCTGTGTGTTTCTTGGGAGATTGGAATAATTTGAGGCAGATGAAATAGCAGGTGTAAAGGTCTTAAGGCAGGAGCCTGCAAGGAAGCTAGTGTGGCTGGAGCAGTGTATGAAGGGAGAGGGATGGGGCCAAAGAGGTATCAGAGGGCCAGACCATGTAGGCCTTGCAGGACAGGGCAAAGACAGGATTTTACTCTGAGTGAAGTAGGGGGCCACTGCAGGTCTTGAGAAGAGGTGTATAATGATCTGACTTACATTTTAAAAGGATCGTGTTGGCTGCTGTGTGGAGAATAGCAGGTCAAGGGGGCAGTGGGGTATCTGTTGGGAGGATACTGCAGCAGTACAAGTGAGACATGATAGGGACTGGGTGTGGGGATTTACTATTACAGGTAAGAAGACATGGTTAGATTCCAAGTCTATTTTGAAGGTAGATCCAATGGTATAGGCTAATGGATTGAATGTGGAGTGCATGAAAAAGAGAGAAAGTAAGCATGTCTCCAGAGTTGTCAGTCTGAGAAACGGAGCAGGTGATGTGCAATTTACTGAGATGGGCACCATCTTTAACTTCACCTTTTTTGAAAAATACCTCCCTAAAATGTACTACACTTCATTACTACTTTATTAACTATGAGTACAGAGAAAATGTCAATCTCTGCTGTTTACCTGATGCTACAAGAGGCTCAGGACCATTATTTTAAATACATATCACCAATGTATACAGAACGTGATGTCTTGTGAGTTATTCTTGAGTCTGTACTGACAACATAGCAGACATCAAGAGTGGCTTTAAAAAGAATTCTAAAAAATAATAAGCTTTTGCAAGCTTGTTTGGAGGTCATTATTTTTTCCCCTTGAAATAGAGAACAGAGAAAAAAAAATTAATGTGTGGTTCTGTTGAGTTATAATTTGTTGTTTTATTTAATGATACTTAGCTTATCACTGACCAATTCATTAATGTGTAAAATAAATCTTGATATATGACCAGGATAAAACAAAGGGGACTCTAATCTAGAAGTCACTAGGGTAACACTCTTCTGAAAATTAACATTGCTTCTTTCGAGTCAGTGATTTCAACCACCTCATTTTTTGTTTTGTGAGATTTGCATTCCTTCACCAAATTTAATATGATAAGATGCTATTAAAATAACAGGAGACAAAAATTATTAGCAGGAGAAAAGACCAGGAAAGTAGCACTAAAGGCACCTGATCACCTTGGTCTCATTTCATAAGGCTACAGCATACTACCTGTAGTCCTTGAGAAAGAATTGAGGGAGGAAAATTGGCAAGAGTTCCTATAAGGCTCTCATGGAGGTAATAACATATTATCCCTTTCTTCCAGTATTCCTCAGCTGCTGAGAAATATCCTGGTAAACCTTGGCGAAGGCTCAGCACTGTCATTTTCACAGTGGGAACAACATTGCTTGCTTTCTTGGATATCAGCAGTGGTCACTCCCCCGAGGAGATGCTGGCTACTTCACAGGTCTGCTTTTAAGCCCTGTACTCTCTCACTGTAGAAAGTTCTCCCATTATAATTTTTACCACCTGCTTCTAATATTCAGGCTGAGACTGTCTCAGTGGGGAGCCTGGCACAATATTTGAATAGATCAGCCAAACTGCCCCCACATGCCTTGCTGACCCCGACATGCCTTTCTTCCATCCTAAAAACAAAATCTATTCTCCCAACTCAGCACTCAGTGAAAGAAGTACCCAGGACATAAGGATAACTATGAAATTTGACTAGTTTAACAGACATACATTTTCTCTAAGGTCAGACGTGTATATTTTTATTGATAGCATTAATTCAAACAAAATGGAGAACCAGGCAATTCATTTAGAAGAAAGGGAGGATTTAAATTCAGATTACCAAACATGTTTATTTTATTTTGAGACCTACCAATGCACAAAAACATAGATTGGTAGAATTTCTATTTTACTAAAACAGCTTTAAGATCTATACTTTGCAATATTATAAAATCATTTATACAGCAAATGCTTTGTACAGAGAGATGTACCTGACATTATGTGGGTAGATTTATGCAGCCTAGTGAGGGAGTGTATTAATTTTCTATTGCTGCTATAACAAATTACCATAAATATAGTGGCTCAAAACAATTTGAATTTATTATTCTACAACTCTGGAAATCAGAACACAGGTCTTGCTGGGCTAAAATAAAAATGTCATCAGGAGGACTATGCTGCTTTCTGGATGCTCTAGAAAAAATCTGTTCTCTTGCCTTTTCCAGCTCCTAGAGGCTGCCTACACTCCTTGGCTCTGAGCCCTCTTCCTTTATCTTCAAAGTCAGCAATATTGCATATCCCTCTTCCTTAGTTATATATCCCTTTGACCTCAGCTAGAAAATCCATTTTAAGGATTTATGTGATTAGGTTGAACTCACCTGAATAATCCAAGGTACTCTCCCCATTTCGAGGTCCGTAACTTTAATCACACCTACAAACTCCCTTTTGCCACATAAGATACCTTATTCTCAGGTTCCCATAATTAGGGTGTAGACATCTCTAGAGGGTCACTATTCTGCTTTCAACAGAGAAGCATAATAGTGAGACTAGAGGTTAATCTTCATATGAAATAGTGCTAAGTCCTCAAGTTTCTTTGAAATTATTAACATTTAATGGGAATGAAAAAGAAAATGCACAAACATTTTCTTGCCACAATTTGGTTAGAATTTTGAAACCTGGAAGAAATGGACAAATTCTTAGAAAAGCACAACCTTCTGAGACTGAACCAGGAAGAAATAGAAAATATAAACAGACCAATCACAAGCACTGAAATTGAAACTGTGATTAAAAATCTTCCAACAAACAAAAGTCCAGGACCACATGGCTTCACAGGCAAGTTCTATCAAATATTTAGAGAACAGTTAACACAAATTCTTCTCAAAATCTTCCAAAATATAGCAGAGGGAGGGACACTCCCAAACTCACTCTACAAGGCCACCATTTCCCTGATACCAAAACCAGACAAAGATGTTACCAAAAAAAGAAAACTAGAGACCAATACCTCTGATGAACATAGATTCAAAAATCCTCAACAAAATGGCAGCAAACAGAATCCAACAGCACATTAAAAGGATCATACACCATGATCAAGTGGGGTTTATTCCAAGAATGCAAGGATTCTTCAATATACACAAATCAATCAACGTGATACACCATATTAACAAATTGAAGGATAAAACCATATGATCATCTCAATAGATGCAGAAAAAGCTTCTGACAAAATTCAACACCATTTATGATAAAACCTCTCCAGAAAGTAAGCATAGAGGGAACTTATCTCAACATAATAAAGGCCATATATACCCACAGCCAACATTGTTATCAAAGGTGAAAAACTGAAACCATTTCCACTAATATCAGGAACAAGACAAGGTTGCCCACTCTCATCACTATTATTCAACACAGTTTTGGAAGTTTTAGCCACAGCAATCAGAGAAGAAGAAGAAATAAAAGGAATCCAAATCAGAAAAGAAGAAGTAAAACTGTCACTGTCTGCACATAACAATGATACTATACATAGAGAATCTTAAAGATACTACCAGAAAACTGCTGGAACTAATCAATGAATTTGGTAAAGTAGCAGGGTACAAAATTAATGCGCAGAAGTCTCTTGCATTCCTATACACGAATGATGAAAAACCTGAAAGTGAAATTAAGGAAACACTCCCATTTACCATTGCAACAAAAAGAATAAAATACCTAGGAATAAACCTACCTAAGGAGACAAAATACCTGTATGAAGAAAACTACAAGAAACTGATGAAAGAAATTAAAGATGATACAAACAGATGGAGGGATATACCATGTTATTGGATTGGAAAAGTCAACATTGTGAAAATGACTATACTACCCAAAACAATCTACAGATTCAATGATATCCCTATCAAACTGCCAACGGCATTTTTCACAGAACTAGAACAACAAATTTCACAGTTTGTATGGAAACACAAAAGACCCCGAATAGCCAAAGCAATCTTGAGAAAGAAAAATGGAGCTGGAGGAAACAGGCTCCCTGTCTTTGGACTATACTACAAAGCTACAGTAATCAAGACAGTATGGTACTGGCACAAAAACAGAAATATAGATCAACGGAGCAGGATAGAAAGCCCAGAGATAAACCCACGCACATATGGTCACCTTATCTTTGATAAAGTAGGCAAGAATATACAATGGAGAAAAGACAGCCTCTTCCATAAGTGGTGCTGGGAAAACTGAACAGCTACATGTAAAAGAATGAAATTAGAACACTTCCTAACACCATACATAAAAATAAACTCAAAATGGATTAAGGACCTAAATGTAAGGCCAGACATTATGAAACTCTTAGAGGAAAACATAGGCAGACTACTCTATGACATAAATCACAGCAAGAGCCTTTTTGACCCACCTCCTAGAGAAATGGAAATAAAACAAAAATAAACAAATGGGACCTAATGAAACTTAAAAGCTTTTGTACAGTAAAGAAAACTATAAGCAAGATGAAAAGACAACCTTCAGAATGGGAGAAAATATTTGCAAATGAAGCAACTGACAAAGGAGTAATCTCCAAAATATACAAGCAGTTCATGCAGCTCAATATCAAAAAAACAAACAACCCAGTCCAAAAATGGGCAGATGATCTAAATAGACATTTCTCCAAAGACATACAGATTGCCAACAAACACATGAAAAGATCCTCAATATCACTAATCATTAGAGAAATGCAAATCAAAACTACAATGAGGTATCACCTCACACCGGTCAGAATGGCCATTATCAAGAAATCTACAAACAATAAATGCTGGGGAGGGTGTGGAGAAAAGGGAACCCTCTTGCACTGTTGGTGGGAATGTAAATTATACAGCCACTATGGAGAATAGTATGGAGGTTCCTTAAACAACTAAAAATAGAACTACCAAATGACCCAGCAATCCCACTACTGGGCATATACCCTGAGAAAACCATAATTCAAAAAGAGTCATGTACCACAATGTTCATTGAAGCACTATTTACAATAGCCAGGACATGGCAACAACCTAAGTGTCCATCAACAGATGAATGGGTAAAGAAGATGTGGCACATATATACAATGGAATATTACTCAGCCATAAAAAGAAATGATACTGAGTTATTTGTAGTGAGGTGGGTGGACCTAGAGGCTGTCATACAGAGTGAAGTAAGTCAGAAAGAGAAAAACAAATATTGTATGCTAACACATATATATGGAATCTAAAAACAAAGTTCTGAAGAACCTAGGGGCAGGACAGGAATAAAGACACAGACGTAGAGAATACACTTGAGGACACGGGGAGGGGGATGGGTAAGCTGAGACGAAGTGAGAGAGTGGCATGGACATATATCCACTACCAAATGTAAAATAGGTAGCTAGTGGAAAGCAGCTGCATTGCCCAGAGAGATCAGCTCGGTGCTTTGTGACCACCTAGAGGGGTGGAATAGGGAGTGTGGGAAGGAGACGCAAGAGGGAGGGGATATGGGGATATATGTATATGTATAGCTGACTCACTTTGTTATACAGCAGCAACTAACACAACAATGTAAAGCAATTATACTCCAATAAAGATGTTAAAAAAAAAAAAAAACTTGGGAAGAATATAAAAAGATATCTACAATACATTTGAAATTCATGGACAATAAGTGCTAGAAAAGAACTCTGAGGAAAGAGAAATAATTGAAGGCTGATGGGACTTGCAAAGGTGGATTGACCTATATTTTAAAAGACAGATAGGATGGAGTCAGAAAAATGAAAGGATAGTAGAATGAAAGCATGAAGGTGGAAATGCACATGGCAGGTTCAGGGACAATGAGAAATCAGACTGGCTGCAGCAGTGAGTTTGGGGAAAGAAAAGGCCTTAGGACAGTATTGGACAAAAGACTGGGCTGAAACCTGTTATTCAAGGCCAAGATGTTTAAATTTTATCTATAGGGCTAGGGAGATCCTAAAGACTTTCAGCCTTGTTTAGTGTTAGAAAGAATAAAATAATCAGATGTTTTATTAAAAAAAATTTGATGTATCTGACAAATGAGGAAAATCTGGAGTCAAATAGCCTATATAAGTGTCCTCAACACTTAAGCTCATGGTGATAAGCATGTTTTAATGGAGGGTATAGGTATGAAAATGAATTGATGAATGAGTAGCAGCTTGAGGAAGAAAACTGCTTGGAATACTCTGGGTGAACAAAACAAATTCAAGAAGAAAAAAGTTTTTTAATGAGCCCATGGTTTAGAACCTGTAGGGCTGAGAGATTAAGAACACCACTGACAGAAGAAAAGAAAGACAGAGAGGAAAACTGATGGAGAATAGAGAAAGTTTATTTTTAGATACATTTAATGACAAAGCACTCAAATGAAAATGCCCACCAGACACACAGGGCTGTGGGAACAGATGTCAAGAGAGGTTGGGATTAGAGATGTCATTCTTAGAGAGCAGGAGGGACAGATGCTCTGGAGAGGGGGGAGGAGGTCAGTCTCTGAGTAGGGAGAAAACCATAGAATAACCAAGAGGAGAAGTACAAGTGTGAAATGTGCTGAGAAATCAAGGCTGAGGGTCCTCAGCTGAGCCATCCATATGTCTGGTATGCTTTGCAAAGACAGCTTTAATAGGGGGTGTAGCCATCAGAGCAAAACAGGAAGGAATGGGGTAATGGAGGAAGGGCAGAGGGGAGCTGACATCTCCTCTGGCTCCCAGCCTTGTAAAAATTTTTAATGTCATTGAAGTAAAAGAAATAGAGCAAAGATCAGACCTGCTACATTTTAACTGGGTCAGCTTAATTGCCAACAAAAACTTTAAAAGCAAATGAAAGCTGAATAAGAGAATAGTGGTGAATTTGAGTCACAAATGGAGAATCCTAGAGAGATGGAAAGGTCTTTTTATCTTTTCTTTTGGGTGTTCTGATTATTTTTTAGATACAGCATATGTGGATTGATTTAAATAGTCATCTGTAAACCCACTATGTTAAAATAATTTTTTAATTCCTTTAGTATAATATTCAATTACTGATAAATTCTCAAACAGGTTATAAAGAAGCTATAGAGAGCATGTCTGATTTTTTGTGATGTATTAAAAGTAAGTATTAACAAACAAGTCTCATGGTACAGTCTGAGCTGCCCTTTCATTCAATAAATAATTACTGAGAGCTTGCTGTGTACCAGGCACTGGGGTTATAATACTGAACTACTGAATAAAACACAGCTCTTACTCTAGTGAGATTTGGACTCAAGGCAGGGGTGGAGGCAGCTGTGGATAAATAACAACAAACAATAAACAAATAACATGATTACTACTATGAATCATGATTACTACTATGAAAAGTAGTCATGATTACTACTATGAAAAAGACTGAGTGAAGTCATGATTACTACTATGAAAAAGACTGAGTGAAGGAGACAGAGAGTGAAAGGGGCTGTTTTTATAGGGGAATCAGAGAAAGCCTCAGGTGACATTTCAGCAAAGACAGAAGGAGAGTGAAGAGGTGGGCAAACCGTGCAAAACATTCCAGGCAGAAGACATATCTGGTACAAAAGCCCTGAGATGATGAGAGAGACGCCAGTGTAGCTGTATGTGTGGGAATCAGGGCAGAGGTGGGGTCAGGGAAATGGTAGAGAATGAGCTGAGTGACACTGGGAGGTGGCAGATCATGGGGAAGTTGGCAGAATCTTTGGATTTAACTGTCAGTGAGACAGACATCCAACCCATAAAGAATTTTGAGCGGAGGAGTGGCTTGACTCAGTTTTAAAAGGATAACCCTGGCTGCCACATGAAGAATCCACTCTGTAAAAGGGAGGGCCAAAGGTGGAACTAGGAAGACCAGCTAGCGGGCTGCTGCTGAGATGGGCAAAGGATGAAGGTGTCCTGGACCAGGGCTATAGTAGTGGTGGTGGTGAGAAGTAGTTGAATTTGTTATAGTTGGAAGGTAAAACCAACAGGATTAGCTAATAAACTAGATTTTAAATGTGAGATTAAAAGACAAGTCATGGATGCCTTCAACATTTTGAGAATGGAGTTATCATTGACTTGAATTTGGAAGACTGAGGAATAACAGGTTTTGGAAGAGGTGGTGTATTGGTTTCCTGTGACGATCATAACAAATTGTCACAAACTAGGTGTCTTTTAAAACATCAGAAATTTGTTCTTTCACAGCTTTGGGGGCCAGCAGTCTGAAATCGAAGCGTTGGTAAGGCCACATTCCCTCCCAAAGACTCTAGGGGAAAATATATCTTGGCTTCTTCCAGCTTCTGATGGCTCCGGACGGTCCTTGACTAGTGGCAGCATAATTCTGATGTCTTCTCTCATCTTCCCATGGCCTTTTTCCTTGTGTCTCTGTATTCTTCTCTTCTGTCTCCAAGGACATTTGTCATTGGCTGCAGGGCCCACCCTAATCCAGGGTGATCTCGTCTTGAAGTCTTTACCTTAAATATATTTTCAAAGTCTTTTATTTCAAATGAGGTCACTTTCTGAGATGCTAGGTAGATGTAACTTTAGGGGAAACATCATTAAACTCCTACAGGTAAGAAACAAAGAGTTCTACTTGGGCATGCAACATTTAAGATACCTCTTAGATATTCTAGTAGAGATGCCAGGTGGGCTGTTGAATTTCATTTCCAGTTCAAAGGGGTATGTTTCTATTATGATAGTTACCAAAATATCTAAAACATATATTTTTCAGACTGAAACATAAGTCAGAAATCCATTTTTCTAACTTCTCAATATAAAAATATTTTCTTAGAAAGGGCCTGAAGAATAGAAGCAAAGCAAATTCATAATAAATAAGATACACAATATTTAAAAACCTCTGTACTTGAGGATAACACTTTGTGAAACTAGAATCTTTGTCTTTTCTGGAGCCATTAAACAAGGAAAAGGACAATGTAAAATCAGCAGTGTACACACTCTTGTGCCAGGAATTGCATATTACATAGCACAATAAATTCTCTGATATTCCACTGCCATAAAGTTTTGTTCTAGATTCATATTGTTCACATTTCATCTCCTGTACACTGATCTCTAAAGAGAAACAAATTAAAGCTGAGAGAGTCTCAAATCTCAGCCCTTCAGGCACGAAAATTGTCTCTACTAGGAATATCTAAGAAGTTGAAAAACAAAACCTCTCTTCAATAGGAAAACAGTCACAGAATAAAAGAGGAAAAACAAATTTGTATGAGAAGTAAAATAAACACAATTATTATCAGCTTGAAGTATAACATGCTGAATTTTGCAAAATGTGAAACTTTTATAATGTAATTCATAAAAATACTTTAAAATATATTCTATGCTATATATAAGGTTTAGAATAACTCCACTTGACCTAACATAGAAATAACCAGTAAACTCTTTCAACGAGTCTTGTCAACTATTCTGATTAATAGAATAATCTGTTTTTTTATCATGTTACTATGGAAATCATGCATGAGTTTACATTTCAAAGTATCTGAATAGAATAAAGTCAGACAACACTAAAGCTTAGGCTGTGTGTAATTTGACTTTCTTTAGTAATGTTTCATTCCTTTAGTATCTTATAGTGGCTCAAGTGTTACCACTGTGAATATGTTATTGCGTTCATAAAATATGGAAACAGATAATGATTATAATTCAGAGGATGCCAACCCAACAGACCTTTCTGCATATTGTGTAAGATACACATCATGATCTTAAAATGAATCCTCTCACTGAAAGAGGTTTGCTTTTTGTTTTCGTTTTTGTTTCTTTCCTAAAACAGATTCTAGAAAGAGCAGATGACTGCTTCCCATGCTTCTTTAGCCTAACTCCAGCTCCAACTCACCCACCTCTCCTGCAGAGGCCCACAAATAGATGGGGTCTAAGGGTACCAGTAATAGAGCTATTGCAGGAGTCTTTCCTCTGTGGGCTAGGTGGGAACCTGATGGAAGAAACTGAAGAGGCTCCAACGATCTGAATGCCATGGTATTTAAAGAATTTGGCTCTAGAAGATCCCTGTACTCTGCAGAAGAGGTGAACATTCACAGGATAAGGGTACCAGGTCTTTCTATCTATTAAAAAACTGGTCTGAATTTTCTATATTCCCAGTAGTGGGAAAGGGAGAGGAGCCTGGGAAACAGAGAAAACAGGCTCTCTTTGGTGCCTCTACAGGGACAGCTGGCTGCCACTCTAGAGACATCTCTTTTCTGACACATGATACATGGAGTCTTTTTAGTTAGAAGTGAACCTGGATGACCAAGTAAGAGTAATTCACATAACGGGGGTTGGCAGCTGTGAAGAAGAACAAAGAGAATGCCTGGATTTGGCCCTAATGAAACAGAGTTGCTGGTGGAGACAGAAAATAACTTGAATAACAACATAATAAGAATGCTCAGTGCAAATCAAGATAAGAAAAAGAGATTTTCTGGAATAAAAAAACAAAAAAATAGTGATTTTGAAATTTGGAATTTTTAAAAACTATTAGTAAATAAATTAAGGTAGATGATAACTGTTAAGATCTGAATTTTTTGTCTCAAAAATCAGCAATCCCATTACTGGTCATATACCCTGAGAAAACCATAATTCAAAAAGAGACATGTACCACAATGTTCATTACAGCACTATTTACAATAGCCAGGTCATGGAAGCAACCTAAGTGTCCATCGACAGATGAATGGATAAAGAAGATGTGGCACATGTATACCATGGAATATTACTCGGCTATAAGAAGAAACAAAATTGAGTTACTTAAAGTGAGGTGGATGGGCCTAGAGTCTGTCATACAGAGTGAAGTAAGTCAGAAAGAGAAAAACAAATACCGTATGCTAACACATATATATGGAATCTAAAAAAAAAAAATAGTTCTGATGAACCTAGGGGCAGGACGGGAATAAAGACGCAGACGTAGAGAATGGTCTTGAGGACATGCGGTGGGGGAAGGGTAAGGTGGGACGAAGTCAGAGAGTAGCATTGACATATATACACTACCAAATGTAAAACAGATAGGTAGTGGGAAGCAGCTGCACAGCACAGGGAGATCAGCTCGGTGCTTTGTGATCATCTAGAGGGGTGGGATTGGGACAGTGGGAGGGAGACGCAAGAGGGAGGGGATATGGGGGTATATGTCTACGTAGAGCTGATTCGCTTTGTTATACAGCAGAAACTAACACACAATGGTAAGGCAATTATACTCCAATAAAGATGTTAAAAAAATAAATAAATAAAATTTAAAAAAATAAATAAAAAATAAATAAAGATGTTAAATAAATAAATAAAATAAATAAAGGGGTATAACTCTGGGGACAATAAAATATCAACGTTTCTGGGAGGGTGGGGAGATAAACAAGTATAGCACAGAGGATTTTTAGGGCAATGCAAATATGCTGTATAACTTTATAATTATGGATATATGCCATTATACAGTGGTCCCGACCCATAGAATGTATAACACCAAGAGTGAACCAACTCTAAGGTAAACTATGGGCTTTGGGTGATTATGATGCATCAGTGTAGGTTCATCCTTGCTTACAAAATATAATGTTCTGAAGAGTGACGCTGGTAATGGGGAAGGCTCTTCACATGGGAGGCAAGGCAGCGGGTATAGTGGAAATCTGTGTACTGTCCTCTCAATTTTGTTTTAAACCTAAAATTGCTTTTAAAAAGTTGTCTGTAAAAAAAAAAATCAAATTAAAGAAAGACACAGGTAGAAATAATTAAGGAAGATTTAAGAGACCTGAAGGAGAGATCCAAGACACCTAAGCAACACAAATATCAGAAGGAGAAAGAGAAACAGAGGAAGAACAATAATTTATAATAGAAGCACATTCTCACATCTGAAGAAAGACACAATTTCTTTCATTTTCTCATACATGAAATGATCCTGGTCTTCAGCACAACTTGCAGGTTTTAAAACAGGAGCTCTTAAATGGAAACTAGCAGTGCAGGTGCTAAGTTCTGGACATACATTAATTATTTATGGGACACGGTGGAGCCATCTTCCACAGAGGTAACTCACACACAACACACAGACCACATGTACATTCCTAAAACTTCTGGGAAATTAAGAATTCTACATAGATAACCTGCTTCTGAGCAACTCTATATGGAATTCTTTATCTGGATATGGTCTCAGATGGCTTTAAAGTTGCCCACTCTCTGATTCACCAAAAAATTAAAATTTTTTAAAACCTCAAAAATCAAGGCAGTGATTTTAGTTCTGAGTTAACCTCTAAGGAGGCTATGGCCAATAGTCTTCCCCCAAGAAACTACTGAAGTCGGGATGTTGATAATAGGCATTCATTAGGTTTGGTGAAAATCCAAGGGCACCTGATCTGAAGATCAGAAAGAAGCCCAGGCCCCATCCTAACAATGACCTCAAAGTTTCTCAATGGTCCAAAAAAGGCAAAGCCAACGAGAGCCAACTTCTTATAAGGATTCTGCAGTATTAAGTTAGCCAAATTTGAAAGAAAAAGTGTGGTATTCACGTTCAAAGTTTATGTAGTTCTCTGTGTTCACTCTTCCAGTGTTTGGGTACTACACAGCTGCAACTGATTATGATGTTAAATTTATAAAAGCAATGTATTTTAGCTATTTTGTATTGTTTACAGCATATATGTCTTATCTAATATAGAGTTTTTTAAATAAAATTGTTGAAATACATAGAGAAAACAGAGTTTATCTTTTTCTATAAAGCAGTTTAAAGTATATTGTTTGACCTGGCTACATCTAAAAAAAACCTTAGTGTATTGGTGCTGCATAAAGATTAAACAAGTGGATTATTTTTCTTGAGTGAACACTGCTCTGGTTTTTGAGGGAGTGTTTCTTTTCTCTGTGTTCTGTATTATAGTGGAAAGAGACTTTTTCAAGATAAACAGGGTTTCATGAAACTTTCCATCTATGGAAAGAAAAAGACTTCCAAAATGCTTTTGGAAACTAACGTTATGGAAACTAAACCACATGTTTCAACAAAATAAATCTTTACTAACCCTTTAAACAGGAAGAAAATATAGACATTTTTTAAAATTTAAAAACTGGCCCTATGAATCAGAGCTTAGAATTAGTACTAGTTAAAGGTTCCCAGACCTAGTGAATTTTCCAGCACAATTAATGTTTCCTTACCTGGTTTTGAAAGGCAACTAGTCCAGATTACCTCTACACTTTTCCTTATCACCCAAGGAAAACATTCCAAAGCTCCACTTTCAGTCAAACTAGGTATACCAGTGACCACGGTAGTTTCTTCTGCATCCCCAGGGAGGCACCCCACGACACAATTCAGCACTAAAGCTGCAGAATTCATGATGGAGAATCTGGGGGCCGGGGATCCTATCACCATGGCTGGACTACAAGTAAGAAAGCCCTCTCCAACTCCCCAATGTATTTTTGGAAGAAATACTTATCATCAAAATTTCACTTCTGTTTTAAATTTTTTTTTAATTACAACATTTAAACCACTCCTTTCAGAAGATTTGAAAATACTTAAAAGCACAAAGAAGAAAATGTATATGATTTATAATCCTATTCTCCAAGGACAATCACTTTTAACATGTTACTAATATATACCTCTAGTATTTTTATACAGACTTCTACAGTTTTATTAACAAAATTGAGCTCACACTGTATGTATTATCCTATAATCTTGTTTTTCTTATTTGGCAATAAATCTTAAACATGCTTCCATGTCATTAATTTTTCAAGAACACAGCATTGTAATTTCCTATAAGAACTTAAAGGAGCATAATTTTTGGCTAAATTTTTAGAGCAACTCTCTACAGAGCATATTTTTTAAGCAACTCTATTTTGCTATTATAAATAAGACTAAAATGAACGTCCTTATAGGTATATTTCATGGTATATTCATGAATAACTCTGTGTTATTTGACAAAACCACTTTCCCTTTCAGTCCCTCTACATGGTCTTCACATCACACATTCCTCAGTTTCTTTGATGTTCATGCCATCAGATTGTACCACACCACTGTCAGTCAGGACTCTTAGCTGAAAGAGAGGGAGTAAATTCTGGCTAACTTATGCCAAAAAGTGAACTTACAGGTAGTTTACAGAACCCCTAGGAAGACTAGAGGATTCACGGGAGGCACAATTCTGGCCCCATGAACCTACTTCTGTCCCCAATGCTATACAGATTATCCACAGCTTCCACCCCGGTCTCACTGAGACTGGATACTGGAGACTGGATAATAGTGCTGCTGGAGGCCAAAAGGAGCTGCTGCCATCATCATTTCTAGAATGGATGCAGCAGCCCCACGTTTCTTCATTTCCCCAACTTATACTGCAAAGTCTAGCAGGTGTGTCTGATTATCAGAGCACAGGCTATGGTATCATATTCATAGCCATGATGTATCTTGGAGATAGACCTACCTTATAAGGTCAGAGAACCCTCAGGAAAACAAGGGATCATATTTTTACACAGTCTTCTTTTCCATTTCTTTTCCTGTCAGTAGTTTGATGTTATCAGCACCTGTGTGGATCTAACACTTTGACTTCTAGGTTTTCTGGTCTTCTAACTTCCAAAGATCTATTCCTTCACCTCACCTTAGCCACCATCTCTGTAGTCACCTCCTTGACCTTGTCATTATTGTTATCTGCACCATCCCTGAAATCTTGACTTCAAGTACCATGACCACCATTTCCTGTCTTTATCTGCTCTAGTATAACCATTCCACCTGTTCTTTAGCTCCCCTCAAGTCCTCTGACTCATTCATTATGTCATGTACCAGTTATCTAATGCTGCATAACAAATCACTCCAAAATTTAATGACTTAAAACAGAAAAGGTTTGTTATGTCATAGTTTCTGTGGGTAAGGAACCTGGACGTGGCTTAGCTGGGACCTCCAGGTTAGGGGCCTCAATCAAGAGGTTGGTCACAGCCATGGTCTCATCTAAAGGCTTGACTGGTGGAGAATCTGCTTCTAAATTGTTGGCAGGATTCACTTCCTTGAAGGCTATTGGACTGAGGACCTCAGTTTCTCACTGGCTGTTGGTGAGAGGCCAGTCTAAGTTCCTGGCCATGTGGACCTCTCCATAGGGCATCTCACAACAGGGCAGCTTACCTTATCAGAGCAGGAAAATGAGAAGAGAGACGGTACTACTAAGATAGAAATCACAGTCTTCTGTAACCTAATCTCAGAAATGACACTCAATCTTCTTAGCTATACTCTATTTATGAGGAGAAAGTCCCTAGGTTCAGTCTACACACAAGGTAAGGGAATTGCACAAGGGTGTAAATACCAGGAAGTTTGTATAATTAGAAGCCATTACAGAAGGTGCTTACCACATAAAATCATCAGCCATTTCTTCTGAGGCTTCACACGGATAAGCTTGCACTGCTCCATCCTTCTTGTCATTGCCTGCCACTTTCTTCCAGCACTGGCACGCTAAGGAAAGCCCCAAGCTTGTTTAGACCCAGCTATATATCTGTGATGCACCCAAGTAGCTGATCATTGGTGAGAAAATTACACAACAGTGCTGTTATTCCTTATAATTTATGATCATAAACCTCAAAAGATCAACCAACACAGCCCAACAATCATATTATACTGCTTTAATTCATTTACTCTCTCACTCACTCAAACTATTTCACATCTTATACTCCCTTCTCCAACACCTGCACTCTGTCCAACCATCTTACTCACAGCCAATAGCCTTGCCTCATACTCTATTGATTTAAAGAAAAGAAAAAGCAGTGCCTTCATCTTCCTGCCAGCAAAATTCATCATCTCACCTTTTCTCATAATTTCTCCTGTTACATCGAACAAAATGTCACTGCTCTCAACAATGGCCCACACCTCCAGTAATGCTCGGAATACCATCTTTCTCCACATTTCCAAAAATTCACCTTCTGTAATTACTCCTTCTCTCTCTTATATCTTCAATGGCTGCCCCACTACTGAATCATTACTATCAACATAAAAATTGGCTGCTGTCTTAGTCAGTTTAGTTTGCTATAACAAATTACCATATATTGGTGGCTTAAACAGCAAACATTTCTCACAGTTTGGAAGGCTGGGAAGTTCAAGATCAAGGTGCTAGCAGATTCAATGTCTGGTTAGAGCCCTCTTCATTGTTCATAGATGACCCTCTTCTCTCTGTATCTTCACATGGTCGAAGAGATGATGGAGCCCTCTGGAGTCTCTTACAAAAGCACTAATCCCAACTATGAGGGCTTGGCCTCGTGACCTAATCACCTTCCAAAGGCCCCACCTCCAGATACCATCACGTTAGGGATAAGGTTTCAACATAGAATGTTGAGTGCTGAACACAAACATTTAGTCTATAGAACCAATTAACTTAAAAAAATAAAACCTGTCTCCAAGGATCTGACCCTGTCACTTTCCTTTCTTCTATATACATATTATACATTTCTTTGTAGATATGTAAAAAAGAGATATTTTGTTAATATCTTTAACATTTATATATCAATGATATCCAACTTTTTATCTTCGGGCCTGGTTTCTTCCTGTAATTCTTGCATCATATATTCAACTGTCTCTTCAATGCATGTATGTCTAATAGGCATCGCAAATGTAACAGGGCCAAAGTAAAACTCTTAATCCCCTCCCTGCTGCCCCTGCAACCCACTCTTCTTCTGGAATTGCCATCATACAGCTGCTCAAGTTAAATACTTAAGTGTTGTCCTAAATTCCTTTAAGTTTCCTCATGTCAAATCCATCAGCATGTCATGTCTACCCAAATTTGAAATATAAGCTGTATCCATTTTTTCTCTATTTTCATTGCCCCCCACACTTGTCTAGGTCATCATCACCTTTCCACTGGACTCTGTAATAGCTTCCTAATTGGTGTCTCTACTGCCTCTCTTGCTCCCTGTATAAGGCATTCTTCATACAAAATCACAAATAGGACTTTAAAAGTGAAAGCCAGATAATGTCATTTCCATGTTTAAAAATTACCAATGGTTTTCTAATGTATTTTTAATAAACTTCCAGCTTCTGACCTTGGTTTATAAAGCCTTACATGATCCGGGCCCTACCTACCTCCCCACACTCATTTAACGACACTCTTCTCCTTGTTCACCACGCGTTGACCATTCTTATTCCTATATTTGAGCCTTCTTATTAGCTGTTCCTCCTCCTGAAATGCTCCTTCCATATGTGCAAAAGGCCAGTGCCCTCTGTTCATTCAGATGTCTGCTTTCAGCTGAGGCATTATGGATGTGATCTCATCCAAAAGGATTCCCTGATATATCCCATCTAAAGTAACCTCTTAGCAGCCCCTTCCAACCAAACTGTTTACATTACTGCATAGCATGGATCATTATCTGAGTTTTTTTCTTTTTTGCTGATTTATTTTGCCTTATTTTTTGTCCCTGTGGAATATAAGCACCATGAGAGGAAGCCCTTGCTTGTCTTGCTTACCATTCTGTCCCCAGTGCCCAGAGCAGTACCTGGCACAGAAAAAGGATTCAATAAGTATCTACTGAATAATTGATCATCTTCGCAAGAAACTTTCTCAAGAAAGAGAATTACAAGGTCAAATAATACAACAATGCCTCTTTAGAAACCTTTATTTCAGAGAATCTGGTCACTTTCAGCAAACCAGAACTTTGTCTGAACTTCCAACTGCAGTGTTGGGCAACACAAAGCAGGAAGAGGATGATGCCTGTCCCTGACACACAAAATACTACCATGGCATCCCGTTACCTGAGCACAAGCTCTTTCACTTCTAATCCCTAAACGTGACTTTTGTCTAGAAGATTGATGGGACCCAAAACACTTGCTTTAAAATGTCTAGAGAAGTTCCTTCCATCTTGCTCTTCAGTATCCTTTTCCATGGCCCTTCAGTTCCTGCATTAAACTCAATGCTTTGCTCCCTCGTAAGCACAGAAAATGAAAGTAAACATAAGAAGTTAGAAGTACTCTTAATTGTTTTTTTAATTTTGAAAGGAAAGGAGAAAAATTCTACCACATTCTTTCATTCATTCAACTAACATTTTTGAGAACCTACTCTGTGTCAGGCACTGGTCTATAACTTGACAGTGAAGAAAACTGGATTTTGACAAATCATGCATTTTCAAGTTAAATTATGTAGTTCCTTCCAACAGAAAAGGACTTCCTCTTCCCATAGTTGATAACACTTGTCCTACTGAGTCAACAAGACCTAAAGCTGCCATTGACTCCCTACTTTACTCATTAGACATGCACTGTGGGTTAAGAAATGAGAACGAAAGATTTAATTACTTTAAAAAGGCTTTTGTTTCATTTCCTGAGGACAAGGATACTTCTCATACTCTACTATATTCTGTACAGCACAGCCTAGTGTCATGTGGAGTCGCTTAACCCATTTGTGCTGAATTGTTAGATGCATATTTTAAAAACACATTAGTATCGTTATGAGGAATATATCTCTTCAAATTGATGGTGTCTTATAACTATAAATTGTTTTTCCTTTCTTAGTGGCACATGAAAGAAATAGTGCATCTTACAACCAATAATGTCTTAGATTCAACAAAATGCTATAATAATGCTGAGTGATTCGCATTTCAAAAGTATAACCCAGATGTTAATAGAGTGAGTAGATGATACCTTTGGGGTAAGGAGAAGGAAAGTGTGCATGAGACATCTCTCTCGGTATGGTTAGTTCTGCTCTCTGCACTTGAATGTGGACATAAAGTATTCCAACAGGCTTCCTTAGCTTTTCTGCTTTCTTCTGTGAAACAACACATCTGGATGAGTCCAAGCTCTGGATCGATACTAGCACCATGACCTTAGAAAGTCTTTTAACTTTATCGTTCTTTTTTTTTTTCCTGTTACATAAATTATGGAAACTCCTTCACAGAGTTGTACTTAAAGTTAAATGAATTAAGCCATGTAAAGTACTTTGAACAGTTCCTGGCAGAGGAAACCATCAATAAGTATTTTTTTCCTCCCTTTTTCTTTCTGGAGCATATCAAGTTCTTCCCTCACCTTTTCCACTTCCCAGGACCCACACAAGCGGGAAGAGATATGGGAACATATGTATATATATAACTGATTCATTTTGTTGTGAAGCAGAAACTAACACACCATTGTAAAGCAATTATACTCCAATAAAGATGTTAAAAAAAAAAAAAGGAAATAGAAGATATACTGGGAGGAACCATCTTTTCCACACCATATAGTGGGAAGGCTGGTCTCCAAAGGCAGAGAAACTGTATCCTGGTAAAGGCTCTAGTGTAGGGTTTCTCATCCTTGGCAATATTGACATTTGGGGCCAGTTACTTTTTTGCTGTGTGGGGGACTATGTTGACATTGCAGAAGTTTTAGCAGCATCCCTGGCCTCTACCCACAAGATGCCAGTAGCACCATCCCCGAAGCTGTGACAATCAACTATGTCTCCATAATTCCCAAATGTCTCTTGGGAGCAAAATTGCTCCGTTCCCCCATTGGCAACCACTGAGCTGGTGTTTGCCAGCTGGTCACTTGGCCATTTTCTCTATCTTTAAAATAAGGATGATGGGGGCTTCCCTGGTGGTGCAGTGGTTGAGAATCTGGCTGCCAATGCAGGGGACACGGGTTCGAGCCCTGGTCCAGGAAGATCCCACTTGCCTCGGAGCAACTAAGCCCGTGTGCCACAACTACTGAGCCTGCGCTCTAGAGCCTGTGAGCCACAACTACTGAGTCTGTGAGCCACAACTACAGAAGCCCATGCACCTAGAGCCCATGCCCTGCAACAAGAGAAGACACCATAATGAGAAGCCCAGGCACCGCAACGAAGAGTAGCCCCCGCTTGCCACAACTAGAGAAAGCCCGCACACAGCAAGGAAGACCCAACACAGCCAAAAAATAAAAATTAATTAATTAATTAAGAATGATAATGCTACATCAAACAGTTCTGAGGATGAGCCACTGTGTGGGGAAATCTATTTCCGTACTCTAAGGTCTCTGTGACCCAAATGGAGATTCTGTTTCTTATTTTCTAGCTACAAGTGTAGCTTTACTGTGTATGTTGAGGGATAGTTGGTGCTCTCATGAAGCTGAAATGAGGCATAGCTAAAAAGAATTATCACACTACAGACAGCTAGAAACAAGTTGTCGTTAACGAGGAGTGTGGAGTTTTCTAACAGATATAGAGTAATCCAGTAAGCAAAGCCAACGCCTCCTGAAGGCCAGGCTCAGAGCCAAACCAGCATGGGATTATGGTGAGGGCGGATCTTAAAATCTATAAGCCCGAAATAAGCCACCTCCAAGGTTACAAAATGGCAATACTGAAGAACAGTTATAGAAGGGTAGTCTTTGTCATATTTACCTCTTTATGTATACAATGTGTGTGTATATATATTCACTATATATATATATATATATATATATATATATAATGTATAAAGAGGTGCAAACAGGACTGATTTGGGCAAAATGTGGTCATCAACTTTCTCCTATCACCCCTCCCAGTACCCTTCTCCCCACTGGGATGCTTCATCCCTACCTCTGGAAGCCAGTGTCCCTGCCCACCATGACTCAGAATCCCCCTCTCTCTCTCCATACTTCACCACAGCACTTCCTTGCAGTAATTCCATTAAATCAGCTTCCTGACTCAAATGGATCTGCTGAGAACTCAGTAAGTTATACTCCTCCTTTCCTGAAGTGGTACATTCCTTCTAAAATCACACTGTTATCTAACCAACAGAAAAAAGCTTTTCTTATATAATTTGCTCTGTAGTGGAAAGGCAATCACTTTGAAAAATCAAAAGAGCTGGATTTACCAATTTTTTTTTTTCTGATTCTTGTGTTTACTCTGTAAAGGTTCTTCTGGTGCAAAAAAGTCAAATTCCTCCTGAAAATGTTATGCCATTACCAGAGTTATGATTAACTCTTATCTCTGAATTCACACACACACACACACACACACACACACACACACACAATATGGGGATTCATTTTTAAATGACAACATTATTTTTAATCCAGCTATGTTGTCTGGTTAAAGTAGAGGAATATCAATAAATCTATGTCTTCTAGACCAAACGGCTGAAAGGATGAACATTTCCAGTATCTCTCTGAATGTTATTGACATCAGAACAACTCTAACTTCATATGTAATGATACTCATTGGACTCATTCACCAAGCACTCACCTCTATCACAGACTAAGTGCTTAAAATGTATTGTCTCACTTAATTATCTTTTGACTCCAAATGCCACTGACTGACATCCTTTACAAAGAAGCTATTGTACTTATATTTGTATCTAAATTTTAGAGTTTGTTTTTGCGCTGACATTACTTTTATCAAATCATTCATTTATTGTACTGTATAAAAACAAAGAGTAGGTAATTTGATGAACACCGATTAGTTGAAAGAATGCTTCGATAATATCTTCCCATAAACTTTTCTCTTGCTGATGTTTTGTGACACACAGCCTTTGCAGATGTTGCAGTCACCATGTACTGCTTTTCACTGAGACTTGTTTTGGGAAAAAAGAAGAATTTAACAGGATATATTTTTGCTAGAATTAGAAAATAAAAGATTGAGACTTAAATCTGGCTTTGTCACGTTTCTTTTTTTTTTTTTTTTTTTTTCGGTACGCGGACCTCTCACTGCTGTGGCCTCTCCCGTTGCGGAGCACAGGCTCCGGACGCTCAGGCCCAGCAGCCACGGCTCACGGGCCCAGCCGCTCCGCGGCTGGTGGGATCTTCCCGGACCGGGGCACACACCTGTGTCCTCTGCATCGGCAGGCGGACTCTCAACCACTGCGCCACCAGGGAAGCCCCTGTCACGTTTCTTTAAGTGCTTTTGCTCCAAGGGGTTTAAAGAGTTTGACAATCTGTCAATGTCCTAAGATAGTAAATGAGTAATGTACCCCAGACCAGTCTTCGAAGAAATGAAAGTGGGAGAGAACAGATGAGGAAAAGCAAAAAAGAAGGTTCCCCACCCCACATGAAAATACTGTCATATACCCATCAGGGGCTTAAATTCCCCCATTAAAATGCAATTTCCCTAACAGGAGCAACAACATATTTTACCCATTTTAGGATACTTTTATATTTTCCCATTTCTAAAATCTGAATGTATTTTACAATCGATGTCAATGTGTACATTTAACTTAGGAATAACCCCTCTGCCCCCAACAAAAGCTATAAAATCGGGGACATTGCTTATAATTAATGACATCTTAGTATCAAAGAAATATAAAATTTAAAATAGCTTTGAAATTAGTTTAACAGAGAGAGAGGAGGAGCTTCCAGAAGGTTTATGAACCAAGAAACACGCATAAATAGGTTTTTAAATTTTTTCTTTCTATTATTTTAGAAATTATCTTCATAGGCAAGAGACCTTACTGTCACTTTTTGCAATTATGTTATTATTTCCTAATAAGAAGTGAAATGTGATATATGATGCTACTGTACAGAATGAGGAAATGTATAGTTTCCATCAGTTCCATAACAGCATTGATCAGAGTAGGAATTGAAAGAATTTTTTAAAAACCTCCTCATTTTGATTACAGCATGTGTCTGTTTGCCTCAAGATTCTTATGCTAGAAAATGTAAAAGAAAAAGGAGTACTACAAAGCTTGTGCATACTAAGGTTCTACTTTCATTCTGAAAAGTCATGAGTGTTTTCTCTTTGTGGAAAGGGTCTTACCTTCCTAGAATACATAAAGCCAGCAAAGCCAAAGCAATACCATGTGTCTTCCAACCTGGAAATACATCTGACAATGTGGCTCTTTCTTGAGAGAAGACACATGAAAAAGGCAAGGACTTCAGCAAAACTTGGAGATGTCCCAACCCAAGAGCTTTGTATATTCAGCATGGAAGTAGGGGCTGGTGGTGAAAGCCAGACTGTCCTTCTATCCAAGTGCCCACTCAGGGAGAGAAGTTTGGAGACAAAAAACTTTCTAATGATGGAGCAAGAGCCTGTGCAGGCTGCAGTCAAAGGGCTGTAGAGAGGTGCAGACACGCAGAAAACCAAAGGTTCTTGAAGGTCCTGTAGTTCAGACCTCAGTAAATGTGACATAAGGATTCACAATCTTTTCCCAGCTGACATGGATTCAAGAATGAGGACTCTGCAGAAATAACCTCACAGACTTCGGGACAAAGGAAATCTATTCATCTATACAAATGTTTAATGACTATTTCTTGTGTGCCGGGTACCAGCCTAAGCACTGGGGATACAGCACTGAACAAAGCAGTCAGGATGCCTGTCTATAGCACTTGCATTTACTAGGAAAAGTGATGTGATGAAGAATCTTTACATTTGTACTGTTCTTCCCTCTCTGCTCTCTCCTGACAAGGCAGACTCTGGGGGTTTCAATTCCTTTTCTTGATTTTCATAGAAATGGAACCATTTAGTACATACTCTAGCATCTTTCATTCATCATTTGACAGTCATCTGATGAATGTTACAATAGTTTGCTCTTTTTAGTGCTGTGTAGTTTCTTATTGTGTGAATACACAACAATTTATCTACTGTACTATTATGGACATTTGGGTTGTTTCCAATTTTCTGCTTTAATGAATTAGTCTACGATGAACATTTTTTTGCATCTCACTAGAATTTAATAATAATGTTGTGGTTTCATTTTATTCTTTATCGTTACTTTTTATTAAGGAAAGTAATACTAGTTTTCTATTTGAAATAGTAATAAACTTTTCCTGTTAAATTTAATCTGAAAAAAGATTTAATCTATAGAAAAATATTACATAAATATTTATAGATTAAGGAATATATTTGTTCAAGTTCACAAAGGAAACAGCCAAAAGACCGATGTTTGAAGAAGTGTTCCAGGACAATAATAATTGGTAGCTAGAAATGAAAAGGTTTAGAGAATAAATACTATGGGAATTTAGCAAACAAAAGGATTACACGGGGCTCGAGCAAATGCAAAGCCTTTGGATTTCATTGGATTGTGAATACCTTGAAGGAGAGAATGATATCTCATTCACATTGACATGTCCATCACCTGAGAAAAGTACCTAACCCCAAAACTCGTTCCATGAACATGGGCTATGTCTGTACCTGAGGAACAGAATTCTCTAAGGAGAAATCACAGGGTAGACTCCTGGCAGGGGAAACAGTGTGATAAAAAGAAAAGACAGGCAAGAAGAAGTAATGTTCACAAAATGAAGAGAACAAACTGACTCAAGAAGATCCTTATAGGGTAGCAGAAAAGGATAAAAGTGAGAAGGGAGGGGTGAGGCCAGACATGGGGCTAAGGAGGCGTAAAGTTGAGTTACAGATCCCATCTTCGTGGACTGTAGTCAGACAGTTAATTTTGTAGACTACACACTTGAATGTTTTCCTCACTATGGGAACTCGAAAAACATGAAGTACTTTATCAGTGGACAGCAGCTCAAAGGAAGCCTCTGAAAGTTCCATAGCAAGTGGGGGCCTAGTCAGCTTATCACCTTCCTCTTTATCAGAAGAGCTCTCTGCAAAGTCTCAGACGTTGATTGCAGTTTGCACTCTTGTTCTTCATTAGAGGGAATGTTTTCAAAATGAAGTACACACTGCTGCTGCCTGACTCACATGTTCCAGGAACTTTGCTTCCAGACAAGAAATTTAGTCTTTGTGTTCCCTTTTTTTACAGTCCACGAACATCTCATATTTCATCCAAATGGGGAAGTTCTCCAAGAAGAGTCCCCCTCCCGTAACGCAGCTGACATTGATTTAGAAGGGACTAATTAAGTTTAAAGCTAGTCAGAAATATATGAGGCTTTAGACCGTGAAATACCTTCTCATCAAATGTGCATTTTGCAAAAGCAGACATGCTGCAAAATTCTGCATCTCTTGTTAGGAGTGTGCTTCATGGTGTAAACAGATATCTTAATCTCCCCGCAGTAATTATTCTTATGGGCTCTATGAGTCATAATCATCTTTGTCATCTCCATGAAGTGCAAACTTAAAAATATAACAAATAAGGACAGTACTAAACCCTGTGTGCTGGAAATAACACATCTCATCAATGCATCGGTGTAGCACTGATTTGGGGTACACACAGAGCAAGCTGCTGCCTCACACACAGGCTGGGGATTAGAACCAGGGCCCAGAGCAGCCCCAGGTAATGACTAGAAGGCAGTGCCTGCAGAATTTAGACTTAGGAACTCTGGGCTTTTCCCACTCTGAATTATATGACCTGAGGCAAGATGTTTCACTTACCTGCAACCTTCATTGTACAGGTAAGGAACTGAGATGCTCCAAAGAACGTTTCAGCTCTAGTATTTCAGTCTAGACCTTCTGGTACAGTGAGGAGGTGGACATCTCGTGGGTCGCCCCTTGTACTCAGCTAGCGTAAATCTTGCCGAGATATGTTTTTGAGTCAGCAGAATTATCATCCTCATCTCGTATTTCATGCAGGATGATGATGTTTCTGACACATTAGCAAAACATGCATTTGGAGCCGCTTTTCCCAACAGTGCATAAAAGGTTTGCACGGTCCAGGCTTATTCTTTGCCACCATTCACCTGGGAATAAATGTAAAGGGGTGAAAAAATGACCATGTGATAAAAATGCTTGGGGAAACGTGTGTATTATTTTCTGCTTATTATTCACATAGTAAAAGCTCTCAAAAATGCTACAGTAAAGAAATCCTCAAATTCCACTTCCCTCAATTGCTTTCACCAGGAGCCTTCCCTCTCTTCTGCCATAGCCCTGCCCCACCCTCAGAACGTTATTGTTCTGTCACATTTTGAGAGATGCTACTGCTTTCTGCTCTATTAAAAGATTGAAAGAGAAGAGGTCAATGCAGGTTGGAAAAATTAACAGCATATAAAAGAATTTGTTTTGGTGGGTTTTAGAATCCCAGTCATTTTTCTAAGGATTAGACAAGAAAGAAAAGGTTTAAATGAGGTGAAAAGATGAGAGTTGGGGAAAACTCCAGATTGAATCACATAGCCAAAAGTAGTCTGGATTCTCCCCTAGAATTGGGAAGTAACTAAATGGGGAAGTCGCAAGAGAACAAATGCAAAGCACTGATAATTGTATGAAAATGTATCCTTCCTCACTAGTACTCTGAGTAGCGCATATTAACATAATATTGAGACACCATTATTTATTCTTTCAGATTGGCAAAGGTTTAAAAGAGTGCTAAGGATCATGATTAAGGAGAGTGTAAACAGGTATCACCTCAAGGACGGGGAACTCGGACATACAACTAAATGCCTGCAAAAATGCATGTTTCACTTAATGTAGAAATTCCACTTTGGGGGAACGTATCCTAAGGAATTAATCAGGCAAATGCACAAAGATGTGTATAAAGTTGTTTACCGCAGTATAATTTATGAGTGAAAAACGGAAATGCTGAAAAATGGAAAGCCATTTAAATGTTCATTTAAAGGTGACTGATGACATGGACCTTATTTCCATTAAAAGTTACTGTGGAAAGATATATTTACTCGATGGAAAGTGTTTAGGATGCGTTATTAAATAACAGGAAGCAGATTTACAGTATAATGAGTGCTTTGATAAGGTATTTATAAACGTGTGTGATGATATACAGTCTACTGTTAACAGGGATTATTTCCGGGGGCTAGAGTTACGGCCACCTCCTGTTTATATGATAGGACTCTTCTAATTTTTCTAAAACAAAACATATTACTTATAAAATAAATTCAGTTTTTTAAAAAGAAAGCAAATTCCGATTTGGAAGTAGGAGCAGCACAAAAGATTCTGTAACAACTTTTCAGCCCCCAAATGTTGAGGATTGCCTGAGGCCCCCTCAAATGTACCACACAGAATACAAGCAGCAAAAACAAATCCTCATGTTTCATTACAAGTCTCATGAGATTTCTTTTGACAATGAATCTCATTACAAAATAAATTAAAGAAGCTTCTTAAAAACTAGCTGGAGCTTAAAAATTTTTTAGCCTGACTCTGATTTTACAGATGTGAGGAGAAGGCTCCATGACCTTGAAACGATCACAGAGCTAGTTCAACAATCACAAACCTGAAGCTGGTTCCAGTCTTGACTGGGGTCGAAACTGTCCAAGTTCTTTGAACCAGAGCCCTACAGACCAAAGCAGTTCATGTATATGTTTAACAAAATAGAGCCAATGTTAAAAGAAATATTCATTTGAGAACTATTCAGAACAATGGAATAGGTATGCAATGAAAAAGCAGTTGTCATTAACAACATCAGTTTCTGCTTACCTCTATGTCGTTTTAGCTATATATATTATTTTTGTTTTATTTTTAAAAATAACTTTTTTTCAGGAATAAAAGGTAAGTCACAAAAAGAATATATGCTCGCTGTATAGGGTTTAGAAAATACAGCTAGACCCCAAAACGAACTTGCCCCTCCACTGACAGCAGTGATACCCAGAAAGCGCCTGTCACAGCTCTTCCCTCCGAGTCAAGGGAAAAAACAGCAACCCTTGGGGAGAGGACATTCACCTGCTGCAGTCCAGGTGACCACTTTAAAACTGTTCGTGGGGCTTCCCTGGTGGCGCAGTGGTTGGGAGTCCACCTGCCGATACAGGGGACACGGGTTCGGGAAGATCCCACGTGCCGCAGAGTGGCTGGGCCCGTGAGCCATGGCCGCTGAGCCTGCGCATCCGGAGCCTGTGCTCCGCAACAGGAGAGGCCACAGCAGTGAGAGGCCCGCGTAACGCCAAAAACAAACAAAAAAAACTGTTCATGGCATGAAAGATTTGGAATGCCATCTAAGAATCCACACAGAAGCTGGAGAGGGTGTAGATTAGGCTGTGATGACAGTGTCCATCTCAGTGGCCACTGAAGCCTGCTCTGCTCACCCCTGTGTCTGCAGAGTCAGTGGCAGCTCCGCTCCTTGTGGCCTTCTCTCCGGGACCCGGCTGGTGGCGCGGCCTGTCTGGGATACACCAGATAAAGGCGTTCTTGACCTTTTTTCCTGCTGTGGACTTCTGGCAATTTTGTGAAGCTTACGGACCTTTCCCAGAGCAATATTTTTAAACATAATAAAATCACATTCATTTTCTCTGATTCAGGATCAGTGGTCAGTGGCCCTCTGTCAGCACGGGGTTTCAGCTCTAGCCAAGTGAATTTCATTTCCCCAAATGTAAATGTTTTGCTGCCCCATCTGGACCTGATTCTTGGACTTCAGACAAATATCAAGTCAAGGCCATGCCTGCCTTGTGAGGAGGTGTTACAGTGGATGACAGGACTGGCCAGAGAGAAGGCAAAGGCTTTTCTCCCAAAACACAGGGGATAACTGGGTGGGGGAGTGCTATGGGGACGAGCTGGCGTATTAGGGGGGCACTCACTTGCTTATGACACTTTCTGGTTCAAAATAACGTAGCTGCCTTAATGTTATAAAAACAAAACAAAAATGCAAAACAAACAAACATGAAAATCACCCGAGATCCCATTTGAGCTTTTTGTTCTATGTATTAAAGTATACATATTTATTTTAGAAAAACAGGATTACGTTCCATCTACTTTTTTTTTTTTTTTTTTTTGGTAGTAAGCAGGCCTCTCACTGTTGTGGTCTCTCCCATTGTGGAGCACAGGCTCCAGACGTGCAGGCTCGGCGGCCATGGCTCATGGGCCCAGCCGCTCTGCGGCATGTGGGATCCTCCCGGACCGGGGCATGAACCCGTGTCCCCTGCATCGGCAGGCGGACTCTCAACCACTGCGCCACCAGGGAAGCCCTCCACCTACTTTTAACTTTGGCAATTCTACTATTGAGAAGTTCACCTTTTTTGGTTTTAATTTATAAGAGCTCTTTACATCTAATGAGAGTCACTCTTGTTCATGCTGCAAACGTTTTTCCCAATTTGCTGTTTAGCTTCTTATTTTGCTTATGGTCTTTGCTTTATTTTTATGTAGTAAAATATCTCATTATTTTCCTTTAAGGTTTCTGCCTGTTTTCTCAGGGCCATTTACTCTTAGAAAAAGTGTCAATCTACTTCACATTCAACTCTATGCTTCTTTTTTTTTTTTTTTGCGGTACGCGGGCCTCTCACTGTTGTGGCCTCTCCAGTTGTGGAGCACAGGCTCTGGACGTGCAGGCTCAGCAGCCATGGCTCACGGGCCCAGCCGCTCCGCAGCATGTGGGATCTTCCCGGACCGGGGCACGAACCCGTGTCCCCTGCATCAGCAGGCGGACTCTCAACCACTGCGCCACCAGGGAAGCCCTATGCTTCTTTTTATTTTCTGATATTATCGTTAATGCCAATCAGAATCCCTCGGACAATCTGAAGTTCAGATGTAGCAATGGCCTTGATCTTAAAATGGGAATGATCAATAGTTTTGCAACTATAAAGTAAAAACTTGCCAGTCTAGTGATTGTGGGGGGATTGGAGACTGAAAGCCAGGAATGAAGTAAGCTGGAGTTAAGAAATACAATCAAAGGCCAGAAAATGAGTGAAAAATAACTGATGTACAATTACACGCTGCATCACGTGTGATACCAAGCATCAAGAGTGATGCTAAAACATTTAGTTAAAAACCCTAATATTTTCAACTATTCGAATGTTATTTTCAATATATTTAGATGTTTAATTGTTTTCTATTTTATTCTGCCTCTTGGCACTTTATCAACATTGTAGGTTATATCCACTAACTTCAAGTTATTTATCTGTGATCCACATGTAAATTGGGCCTGAGTTTATTTATCAATCCTCAACTCACAGTTAGACTAAGCTATGTGTGTGCCACAGGAAGTTTAACTGAAATGTTTAAAATATATGTTCAGCATTTAGGGAAGGAGACTGAGTGATGTTTCAGGTAAGGGCAGAGAAAGAGAATCACAGGAGGCAGCTCTGCTTTTTCCACCCTCCTCTACTATCCAGAGCAATTCCAATCTAGCCCCATGCTTGCATAAACCAGAGCAGTTAACCGTATCCAGCCTCTCTGGATGGAATTTATTCCATTTGCCCTCTGGGGAGTCAAGTAGGTAAACTACTCTGTCTGAGAGAAGTTCTCCTAAACACTATTTTCTCTGGGGACTTTTGAACCCCTTTATAAATCAGAGCTATTTGATTGACCCACCATTTAATTTAGTTCTATTTCAAGCTTAAACAATATTTCAATTTGTTACTTATGGAAAATGATAGTACAGTCATTAGGAACGGTTTGCATTTCATGGCCTGTTTTCTGTTTCCAACGGGGACGGTGGGTAACAGGTTTTAGAGACCCTTTTGTTCCTAACACTTTAAACACCTCCTGAGTTGTACCAAGTCCTAAAAGAGTCAGTTAACTAGATGCATATGTTTAAAAAGGGGAAGGAAAAAACATTTTCAGGGACACTCATTTGCTGAACGTTGATAGGCATTTATTGGGTTGGCCAAAAAGTTCGTTCAGGTTTCTCTGTACTATCTTATATAATATTCTTCAGGCTTGGTTGCTTCCCTTGTATATTTATGTCCCCTATGGAAGGGAAATGAGGGGTAAGTGCAGGGCTCTTTCCTCTTTGCCTCCGTTTAGTATCCAGAGCTGCTTTCTGATTCAGCTTTCTCCAAAGACAGAAAATCATTCCTCTCGCTCAAAGTTACACAAATTTTTCTTAAGCTCACTTTCTCTCTCAGCAATATTCAGACATGGTTATTCCAGCTGTGTCAGGTAGTTACAAAAAAAAGTGCTCCCAGTGCGTTTGTAGAGAACATTTTCAATAACAAAGGAAGTGTTTTCTCTTACTCTGAATATGGTTTTCATCATCTTATGGTGTGGCCCTTAAGGAGAAAATGAGCTTGGTGACTCAGAACCAGTGAGTGTGCCCTCCTGTGTTGGTCAAGTTTGACTCACTAATCTCACAATGGTCTGTCACCAGATCTTCATACTTATTCACACTTTCTACATTATGCAGAGTCTCCAAAACACTATTTGCATTGTTGCAGTAGCCGACCCATTGGAAAGCAATTAACATTTTCCAAATAGAGTTATGCACATGTCTGTCGCTGGATTTGCCTTGCCTATGACATATCTCTGTCCCATATTAACTCCAAAAACTGAAAAAGAAAACTTATAGAGACACACGGGCATTCTAACAAAACCAAAACACAGAAGAAAAGTAAAGTAGAGATATTCTAGGGAAGAATGTCCTGGTTACTGAAACTTTCTTGCTGGTTTTCTTGAGGAAAAATTTCATAACTCTTTACGATAAGAATAATTTAACCACATCCTGACTGATCCCTTATTTCTCAGGGCTAAGTTCAACTTTGCCCTCCCATTTATGAAGACCGTGGGATTCTTTAGAAATTTAATCCAAAAAAATAATCAGTCAAGGAAAGAGAAAACATTCAGCCAAAGGAGATAATGCCAAGGATCAGTTTTCAGGCTAGATTTGTCCAAAAAGAAAGTAATTAAAAATTGAATTAAAATAATTAATCTTTACTCAGAAAGAAAAAAGGAATTTTAAACCTTCCAAAATTAGATTTAATGTGTAACAGAAAGACTATGAGTTTGCAAGTTAGCAGAACTGTGTCCCCTCAGTTTTTTAGTTGTAGGACCTGCATCAAGAAATTCAACCTTTCTGGGTCTCAGTTTTCTTCTTTGTAAAAGAGGAAAATTAATAACTACTCCACAGGGTTAGTATAAGTATTAAATAAGAATTAGTATTTACTCCCTATATCGGTTTTCTATCACTATATAACAAATCATCCTAACACCATTTCTCACAAGTCTTCGGGATGGCTGGATGGTCTCACATGGGTTTGCTCCTATGGCTGTATCCATCTAGTGGGTCCACTAGAGCCAGAGAGTCTGTGATGTCCTCACCCTCATGTCCAAGGCTTGATGGGTGTGGCTGGAAGGCTGGGACCTCTCTCTTCACATGGTCTCTCATCATTCAGTAGATTAGCCCATTTTTATTTACATGGCTTCTACGACCCAAGAAAGTGAAGGCAGAAGCTTCAAAGCATCTTAAAGCTTATGCTCTAGAACTTATCAGCCACATTCTATTGGTCAAAGCAAGTTACAAGGCCAGCTAAGGTTTAAGGCAGAGAAAAGGATCTACCTCTAGAAGGGAAGAATGGTAGGATCACACTGCAAAGAGTGTGAACATAGGGAAGTGTTATTCATTGGAGCCATTATTATAATGACCTCCCTTCTGCCTTGTAGTCTAGAAGCCCTGATTTCAAATTGTGTAAAGTTTAGCGGAGGCTTTTATAATCCTGTTGACTGGAAACTGTGGTAAATTATTACAGTAATGGCACCCAGTGTATCACACCTCTCTGTACCCATGCCTTTGTATATCCCCCTTCCACACTGACTCTGGACTTGGCCATGAGACTTGCTTTGGCTCATGGGACATCAGCAAGTAGAACACAGCATAAGCTTGATAAAAGCTTGTGCATTGAGTCTTGTTCTCTTGGAACTCCACCTTGAGACTGTCATGCCATAAAGAAACCTGGAATCAAAGAACAAGTAGCAAGAAGATTTCACCTGAACCCCAGCTGCAGAAGCTTCATCAGCTGGAAGCAGCTGCATGAGTAAGTCAAGATAAGACAAGCAGAAGGACCACCCAGTCAATCCATGGAATCATAAAACTAATAAAATATACTTCTTTTAAGCCACTGAGTTTGGGTATATCTTGAAACACAACAACAGATAAATGAAACAGAGTCCACAAATATTCTAGCCAAAGGGTAACCTATAATCACTAGTAAATACCAGCCTCACTGTCAAATCACTAACTCATTTCATGATTTTAAACATATCACAGAATCACATAATTTTAGCACTTGAAAAATTCAGAGATAATATAATCTAGTGGTCTTCAAAATATCTTTTAGCTATAGAACTCTTTTTAAAAACTTCTTACTTGTGTATTTTAAAAAAGAGAGATACCTCGTTAGGATAAATTCATTTTTTTTTGGTCCAGATTTATAGCATTTGCTTATAAAGTCATTTAATGAAAACACAATTTCCTTTTTTAATACAAAACTGTAAACCCAGGCTCTTAGATGGCGATGAAACAACTCTTCCAGTTTAAGATTACAATTAATCAATATATTTTCTTTTGGCAAAATGATATAATGGAAATCCTTATTCAAGACAGACAAGTAGTTGTAGATATTAAAGGTTATTTCACTATTTGCCTTGAAATCTCAGGATACCAAGTGGTCAGGAGAAGTATTATAATTTATTTCTACTCAGAAAAATACGAACCCATGAGTACAAGCAAATAATTGATTGTTAGCCTCCATAAGTTTATATTTAAAATATATGACATTTGGTGATGTAAAAATTACTATCTTGAAAGAGTATAAAACCTATGTAAAAGTAAAATTTAAATCAAATGTTTGTGAAGCTTTTGTAGAACCTCTATGGCACTCTGCTATTCTTTGGAATTCATTTTTGAAACTACTGAACACACAGAAACTGGTTTCTCTTTGTTTTTGATTTTGTTCAAAACGGAAGGAGGCTGACTGGACATTTAAAAAAAAATGATTTCTTCCAGGTTTCAGGTGTCAGTGCATCCTCAAAACGATTTGTTGGGCTATTTAAAGAATGTTCCTGTTATTTCCTTTTTCATTTGTCAAGAATTTTAAAAAAAGATTTTTAAAAATTGGGAAAGGAACTACTTAGCAAAAGAAACAACACTATTAAAGTCGAATGGTATTTTTTGACTCATTTGTGTAAATTAGCAACATACTTGAAGTTTCAGCAGGGTGTCTGGAATTTGTCAGCTCAGCCAGTGAGAACGTGCTCTCTCGAAAGCTTGGTTTTACCTTCACCTCTGTTTTTTGGGGGGGGGGGGTTTGTTTTTCTTTTTTAGCCTGGGTGCAGTGTACTTTATTGATGTACATGACAAGGTACGGCTCCCTAAGCCCCTCCTCCTCCCCTTCCTCAGGGGGTCTGGGATGGAAACCGCATGGAGGTCGGGAGATTCTCAAGTGTGTTGGAGGACGGAGTTGGGGCAAGGACTCCCCAGCAGCGGAGGTTCACCTCTGTTTTTTCCAGGGCTGAGAGTTTAGCGACAGGAGGCTGTGTGCTCTTCACCCAGTTTTAATGAACCCTTTGCTTCCAAAGCGGAAGCCTGACAAAAGACAAGTCTTTAAGTAAGCCAGGTAATTCAGCCATTTGATTGGCTTTTAGAAGGAATGAAAGGGTTCTGCTAAGGGCATGGAATGATCAATGTGGTTATTTCTGTGCTGCTACAGTGCAAGGCTCAGCAGCACAACCGGAAGAAACAATTGATTTCCATTCCAAGACATCAGCAGTGAGACGCAACAACATCAACAAAAATGTAGAAGAAATATGTATCTAGAATCTAAGAAATCTGAAATTTTTAAATTACTGTTGCCTGAGTAGAAGGGAGGGTAGAAGGAAAGTCATAATGGGAAATGTCAGGAATTATTCATTCATTCAAAAATATTTACTGACCTTCTATCTATGTGCAGCCACTGGGTTCACCGCTTAGGATACAGCAATATATAAGACAGACATGGTCCCTACCCTCTTTATGTACACAAAAGGACACAAGAGTGAGAAAGCAAGAGGAAAACACCTAGAAGAGAATTTTCAAAACTCTGACACTAGCTGTGGATGATATATGGACCTGACTGTTTAGGACACATTTCTAATTCCCCTATAACCCTTTACACATATTTACCGTGTATTGAAGGGTGAATGGAAGTAATGAGGTGAGGTCATGATGTTCTTGAGTATAGCTCTCTGGCCTTTTGGACATGAACCCCACCCCAAGACACACTCTGAGACGGAAATCTGTCTCTAACGACAGGTCACAAGGCTGGTGTACAAACCAGGATAACAATTTATTAATTTACACTAAGAAATATAACTGTTTGGGCTTTCCTGGTGGCGCAGTGGTTGAGAGTCCGCCTGCCGATGCAGGGGACATGGGTTTGTGCCCCGGTCTGGGAAGATCCCACATGCCGCGGAGCGGCTGGGCCCGTGAGCCATGGCCGCTGAGCCTGCGCGTCCGGAGCCTGTGCTCCGCGGCGGGAGGGGCCACAACAGTGAGAGGCCCGCGTACCGCAAAAAAAAAAAAAAAAAAAGTATTATCTTGCAGCAGGTAGAGCCACATGAGAAACCAAACTATGAACAAAAAGGTGATTTTTAGGCAGTATTCTCCATTAAGATAGCATGCACCCAACTTCCTTACTACAAGGCCACTCTTGCCTGTGAGATTATGTGGTAGCTCTTGGTTTGGGTCATCACTGATGCTTCTGCAATTAGCCCATCTCCACTCTTGTGACAGAAAACACTGCCCTGTCATAAGGATGGGCATAACCATGCATAGCTAGTCAGGGCACTTCCATCCCCTGAGCCAAAGGAATCAGTTTAGGGGTGGGCACATGACCCGAATCTAGCCAATCAGTGTTCATTTCCAGGATGTCCTCACCAAGGCTAGGAGCAAAGACCTCTCTGTCTTCTTGGGAATATTAATGTTGCTCTCCTCACTTCCTCCCCACTCTGAGTCATCCTTAAAATCTTTTAATATTTTAGCATTAAGGAACATGGTTCTTCAGAAACACTTGGTAATATACTTTACACCTCTGTACTGTTTTTTTGTTGTTGTTCTTTTTGTGAAGGATTCCTTAAGAAACAGCAGGAATCTAGTCCCTGTTGCAGAATATTTTGCACAGTCATTTGAGTAAAAAAATTCTGGGGCTTCCCTGGTGGCGCAGTGGTTGAGAGTCCGCCTGCCGATGCAGGGGACACGGGTTCGTGCCCCAGTCCGGGAAGATCCCACATGCCGCGGAGCGGCTATGCCCGTGAGCCATGGCCGCTGAGCCTGCGCGTCTGGAGCCTGTGCTCCGCAACGGGAGAGGCCACAGCAGTAAGAGGCCCGCGTACCACAAAGAAAAAAAAAATTCTGAAAGCATTCTGTTATGGAGTACCCGCTATGCTCCAGGCAGGGTATAGACCTGCAATTTAGGGCTAAGCAAACACACATACACACAGAGAAGTGCGAAAACGTCCCTGCCCTTTCTGACCATAAGGTCCAGTAGAAAGATAAACTTTATTTTTTTTTTAATTTTATAAAAATAAATATGTACTTATAAACACTAAGGAGCATAAAGAAAAGAAAATTTATAAAGAAAAGCTTCATGGTGTAATAAAAATGTGTAAACAAAGTTGCCATGGTTTCTTGACTAAGTTACTGAACTCCCTTTGCCTTGGCTTCCTCATTTGTAAAATCGAACACTAGAATATACCTCAGAATGTGGCTGTGGAGATTAAATATGAAGTGCTTCGAAGAGAGCCCTGGTTGGTGGTCAGTCAATTTTAGTCATGACTACTACTATCATCAACAACAACAACGTCATTATTTGTGGAAGGGAAACAGGCCTGGCCTGGAGGTGGGGAAGCCTTCCCTGAGGAAGAAACTTTTGAGTTAAATTGTGAAGGATTGGCAAGAGTTTATTTAGCAGAAGGGTGGAGAAATAGCAGCATAGCTGTAGGAAAAGCCCAACGGATAGCACATATGGAACTTAGAGAAAATGAGAGAAGGCCAGTGAGTTCAGAGCATAGTATAGGAGAGGGTATCGAGGCTGGAGAGGGGCCTGTCCATGGGTCATATAGGATAGTGAGGTGAAAAGCAAATGATATAATCAAATTTGCATTTTAAACATCACCGTTATGGACTGGATGTCTGTGACCCCCCAAAAGTCCTCTGATGCAGTTCTAACCCTCAGTGGAATAGTATTAGGAGGTGGGGTCTTTGGAAAGTAATTAGATTTAGATGAGGTCACAAGGTGCCCCCCCATCATGGGGGGCTTCTTATCAGAAAAGGAAGAGACACCAGAGCTCTCTCTCCATTGTGTGAGGCCACTGCGAGAAGTCACCTTGACCTTTGGCTTCTCAGCCTCCAGAACTGCGAGAAATAAATGTTGCTTAAATGATCCAGTCTGTGGTATTTGTTATAGCAGCCTGGGTTGGGCCAGCATGGGTATGGAAAATCTTTTAACATGACATAATCGTCACCTGCATAGGGCAGTGGCAGTGGGTATGAAAGAGAGAGATCCAAGAGCTAGTTGGGGGTCAAAACCCTGGGACTTGAGGAGGGTTGGCTATGGGAGCCAAGAGTGAGGGATGTCAGGGGCTTCTAGGTTACAGGTTTCTTGATGGAATCGGGTGGAGAGTGATGCCATTGACTGAGAGGAAACTGGAAGAGGACTGGGTGGAGGAAGGAAAGGGGAGCCAGAGAAGTGTCTGGTAAAGGGACAAGAGACTCATGGTGGTTGAGAGTACAGACTCCAGAAGACAGAAACAATGGAGTTTCCCAAGGTCACTGAAACCCTGCTCCTGATAAAACATCACAGATGAACTCAAGGTTTGTCATGACCCTTCCTAGAGACCAGCTTTGGGTCCTCAAAGTAACCTCCTGTGAAGAATGCTTCCTGTCTCTGCCTCCCTGTGGTTTCCCTTACATAACAAGGCATTCCTTCAAGAAAACTGGTGTCCCAGATTCCATGGAGCAGCGGGAGGCTGTGTGAAATGTCCTGCCCCCAGGAAAATAATATCAGAACAAGAAGCTGTTGACCCCAGGGGAGCTTTCACTGGCCAAGCCCACAGTTGACCCATCCACGTTCTCCCAGCAGCCTTTATCACCCAATGCCTCTGAAAGTAGAGTCCGACACCCCTACTTCTGACTCGTGGGCAAAACTGACGCCACCCTGGATCACTAAGATGCCTGAACATAAGATATTCCTTGAAGAAATGCCATGTTATTGGGTTTAAGTATAAAGCATTTATTGTTTTACAAGAATAAGTTAACAAAAAATCTCATGGTGGAGTCCCAGAAAGAAAGCTTTAAGGAGTGGAAAAATAATCACTTGAAATCAGCATGTCAAGGTTTTAATGAAATGAAAATTATATATGACATCAGTCTCAAACTGGCATCCTTAGATAAGTTTGCCCCCAAAGTGTTTTTTTTTAATAACTTGAATTAGTTGCCAACATTTAAAAATTCATAAATTCCAGGTGAATATCAGGGCTTTCAGCTTTTCTTTAAAATGGAAAGTCCTGGCAAAGCTGGGCTCACTCTCACACATGACAATGAGCTGAAGCTCCTAAGCATGGATGTCAGTTCCCTGGTCCATCCCAGTGCTCAGCACTCCTTGGGGTGTCCCACATACTAAGGCTGAGTAGCTCTGCTCTTTTTATCATGTTAGCACTGTTATTTTTCTTAAACAACATGAAAGTGTATATTTCTTCTACCTATGTCTCTACCAAAAGTGGAAAAATTAAAACTACTGAAAGCTCAACATGACCAATCTGGCCTCAAATACTTTTATGGTCTGTTTATCACTATCAGTTTGGGAAATCAAAAGTTCCAAGGAAACAGTATCCCTAGAAAGAAGTCAAAGTCAGCCACTGCCATGAAAAGAAAAACTTGGATTCAGGCATCTTTTCCTTTCAAGTCTCCTGACTTGAGTTTCCAATCAAAGACCTAAACAGTCGTGGATCACCTCCCCCTACCACCATGAGACCCACTCCACTGATCCCTCTGGATTAAGAAAATAGCTGAAGATTCCGTTTTTTCTACATATACCCTGGTAAGAAAAATGCCCTGTGAAAGTTTGGCTAAATAATTTTTTCTACTTTTTTATTACAGAATTGGCTCTGTAGCAAAGAAAGTAAGTTTTCTGACTTCATGAGGAAACAAATAATATTGGTTTTCAGGGAAGAAAAAAAGCTTGTTTGGTTGTCTTTAATGATAAACTCATATATATTATAAGTAAGATATTGTTTTAATGAGTTCTACCACAGTGGGCTGGTTCAGAAGTGATTGGCAATAAAGAAATAAGTATAAATAGAGAAAATGAGCTTTTATTTGTCTATAATTTATAGAGTATTATTAGAAAAAATAAGCAAAGAATATCTGAAAGAAAAAAAAATCTGGGATAATTATTAAATCTAAAAACCTCAGATGGTGGCAAAAATTCAAATTCTACACCTCTCCTTCTCATCCCCAATGCTGAGTGTGAGAAAAAATTCGGGGGAACTAGGTAGTTAAATTTTGACAATTCTCAGGGTGCTTCAAAATAAATCTTCCCCGGGGAAATTGATAATCCCTTAAATTTTTAAAAAGTAAACTATAACATACATTCAGAAAAAATACACGTCATAAGTCTACAACTCAATAAATTACTACACAGTCAACATACCCACGTAACCACCACATGGACCAAGAAATAGAACACTGACTCCTTCCTGCTCCCCAAAAGTAACTATTTACCTGACTTGTAACTCCTTAGATTTCTCTTGCCTGGTTTTTGAAGTTCAAATGAAGTCACATAGAATGTGTTCCTTTGTGAATTGCTTCTTTTGTTTAATATCATCTTTGACAGATTTATCCGTATTGTTATGTGTACCCGTGTATTAATGTTCACTACTGTATAGTACACCATTGTGTGAATATACCACAGCTTTGTTATTCATTTTAATATTGATGGACCTTTGGACTTTTCCCAGTTTGGGGATGTTATGAAATAATACTATAACGAACATCCTTAGGCAAGTCTCCTGCTTCACGTGTACATGAGTATGTATCTGTTGAGAGTAGATTTGCTTTGTCATAACATGTGTATTTGTTCAGCGACAATAGACAATGCTCAGTTTTCCAGTGTGGTTCTACGAGAAGTGTGAGAGTGTTCCATTTTTTCACACTTGGTCTAGTCATTCTGATTAATTTTACCTATTCTGGTAGTTATACAAAGGTATCTCATCATGATTGCCATTGTATTTTCCTGACTATTTATGACATTGAGCACCTTTTCAAATGGGTTTTGGCCATTTTGACATCCCCCTTTGTGAAGTAACTTTTTGCATCTATCACCAGGCCCCCCTTTTTAAACTCAGGTTGTCTCTTTTTTATGAATTTGTAGGAAGTCTTTACACATTCTCTATAAAAGCCCATTGTCAGTTTTATGTGTAGCAATTATCTTTTCCCACACTGTAGTTTACCTTCTCACTCTCTCAATTTTTAAAAGAATAAAAATCATCTTAATTTTAAAGTAAATTAATTTATTAAATTTTTCTTTATATTAGTGGTTTTATATCCTGTTTAAGAAATCTTTTCCTCTCTAAAAATTACGAAAATATTCTCCTATATTATCCTTTACAATCATTATTGGTTTTTTCTTGCATAATTAGATTTAAATGCATCTGGAATTGATTTTGTATGTGAAGAGTTCAAATTTTCTTCTTTTACGTAAGGATATCCCATTAACGCAGTAGAATTTATTGAAAAGACCATCGTTTTCCCAGCATTCTGAATTGCCACATTTGTCATAAATTAAATGTGGATTAGTCTTAGTTATTCGAGCTTATATTAAGTCAAGTTCAGTAGAATATGTCCTCTCAATTTTTTCTTCTTCTTCAAGTTTATCTTATATTCTTGGTTCTTTCAATTTCCATGTAGGTATATAAACATATATGCACACATTACAAACATACATACATGCCATCTGTTGGGATTTTGATTCTGATTGCACTGACTATATAGATTTAGAGAGAATTGACATTTTTATGATTGAGGTTTATATTCTATTGCACATAGTTTTTAAAATTTTACTTTCTTTTGGTGACTAGTATATATAAATATAACATTGTATTTTTCTTATATCCAAAAAATTGTTAAAATCACTTACTAACTCTAATAATTTATCTGTAGAGTCTTTTAGATGTTCTACTTACACAATCATTCAGTATGCAAACTCTGATGGTCGTACTTCTTTTTTTCCACTTCTATGACTTTTGTTTCATTTTCTTGCCTTATTGATCTGTCTTGGACCTTCAGGACAATGTTAAATAGAAGTGTTGATAGTGATCATCTATTCCTCATTACTGTCTCAGAAGGAAAGTTATCAATATTTCAACAGTAAATATGATGTCTGCTTTTTTTTTTTTTTTGGTAGATTATCAGAATAGGGAATATTCTTTCATTACTGGTTCTCAGAGGGTGTTTTTTTAAATAACAAATGGGTGTTGAATTTTTTTCAAATGCTTTTTCTATACTTATTGAACAAAGATAGTTATGACAGTTATTTTATTCTGAAAATGTAGTGAAATACATTGATTACTGTTTGAATGACAAAATAATTTGTGTTCTTGGAATAAACAACACTTGGTTGTAATGTAATTTTTTATATCATGGAATTTGGATGGCTAAATTATGGGATAGTCATAATCTATATTCATGAGAGATACTGGTTTATAATTTTCCTCTCTTAACCATGTCTTTATCACGTACTAGTATCAGTTATATTGGTCTCACAAAACACGTTGAGAAGTATTTGTTTTCTGTTCTCTATAAGAGTTCATGTAAAATCGATGTTATTTGTTTTTGTACCTGGAGTTTTCTTTGTGGGAAAGTTTCTAAGTACAAATGCTATAATAAATTGAGTTTCCTTTTTGCCTGTGTCAGCTTTGGTTAAGTGGCGTTTTCTAGGATTTATCAATTTCATCTAAAATTTTGATATACTAGCATAAAGTTGGTTATAATATCCTCTTAAGTCTTTTAAATGTCTGTAGAATTTGAAGTGATGCCCCCCAATTAATTCCTAAGTTGGTTTTCTGTACCTTCTCGCATTTTACTTATCAGTCTCATCAGATATTAATCAATTTATTCTTTTGAAAGAATTGACTCAGTGCTTTGTTGATCTCTCTTATATGATTGTTTTAAAATTCATTAAATTCTGATATCATTATTATTTCCTTCCTTTTCTTTACTATTGGTTTAATTTGCTGGTGTTTTCTTAGTTCATGCAATGGAAGTTTTGTTTTGTCTTGTTTACCCTTTAGCAGAAATATATCTTCATTTCCTCTGATTTCTTCTGAGATTTTCTCTTTAAAGCTGGTTAAAAGCAGTTTTACTGAAAAGTGCTTATGTGAGGATTTCTTCTTACTTCCTTTTTGGAGAGTGCTTTTTGAATATGTCTTGATATTTTTTATCAGTTAATGCTCTCAACTATTATCTCTTCAAAAATTTATTTTGCTCTATTCTCTTTCTCATCTCCTTTTTACAATTTTAGTTATGCATATATTAGATGTTTTCACTATAGCCCATATGTCTCTTCCTTGGTATTCTGTATTTTCTATCCCTTTGTCTCTCTATACTGCAGTCTACGTATTATATTTTGATTTATCTTCTAGTTCACTCATTCACTTTTCAGCTGTGATTAATCTGCTATTAAATCCATCCATTGAATTATTAATTTATGTTTCATATTTTTTGGTTCTAAGACTTCCATTTTATTCTTTTTTACATACAGTTTCCTGTCCTCTGTCAAGATTCTCTATCTTTTATATCCTTGACACATTAAACATAGCTATTTTAAAGTTTGTGTATGTGTCCATTATCTGAATGTCCTGTGTGTCATTTTCTGCTACTTATTGTTTCCTGTGATTTCAGAGCCCATTTTATTTTCTGTTCATATGATTGGTTATTTTTACTTGTATAGTTGATGTTACATATGAAAAATTGAAGAGATAATTTGAGGCTCTAGATGTTATTGTCCACCAGAGCTATAAATTATTAGAAATTCCAAATCTCCTTCATCTAATCAGAGGTTAGGATGATGTAAAACATACTCCAGCCACTATGAAAACTGGTTTATGTCCAGCTCATTCTTACCCTCAGCATATATCCCTTTAAAGTCCCAACAAAACTTTGGAAATTTGTTAGGGATTTTTCTCCTTGTCAGGCCCTGGACTTCAATTTTTGCCCTTCATTCTTTTGAATATTTCAAAAGTAATTCTTAGTTTCCCAATTTTTCTGTCATCTTCATTGGATTTGTCAGGTACCTTTAGGAAGAAAAAATTAAGCTCTTTGTCTCACCTCTCTGGGATTTCTTACTTTCTCACATCTTGGCTCTTCACTTCCTGGACCATCTCCTGTACTTTCAACCAGATACTTTAAAGAAATATTTTGTTTTGTTCTACTTCTCTAGCCAAGAGCCTGTTTGCAAATGCAAATTTAACATTTTATATAAATATATATGTCCAGTCCACTATTGCTTAAAAATAGGTCCTCAATGATCTCCTTTATCAATCAGACCTTAAACTCCTCTCTTAATATTAATAAGGCATGGAGCCTTGGGGTAAGAGGTGGGACATATAGATTCAGATGATTACATTATGGCTATAAAAATTCATATTTGGACTATTACATAGGTAGCATGTCATGACGTAATTACAATATAAAACAAGGCATGTAGATATTATTTATGCATTTACATATTCTTCATCTATGTTTTCCTACATGGATAGAACATGTACCTTGTCAGTCTTGTTTACCACTCTATTCCCAACACCCTTTAGGTACACAACAAATATCTGTTTAATTAATGAATTAAAGAAATAGCCTATATGTCTTCTATTATGTTACATAGCCAAGAATTAAGTATAATCTTTTTAAGACATGTATTGATAATGCTTCCTATGAGATATCAAAGAGGGTCAGCAATGAGAAATATAGCTGTTGCTACCTAATAGCAAATTAGCTATGGTAAGGAAAACAAACCAACCCCACCTTTCTGTTTTCACAGCCGCTGCATTATTTCCAACTCTCTTTATCTCTTACCTGGATTATTGCAATATTCTCCAATTAACTTGTCTCTATGCCTATAGTCTTGCTTCTCTCCAAATCTATCCACCAGAGTTCTTCTGAGTCCATTTTCTATTACACAGATAGGATCAGGTCACTGTTTTTGGACTTTAACTTGAAAGCAATGGGAATATCCTTCAAATGCTCAGCAGGGCACTCAAGACCCTCATAAACTGTGATAGGAATGTGGCTGATAGGAGGAATTCGATACATATTTGTTGAACGACTAGCTTCAGCTCGCCTTCCTCATCTCTCCTACTACACCCTGCCAAGTACCATCATTGCAAGAAAACTCATTCTTCTCTAAACAATTCATGCATTTTCATGTATGTTTTTGTTACTCATACCCAGAAAGTCCTAACCTAACCTAGCATTTCCAACTACTCAGTCTTCAAGGCTACACTGTATGGTTCACCAATCCATCCCCAGTTCCCCTGTAGAGATTAACCATTGCTTTACTATTTAAACTCTCTTTGGACTCTTAAACTAACCTATGTTATTATATCTTATGCTGAAATATCTCCCATGTTAAATATATATATTTTTAAACCCTTCACAATTCTCCTTCAATCCTGCTCCATTTCTCTGATTTTTCTATCAGAACTCCTTAAACAGTTATCTACACTTGATTTATCTTTTTTTTTTTTTTACCTTTTATTCTCTCCTTAATCCTGTTCAATCAGACTTTTGTCCCAAGATAAGATATATCTTATGTTACCCTTATTTGTTCAATATTTCTCCATTTTATTTCCAAGCTATTTCAGAATTTTTACCTTAGAATTGCTAGAATATTTAGAATTTATGTATCCATTCCTTATGTTACTAACTCTGTATATACCCATAGTGGGCACTTAATGAATGGTCACTGAATAAATAAATCAAAGGAAGGCCTACAATCATGATAAATTGAAATTATTAGCTTGAGATCCATGAGTAAAAGCAGCAGAGATATTTAAAGGGGAAAATTATGATAGAAAATGTTAATGGAGAAAATTTTTTCCAGTAACTTCATCTTTCTCTGGTCAGGAAGTGGCTCCAATCCTTAGTGTCAAAATTAGGATACCCAGGTTCCATGTTCCAAGGGGCCATAGATTGAGAGTCACGGGTCTCACCTGTATGACTTCTGTGACTGCTGCCATTCTGAAGTGAGGGAAAATGTTGGTAAGTTGAGAGATTTAGCGTCCACACAAACCTACAAGATAAATAAATCTCAGGGAATGGCCACACTCTCAGAAGAGTTGTCTTTTTTTTTTCTTTACTGGCCTTTAGGCTTCAAACACTTTAATGCCACTACACATCACCATGAACAACCTATCAGATCATATCAATTCAACACAGGCCAGTAAAGGTCTTTGAAAACTGAAGTATTTAACATTTTTAATAAATCATTTTTAACTCTGAAGACAAAAGGAAAGTGGCCCTGACATAGACCAGAGAAGCACCAATACTGTAAATCTGCTTCAGATATCTGCTCATCTTCACTTTCACCACTATAAAAGTGACTTCCAGGAATAGCCAGTTTAGTTGAGCATCGTGGGAATGAAAGCTTAATAGTGTCAGGTCAAACAACTACCCTAGGATCCTCTCTTCATTTCTAGGGCCTTTCCTTCAGGATGTACTACGAGGCTCAAGTCCAAACTCAGAGCCAAGAGGGTCACAGATCCACACATACACTGGGCATTTAGTTGGAGGCAGGACCACAGGAATGAATAGACTCAAAGTTGGAACTGATTTTATGAGAATTTCCAATCAACTCTTATCAGATGTATCAAAATTCAACCTCTATTCAAATAGTCCCAATAAGGACATCATCACATCCTGAAACCTGCATTTTTGAAGGACTCTAAATGGCAGGATATTCTTTAATTTTACACCAATATTTGTCCACATTAATCTCCAATGGTTAGTCTCTGTACTTATGCAGATTGTTCCACCAGTCTCTCTTTCTGATGACTGGCTGGTGGCTTGACTCATTCATCTTGGTCGGAGTCAGTGCCTGATTTATTAGCAATCACTTACTAAATGTTCCTGAATGAATGAAGAGACAAATAAATGAATTTCAAAGACCTTTTCTCTCTTGGATAATTAGTCCATCTCTCTACCAAAGCCTTTAGCTGTCATCCGTCTGGGCATGAAGCAAGTTAAGATCTTTAATTTTCAAAACATAGACCCATGAGGGCAGGAATCTTTGTCTATTTTGTTCACTGATGTACCCCAAATATCTAGAATGGTACCAGACATCTTATAGGTACTCAGTAAACACTTTTCATAAATAAATAACAAAATGCCCTTTGTCTCCATGCCTATCCTTTGTTTACTAATAGCACAATATACAAAACTCTCCATACTTTGCAGAGACTTTAATCTAAAATTGTTATTCAGTTCCTTCCAAAAACCTCATTGAGATAATTTATTTTTGAATGCTAAAGGATGTAATAACCGTTTATTTCTTCTCTGAAATTCCTTAGTTCTCTCCCAGTATAAGTTGAACACCAGAAAGCTACTAGACTACATTATTTTTTACATACCATACAAATGTCTTCCAGAACAAAAATTAACCTAATCCCATATGCTTCTAAGTAGATTTAGAATATGAAGTAGTCATAGGAAAAATGCATGTAAAACTTGTGTAAAATTGCCATTGAAGAGATTTTCAATTAAGTTCCTAATTGTAAACAAACCCACAAAATAAATTTCTCTCAGAATAATGTGCTAAAAATTTTTTGACTTGCCTAGAAAATGGCATGCTTCATTTAGCAGACAATAAAAGTTATACAAGCCACTATGTTTTGTTTTGTTTTCTTGCTTCTTATTTCATTGAGGAAACAGATGATCTCAGAAAAGAATGACAACATTTGACCACCAAGTCTAGCCATCCACTGCATCAGCACCCTCGCTCTTGCCTCTCCTTCCTATTAAAGTTATGAAATGATCACCTTCTGCTCTAAGACACCCACTTACTTTACCTTGAACACCATACTCTTGTTTACTCAAAGACTTTTTGTCTGTCATTATTACCTTCTCTTATGCATTACCACTGTTTTTCTCTCTCTCTCCACTGGATACTTCCATATCCATACAAACAAGCTGAAATATCTCCCATGTTAAATATATATATTTTTAAACTCTTCACAATTCTCCTTCAATCCTGCTCCATTTCTCTGATTTTTCTATCAGAACTCCTTAAACAGTTATCTACACTTGATTTATCTTTTTTTTTTTTTTACCTTTTATTCTCTCCTTAATCCTGTTCAATCAGACTTTTGTCCCAATTACTCCTGATTGTCAGATTCGATGAATCTCATCTTTCTAGACCTCTCAGCAGCATCTACATATCTGATATCCTCCTTTTTGAAACAAGTTAGTCCTTTGGCTTTAGGAAGGCTATACTCTCTTGATGTGTTCCTATAATTTGACCATTCCTTCTCCATCTCCTCTTTTGGACCTTCCTTCTTCTCTCAGCTGTAAATGTTGAAGGGCCCCTAGACTCAGCCCCAGTCTTCTTTATCCCTCATCTACATGCTCTCCTTAAATGATCTCATCCTGCCCCACAGTTTTAAATATGATCTACATGCTGATAACTCCAGAACTTTATATCTGAGCTACCACTTCTCTAAACTTCAGAGTAACATATCCTACTGATCACTAACCATCTCTTCTTGGATATCTAATAGACAAGCTTAACATGTCAACTGAACCCTTGTTAGATATATGATTCATAACCGGAGATGATTTTCCGGTATCCAAAGACTAAGCTTGTTCACAATGTCAGTGGAGTTAAGGAAACACCGGAGTTTCAGAAACAGTGAAGTCTGTTAAGCCAACACAGATTCCAGTATTTATTCTTTATATGCCAACATTAAAACATGATTTGCTTCACAGAGCAACTGAGACTTAAAATGGACTTTTACAAATAACAGAGCTGCTGTGAGCTGTTGGCCTAATACACAAATGCCCTCAAACAAAGCTTGGAAAACATGCTTAAAATCAGAGCTGGCTAGAGGTCCAGAGGCTTTATAATCCAGTAATCCAATTTGTAATTTTGTTTCAGGCAAAGTGGTGTAGTACATGTAGTGACTTTCTTGTTCTACCTTCATCTTTCCTCTGGGACATTGTACCATCACACCCGCCATCCCTAAAGCACGGCTGACCTTGAGCCTATGTTCCAGTTGTCTCTTTATTGAAAATACCACCATGGAACACCCTCCTCAGGGTCGGTCTGCACAGGTGGCCAGGAGGTCACCAAAGGCTGCTTGTCTCTTGCTTTCCTGCCCCATCACTGACTCCTATCACTGTGGTGCACCTCTGTGCCTCTCCAAGCCATGAACAAGGTGATCATCTCAGTAGGGTTCATGGGAAAAAACAGATTCCTGAAATTTTCTCTGTGCTTCCAGATGGCATTTGTACTTTTGACCATGGCCTTCTGGAGACAATGTTCCTCACCTTTCCTGCCTAACTCAGGGAAAGGCCATGAGAGTGGGCAGCCACGGGGTCAGGCACATAACACCAGTTAGGATAATCACTCAGTCTGGCAGGGTATCATTAACTCTCTCGGGCAAAGAGAGTCTACATAGGCCTCCAGCCTGATGTTTAAAGAAAGCAGAAATGCCAAGAAGGATTTTAATCCATGACCACAGTCAAAAGTGAAGACTAAGATAGACATATTGGCATCAAGTCCACTGGAAACAATGTACTCTAGAAGTCACTGCAAGTGCTAGGGGTTTCACTGACTTTGAAATACCTATACAACCAGAGTCTAAAGGACTTACCAGCACGGATTTTGCACACTCTAAAGAATCACTGTCTTACACCTACATAAACAGAGTCATAAAACTACAGAGTTCCTGAATCCTGAATGCCCTATCTGAATTGTTATCTGCAGAATATATCAACCACCCAAGCACAGAATAATAAATCTTAAGATTTTTCCAGAGGTCAGAATGAGGGGAACATGAATTTAAGAGCAATTTTTTTTTGCTGCTTAGAATTTCTCAAAACTACTATAAATTACCTAAGTCTCCTATAATTAATAGGCTTTCTCAGAGTTTTATGAGCTCTCAACATGGCCTTTTCAGTTCCTATTAAAGAAGAGTTAACTTCTGAGAGACAATAAATTAATTAAAAGTCTTTAAAAGTGTGGTAACTTAAGGATTTCTTTGTGTTTCCATAGATTCTTGAAGAGCGATAATAGCTAATTAAAAATACTCAACAGAAAGTTTTGCTTCACAGATTTGATCATTATTTTAGGGAGCAAATCCTGACAATAGTTTTAACATAAAGAATAAGAAAGTTATTTAAGTGAGTCTGTTGAATTATACCTATCCTTATTATCCTTGCCCCTCCCCAGTGCCAAGATTTATACTATAAGTTATTGTTATTATTTTTTGTTGTGTTGCTCTTGTTTCATTGTTACTGTTACTGTTTCTGTTGTTGTTGCTGCTTTGTCACAGCTCTGTAACTTGGGGAATTGCCTCTGGGAATAGTTGCCACCAAATCTAGAGACATACAAACGATGGGAAAAATATTTTAGGGAGTAAGTATAATCCCTACACTCAAATGGCCTATAAAAGTTACCAGTAATTCTTGGCCCATCTAAAATATTTACACAGGAGATCCTAGGAGACATGGGAAAATGCATCATTTAATAATATCCAAAAAGTATGTAAAATGTTCATGTAGAAAGTCTTAAGATTCTGATAGGGAAATATAAGGAGACCCTTGTGTAAATAATTTTGCTTGGAAATCCAGAGGTGCTATGGATGGAAAAATATGGGTGGAATTCTAGGAATTCTCTCAGTACTACTGTACATTCAAGCTAATAGTGTACATTCGTCTGAAGGATTTATATTTACACTGAATGTCAATATAAACCAAAACAAGTTTTTTCCTGGCAACCCAGATAAGAAAAGTTTTCTCTACCAAGGGCCCCCAGGAAGTTTAAATTCATTGAATTACAGATGTGTTCTTCTTTCAAATGCTTCATCCCTCAGACTGAGCAAGACCCAGTCAATCCCCTGTTCCACGTGGTGTTCCAGGTGTGGTGAAGGAGCAATAGGTCAGTGATCTGTGCTTAAAACTCAAATAATTACTGAATTGAAAGCTAACTCCTCACACTTTGTCCTCCAAGCAGATGATTTTAGAGTTGTGCAAATGATTCAGGGAGAGGCTTGCCAAGCAGGACTTGATTAGCTCATTTAAGGCACTGATCATTCAGGAGATGTTTATAAAATCCAGAGATTTGCTCATCTGTCCTTTGCCCAGAATCTCATTGCACCTGATGTTTCAGTAGATTTAAAAGCCTTGAGGGAGACTGAATGCTTACTCTAGCTGATATTTACTTTCAAAAAGTCATAGCTGTGTTTATGCTCCCTTATTGCTGCACACTAAATAATAGCCTTGTGAAAAGCAGTGAAATCAGATAGGAAAATATGACAGTCAGTGTTGTATCAGGGACCCAGCAGCCCCGCGAGCTCCCAAAACACATCTGCTTTTCTTTGTGGTATATGGCAGGCCGAAGGGAGGTGCCAATTTTCTGGGTTCATCTCCTGGTGTTAGAGCCAAGTCCATACAGGTCTGATGATGGCCGTGACCACCTGGGATGGGTCGATGGCACTTAGGTCCTGCCACATGCAGGAAGCTTATTACCACGGGCTCTGGAATCAAATGAACTGGGCTTTGGATCCTGGCTCTAACACTTGCAGCTTTGTGACCCTGAAAAAGTGACTTAACCTTTCTAAGCCTCCATCTTTTTCATTCAAAGGAATATCAGTACTTACCTGTAGAATTATCATGAAAGCTACATGAGGAAATATGTGCACAAAAGAAATATCAAAAATGTTTATTACTGTGTTTCAAATAAAAATGAACCTAAAAGTTTTATATAAAGTTAAAGAGGTGAAACAGTATATAAAGAGGTGAAACAGTAGCACTTCCTTGGACTTTTGAGGTCCAAGTCATAGAGATGAATCAGTTCACTTAGTCTCGCAGAGACAAAACATTCTGCTTAATGGCCTGTGGGTCTGAAATGTTGCATTATAAAAATATTTTCATTTATCTTTGCTTTTCCATAAGGAAAAAAATCCCACCTAAATGAATGGGAAGTATAGCACTATATTTGAGATTAATCAAGGGAACGTGAGTAGATAGCACTGCAGTCCAGAGATCAGGCCCTTGGTCAGTTGCTCTCATCATTAATGCTGGTTTACAGGCACTGCATGGAGTTGAAAGGACATCCATTGGTAATCAGTAAGCCTGGATCTGAATCATTTGGGTAAGTATTAACCCCAACCTCAGTCCTTCCATCAGTGGATTGTAATAATCATGCTTCCCCTTTTCTATCTCCTAGAGACTGTGTGCGTCACTCTCAGTGAGAAATCATAAAATTGAGAGCCCTTCGGGAGAAATAAGTGCTAGAAGTGTCATGTACAACATGATAAATATGATTAAAACTGCTGTACGTCATATATGACAGTTGTTAAAAGAGTAAATCCTAAGAGTTCTCATCACAAGGAAAAATTTGTTTTCTATTTCTTTAATTTTGTACCTATTATGGATGATCGATGTTCACTAAACATTGTGATAATCACTTCATGATGCATATAAGACGAATCATTATGCTGTATACCTTCAATTAATACAGTGCTGTGTGCCAGTTATATCTCAATAAAACTGGAAGAAAATAAATAAATAGGAAAGCCCTTTGGAAATTGCAATGCATATTGATAATGTAAGACCTTATCATCCATGCAAAAAGAATTCAGACAAAGGAGAGATCAATTCAAGACCAAACCAATCCCTTAACTATAACATTGTCTCCCTGTCTAACCCAGATCATAATAAATGTAGAACGCACTACGATTGACAACATCCAGAGGCACACCTTGACTGTCATTAAGGCTTAAATTAGTTTCCTATGGCTGCCATAACAAATGGCTTAAAGCAACAGATACGTATTCTCTTACAATCTAGGATCTCAGAAATCTAAGATCAAGATGTCAGGAGGGTTGTACTCTCTCCAAAGGCCCTTAAGAAGAATACATGTCTCGGCTTTTCCAAATTGTGATGGCTCCAGGTGTTCTTGGCTTGTGGCCACACGACTCCAAATCGCTGATTGTATGGTCACATTGCCTCTTCTTCTGACTGTCTCCTCTGAGTGTCTCTTATTAGAGCACTTGTCATTGGATTTAAGATCCACACAGATAACCCAGGATGATCTCATCTCAAAATCCTTAACTTAATTACATTTGCAAATGTCCTTTTTCCAAATAAGCTCATATTCACTTGTTCTGTGAATTAGAACTTAAACCTATCTTTTTGGAGGCCACCATTCAACCTACTACTAGGTTCAATTACATATTTAAAAGTATTAAACTGTTTAGGTATCATCATCTTAACATATCAAATAGCCACAATACACTCAGTCTTTACCCTGTTCTACTCTGTTAAGGTCAGATGTAACTATGTCTCCTTGTAATACAAAACAAACAGGAAACTATTCTGTTATCAGAAAATGAGTGAAGAAATATTAACCACAAAGCAGGCATGGAAAAACATTGGAAAACAAAGGTCTTTCTGTGGGTTAGTGTATTGGTTTGCTAGGGATGTCATAACAAAGTACACAGACTAGGGGGCTTAAACAACATAAATTTATTTTCTCACAGTTCTGGAGGCCAGAAGTCCAGGAGAAAGGGGCCAGCACAGTCGGTTTCCTCTGAGGCCTCTCCCCTTGGCTTGTCAGTAGCCATCTTCCCCCTGTATCTTCATGTGGTCTTCCCTCCTGAATCTGTGTCCAAATTTCCTCTTCGAAAAAGGACACCAGCCATATGGGATTAGGGCCCACCCTAATGACCTCTTTTAGCTTATTTACCTCTTTAAAGTTACAGTCTGAGGTACTGAGTGTTAGAACTTCGACATACAGATTATAGGGGAACACAACTCAGCCCATAACAGTCAGCAAATATTTTTCTTAAAGAGCCAGAGAGTAAATATTTTCAGCTGTGCCTGTCATTTGATCTTTGTCGCAACTGCTCAACTCCACCACTTAGTGTGAGAGCAGCCAGAGACAATACAAACAAATGTGTATGGTTGTGTTCCAACAAAACAAGCAAAGCAAAAATTGAGAGGATGAGATTCAAGAAAGAAAGGTAATTGAGTGACCTTCTAGCTTCTGTATTCCACACCTGAGAGAGGATTTCGTAGTCTCAGGGACACTGAGTTCCCAGGCACAGGTGCTTCATGAAGACAATGACGTGAGTGCTCCAGGGTAGTCTTGGTTTGTTTTATTTTATCTTTCCTTTTTTAAAAAACTTTCTGTACTGTGTTATGAAACACACAACATAAAAGTTACCACCTTAACCATTTTTTTTTTTTTTTGTGGTACGCGGGCCTCTTACTGCTGTGGCCTCTCCCGTTGAGGAGCACAGGCTCCAGACGCGCAGGCTCAGCGGCCATGGCTCACGGGCCCAGCCGCTCTGCGGCTGGTGGGATCTTCCCGGACCGGGGCACAAACCCGTGTCCCCTGCATCGGCAGGTGGACTCTCAACCACTGCGCCACCAGGGAAGCCCTCACCTTAACCATTTTTAAGTGTACAGTAAATTAGTGATAACCATATGCATATTGTTGTGCATTGGATCTCTAGAACTTTTAATCTGGCAAAACTGAAACTCTGTGCCAATTAACCAACAACCCCCCATCTTCCTCTCCCCCAGCTCCTGGCAACCACCATTCTACTTTCTGTCTCTATGAGTTTGACTGCTTTAGAGACTTCATGTAAGTAGAATCATACAGCATTTTTCTTTTTATGACTGGCTTATTTCACCTAGCCTAATGTCCTCAAGGTTCATCCAGGTTGTAGTATATGATAGGACTGCCTTCTTTTTTTAAGGCGGAATGATATTCCACTATATGTACATACCACATTGCTTTATCCATTTATCTGTTGATAGACACTTGGGTTACTTCCACCTCTTGGCTACTGTGAATAAGGCTGCAATGACCATGAGTGTGCAAATATCCCTTTCAGATCTTGTTTTCAATTATTTTGGGTATATACCAAGAAGTGGGAAAGTGTTGCTTTTCAGATATGCCTGATTTTTATCAGCAAGGAAAAATGTCTTCATACTGCCATTTTGGCAATGGGCTTGTTTCTCTACACTCTTGTGTAATAGACCTTGTGGCCTTGATGACATGGGATGCTGGGAAACAAGCAAAGAGAAATATCCTCCTAGAAGCTCGTTTTTCCTCTTGACTTCTTCTAAAGGCCCATTAACATTAACAGCCCTGAGATGTGGAGAAAACTTCCCTCTTAAGTAGAAAACTATTTTAGGGAAAAGAAGAGACTGTGAAGGAATTGGATTTCTAGGACCTTCTTAATTGAGCTTGAAATTTTGCATAGAGGACTAATTTAATTTTCCAAGGTCTTTGGGGAATCTTTCCAATAATTAAACTGGAACTAAGGATACATAAGTTGAAGAAGAAAATAAGAGTTTCCACTTGCTGGATGAGAAACTGAAACAAATAGCATTCCAGCCAGCAATGGTGGACAGCGTGAGGTGTACGAGAAGGCCTCATCTAATACCTATGGAAGGCCTGTTAACCAAGAGCCTAGCTATATTGCCTCTTAATCCCAGAGTGGTCAGGGAGCAATGAGAATCACTACTATTTTTGAAAAAGAGAGTAGAAACTAGAATGATACTTGCGTTGACTCTTCCTGTTGCGAGGGAGAGCAACCCAACTCAAACCAGTGTCATCATGGCTTCTATAACCAAAAATGTCCAAATGCACAAGAGGCTTGGGCACAGCAGGACTGAGGTCTCATGATGTCACCAGGTCTCAGTCTCTCTCACTACCTCTTAGCGAAGATTTTCCACATGGCAAGCACTATGCCACTAAGATCTCAACACACACTTGGCAGCTCCACCAGAAAGGAAGCACCTTCCCTGACAGCTCTAGCATAAAAGCTCCAATAACAGCTCTAGTTAGTATAACTTGGGCCACATGTTTATCACCAAACCTACCACTGGGATAGCCAGCAGAGGAAACAGGAGTTCTGCTTCAGAAAATGAGAGAAGAAATATTACCTACCAGAAAACAGAGAACTTGCAATGGTTTCAGCTAAGGGTAAGACGGGCTGTTCTCTGTAGCCTCTGTCAGCTCAGACCTACCTTCCTTAGTAAAATCACTCAACGCCAAAGTTCTTGGCCACTGCAACTCTATCACTGAAAGGGAGCATCTGTGCAGCTTGGCGTTTCCACTTGGTGGGAAAGAATATAAATAAGTCCCTTGTTAGAGGGAGTGGATTTCTTTAAATGGAAGTCACTGGGTTTTTTGCTCAATACATGGATTTTATTATTGTTGATAATGATAATTTCATAATCTAAAGTGCAGCAAAGTGGAGGTACACTTAGGGCGATGAGAAAGGTGAATGGAGAATGAGGACCTCTGAGGAGGTGGCATTAGAGTTGAGATTTGTGTGAAGAGAAGGGCGAACCACACCGTGATCTGGGGGAAGAACATTCCAAGTTCAGAAATGTCAGGTCCGAAGTCTGAGATGACCCTGGGGTATTTGGTGTCAGAGAGAAGGCACATGCCTGGGGCGCCAGTCAAAGGAGACCTCACTGAGCCCTACATGGTCCTGGCTGGTCTGACCCCCTTCACTCTCGGACTCATCACTTGCTATTCTGCCCTGCATCCTCCATGCAGGTCTTGCCTCGTCACAGTTTTCCTATTACTTCAGGCATGCTTCAGCCTCAGGAACATTCTGCTGGCTCTTCTCTCTGCCTGGAATGCTCTTCTGTTCATATTTGCCTGTCCAACTCCATCATTCCTTCAAGTCTTTGCTCAAATTTCACCTGACTCCCCTGCTTAAAATTACATCATACTCTCTCTCCCACCAGCTCCCCTCCACGCCCCCAGTAGGCTTTTCCTGCTCTATTTTTTCCTTTCCATTTATCTCCTTCTAATACACAATATGACATATATTTATTGTTTATTCCCTCTTCCTCCAACAGAATAGAAGCTCCACGAGAGAAGATTTTTGTTTTGTGCACTGACGTATCCCAAGTATCCAGGACTCTACCTGGTAAATAATAACTGCTTAAATAAATAAATTTCTTAATGAAAGAGAGGAAGGAGAAGGAGAAAAAGATTTGTCTTCCCAATGTTGTTTTCTTACCATGAAACTATAGTATACATTTTTGTTCTGCAGTCCCACTTCTGCCTCCAATCCCTGAAGTCTGGTATGTATTTTAAAGCCTTATGCTCTGAATATTAGACTTGAATATAATTGCAATAGATTGCCCTGAGAAGAGGCCAAATCCCATTATAACCACTTTCAGGAACTGTCCCATTTCTTTTACTGCCCTAGAATTGTAATATGCAGAATGCTACTGGAAGAAAGTAGGCCACGGGCCAAGGACTGGAAATATTTTAGTTGTTGGTATTGTTAAGCTGGGATATTTTGTTGTGATAATATTGAATGTGAGAGAATTTTAGATAGTTATTTTTTTAATTTAAAAATTTTACTTTGGGAGAGCTATTCCTAACATCCTAGCACAGATCATAGTATCTGTCAAAATTTATACAAAACCTGAACATTGAAGTCCTCAGTTTAAAAACAGGCCATAGTAGGGTTCATTCCTTCTTATAGCTCCATGTGGCTTCTTTCGATTTTTTCTAACTTACAGGATATGTATTTCCTAGAGGAATAAGACTTTTTTATCTGCCCATCACAACAATGGGGTAGGGTAAATCAGAAGGATAGATACTTCATTATTATAAGATCTAACATTAAGATCAGTCTTGATAACATTTTACCCAAAATTCCCTGAGGAAGCCAAGAAGAAATTTCTACAGATATTTTTTATGTGTACTGACGTTAGGGCAGGGGTTAGCATAAAATAAATTTATAAAAGGTTACTGCTGTGTATATGTTGATAACAAGGGGGAAGGGGGACAACCGATTCCCAAGATCCTTAAGAACCAGAATAAAATACAGGCATAGGGCTTCCTCATTCTCCAAATTGGAAACATCTGTGTTGTCCAAGTTCTCACTTTTTCCCATAATCAAAGGGGCAGCTCCTGAAACAGTGGGGTGTTTTGAAAGCATACCAGGCTCTTTGAAACAATAATGTAGGATGTCCTGAATTTAGGATGTCCTAGGTATTTTTGACTCTTTTGGGATATAGGACTAATTATCCATCATCAGTGGCCCCAATTATTTTGATTATAGAGATTAAATCAATTAAAAAGTAGCATATTTATTTTAAAATACTACACCATAAATTGTATTTTGTATACTTTTTTTTTTTTTTTTGCTGTGTTGGCAACTATTTACACAGCATTTATTTATTCATTTTTAACATCTTTATTGGAGTATAATTGCTTTACAATGGTGTGTTAGTTTCTGCTGTATAACAAAGTGAATCACCTATACATATACATATATCCCCATATCCCTCCCTCTTGCGTCTCCCTCCCACCCTCCCTATCCCACCCCTCTAGGTGGTCACAAAGCACTGAGCTGATCTCCCTGTGCTATGCGGCTGCTTCCCACTAGCTATCTATTTTACATTTGGTAGTGTATATATGTCCATGCCACTCTCTCACTTCATCCCAGCTTACCCTTCCCTCTCCCTGTGTCCTCAAGTCCATTCTCTACGTCTGCATCTTTATTCCTGTCCTGCCCCTAGGTTCTTCAGAACCTTCTTTTTTCTTTTTTAGATTCCATATATATGTGTTAGCATACGGTATTTGTTTTTCTCTTTCTGACTTACTTCACTCTTTATGACAGTCTCTAGGTCCATCCACCTCACTACAAATAACTCAATTTCGTTTCTTTTTATGGCTGAGTAATATTCCATTGTATATATGTGCCACATCTTCTTTATCTATTCATCTGTCAGTGGACACTTAGGTTGCTTCCATGTGTATACTTTTAAGAAAGAAAAACTAATTAAACTCTAACCAGTGTTTTCTCATCACTTATGATATTTATACTTATAGGTCTAAGAATTTATCGTATGTCATTCTTATGCACATATATGTATATAAGTGAAATAAAATGTGAGCAAGATAAATTGGTTAAGATATTTCTAAAAGATCTTCTCATTCAGAGTTCAATCTTTTGAATAAATTTTCAGCATAGAGTTTTGGTGATGTGACACTCTCGAAGAGTTCACTACTATCTCTGGATTTTCTGCTAATCCTCTGGCATCTATTCTGAAAGCTTCGTTATTGTTACTTTCTTCATGTTACCAAGTTATCAACTGAAAGTTTTCAGACAAATAAAACTCAGGTCCTTTGTCAAATGGTCTACATACAGTTTGTTGATGGCAGCTTCCAGGGACTGCCATTGTTTTTTCACCCCAATAGGCATTATAACCAAGTTTGCTTATATGCAAGTAGTAAAAACTATATCTTTTGATCGACAGCAATTGTAAGACACTATCAACTATAAGATGCATCCTGTATTCAAAGATGTTGAAATGTAAAAAAAGAAGTGCATGTTTGAATTAATGAAATACAATAATTCTTCTATCATTCTGTACTATCCTAACCATTTAAATGACAAGATGGGAAGAAAAGATCCTGGGAAAAAAATCAACATTCTAGGAAATATTTGCTGAATTTTTAAAATTTAAATAACCTAGCATGGCCATATTCACCCAAGCACATACTTCATTGTGTACAAATTCAATACTAATGCTTTAGAATCTGCTTTCTCAAAACTGCAGGTCTCAAAAGCACTTGCATTCATTTTCTGAACCATCAGTGTTGATGAAAACTATGTAAAAATGAAGGAGCAATAAAAGAACTTACAAATCCTTACCAAATAATGAGAGTCTTGGACCATTAAGCCTTCATTAACCAAATCACCTCCAGCATAGCAATAACAATGAATTTCAACTGCAGCTCAAATTTCTTAATAACTTAGTCACCTCAAATCCATTTTAGAAGTAGGTGGGGATAAATTTTAAATAAATTAAAAGGCTTATCACATTTCTTCATAACATTCTTCAGAAGTTTAAGATTATATTTTGCATTACTAAAACCCAACCTGCTCTTCTGTTAAATGTGATCAGTTTTAGTAAATAAGTACCAACATTTTTATCACAATTATTGACCTCAACTGAATTGGCAAATGGAATTTGGGGGCAAAGGACATATTATTCAAGTGGATAATTTTCCTTGAGACCTGAAGTATTGTACCGCTTATTGGAGTTCTTGGAAACAAATGGAAAATATTTACAAACCCATAATTTTTAGTATGTGCTTTCTCCTTCCGCAAGGGACTAAGCACATAGTAAATGAAACAAAACCCATATTTCTTTCCACTCAGCTTGGCACAAAATGTACTGGTATTTAGATGAGCAATAATATTTGAGGATTTCCTCCCTCAAACATGTTAATTATGAACAGTACCAAGTATCAAACAAAATGGTAGTACTGCATGGGATTAAAGGAGTATTCTGCCGATACAAGGCTTGTGCTTGTGCTCAAATCATTACAGGCATCTTACATTTTCTCGTTAATCTCTCCACACCCTCTCAGCGCATGAAAATGGTTTTGTTTGTTGTTGTTCATTGGGAGCACCAATGAACCATATTACTATGTCATTAACCAAAACAGCAAAGGAATATTAGAATTGCATAGAAAATGAAACTCGGGTGGTGGTAATTACCAGGCCTAATAAACCCACACATACTTTTATATATTGAATATTTAATAGTTACAGGGCACAATATTAGATTCTGAAAACATTGTGCAGTAGTTTCCTTTTTCCTATGGATAAGAATTTTAAACTCTCCTGAACTAGAGAAGCCCAGAGGAAGCTCAGAGGAAAGCTAAGATGAGTTTGGTTATGGACTTCAAAGCTACAAGCGACTAAAAGAGCTTGTCCACTTCTCTTATATTACAGATAAGGAAACTGAAGCTCCATGAGGCTGAGTGTTACCCATGATAGATGGAAGAACTGAAACCAAAGGCAGGTTTCTGGGCTCCCAAACCAGTACCCCTGCCCCTTCTCCATATAGAATATGTGATGGGAGAACCTCAGAGATGTGTCCATTGCTAAAGACTACAATTTCCTTAAAGGCCTAACTTGATCGACCTAGAAAAAAACTAGAATTGACATTCTGAGGATATTAGATGCCTAAACACTAAGAGTCAGAATGCATCTGAATCAAACTATTCTTAACAAAAAAAATTAACATCAATTTAGGACTCCTTAGTAGCTCTAAAGCTCATTACTGACATTAATTAGCAATCCTACACAATATCCCTTTGAGGTAAGCTAAGCATTATTAGCTTTGCAGAACAGATGAGGGATCTAGCTATACATTTTATGTGTTTGTTGTCAAGAGCCCTAGCTACTAAAATCAGAGATGTGCCCCAAATCCAATCACGCCTAAGAAAGTGGTGGGAGTCTAAGAGCACTAATTTCCGAGTCTGGTTTTCAGTTTACGCTGATGCCACAGTGCTGGTTCACGATTAACTTTAGGCTTGCAGTCATGTCCAGCTCGTTGCCTGCAAAACCAGTCAGTCAACAGGTATCTATCCATCCCCTGCTTATGCCACACTGTGTAGAGGCTGGTCATCTAGGAGGGAACCAGACAAACCGAGAACCCTGCCTGCCTCGAGCTTCCCATGGAGCCCTGCCTCCACCGTTTGTCACACTTTTCTTAGCACTAACTTGTGACTAAGAGAGATGCAAAGCGGGAAATATGTTTTTATGATCTATTATTATCTCTAATCATGACCATAAAACTTCCAACCAAGATTTCCGACCCACCTATTAAGTGCATTACCCTATGCAATGTACTAGGAATTAAGCAGTACCTTCCAGGTGGCTGATGGCTTGGTGACCTGCCTTCTACTAGGAGTTTACTTATGGCAAGTTTGAAAACTTTTTTTTAATAAAAAAATGATAACAAGGCAGGTGGTTTGCACTCATGATGAAAGCTCATAGTTACTAAATGGTTGCTGTGTCCTAGGAATTTAAATAGATAATTTTTTTATTATTTTCACAACCCTATGAGGTAGGTATTATTGACACCATTTCATAAATGGGGAAACTGAGGTACATAGGTGAAATAACTTACCCTAGTGTAGAGCCAGGATTCAAACCTAAGCCTGTCTGCTACAAAAGTCCATGCTCTTATCTACTGCTGCTGTGCTCCCAACAAGAAAGACAACGGAAATAAGAATAGAGACGTACTCCACCTTTACTCCCAGCTCCTGTATCAAAATCAGACTAGCTCTCTCTTAGCCAAAACCAACTAAGAGATGAACAGTAATAGAAGTCAGGTCTAGTCTCACCACACTAAACAACACAGAGATTAATTCTAGGAATTGTTTAGACTGAAGAGAAACTAGATGAAGATTATGATAATATGCTACTATGAAGGCTAAAAAAACATGGGAGAAGAGCTGTTGCCCATAACGACTTTCATAAACCTGCCAAATATTCTAAATGGAGCACTAAACCTCTGTGTATTAGGTCCACGTTTGTAAGTAAAAGCCATAGGGCTTTAAAATTAATGCCATCTTTTTCTAAGCTTTGAATTACTAAACCACAGTTTACTGAGTGAATATTATAGTTCACATAGTGGTTAAGAGCCGTGGCTGTAGATTCCAGCTCTGCCACTTGCCATCTGTGTGCTGTGCTGTGACTTAGTTAAATACTATGAACCCGTTTTCTCATCTAGAATGAGTGAGTATTCAACCCTACATCTCAGGATTGCTGGGGGAATTAAAGGAATTGTTTATATAAAACAATTGGCACCTAATCTGCATTCAATTAGTGTTATTATTATTAGTCATTGCATGGTCATGTACAAAATGTTATAGAGTGATGCAATAAACTGTAAGAGGTGGTCCTTTCCATCAAGGAACCTATACTCTATTCAATAAGATGAGATTGACAGACAAATCAGGGCGTGAACCATACGAGACAACCCAAGGGAAGTGCTAAACAGTGTAACTACTGTGCACCAACACTTCAGAGACCTTCATGTACACACTGATCCCCAGGGATCTTGTTAAAATGCAGTTGCTGTTTCAGTGGGTCTGGGGTGGAGCCTGAACGTCCACATTTCTGACAAGCTCTCATGTGATGCTCCATGTTACTCGTTCATGGATCAGACTTTGAATAGTGAAGCTGTGGATGTCCAGAGGTGGGAGGGGGCTGTCAAGTAAGGGCTGGGGCAGTAAGCTTTGGAAGAGGGATGGAAATTGAGCTAAGGCTTGAAAGAGAAATGCGGCATGGACGCCTCAAAAAGAGATAGGTGACCTAGGCATGGGAATGCCACGACAGAAAGACGGAAAGGCAGGAAGACAAGTGGGACAATCAGGAAACACTCAGTTGGTTGACAAAGCCTGTACTCGTGAACCCTCTGTGCGGTGTAGAGCAGCAGTAGTTTCCATCTCAGACAGTAGCTCTCAATGCTCATTGGGCACCAGAACCTTGTGGGCAGCTTACAGAATACAGATAGCTGAGCCCCACCCACAGAGATTCTGATTTAGCTGATCTGACTTAATCAAACTTTAGGAGTTCATATTCCAAATATGGAGGAAAAAAATATTGCACATAACCAGTAAGTAAGCATGCATCATGAAAACCTGCCATGCTGCTACTTCATGAGTACAGTCAATATCTCAGAATCTCTTAACTAGTTGATGAGTTCTGAGCTATGGGGAAATTGAGGTAAATTGTATCCTGTGATTCACCCTGTCTGCATGGCCCATTAGTGCTGCATAAATAACTTTGGAAAGATTTATTAATGCCAAAGTTATGTTATTTTATTTCTAATCATCTATACCTCTGAGGTGATGGCTTATTTATTATTTGATATATACTTTCAATAACTTTCAGGAGTTGATAGTACACCATTCACTATTAACTTTTTTTTTTTAATCTTAAATATAGGCTCACCATTTTCCCTTTGTTGTCTGGAAGGATGTCAACCCCTTTCCACAATTTCTCAGAAATATTGGCTTGTTTCAAAGTTCTTGGAAAAATCCAGGAAACAGGTCACCAGACCCTGCTGATTTGAATGCCCCAGATTTTCCAGATATTCCGAAAGAAATTCATTCTTTTTTCTAATTTGTCATTCTTACAAAACCAAATCAGTCCCCGAACAATAATTCATCATTGATCTTTCTGTAGAGGATAAAGAAGATATTAAGTTTGTCTGCCTTTAAATCACCTTCTATAATTAGACTTCCCTTCCTCAACATGAGAGATGTAAATTTTTACATAATTACTCTCTTCTATTTAACAGTCTAAATAACTTTGTGAATCTTGGATGTCCCTTACCAAGTGATCTCCTGTTTAGCTGGAGCACTCCTAAAATAACACAGTTTCCGTGACCCATGAACGACATTGAATATATATTTCCCGGTACACGTTCTTGGATAACGTTTCTCTGAAGTCTTTTTGGTTCTCTAGTATGAGTGAGACAATTGGGAAAATGTAGGAAGACAGAGATTGAATATCAAGAGACAGGGAGACAGGGAAGCAGGGAGAGCAGGAGGCAGGGAGAAAAGGAGGAAGAACGGAAGAAAGAAAGATCAAAATCCCCTTGTTAATTGTGTGAGAAGCATGGATTTGGGGAGAAATCTTGAGTAAAATATTTCAACAGAAAAATAAGACTGCCAAATTATACCTATATTCTTGCTAGAGATATTCATTTGCCTTTTTGACTTTGAACAAGGCTAATGGCTACGACATCTTTAAGTTTCTTATGAAATGAATGTGAGTGTATAAGACACTGCAACACTAGAAAAGGCATAATAGAAGCCTCTAATTGGAGGAGCTAGATTCTAAATGTGGCTTCTAATTGCAAAAAAAACTCTTCTATGAGAAAATATAATGTTGTAGCTCTTGAATCAACATTTCCACAAAAATATGACGACTTAAATTTGAAGACAGACACTAACAAATGATTTCATACCGCCTTGGTCCATTCAGGCAGCTATAACAAAATATCACAGATTGAGTAGCTTATAAACGACAAAAATTAATTGTTCACAGTTCTGGAAGCTAAAATTCTGAGATCAGGGTGCCAGCATGGTCAGGTAAGGGCAGTCTTCTGGGCTGAAGACTTCTTGCTGTATCCTTACATGGTGGAAGGGACAAGCCAGCTCTCTGGGGTCTCTTTTATAAGAACCTGATCCCATTCATGAGCACTCTAACCTCATGACCTAATCACCTCCCAAAGGCCCCACCTCCATCTCCGGCATTAGGTTTTCAATATATGAGTTTTTTTTTTTTTTTTTTTTTACTGGTGGGGGGCATAAATATTCAGACCATAGCCCACATACACAAAAGTTTAGAAGGTTTGTAAACTTTTCACAATATTATGTTTTTCTCCATCTCAAAGGCAAAACGGTAGAAGAAAATGAGCTCCTTTTAAAACAGTAGCAATAGCTAACACATTGAGCACTTACTATGTGCTAAGTGCTGTGCCACTTGCTTTACATACATCATCCCATTTGACCTTCACAATAGCCTCATGAGATTGGCACTATTTATAGATATAGAAAATGAGTCTTACTAGAGATGTTGGACAACTTGACCAAGATCAAATATTTTGTTAGCCATGGAACCAGAATTTGATCCCAGGCATGCCAGGAGTCCATGATCTTAGCCAGTCTGTTAAATAAAATGGACATAAATCACATACCTTATATTTCAAATACTCGTGCATGATACTTCCTTCTTTACATTTCTTTCAAGGAGGAAACACAAATAAAATCTATCCAAATGATAGCGCTTATCCATTTGGAAATCACTAGTCAATGACAAAGAAAAAGCTTTGTGCATATGAATTCATATCAACGCTATTAGTCAAAACAAAGGCCAAAACAAAGGCCATTTTGTTTGAAGTTCACCTTTCTATTAATGAAACACTAAAATGTCCTCTAAGACAAATTTAGAATTCCTAGAACAGCCTGACCTTTAATATTTATGTCATAACACAAAAGTACTTTGGGTATCATTATCATATTATTGGTGTATTTCCATTGTTCATCCTTCTCTGTCCATTAATCAGGCAAACATCCTGCAAACAGCTGAATTTATACAGAAATATAAATAGGATGGAGTTCACTGGTTATTCACCAAAATATCGAGATCTGTGGGGAGAAATTTATGTTACAAAAACTGTGGCTTGAGGAGTAAACTTTCTCAGTTGCTATCACTTTATCTCAAGTTTAATTTTCTTTTTCTTAGGTAGACCATGAAATTAAGAGATTAAAAAGAAAAATAAAGAGTTTAAAGGAAGAGTGAATTGCTTCATGATTTCAACAACTAGGAACTTTTGAGATGAAATAGAAGTAAGAGGTTATCTAATAGTAATAACTTTTGCTGGCTTTGTTTTATTTTTGAGAGTTTGCCATGTACTAAACCCTTTACATGAGTTATTATTAATTTGGGTTTCACAGAAGCAGACTCTAAAACAAAGACTCAAATGTATGTGGTTCATTTGCAAGGTGTAGGAAAAAACAGAAAGGGGGTAGAGCAATGAGAAGGGAAAGGAAAGCAGACAATAAAATGTGCATTATCAAGCCAGAGATGGCTTGATACCATAGCAGAGATGGAAGTTTAATCCTGCTGGAAAAGCATTATAAAACACATGCCTCGCAGTTATCCTGCCTGAAGGGTGAGGGAGCTGAGATATTTACACACCAATTCCCTTTAGTCATTATTTGTGAGATGCTCCTTGGGCATGAATTCCCGGGCGGGCACCTCAGAGCTGCATGCTTCCACAGCTTCAGAAAAAGCCTCAGGCAAAGAGATGCAGAGAGAGACCAATGAAAGGTGACCTGCAAGCATGAAATTAGGAGCCTCAAGAACTTTAGGCAATAAACATACACGTTTGCTACAGATGATCTAATTTAACTTCTTATAATAATCTCAATAACTATGAGTTTGATGGTATCATTATCCCCATTTTAAAGATGAGGACATTGGGGCTCAGAGACATTGAGTGACTTACCTGTGGCCACACAGCAAATAAAAGGCAGAGCTTGCTTCAAAGTAGGTAATCTGACTCCAGAGTCTGTAATCTTAGACATTACTCTGTACACTCTTCCAAAAGTTACTGTCTAAAAAGCTAACTCCACAAATTCCCCACGGAAAAATATGCCTATATCCTGTTTTCACCAGCCAAGAAGATCTGATAGAGATTTACTTTCAACACCTTCCATTAGGAAAATACTAAGTTTTTTTCCTAGCACAATTTTCTGGCACTTAGTAAGTACTGAATTAACGATGAATAAGTCTATAAGGTTAGCCATAAATACATGTGTTCATACACTTATTTTCAAAGAATCCTCCTAGCTTCCTATTGAAAAAGACGTCACATAAATTCCGTTATTTAGCCATATTATGCTGACCATTCCTCCCATTTGCAGGTCCACAGCTTTCTATGAAGAACCCTCAAGCACTACTAAAAGGCTGAAGGAGATTTCTACATGGGCTCCCAGACCATCCCATCCACAGACTGTTTCTCCTTCTGCCCATATCTTCATGTGTGTGTAGATCCTCCACACGCACTGGGCACCATTACTCCTTACAGGCATTTCCCATATTTCCTCCAGGCACCATCACTAATGCGTGGCAGCCCCACAGTACCAAGCTGCATGGTGTTTGCGTGGAAGCAGGAGAGGACAGAAATAGCACTGCCCTTTTTGCCAATATCTTGTATGGAGTAGTTACTAGAAATACTTCTCTGGGTATTTACTCTCAGTTTTCTCATTCCCCAGGACCCAGACGGGAGTCCACAGTACTGAGCTGAAGGGAAAGCTACTAGGCTGGTTCTATGATGACTAAGGAGCTGTTCTAGGGCAGAGCTTGTGCTACTTGACTCCCTGAGCATGAGCCCTTTCCTGTCCTTCCAGGTTTAGGGACTCTGCAGTCAGTTTGCCCTTGTCTAACCTCAATGTTACAATAGTATCCAGCTGAGCCCACCTGCCCGGGCCATGCCTCAATGTATACTTGGTTGAATGCATTGGGTTAATATTTTATGCACGATTTACATATGCCACATTGTATATGAGATTAGAAATATAACCTAATAATGTTGTTTCTGGCTGACATTTGCCTCAATCTCTCTCTAACCTTCTAATTTGTCATTCACTGTATCTACAAATACACTCAGAATACGTGCATAACCAAGAATAAATTTTTTAAGTTTAAAAATATTTTTTCAAAATTTTCCCAGAACCTGTATGATGAGATCTGGAAAACCCACAAAATTTGCTTTCTTGACCTAATCATCTGATACCAAGAACATTCTAATGAAAGATACAAAAGAGGGATTATACTTTAGCCCAAAGGAATGAGTCTAAAGATGAAATTTCAGGCTTGAAGCAAATACATGGCGGTGACATTTGGAGCAGAAGAACTTTCCCTGACATTTCTCAAATGTGTAGCTAAACTCCAGCTCCAACTATAAGTGAAGCTTAACGTGAATGAAGAGTTCTATCTTAAATGTTGACCTTTTCAAGCCAAATGATAATTTGCTCTTTTAAAGTGATGATCTTTAAGTGCCAAAAATTAAAGAACAGTCACCAAAAAGTTTCTTCTTTCAGAAAGATTAGTCTCCCAAACTCAAAAGTCCAGAAGAAGTCCTGGGCTTCTACCAAGGTTTAATCCAGCAGTTACTGTAATTCAAAGGTCTGATTTCCTCCCATCATTCTACTCTATCAGCTGTGGGGTGAGTTTCATCCTCAGCTTGGCTCTCCTCACAGTAATGAAATGGATGAATTAATTCCAGACTTTACATCTTCATAAGCACTAATCAAAGTGTTATGGGGTGAATGGTGTCCCTCCAAAATACATGTTTCAAAACCCCTAACTCTCAGTACCTCAGAGTGTGAGCCAGGTCCTTTAAAGAGGTAATTAGTTTAAAATAAAGCTGTTTATGGTGAGCCCTTATCCAAACTGACTGTTGTCCTTAAAAGAAGAGGAAAGTTGGACACACAAGAGATACCAGGGGTTAGTGTGCAAAGAGGAAAGACCATGTGGGGACATAGCAAGAAGGCGGCCATCTGCAAGCCAAGGTAAGAGGCCTCAGGAGAAACCAAACCTGCTGACACATGATCTGGAACTTCTAACCTCCATAACTGTGAAAAAATAAATTCCTGTTACTTAAGCCACCTGGGCTATGGTACTGTGTTATGGCAGCCCTAGCAATCTAATACACAAAGAAAGAGAGAGACTTTTCTTGTAGCTGCTGCAAAAGAAAAGAAATATCTTTTCCCAAGAACAACAGCAAACGTCTCCATTATATTATATTAGTTCTGATTAGTTATTTAAGGGGTGGAATAGATCCATTTGCCTTGGCTACTCAAGGCCCACTTCTAGAGCACAGGTAAAGTCAATTTCACCCAAATCAAGGCACAAGAATAGTTTCTCCTGAGTGGTTCCCCAGTGAAATTTACACTGGGTACAGTTCCCAGAAAGAGGAGACACAGACGCTGAGCACTGCAGCTCAAGACTGAGTATCTTTCCCAGACCCATATGAGTCAGCAACAGTTTTTCAACCCAGGTGTGCTTCACTCCATAGTCTAGTGTCCTCCACACCTTGCACCACCTCTCCAGTGTGGAGAAGCACCTTCTACTTCTTTTCCCAGTTTCAGAAAGCTCGGAAAGAAACGGGCTTATGAATGGAGAAAGGAGGACTGTTTACCCCAGCAGCGCCAAAAAAAATTTTTTTAAGCCATATAAAATGTTAGAAGAAAAAAAGTAACCTCACCCATAAAGCACAATTAAGGGAAAGTTTTTTTTTAAAAAAAAGCTCTATACTATGCAGCAAGACATGAAGCATCTTTTAAACTGTCATCTGAGGAAGTAATGTTCATGAGTGGTTCTGAGATCAATACAGCATTCTCTTTGTGTTTTCTCCATCCTCCTTTCTTTCCACTAACATGAAGGAGAATAAAGTGCTTTGGTCAGTTATGTATGGGAGAAAATACATTTCTTTGACCCACACAGCTCATAAAACCTTTTCAGAACAACTCTTGTGTCTCAGAACAACTCTTGTGTCAAGTGGAACTTCTCATCTAACCTTGGCTCTGGTCCACTTACCAGGAAAGCTCTTTCATTTCTACATTAACAAAGGATGTTACTGAGGACTGCCTGGAGTTCTTGTTGGACTTTAAAATATAAGGAATTATAAAAAGTTTGTCATAACTTTCCCGAATGCTTGCATTATCCAAATGCTGGCTCAGAATGAAGGCTCAGAATGAGATCCCAGAATGGAAGGACACTGAGGCTTGTCAGTTGCTCATCCTTAGGAGGGCAAGCATGTTGTCTCGCTTTCGTGGGAAGTGACAACCCCCGACCCTGTGTGAGTCCCACTGTGCCACAGCTGCTTTTAGATTTCAAGGTGTACATAATTCAATCTGTTCATCCCTAATGAATACAAGTTTTCTTACCCCTGATCACAAAGCTTTGAAACAAGGCTTTGGCTTGTTCAGTTCTATTTTCAATAACACAAATTTTTCTTTGAACACAGCCACTAACTGGTCATCAAGCAGGTCTCAGTAATGGGCATTTTTCTCAGTCTCTCTGCAACCTCTAACCTTCCCTCAGATGTTTATGAGCCAAGCGATAAATCCTTTTTACTGCTATGGGGGAGAAAATAGTAGTCATGGAGGAAAGGTGAGCAGAGACATACTGGAAACGCCCCATCTGTATGCCTGCAAAGGCTCTGACGAAGTCCTTTGCTTTCTGTAATAGTTATCAACATCTGAGGTGGAGACGGAGGGGGAATAAGCTTTTTGTTGTTATCCAAGATAGGATTTTTCCCTTACACTGTAATACTGTTGAAATATAAAACAACATGAAACGGTGATGGCAAGAGATCTAGAACAGAAATTCTAGCCCTGATTGTGTTCTAACCTGCTGGCTTCAAGTTCTTTATCATAAAATGGGGGAGTCCATTCTGGCTTTCAGTCTATCAAACAAATGTTTATTGAATCTCTGTTTCATGTCAGGGATGATGCAAACATCCTGACTTAGAAAATACATTCAGTGCCAACCTCAAACAGCCTATAGCCCCACAGGAGCAGGTAAGTAAGCAGATACCTGTCATACAGAGGCGTTAGTGCTATGATAAAATTTACCATAGAGTACTGGGTGACAGGCATCATATATTATTATAATTTATATTAATATGTAAATAAAAGTTCACACATGGTATTAATAACTTTATTTTAATTAAAGATAATCCTAGGGTAGAATCCCAAGTTTGTAGACACTGATGGCAAAGCAGTGCTTTCAAAATCAAACTTTCTAAGGACAATTAAGGGAGACCTTCAACATGGCGGAGGATTAAGACGTGGAGATCACCTTTCTCACCAAAAATACATCAGAAATACATCTACATGTGGAACAACACCTACTGAACGCTGGCAGAAGACCTCAGACTCCCCAGAAATCAAGAAACTCCCCCACGTACCTGGGTAGGGAAAAAGAAAAAAGAAACAAAAGAATAGGGACGGGACTTGCACCTCTGGGAGGGAGCTGATAAGGAGGAAAGGTTTTCACACACTAGGAGCCCCTTCGCGGGCGGAGACTGCGGGTGGCGGAGGGGGAAAGCTTCGGAGCCGTGGAGGAGAGCACAGCCACAGGGGTGCGGAGGGCAAAGCAGAGAGATTCCCGCACAGAGGATCGGTGCCGACCGACCGGCACTCACCAGCCCGAGAGGCTTGTCTGCTCACCTGCCGGGGTGGGCGGGGCTGGGAGCTGAGGCTCGGGCTTTGGTCGGAGCGCTGGGAGAGGACTGGGGTTGGCGGCGTGAACACAGCCTGCAGGGGGTTAGTGCACCACGGCTAGCCGGGAGGGAGTCCGGGAAAAGGTCTGGAGCTGCCGAAGAGGCAAGAGACTTTTTCTTCCCTCTTCGTTTCCTGGTGCGCGAGGAGAGGCGATTAAGAGCGCTGCTTAAAGGAGCTCCAGAGACGGGTGCGAGCCACGGCTAAACGCACGGACCCCAGAGACGGGCATGAGATGCTAAGGCTGCTGCTGCCGCCACCAAGAAGCCTGTGTGCGAGCACAGGTCACTATCCACCCCTCCCTTCCGGGGAGCCTATGCAGCCCGCCACTGCCAGGGCCCCATGATCCAGGGACAACTTCCCCAGGAGAACGCACGGCGCACCTCAGGCTGGTGCAACGTCACGCCGGCCTCTGCCGCCGCAGGCCCGCCCCGCACTCCGAGCCCCTCCCTCCCCCCCTCCCCCGGCCTGAGTGAGCCAGAGCCCCCGAAGCAGCAGCGCCTTTAACCCCGTCCTGTCTGAGCGAAGAATAGACGCCCTCAGGCGACCTACACACAGAGGCGGGGCCAAATCCAAAGCTGAACCCTGGGAGCTGTGAGAACAAAGAAGAGAAAGGGAAATCTCTCCCAGCAGCCTCAGGAGCAGCAGATTAAATCTCCACAATCAACTTGATGTACCTGCATCTGTGGAATAACTGAATACACAATGAATCATCCCAAAACTGAGGCAGTGAACTTTGGCAGCAACTGTAGAATTGGGATGGCTTTCTGCATCTAATTTATTTCTGGTCTTATGTTTATCTTAGTGTCGTATTCAGAGTTTATTATCATTGGTAGATTTCTTTATTGATTTATTTGCTCTCTTCCTTTTTTTTTAATAGATTTTTTTTTCTGAGTATGTATGTGTATGGTTCTTTGTGTGATTTTGTCTGTGTAGCTTTGCTTTTACCATTTGTCCTAGGGATCTGTCTGTTCTTTTTTTTTTTTTTTGGATAGTTTTTAGCACTTTTTTTCATTGGTGGATATTCTTTTTGGTTTGGTGGCTCTCTTCTTTCTTTCTTTCCTTCTTTCTTTCTTTTTCTTTTTTTATTACTTTTAAATCTTTTAATTTTTAATAATTTTTTATTTTAATAACTTTATTTTATTTTACTTTTTTCTTTCTTTCTTTTTTTCTCCCTTTTCTTCTGTGCCGTGTGGCTGACAGGGGCTTGGCACTCCAGCCAGGTGTCATTCCGGTACCTCTAACGTGGGAGAGCTGAGTTCAGGACATTGGACCACCAGAACCTCTGGGCCCCATGTAAAATCAAACAGTGAAAACTCTCCCACAGATCTCCATCTCAACGCTAAGGCCCAGCTCCACTTAATGACCAGCAAGCTACAGTGCTGGACACCCTATGCCAAACAACTAGCAAGACAGGAACACAACCCCACCCATTAGCAGAGAGGCTGCCTAAAATCACAATAAGTCCACAGACACCCCAAAACACACCACCAGACACGGTCCTGCCCATCAGAAAGACAAGATCCAGCTTCATGCACCAGAACACATGCACCAGACCCCTCCACCAGAAAGCCTACACAACCCGTAGAACAAAATTTACCCATTGGGGGCAGACACCAAAAACAACGAGAGCCACAAACCTGCAGCTTGCGAAAAAGAGACCCCAAACACAGTAAGTGAAGCAAAATGAGAAGACAGAGAAATAAACAGCAGATGAAGGAGCAAGGTAGAAACCCATCAGACCAAATGAAGAGGAAATAGGCAGTCTACCTGAAAATGAATTCAGAGTAATGATAGTAAAGATGATGCAAAATCTTGGAAATAGAATGGAGAAAATACAAGAAACAACGAGGACCTAGAAGAACTAAAGGGCAAACAAACAATGATGAACAACACAATAAATGAATTTAAAATTCTCTAGAAGGAATCAATAGCAGAATCACTGAGGCAGAAGAATGGATAAGCAACCAGGAAGATAAAATAGTGGAAATAACGACGGCAGAGCAGAATAAAGAAAACAGAACGAAAAGAGTTGAGGACAGTCTCAGAGACCTCTGGGACAACATTAACACACCAACATTCAAATTATAGGGGTCCCAGAAGAAGAAGAGAAAAAGAAAGGGAGTGAGAAAATATTTGAAGAAATTATACTTGAAAACTTCCCTAATATGGGAAAGGAAATAGTCAATCAAGCCCAGGAAGCGCAGAGAGTACCATACAGGATAAATCCAAGGATAAACATGCAAAGACACATATTAATCAAACTATCAAAATTAAATACAAAGAAAAATATTAAAAGCAACAAGGGAAAAGCAACAAATAACATACAAGGGAATCCCCATTAGGTTAACAGCTGATCTTTCAGCAGAAACTCTGCAAGCCAGAAGGGAGTGGCAGGACATATTTAAAGTGATGAAAGGGAAACAACGACAACCAAGATTACTCTACCCAGCAGGATCTCATTCAGATACGATGGAGAAATTAAAACCTTTACAGACAAGCAAAAGCTAAGAGAATTCAACAACACCAAACCAGCTGTACAAGTGCTAAAGGAGCTTCTCTAGTCAGGAAGCACAAGAGAAGGAAAAGAACTACAGTAACAAACACAAAACAATTAAGAAAATGGTAACAGGAACACACATGTCAGTAACTACCTTAAATGTAAATGGATTAAATGCTCCAACCAAAAGACACAGACTTGCTGAATGGATACAAAAACGAGACCTGTATATATGCTGTCTACAAGAGACACACTTCAAACCTAGGGACACATACGGATTTAAAGTGATGGGATAGAAAAAGATATTCCATGCAAAAGGAAATAAAAAGAAAGCTGGAGTAGCAATTCTCATATCAGAAAAAACAGACTTTAAAATAAAGACTATTACAAAAGACAAAGAAGAACACTACATAATGATCAAGGGATCAATCCAAGAAGAAGACGTAACAATTGTAAATATTTATGCACCCAACATAGGAGCACCTCAACATATAAGGCAAATACTAACAGCCATAAAAGGGGAAATTGACAGTAACACAATCATACTAGGAGAATTTAACACCCCACTTTCACCAATGGACAGATCATCCAAAATAAAAAAAAAATAAGGAAACACAAGCTATAAATGATACGTTAAACAAGATGGACTTAATTGATATTTATGGACATTCCATCCAAAAACAACAGAATACACTTTCTTCTCAAGGGTTCATGGAACATTCTCCAGGATAGATCGTATATTGGGTCACAAATCAAGCCTTGGTAAATTTAAGAAAATTGAAATAGAATCAAGTGTCTTTTCTGACCACAACTCTATGAGACTAGATACCAATTACAGAGAAAAATCTCTAAAAAATACAGACAAATGGAGGTATAAAAATACACTACTAAATAACCGGGGATCGGTGAAGAAATCAAGAGGAAATAAAAAAATACCTAGAAACAAATGACAATGAAAACACAATGACCCAAAACCTATGGGATGCAGCAAAAGCAGTTCTAAGAGGGAAGTTTATCACAATACAATCCTACCTCAAGAAACAAGAAACATCTGAAATAAACAACCTAACCTTACACCTAAAGCAATTAGATCAAGAACAACAACAACAACAAAAAAAAAAAAAAAAAAAAAAACCCAAAGGTAGCAGAAGGAAAGAAATCATAAAGATCAGATCAGAAATAAGTGAAAAAGAAATGAAGGAAACAATAACAAAGATCAATAAAACTAAAAGCTGGTTCTTTGAGAAGATAAACAAAATTGATAAACCATTAGGCAGACTCATCAAGAAAAAAGGGGGAAGACTGAAATCAATACAATTAGAAATGAAAAAGGAGAAGCAAAAACTGGCACTGCAGAAATACACAGGACAATGAGAGAATACTACAAGTAACTCTATGCCAATAAAACGGACACCCTGGAAGAAATGGACAAATTCTTAGAAAAGCACAACCTTCCAAGACTGAACCACGAAGAGATAGAAAATATAAACAGACCAATCACAAGCACTGAAATTGAGATTGTGATTAAAAATCTTCCAACAAACAAAAGCCCAAGACCAGATGGCTTCACAGGCGAATTCTATCAAACATTTAGAGAAGAGCTAACACCTATCCTTCTCAAACTCTTCCAAAATATAGCGGAGGGAAGAACACTCCTCAATGCATACTATGAGGCCACCATCACCCTGACACCAAAATGAGACAAAGATGTCACAAAGAAAGAAAACTACAGGCTAATATCACTGATGAACATAGGTGCAAATATCCTCAAGAAAATAGTAGCAAATAGAATCCAACAGCACATTCAAAGGATCATACACCATGATCAAGTGGGGATTACCCCAGGAATGCAAGGATTCTTCAATATATGCAAATCAATCAATGTGATACACCATATTCACAAATTGAAGGAGAAAACCCATATGATTATCTCAATACATGCAGAAAAAGCTTTTGACAAAATTCAACACAGATTTATGATTAAAACCCTCCAGAAAGTAGGCAGAGAGGGAACTTACCTCAACATAATAAGGGCCATATATCACAAACCCACAGCCAATATCATTCTCAATGGTTAAAAACTGAAACCATTTCCTCTAAGATCACAAGCAAGGCAAGGTTGGTCCATTCTCACCACTATTATTCAACATAGTTTTGGAAGTTTTAGTCTCAGCAATCAGAGAAGAAAAAGAAATAAGAGGAATCCAAATCGGACAAGAAGAAGTAAAGCTTTCACTGTTTGCAGATGACATGATCCTATACATAGAGAATCCTAAAGATGCTACCAGAAAACTACTACAGCTAATCAATGAATTTGGTAAAGTAGCAGGATACAAAATTAATACACAGAAATCTCTTGCATTCCTATACACTAATGATGAAAAATCTGAAAGAGAAATTAAGGAAACACTCCCATATACCACTGTAACAAAAAGAATAAAATACCTTGGAATAAACCTACCTAAGGAGACAAAAACCTGCATGCAAAAAACTATAAGACACTGATGAAAGAAATTAAAGATGATACAAACAGATGGAGAGATATACCATGTTCTTGGATTGGAAGAATCAACATTGTCAAAATGACTATACTACCCAAAAAAATCAACAGATTCAATGAAATCCCTATTAAGCCACCAGTGGCATTTTTCACAGTACTAGAACAAAAAATTTCACAATTTGTATGGAAACACAAAAGACCCCGAATAGCCAAAGCAATCTTGAGAAAGAAAAACGGAGTTGGAGCAATCAGGCTCCTGGACTTCAGACTATACTACAAATTTACAGTAATCAAGACAGTATGGTACTGGCACAAAAACAGAAAGATAGCTCAATGGAACAGGATAGAAAGCCCAGAGATAAACCCATGTTCATATGGTCACCTTATCTTTGATGAAGGAGGCAAGAATATACAATGAAGAAAAGACAGCCTCTTCAATAAGTGGTGCTGGGAAAACTGGACAGCTACATGTAAAAGAATAAAATTAGAACACTCCTTAACACCACACACAAAAATTAAGTCAAAGTGGATTAAAGACCTAAATGTAAGGCCAGACACTATAAAACTCTTAGAGGAAAACACAGGCAGAACACTCTATGACATAAACCACAGCAAGATCCTTTTTGACCCACATCCTAGAGAAATGGAAATAAAAACAAAAATAAACAAATGGGAACTAATGAAACTTAAAAGCTTTTGCACAGCAAAGGAAAACATAAACAAGACGAAAAGACAACCCTCAGAATGAGAGAAAATATTTCTAAATGAAGCAACTGACAAAGGATTAATCTCCAAAATCTACAAGCAGCTCATGCAGCTCAATATCAAAAAAACAAACAACCCAATCCAAAAATGGGCAGAAGACCTAAATAGACATTTCTCCAAAGAAGATATACAGATTGACAACAAACACATGAAAGGATGCTCAACCTCACTAATCATTAGAGAAAGGCAGATCAAAACTACAATGAGGTGTCACCTCACACCAGTCAGAATGGCCATCATCAAAAAATCTACAAACAATAAATGCTGGAGAGGGTGTGGAGAAAAGGGAATACCCTTGCACTGCTGGTGGGAATTTAAATTGATACAGCCACTATGGAGCACAGTATGGAGGTTCCTTAAAAAACTAAAAATAGAACTACCATATGATCTAGCAATCCCACTACTGGGCATATTCCCTGAGAAAACCATAATTCAAAAAGAGTCATGTACCAAAATGTTCATTGCAGCTCTATTTACAATAGCCCGGAGATGGAAACAACCTAAGTGTCCATCATCGGATGAATGGATAAAGATGTGGCACATACATACAATGGAATACTACTCAGCTATAAAAAGAAACGAAACTGAGTTATTTGTAATGAGGTGGATGGACCTAGAGTCTGTCATACAAAGTGAAGTAAGTCAGATAGAGAAAGACAAATACCGTATGCTAACACATATATATGGAATTTAAGAAAAAAAATGTCATGAAGAACCTAGGGGTAAGACAGGAATAAAGACACAGACCTACTAGAGAATGGACTTGAGAATATGGGGAGGGGGAAGGGTAAGCTGTGACAAAGTGAGAGAGTGGCATGGACATATATATACTACCAAACGTAAAATAGATAGCTAGTGGGAAGCAGCCGCATAGCACAGGGAGATCAGCTCGGTGCTTTGTGACCACCTAGAGGGGTGGGATAGGGAGGGTGGGAGAGAGGGAGACGCAAGAGGGAAAAGATATGGGAACATATGTATATGTATAACTGATTCACTTTGTTATAAAGCAGAAACTAACACACCATTGTAAAGCAATTATACTCCAATAAAGATGTAAAAAAATAAAATAAATAAAATAATAAAGACAATTAAATTGTCTGAAAATATAATCAGAACTTTTCAAAATAGAATGCTTATGAATTACGATTCAATATATGAAAACAGAATAGTTAAATTTTTTAAAACCTGGAAGGTACATCAGATGTCATTCCTTTACACCATGCCCAGAATGTATAAGTGGAAACTTTTCTATAGATTCATACAATTTCCAGATTGACTACTTCTAGGACCATATCATAAAAGATACTAGTTTATTTCAACTCTAACATTTTAATAGTAATATATTTTCTTTGAAATCCTGTTTTGCAAAACACTTCCATTAACTAGCTCCAGTGCAGAAATCCAAAATCTGACATGGAATTAAATATATTATGCCCATAAATCTCAATTTTTTATATCACAGTAACTGTAATTGCCACTCAGAATAAAACACACACATACACACACACAAATACATTCTTCAGTTGATATTAGTAAACACTAATATTCCAGTTCTCTTTTGCTGTATTTTTTTACTATTAGCTTTTGAAATTTAAATACATGCTTCTATCTACCCACCCACTCACTCCAGAAATCCACCAATCTAGAATATGTTTTGGCAGAAAAAAAAAGTTCAATCCCCCATCTTTCTAGAACCTGGGGTTTTGATATTATACAAGACTTTAACCTTTTTTAAAAAATTAATCCAACCTCTGGCACAAGCCTCTTTCCAGTTATTGGGGTGTGGCTTCTTACCCTAAGTTAAATTTCTGTCTTTGAGCTTAATGTTCAGCTGGGTGGAAAAATAAGAAGAAGAAGAATTGTGTTAAAACAGTTTGATACAGATTTCGTTATTCAGTTTAGACACGAACCGAATGGTGTCACCCTGTCTTCTAGCAAAAAAATAAATAAACAAACAAACCATCACAATCTCCAAATGCAAATTAGTCACATCTCATATTTTTTTTGCCGTACGTATCTTAATTGCTTGTTTGGAAGGCACATTTTCAAAGCCATAGGTTTGAAGATTATACATTTGAGGCACCCCAAGCTAGCTTTTTCTTTTCAGATAATAAAATCCTTTCACCTGCAAACCAGTACAAGTTAAAATGTAGCTGCCTAAATTTCAGCATCTATTCAAGGTCTCTTGCTAAATTAAGGTTCTTTGTTTAAAACAGCAATAATTCTTCCACCTCTGGGCTCTTTGTAATCTAAGCTTACTGTGAAGAAAGAGTTATTCCATTTTGATCTAATTTCCAACAGCTCAAAGGTTAAGGATAGGAAAGTGGAGGAGTTAATTTCAGTAAATAGATTTTTTCTGGAAAGAAATTTTTGGTCCATTTACTATAGGTTGGCAGCCCCCACTGGTCATTATTTCTAGGAGAGCCATGCTCAGGACTCAGGAGACTTTAGAGATAATGCCCTGAGAGCTTAATCTGATACTGAGGCAATCTGATCCATGACTCCTTGCCACCCCAAAGGAGAGAGATTTGTGCTCATGAGAGCTTGGTACAGGGGTGATTTTAAGTATAGACACAAACTATGGAATTTTTTGGGGTATGTTTGAGCACTCACTTTCCAAGTTGCCAGGAGTGTGTGTGTGTGTGTGTGTGTACCACAGTTATATTTTCATGATTGTGGTCCTGCAGAGGGACTGAGGCAAGTGCCTTCTATAAAGTGTGAGGATTTGGTCTTTAGCTCTTGGGGGATTTTTCTGAAAACCTGAGATTTTTCCCCCGATGGTCCTCAATGCTTACATTTTACAACTTCTCCTGAATATCTGTTAATCTCATAACAACTTTCCAGGTAGTCCTTCCCATTTTACAGGTGAGAAGACTGAGACACATAGAGTTAATTCACTTTCCCATGGCCCCACAAATAATAGTGATAGGTTTGCAAGTCCAGGCAAACTCTGGAGACTGTACCCTCAAGAACTAAGCATAACTCTACACACTGAGTGGAGGAACTGTTCTCTCTACCCTGCTCTGAGTATATACCAGGATAATCACCCTGTTCCCAGTATATCCCAGAATATCCAAGGCACATAATGGGTGACCCTTCTCTGGAAAATCTGAATGGCCCTAAATAAAAGTCCCCTGTAGAAGGGAAAACTGGACAATGAAGAACATTGCAGTCAGCTCACATCTCTCAAGTGTACAGAGCTACAAATCAGTGTGATAGGCCTCACTCTTAAATGTGAAAAATCACAGATTACCAAGTATTTGAAATGCAAAAATGTGAAAGAAAAATATAAAGACCTGGAAAAAACAAAGTCAGTATTCCAACTAGAAGAGCACTTCAAAAGTATAGAGTGATAACAGAAGACATTGCATCCATAAAGCAAAACCAGGGTGCTATATAAAAGAAATAATCATACCAAATAGTATGAAAAATATATTCAACCCAGCAGAAGAGAAAGCATAGATGATAAATTAGCAAATTATAAAAAGAGGACTATATAAACGGCTAATATCATTAGTAGTGAGAGAAATGAGAATTAAAACCACTCTGTAATACAATGTCACAATCATTAAATTGAGGAAAATTTTAAATTCTGACAATATTAAGTGTTGACAAGGACGTGAAGTGACAGAAGCTCTGGAAGAGGGAGAGTAAATATGTAAACTGTCTTTGAAAGCAGTATCTTGCCAAGTTGCAGCTAAGCATATCTTATGACTAGCAATTCTACTCTTAGGTATGAATCCCAGAAAAACTCATAAACATGTACACAAGGAGCCTTGTGCAAGAATGTTCATGGTAGAATTGTTTGAAATAACAGAAAAGAAAAACTGGAAAAACCCAAAATATCCATTAAGAAGAATGTGGATTAGTAAAATGTAGTATAGTCATACAATGGGAACTATGAAAATGAATAAATGAGTTCCATGAATTAACCTCACAAACAATTTTGAGCAAAAAAAAAGCAAGTTATGTGGCAATTCTTACAGTATGATGCCATTTATATAAAACAGTTAAGAATATAAAACAATATGTAAGGGAAAATTGTAGTAAGACCATAAAAATCTACATAGCGGTGATAAGCACCAATACAGATACCTCTGGAAAGGAAAAGGAGGCACTGTAATTGGGAAATTATTCACAAGGGGCTACGACTCTATTTGTAGTGATTTTTTAAAATCAGGTAGCATGTCGTATTCATTATGTTTTTCTCTATACCTCTTTGTGTGTCAGATTTTTTTAAAATAAACAATTACAAAATAAAAAATCCAGAAATTTAAAAAATGTAGTAGACAACATTTTAAATTAAATAGAAGGATTGGAATATAAGGTAAATATAATCTTTCATAAAGAAAAATAAGGATAATGAAAATTTTAAAATGTAAAACATTAAAATTACAGGCAAACCCAGCATCTAACTAATAGGAATTTGAGACAGGAAGCAGAGAGAAATTAAGAGGAAGAAATTATCAAATAGATAATACAAAAAAAAAGAAACTTCTAGAACAGAAGGACATGGATTTTCAAAGTAATCATGTTCAGAAAAAAAAGAATGAAAAAACCCACGCTAAACACTGTGAAATTCAAGTACTCTAAAAATAAAAATACTAAAATGTCCAGAAAGGAAAGATAGGTAACACAGAGCAAAATTCAAAATAGAGTTGAAATTCTCAACAGCAAAACTGCTTGCTGAAAAATAATTGAACTAGTCCTTCAAATGATTTTCAATTAAAATTCTATATTTCAACTATTGATCAAATGTCAGAGTGGAAGTGCAGGAACTCAAAAAGTTAAGTTAGGTGAGAAAAAAAATCTTAGTGAAGCAGATGAGTTTACTAGCATTATTTCATTATTTAACTATGTACAGATACCACCTATATACAAATTAAGTAAACTAAAATTAATTAAAACAAAAATGCATATCAAGAAAGCTCTGCATATAATTTTAAGGGTTTTACCAAGAACCTAAAACACATTCATAGACCACATGGAGCACCAGGGGCTCTAGGTCAAGGAAAAAGTAAAAAGAGGTGTCAAAGGAGATGAAGGAGAGGGCATAGGCAGAAGGTTTGCTTTTGACCAAAAAAAAAAAAAAAAATGAGCACAACTTTAATGGTCACGAATGAAAATGGTCACGAATGAAAATGGATGCTGCTTAGATGGCAGAAGTCGAAGGAATCCCCATGTGAATATGATGATGGGGATGAAAGTGAAGAAAGAGGGAACGGAGGTCTTGAGCAGCGCATAAAAGGAAACCTTACAATTAGAATTCTCCTCTCTTCTGAAACTGGTTTTGTTTCGACTGACCCTTGTGCAATGTTATAACGAGGGTTACATCACAGAGTAGGCTGGTGGGGATTGAGGCTTAAGCCCCTTCACCACAGTCTCTCTCCAAGTCATCCTAGATAAACATCCGAATAACCATCTGCAAACAAACCTTAAAATCTATGCCGTCTATACCTTCAAGACAAGTCCTCTACTCCTTTCTTTCAAAAACTTTGCCCCTAAGCCTATCCTATTCAGAGATTTTGAGAATTTCATTAATTGGTATAACCAGAAATCAAATATTTGTGATCAGGAAACAGATCTGATTTTTTGAGCACTGGGAATAAAAGTCCTGGCTCACGCACAGAGGCCACTCTCTCCCAGATTCTCCAGTACAATCAGTCCACATCCTTCTGCCAACAAAACAAAAATTTCAACTGGGAGAAGGGTGCTAGCTAGAACTTTGTTACTTGGCCAATCTAGACAGCAGGAAATGTCCCAAAGCATGCCCTTCCATGTACTGACAAAGCCCCTCTTTGCAGAAGAAGGACAGGTTACCATCAGTCAAGGGGCCCCTGAGTAGATCAACCCATCTGAGGGAGCTGTCCAGAGACACTGTGTCCCCATGGGAAAAACCCCTGACCCCTCCTTTAATTTGAAAACTCTTCACCATCTCGAAGGACAGGAAGTTGAGTTCAGTCTGTTACAAATCTTCATGATGTTAATTGAATTAGATAGGAAAATAGCTTTGTAATTGACCTTTGTCACGATTCTCTGTTAAATTTTTAGATGAATATAAATTCAACTGGCTAGATTAGAAAATAAATATAAAAATGAGGGTCTCCCCATTCCAGGTCATGCCACACTGAGGATAGAAATCACCCCCTTTTTTAATCTTTGTATGCCTCTGGGCCTTGCATAGTGCCATTAATGTTAACCACTAGGGTAGGCAACTGTCCTTCCCAGCTGGCTGAAATGCCAGAAAACTCTGCAAGTTGGATTTGCTGACGAACTGGCTGGTGAAAAGTGCTGGAGGAGGTATACTTTTTGAAAGTCACTGCCACGCTGATGGAAATGCTTAAACATAATAAAAACAGCTCCTAAAAAGTTTGAACATTAGGAAGCCAAAACAATCTGTCTACTACAGTTTCCAGAGGCAGCCATCCAATTACAGTTTTTGTACTCATTTCACAACTCTGCATCTTTCTGTTCTTGTTGTTGGGACTTTCTAAAGAAATGAATTTTAATCAGCAAAATAAAAGATGAATGATTTCAATTTGAGGTCTTACAAAATCATTTTGAACATAAAAGTGCTAAGTGGAATTTCAAAGGCAGCAAGAGAAAGACTTTAACAGGTGAATACAAATTTTTTAACAACACATTCAATCTGTAAATATTTATTAAGCTTCTACCAAGATCCAGTCACTGTATTAGGCACCAGGCATTGTGTTAGTTTCTGGGCAATGTGATAAACACTGAATCTACACCAGAAAACAGGCCAAAAGACCCATAATGAAGAGATTTAACAAACATTTACATTCTGCTATGTCTTTCTTTGCAGTAGTTGTATAAACTCTAGCCATACAAAGTAACCAGCTTGGTGATGTCAAAGTAGGAAAAACAAGGCTCTTAGACACTAATGAGCTCTTCCAGCTCTTGAAGTTCTTTTGATCTTAATCTCAGTTTCTCCTGTAGTAAATTCCAAATTGTGACATTTAACTCTTTGTCAAACTGACTTTAGACATGTTCTGCATGTAGCTCCCACAGATACTCTGCTTTCTAATTAGTATCCACTGTGCCCATGTTTAAGCACTCTCCTTTGGTTATGAGACTGAGCCCAGAAAAGAGGTGCAGGAAATGAAAGCCGACCTGGGGACTCCAGGTGGTATTTGAGCCTCATTGTTGATTTCCTCCCCTCCACACCTCAGTCAACTGATGAAATCCCACCCTCTCACAGCTTCCCCTCTTTCCTAGAGATTTGCCCCCTTAATAAGGAGGGTCCAAGAGCAGGTCTGACAGCAGTCACTGGAGTCTGGTCCTCGTGGGGCTTCCGGGGCACACAGGTACAGGAAAAAGAACTAAGGTTTGGAGTGACCCAGCTTGTCTTGAGTTCTAGTTCTTATTTATTGGTGGCTGTATAATTCTGGATGAGCCAAACTGACTTCTCTGAGACTCGTCCTCATTTGTAAACTATGGATAAAAATGCCCATCTCATAAGATGCTAAGGTGACCCCGTGAGTTAATACACTTGAAGCAGTTATCACAGTGCTGAGCTTATAGTAGGTTCTTGGACAGTTTTCTTCCCTTTTATTCCCCACTTCTTTCTACTGATACCAGTAGCTTCTTCGGGCATCAGGAGCCCTCTTCACTATGAGTTAGGTTCACCCAGTAGCCTGTATTTTTCTATGTCCTCCTTTTAGATCTTCTCCTTTTCTTCTTGGAGCCTAGGTCAGTCCCTTCCATATTCTAATCTTTTTTAAAATATATGTAACAACTTTATTGAGATACATACCATACAATTCAACCATTTAACACGTACCGTTCAATGTTTTCTAGCATATTCAAAGACATGTGCAACCATCACAGTAGTCAATTTTTGAATATTTGTATCGCTTCAAAAAGAAACCTTTATCAGTCATTCCTCATTTCTTCCCCAGTCTCCTTTTCCTAGACAACCATTAATCTACTTTCCGTCTCTATAGATTTACCTATTATGAACATTCCTATATGGAATCATACAATATGTGGTCTTTTCTAACTAGTTTCTTTCATTTACCATAATGTTTCAAGGTTCATCCAAGTGGAAGCATGTATCAGTACTTCATTACTTTTTATTACCCAATAATATTCGATTGTATGGATATACCACATTTTGTTTATCCATTCATGAGTTGATGCACATTGAGTTGTTTCAACATTTTGGCTATTATGAACAATGCTACTCTGAACATTCATGTACAAGATTTTGTATGAACATATTTTTCATTTCTCTTGGGTATATACTTAAGAGTGGAATAGCTAGGACATATAACTCTTATTTTAACTTTTTTAGGAACAGCCACTATTTTTAAAAACAGCTGTACTATTTTACATTCCTATCAAAAGAGTACAAGTGTTCAAATTTTTCTACATTCTTTTCAACACAACATTTACTATCTGTCTTTTTATTATAACCATTGTAGTGAGTGAAAAGTTGTATTTCATATGGGTTTGATTTGCACTTTTCTAACAAGTAATGATGTTGGGCATTTTTTCATGGATTTATTAGTCATTTATATACCTTCTTTGGGTAAATGTCTATTTAGATCCTTTACCCATTTTTAAATTTAGTTTCTCATCTTTTTATTTTTGAATTGTAAGAGCTCTTTATATATTCTATATACAGCTCTCATATATCAGATATATGATTTTCAATTATTTTCTCCTATTCTGTGGGTTTTCTTTTCACTTTCTTCATGGTATATTTTGAAGCACCAAAGTTTTTAATTTTGATGAAATCCAATTTATCTTCTTTTTCTTTTGCTGTGTGTACTGTTGGCGTCATATTTAAGAAGGCTTTGCCTAACCCAAGACCATGAAGATTTACTCCTATACTCTTTTAAAGTGTTTTACAGTTTAGCCTTTACATTTAGTCTGAGATTCATCTTGAGTTAATTTTTGTGCATTGTATAAGGAAGAGATCTGCCTTTGTTCTTTTGCAAGTATATATCCAGTTATTCCAGCATTTGAAAGATTATTCTCCTCCATTGAATTTTCTTGACATCCCTGTCAAAATCAATTGACCATAAATCTAAGAATTTTGGAACTCCTAATGTTCCATTGATCCACATGTCTATCTTTTTTCCAGTACCATATTGTCTTGATTACTGTAGCTTTGTAATAAGTTTTGAAGTCAGAAAGCGTGAGTCCTCCAAATTTGTTTTTCTGGTTTTGAGATTGTTTCTATCCTGGGTTCTCTGTATTTCCACAGGAATTTTATAATCATCTTGTCAATTTCTGTAACAAAAAAAATCTCAGCTGGTATTTTGAAAAGGATTGTGTTGACTCTTTAGATCAAATTGTATTTGAAAGTACTGTCATCTTAACAATATTTAACCTATCCATCTATGAGCATAGGATATCTATTTCCATTTATTTCTTTAATTTATTTCAAAAATGTTTTGTAGTTTTTAGAGTATGAGTTTTGCATTTTTGTTAAATTTAGTCCTAAGTACCGTTTTCCCTCCAATGCCATTAAAAATGAATTTGTTTTCTTAATTTCATTTTTCACTGCTAGTCTATGGAAATGCAATTGATTTATATATATATTTTATACCTTGTGTAACTCATTTACTAGTTTTAGTTAATTTTTACTGGTTTTCTTATACTTTTTATGTATTAGATAATGTCGCCTGCAAATAGAAATCATTTTATTTCTTCCTTTCCAATCTGGATGCCTTTTATAGCTTTTTATTGTCAATTGTTCTGGCTAGAATCTCCAGTACAATATTGAATAGAAGTAGCAATAGTGAATACTTTTATTATTCCTTATCCTAGGGAGAAAGCATTCAGTCTCTCACCATTAAGTATGATGCTAGTTGTGGGTTTTTCATAGATGTTCCTTATTAAGTTGAGGAAGCTCCCTTCCATTTCTAGTGTGTTCAGTGTTTTTATCATGAAAAGGTGTTGGACTTTTTCAAATGCTCCTCTGTGTCTATTGAGATTATAGTGTGGTTTTTGCCCTTTATTCTATCAATATGGTTCAATGCATTCATTGATCATCAAATGTTAAACTAACCTTGCACTTCTGGGACAAAGCTCACTTGATCATGGTGTATAATTCTTTTTAGTTGAAGAATTCAGTTTTCTAGTATTTTACTGAGGATTTTTTATCTATGATCATAAAAGGTACTCGTCTGTAAATTTATTGTGATGTTTTGACTGGCCTCGTAGAATAAGACATGAAGAATTCTCTCCTCTTCTATTTTTTAGAGAAGTTTTGGAAGGATTGGCTTTAATTATTCTTTAAACATTTGGTAGAATACACCAGTGAAGCCATGTGGGCCTGGGCTTTTCTTTGTGGGAAGTTTTTTGATTATTGACTCAATCTCTTTATTTATTACATTAGTTCCTAGAGCTACTATAACAAAGTATCACAAATTGGGTAGCTTAAAACACCAGTCATATTGGAGTAAAGCTCACCCTATTTCAGTATGACCTTATCTTAATTTAATTAATTACATCTATAATGACCCCATTTCCAAATAAGGTCACATTCTGAGTTACTAGGAGTTAGGACATCAACATTTCTTTCAGGGGATTCATTCAAACACTTGTTTTGGATCTATACAGATTTTCTATTTCTTCTTCAGTTAGTTTCAGTAGTTTGTATCTTTTAGGAAATTTCTTCTTTTCATCTAAATTATTTAATTGTTATATGTAGATGTTCATAGTTTTCCACTATAATTCTTTTTCATTATTGTGAGGTTGGCAGTAATGCTCCCATTTCTTTCCTGATGTAAGTAATTTAAGTCTTCTTTTTTTTTTTTTTTTTTCTCTTGGTCATTCTGGCTAAAGATTTTGTTGATCTTTTCAAAAAACTAACTTTTGGTTTTGTTGATTCTATTTTATTAAATTTATTCCATTCCATTCTCCACTTTATTCATTTTCACTCTAATATTTACTATTTTCTTTGTCTGCTTACTTTAGATTTTGTTTTCCTTTCTTTCTCCAGTGTTTTAAAGTGGAAGTTTAGGTTATTGATTTGAGATATTTACAGCAATAAATTTCCCTCTAAACACTGCTTTAGCTGCATCTCATAAGTTTTGTTATGTTGTGTTTTTATTTTCATTCATCTCAGAGTATTTTTTAATTTTCTTTGTGGTTTCTTCTTTCACCCATTGGTTATTTAGGTATATTTTGTTTAATTTCAACTTTTTGTAAATATATCAAATTTTTTCTGTTATTAATTTCTAATTTCATTTTGTGGTTGGAAAACATATTTCGTATGGTTTTGATCCTTTTACATTTATCTATGATTGTTTTATAATACAGCATATGGTCTATCCTGGAGAATGTTTAGTATGCACTTGAGAAGAATATGTATTCAAGCATTGTTGGGTTTGTGTTCCATAGATGTCTGTTATGTCTACTTGGTTTATAGTGTTGTTCAATCTTCTATTTACTTATTGGTCTTCTGTCTCATTGCTCTATCTATTATTTAAAGTGAGGTACTGAAATCTCCAACTATTATTGTTGAATTGCCTATTTCTCCCTTTAATTCTGTCAGTTGTTTTGTGTATTTTCAGACTCTGTTGTTAAGAGCATATATGGTTATGACTGTTACATCTTCTTGATGGATTAACTTTTTGATCATTATAAAATGTCCTTAGACTCTACTATTAACCAATTTCGTCCCTTAGTTCAAAGTTTTCCATTTGCACATTATATTTTACCACATATTTTATAATATTATGATTGATATTTTTTCACAGCAACCCTTTTTATGAAATCCTAAAATATGTCAGTGTATCTGTTATGAGCTGGATTGTGTCCCTCCAAAATTAATATGCTGAAGTTCTAACCCCCAGTAACTCAGAATGTAACTGTATTTGGCAATAAGGTCTTTAAAGAGGTAATTAAGTGAAAATGAAGTCATTAGAGTGGACCCTAATCCAACACGACTGGTGTCCTTATAAGAAGAGATCAGGAGCCTAGACCAGTCTCATGGGATCATCCAATGTCCTATATTCAAAAACTCCCCTTGAAGCTGCAGTGAGAAGCCCTAGGATTTCCTGGACTCCTGTCTCCCACCTGGCCCTAAGGCTCAGTACTGCCTACAGAGGCAGAGGGAGCCCTCAGATTCCAAAGTCAGAAATCTTCAGTATCAAATGATGATTCTGCATTTTACTATGTGGCCCTGAGCAAGCTAAATGACTTTTATAGTTTTCATAGTCTGTAATGACAAGGTTAACAATTTTACCTACCTTGTTTTGCTCAACTATTGAAAGAATACAATAAACAGTTTAAGGCATGTAAAGCTTTATTCTCAGTAGAAGATGGATATTATAATAATTACTATTATTGCTTCTACTTAATCCATGTTCTCCTTCTACTCATAACCCAGGCATCCTGACCTACAAAATATGTTGCCTATGTTTCCCTGCCACAATAACTTAAAAATAAAAGGACTGCCTATTCCCTCTCAATTATATCACAGAATCCCCAGGGGATTCTCATGAATAAGTATTTTCAGTTGTAATACAACATCTGCTGTTTTTCTTCTCCTGTTCAGACTCTTTTGACGTATCTGTTCTTCTGTTCTCCAGGCTTGTCATCAAGGGTGTCCATGCTAACAGAGCTATCTTCCTTTGTCCCCAAAGCTGTCAGACCCATAATCCATGCTCACACTGCTGATCATCAGGTGCACTAGGTGCCGCTGTCAGAAACATGAGCATGGTTGGTTCACTTAAACACTTACAATGTTGATAATACTCCATGCCTTATCAGCCTTCCCTGCTGATTTCCTAGGACTACTCCAAACACTGAATCACTGGCATTAATTGCCTCAGGGTGAGAGCAAGTATGTACATCCTGCAACCAAGGGGGCAATTTTCAAAGAGATCAGTGACAAAGTTTCAAAGAGATCTATTAGCAAGCAATATTCCAGAAATGCAGATTTTCTAAATTCCCTTTTCATACCATGAGCAGAACTATAAACCTGATCATAGATTTTAATAAAGGCTATCTTGTGTGTATGAATGAAAAAAATGACATAACAGTTGAAGTCCTTTGTTTATTCAGATGCTGTGCTATAAAGTATCTTAAACTGTTATATAAGTGAAGCTGAATTCATGACCTAGTGACTTAAACAAACAACTTCATGGTTAGCTAACCAACTAAGGCCTAGTTCCCAAGTAGTATTTAATCTGATTATAGCCTGGTGTTTATAACACAGGATAGATTCCTGTTGAGTTTTCCTGCCTCTCTTCCTGAATATCACAGTTCCTCCTTCATTGCCATTTAACATAAGGAGATAAAAATTATTTTGTTATCAAAATAGTAATAATACAATTATTTTGTTATCAAAATGCTTGTTGAGCATATATGAAGCATATTTGATTTTGAAGCATATTTGAATAATTGTGAGAAGTCATAAAATATATGATAATTCATAAACGATACATATTGGTAATCACTTCAGATATAACTGAAGGCAAAAACATGATTTTTTTCTCTTTTCCCATCTTAGGTTGAATTTTTTGTTTATAACCCACTATAAAAATTCAGTACAACTTCTAATATTTTAAAATATTGGTTGATAATTTCCTGCATCCTTGCCACAATTGTTTACAACCAGGTCGAATTAAATAAAAGTGCCTCTGACAATTCTAAACCTAAAATCAGAACTCAGAGACTTTTTCTTCTATATGGACCTTTTAAAGTTTGGAAGATAATTGACCTAAACATTTGAGTCAAGAAACTAGAAAAAGACAGCAAAGTAATTCAAAATAAAGTAGAAGAGAAGAGATAAACACAGTAGCATAAATAAAATAGAAACATTTTTTGTTAAAAAATAGTATTTATTTTTTAAACCAAGTGGTTGTTTTGAAAGATATAACATAGAAAATCCTGTGGTAAAAGTTTACAAGAAGAAAGAGACACAAATAACAATATTGGAATGAAAATATGTCAAAACTCAGACACAGTAGACACCTTTAAAATAAAGATATTACTGTGAAAGACTATATAGTTCAGTGATTTACAAATCTTAAATGAAATAAAAATAATTTAAAAATATAAACTAACAAAATTGACTTAAGAAGAATTAGAGAACCCAAAGGAACCAGAAATAAATAAATTGGATTGGTAGTCAGAAACCACCTCCCAAGAGGCTCTAAGTCTAAAGGCTTGAGAGAAGATTTTCCACAAGGAAGAGAAATTTTCAACCTTATACAAACCATACCAACAAAGAGAAAAAGAGGGTGATGTACAAAACACACTTCATGCAGCTAGTATATTCCTCAATATAGAGAGGAGAACGAGAAAGAGAGGAAAAAGAGAGAGGGAAGGAGTAGGAGGAGGGAATATCAAATGCAGGGTCTGATCTGTTAGTGGGACCCTGTGGGGAGGGGACACAGTTCACCAGTTGACTGCCAATGGTTGTGAGACAACAGAGAAGGTAGGAAAAGGGAATCTTTTCCTCTTAGTTACAGTCTGGATTCCCTTTAATGTTTTTCTGAGAGCGTCAAGTAAAATATTCAATTCCTTCTTAATAACTTTGGGCTACTGAAATTTGTTTTTTAAAAAATGACTGTAAATACTAAGTGAAACAAGTCAGACTGAGAAAACCAAATACCGTATGATATCACTTATATGTAGAATCTAAAAAAGCCCAACTCAGAAAAACAGGGAGTAAAAGTAATTGTTAGGGGCATAGGAGGTGGTAAGGGAAATGGGGGGCTATTGGTCAAAGAGTACAAACTTCCATTTATAAGATTAACAAGTTCTAGAGATCTAATGTACAGTATTGTGATTATAGCTAATAATATTGTATCATATACTTGAATGTTCTCACTACAAAAAAGAAATGGTGATTATGTGACATGATGGAGATGTTAGCTAATGCTATTGTGGTAATCATTTTGCAATATACAAATGTATCAAATTGACACTTTGTACATCTTAAACTCATATAATTTTATGTCAATTGTATCTCAATAAATCTGGGGGGAAAAGTGACTATATAAAGAAACTGACTGGTTGGAGGGCCAGGAAGATTTATTCAGGTTATAAAATGTAATGTACTGATTAGAAATGGTAAGACTCCCTCTCCCCTTTTTGAATTATTCTTTACATTGCTAAAGTAGAGTTGTCAAGGTCCAATGAACTTACAGGAAAAATAATCTATTATTTTAAATTATAAAATACTTAATGCATATGAAATAATATGTATATATGTATATTCATATGTGTGTATATAATATAAACATAAGGTGTACATACTATTAACTTTTAAGAAAAAAATGCCAATATCTTATAAGGGACCTGTGTTTCTTATACTTCTCTACTTCCCCATCTATCTGAATTTTCTGCTTATCATATCATGCTTTTTACTATAGTTTACCATTCTCCCAAAACACTATGTTGATAACGTTTTCACATCTTTCAACTTCATATAAATTGAATCTCCATCTTGCTTTTTCAAGCATTATGTTTTTGAATATAACTATATTGGTAGTTATGTTTCATCCATTTTCATTGCTGTAGAATATTCCACTGTCTAAATATTCTACAAGTTATTTATACATTTTAATTTTGAGGAATATTTGGCATGTTTCCAGTTTTTAGGGTGTTTGGAACAACCGGCTATGAAAAATTATTTTATATCATCCAGAAGTGCATATGTGCAAGTTTATCATAGGCATAGACCTGAAAGATGAAGTTCTGTGTCAAAAATCATGTAAATTTCAGTTTTTACAAAACAATACTAAATTGTTTCTAAATGGTTTTACCAATTTATGTTCTAACCAGCATTTCGTGAGTTCCTGCTCTTTAACATTAGATGTTTTAATTTTTGTGACCCTGATGTTCACTAAAACAAAATTGTGATGTTATTGGCTTTTCCCTGATAACTAACAAGGTTGGCACATTCTTCATATGTTTTCTTGTCATTAATAGATGCCAAAACATAGTTTAGAAGAATTTCTCTAGAAAGAAATCTTCCGTAGTAATGAGCAACCACTCCTCAGTGTCCTGCCAAGCTAGGGCACGTTCAACCCACACTTTAGCAAAAGTCTCTGGCCTCCAGCAAAGATTCAGGGAGCTCCTCCAAGACAAGGCTTCTCCAGAAACCCTACTTCCCCCTCCTACAGAACCTTCTCAAAATATAGGCCCCAAGTGCCAACCCCAAGAGCTAGTGCAGAAACCAACCAGCCGAGGGAAGTCTTTCTGAGGATACTTCCTGACTCTGAACAACAAACAAAACAATCAAGCAGGCCTTGGTGCCATCAGTGTCTGAAAAACAAAATGCACTTTCTGCCATGGTCTTACAAGAAGATTGTGTGGAGAAGCTTGAGGTCAGGTTTAACAGATGAAACTTGAGCTTGTGTCTATACATCATGGGAAGTAGTTTAACATGAAGACATCTATTTCCCAATGTAAAACCCTGTCATATTTATGAAAAAATTATACTTTACAGCATTAACATTATGTATACAAGGAAAGCTTACATTTTCTACCAGTTCAAATTCTATTTAGTAGCATTTTATTCTCAAAAACATTTACATTTCTCTACTTCTATTTTTTTGTATTTATGTATTTATTTATGTATATGTGAATTTATTTATTATCAACATTCTGGATTGTACAGTGGAAAAACAAAATGGTTGATTCTGAAATGACCCTGTCTTCCATGTGTTTAACAAGATCTTCATTGCATGTTAATTGCTTCAACTCCTTACCTATGTTTTATTTTATTTATTTAACTTTTGTTAAAGATGATTTTTTTAATTTAACTTTTTTAAATATTTTAATTTGATGGGAGTAGAGTTGATTTACAACATTGTATTAGTTTCAGGTGTACAGAAAAGTGATTTAGCTATACATACACACATATCCATTCTTTTTCAGATTCTTTTCTCATATAGGTTATCACAGAATATTGAGTAGAGTTCCCTGTGCTATACAGTAGGTCCTTGCTGATTATCTGTTTTGTATATAATAGTGTATATATGTTAATCCCAAACTCCTAATTTATCCCCCTCCCCACATTTCCCTTTGGTAACCATAATTTTACTTTTGAAGTCTGTGAGTTTGTTTCTGTTTTATAAATGAGTTCATTTGTATCATTTTTTTAGCTTCCATATGTAAGTTATATGGTATTTGTCATTGACTCCACTTAGTATGATAATCTCTAGGTCCATCCATGTTGTTGCAAATGGCATTATTTTATTCTTTTTTATGGCTGAGTAGTATTCCATTGTGTATATGTACCACATCTTCTTTATCCATACCTCTGTCAATTGTCATTTAGATTGCTTCCGTATCTATCCTGAGAAAGAAAAATGGAGCTAGAGGAATCAGGCTCCCTGACTTCAGACTATATTATAAAGCTACAGTAATCAAAACACTACGGTACCAGAACAAAAACAGAAATATAGATCAGTGGAACGGGATAGAAAGCTCAGAAATAAACCCATACACCTATGGTTAATTAATCTATGACAAAGGAGGCCAGAATATACAATGGAGAAAAGACAGACTCTTCAATATGTGGTGCTGGGGAAACTGGACAGCTACATGTAAAAGAATGAAATTAGGACATTCTCTAACACCATATACAAAAACAAACTCAAAATAGATCAAAGACTTAAATGTAAGACTGGATACTATAAAACTCTTAGAAGCAAACATAGGCAGAACACTGTTTGACATACATCGCAGCAATATCTTTTTGGATCCACTTCCTAGAGTAATGAAAATAGAAACAAAAATAAACAAATGGGACCTAATGAAACTTAGAGGTTTTTGCACAGCAAAGGAAATCTACTTCTATTTTTTAAAAGATAATTTTTACTAAAGTTGAAAATATTGACATTAGAGAAAGCAAGACCTCAAAAGAAAAAAGAAAACAAAAGATTGTTCTGAGATACTTCCAAAATTATTGTATCAGTTTCACTCCCATCATCAGTGAAGAAGTTCCTGTTTTTCTACATTCTCTTGGGTGATCTGGGCAAATCACTTAACCACACTTGGCAGGTGAGGAATAGTTCATTGTGGTTCTAATCTTGCCTTATTCATTAACAGAAATAATGTTGTGCGATTTAAATTCTGTGGACTGCAGATTACTACATGCATTTTCTGGTAACTTCTCAGATACAGCAGCAACAGTTTAAATAAGAACAAAAGAGATGAGATGCTTAAAAAAGAAAAAGATGGAAACTAAAGTTTAGTAAGCACCAACTATGTTTCATGAGCCAATGGTTTACTTGCATTATTGAAGGCAACCCTCATACATCCTTGTGAGATGTAGAAACCCCCATTTTAACAGGAAAGGAAACGATACTCAAAGAGATTAAGAACCTCTCAAGGTCAGTGGTAGTCAGTGATTTCTTGTCACTATCACACTGGCTCTAACACTAAAGATCATCCTTTTACCATGTTCCTTCTACAGAAAATCCTTAATACATTACAGATGATGTTTGTAAAATGAATTGATGTCGTTATGGTAAAGATGCTAACATCCAAATTTTTCTTTTTATCTTAGAACTTAAGTTATAAGAAATGAGAAATTCTTTATGAGAAGAAAACTAGAATTCAATTTTTTCTGGTTAATATCACTGCAGACAGCAAACACAGAAAAATAAATTAGGATGTGAAGACATCTTTGATCAGATATTTTGCATGCGTTTGTGTGTGTGTGTGTGTATTTCTAAGTTTTGATCAAGTCTCAGATGCTCAATTTTAGAGTAATGACCTCAGGCAACTCATTTAATCAATTATAAATGTTAGAATTACATATTTTATAATAAACGTATTCTAAAGTACACCAAAATCAGATAAATGAGATAATAGAGCAATAAGTAGATTAAGGCTATATCTAACATGCTACACGGTTCTAGCCTTGTATAAGAATGCACAGGGTTTTAATCATACTTTGTAATTCTTATTTTATTTTTACTCCAAAAGAGACCAAAAAATGGAAAAATATATTTATCAATGCAAAAGAATGCAGAAACCGTCTTTTAAGAAGCTGAGGAAAAACTTGGGAAAATTATGTAGTTTTTAAAACAATTGATTTTCATATTTTGTTTTGTAGCCCTTTTTTCTCAGAAATAATTTCTGCTATAAATGTAAGTGATACGAGTGTTCCAGTTAAGACATTGGAATCCATTTTCTCAGAAATTGCAGTTGTAACTCCAATTGCATGAAGATCATTCTCATATATTTCACTGTTTTAATATTTGGGCCTATGTTTTAATGCTTTTGTTCTTTATGTAAGATTTTCATTTATTGGTTTCTGGAAATAAGAATCTAGAGAATTTCCTGCCAGAACTTCTGACAGCTGGATGGTTCCTTTGCTCAAATTTGATACAAGGTTGATGAGACCATTGGAATCTTATTTTTTAAATAAAAAAACTCTAAACTTTGATATTTCACACACTAGTCTAAAATCCTCCATGTGAGTAGTTAGGTATCTAAATATAGACTCTGTACCAGAAAATATCAGACACCAGAGGTTAATTTTAAATCTTAAATAATTGAAGATTTATGGCTTGTTGATAAGTATTTATCTTAATTAATCCACAATTAGGAATGAAATTAAAATTCTGCGCAGATCCATCAAAAGGATTATCAAGAAAACTGATTGGCTAGTCCCACATTCTGCCATAGCGCAGCCTAAACAAAGATTTATATGCACATGGGCCTGCCTCAGGGCCCTAAAATAGAAAAGGCAGGCTGAAATGCAGAGGTAATGAAGGTAATAAAAATAATCAAGTGAACAACCTAATCAACTCATAATTGCAGTACTTTTCTTACATACAAAATATGACCTTATAATGATAAAATGGACTTTTTAGCTGTAAGAACTTTTTTTTTAACATCTTTATTGGAGTATAATTGCTTTACAATGGTGTGTTAGTTTCTGCTTTATAACAAAGTGAATCAGCTATATGTATACATATGTCCCCATATCTCCTCCCTCTTGTGTTTCCCTCCCATCTTCCCCATCCCACCCCTCCCAGTGGTTACAAAGCGCCGAGCTGACCTCCCTGTGCTATGACTTCTTTCCACTAGATATCTATTTTACATTTGATACTGTATATATGTCCAGGCCACTCTCTCTCTTCGTCCCAGCTTACCCTTCCCCGACCCCGTGTCCTCAAGTCCATTCTCTACATGTGTATCTTTATTCCTCTCTTGCCCCTAGGTTCCTCAGAACCATGTTTTTTGTTTTGGATTCCATATATATGTGTCAGCATACAGTATTTGTTTTTCTCTTTCTGACTTCCTTCACTCTGTATGACAGACTCTAGGTCCACCCAACTCACTACAAATAACTCAATATCGTTTCTTTTTATGGCTGAGTAATATTCCATTGTATATATGTGCCACATCTTCTTTATCCAATCATCTGTTGATGGACACTTAGGTTGTTTCTATGTCCTGGCTATTGTCAATAGAGCTGCAATGAACATTGTGGTATGTGACTCTTTTTGAATTATGGTTTTTTCAGGGTATATGCCCAGTAGTGGGATTGCTGGGTCATATGGTAGTTCTATTTTTAGTTTTTTAAGGAACCTCCATACTGTGCTAAATAGTGGCTGTTATCAATTTACATTCCCACCAACAGTGCAAGAGGGTCCCCTTTTCTCCACACCCTCTCCAGCATTTATTCTTTGTAGAGTTTTTGATGATGGCCATTCTGACTGGTGTGAGGTGACACCTCATTGTAGTTTTGATTTGCATTTCTCTAATGATTAGTGAGGTTGAGCATCCTTTCATGTGTTTGTTGGCAATCTGTATATCTTCTTTGGAGAAATGTCTATTTAGGTCTTCTGCCCATTTTTGGATTGGGTTGTTTGTTTTTTTAATATTGAGCTGCTTGTAGATTTTGGAGATTAATCCTTTGAACGTTGCTTCATTTGCAAATATTTTCTCTCATTCTGGGGGTTGTCTTTTCGTCTTGTTTATGGTTTCCTTTGCTGTAGAAAGGCTTCTAAGTTTCATAAGATCCCATTTGTTTATTTTTGTCTTTATTTCCATTTCTCTAGGATGTGGGTCAAAAAGGATGTTGCTGTGATTTATGTCATAGAGTGTCTATGTTTTCCTCTAAGAGTTTTATAGTGTCTAGCCTCACATTTAGGTCTTTAATCCATTTTGAGTTTATTTTTCTGTATGGTGTTAGGGAGTGTTCTAATTTCATTCTTTTACATGTAGTGGTCCAGTTTTCCCAGCACCACTTATTGAAGAGGCTGTCTTTTCTCAATTGTATGTTCTTGTCTCCTTTATCAAAAATAAGGTGACCATATGTGCACGGGTTTATCTCTGGGCTTTCTATCCTGTTCCATTGATCTATATATCTGTTTTTGTGCCAGTACCATACTGTCTTGATTACTGTAGCTTTGTAGTATAGTCTGAAGTCAGGGAGCCTGATTCCTCCAGCTCCTTTTTTCTTTCTCAAGATTGCTTTGGCTATTCGGGGTCTTTTGTGTTTCCATACAAATTGTGCAATTATTTGTTCTAGTTCTGTGGAAAATGCCATTTGTAGTTTGATAGGGATTGCATTGAATCTGTAGATTGCTTTGGGTAGTATAATCATTTTCACAAAGTTGATTCTTCCAATCGAAGAACATGGTACATCTCTCCATCTGTTTGTATCATCCTTAATTTCTTTCATCAGTGTCTTATAATTTTCTGCATACAGGTCTTTTGTCTCCTTAGGGAGGTTTATTCCTAGGTATTTCACTCTTTCTGTTCCTTAATTTCTCTTTCAGATTTTTCATCATTAGTGTATATGATTGCAACAGATTTCTGTGCATTAATTTTGTATCCTGCTACTTTACCAAATTCATCGATTATATCTAGTATTTTTCTGGTAGCATCTTAGGATTCTCTATGTATAGTATCATGTCAACTGCAAACAGTGACAGCTTTACTTCTTTTCTGATTTGGATTCCTTTTATTTATTTTTCTTCTCTGATTGCTGTGGCTAGAACTTCCAAAGCTATGTTGAGTAACAGTGGTGGGAGTGGACAACCTTGTCTTATTCCTGATCTTAGAGGAAATGGTTTCACTTTTTCACCATTGAGAATGATGTTGGCTGTGGGTTTGTCATATATGTTCTTTATTATATTGAGGTAAGTTTCCTCTCTGCCTACTTTCTGGAGGGTTTTTGTCATGAATGGGTGTTGAATTTTGTTGAAAGATTTTTCTGCATCTATTGATAGTTTTTCTCCTTCAATTTGTTAATATGGTTTATCACACTGATTGATTTGCGTATATTGAAGGATCCTTGCATTCCTGGGATAAACTCCACTTGATCATGGTGTATGATCCTTTGAATGTGTTTTTGGATTCTGTTTGCTAGTATCTTGTTGAGGATTTTTGCATCTATGTTCATCAGTAATATTGGCCTGTAGTCTTCTTTGTGACATCTTTGTATGCTTTTGGTATCAGGGTGATGGTGGCCTCGCAAAATGAGTTTGGGAGTGTTCCTCCCTCTGCTATATTTTGGAAGAGTTTGAGAAGGATATGTATTACCTCTTCTCTGAATGTTTGATAGAATTCACCTGTAAAGCCATCTGGTCGTCAGCTTTTGTTTGTTGGAAGATTTTTAAGCACAGCCTCAATTTCAGTGTTGGTAATTGGTCTGTTTATATTTTCTATTTCTTCCTGGTTCAGTCTCGGAAGGTTGTGCTTTTCTAAGAATTTGTCCATTTCTTCCAGGTTGTCCATTTTATTGGCATAGAGTTGCTTGTAGTAATTTCTCATGATCCTTTGTATTTCTGCAGTGCCAGTTGTTACTTCTCCTTTTTCATTTCTAATTCTATTGATTTGAGTTCTCCCTTATTTTCTTGATGAGTCTGGCTAATGGTTTATCAATTTTGTTTATCTCCTCAAAGAACCAGCTTTTAGTTTAATCATCTTTGCTACTGTTTCCTTCATTTCTTTTTCGTTTATTTCTGATCTGATTTTTATGACTCCTTTCCTTCTGCTAACTTTTGGGGGTTTTTGTCCTTCTTTCTTTAATTGCTTTAGGTGTAAGGTTAGGTTCTTTATTTGAGATATTTCTTATTTCTTTAGGTAGGATTGTATTGCTATAAGCTTCCCTCTTTGAACTGCTTTTGTCGCATTCCATAGGTTTTGGGTCATCGTGTTTTCATTGTCATTTGTTTCTAGGTATTATTTGATTTCCACTTTGAATTCTTCACTGATCTCTTGATTATTTAGTGGTATATTGTTTAGCCTCCATGCATTTGTGTTTTTTACAGGTTTTTTCCTGTAATTGATATCTAGTCTCATAGTGATGTGGTTGGAAAAGATACTTGATATGATTTCTATTTTCTGAAATTTACCAAGGCTTGATTTGTGACCCAAGATATGATCTATCCGGGAGAATGTTCCATGAGCCCTTGAGAAGGAAGTGTATTCTGTTGTTTTTGGATGGAATGTCCTATAAATATCAATTAAGTCCATTGTGTTTAATGTATCATTTAAAGCTTGTGTTTCCTTATTTATTTTCATTTTGGTTGATCTGTCCATTGGTGAAAGTGGGGTGTTAAAGTCCCCTACTATGATTGTGTTACTCTCTATTTCCCATTTTATGGCTGTTAGCATTTGCCTATGTATTGAGGTGCTCTAAGTTGGGTGCATAAATATTTACAATTGTTATATCTTTTTCTTGGATTTATCCTTTGACCATTATGTAGTGTCCTTCTTTGTCTCTTGTAATAGTCTTTATTTTAGTCTATTTTGTCTGATATGAGAATTGCTACTCCAGCTTTCTTTTCATCTCCATTTGCATGGAATATTTTTTCCATCCCCTCACTTTCAGTCTGTATGTGTCCCTAGGTCTGAAGTGTGTCCCTGTAGACAGCATATATATAGGTCTTGTTTTTGTATCCATTCAGCCAGTCTATGTCTTTTAGTTGGAGCATTTAATCCATTTACATTTAAGCTAGTTATCGATATGTATGTTCCTATTACCATTTTCTTAATTCTTTTGGTTTTGTTATTGTAGGTCTTTTCCTTCTCTTGTGTTTCCTGCCTAGAGAAGTTCCTTTAGCCTTTGTTGTAAAGCTGTTTTGGTGGTGCTGAATTCTCTTAGCTTTTGCTTGCCTGTAAAGGTCTTAATATCTCCATCATATCTGAATGAGATCCTTGCTGTGTAATCTTGGTTGCAGGTTTTTCCCTTTCATCACTTTCAATATGTCCTGCCACTCCCTTCTGGCTTGCAGAGTTTCGGCTAAAAGATGAGCTGTTAACCTTATGGGAATTCCCTTTCATATTATTTGTTGATTTTCCCTTGCTGCTTTTAATACTTTTTCTTTGTATTTAATTTTTGATAGTTTGATTTATATGTGTTTTTGCATGTTTTTCCTTGGATATATTCTGTATGGGATTCTCTGTGCTTCCTGGACCTGATGATTTCCTTTCCATATTAAGGAAGTTTTCAACTATAATCCCCTCTAAATATTTTCTCACTCCCTTTCTTTTTCTCTTCTTCTTCTGGGACCCCTATAATTAGAATATTGGTGAGTTAATGTTGGCCCAGAGGTCTCTGAGACTCTCCTCAACTTTTTTTCTTTTTTCTTTATTCTGCTCTGCCATAGTTATTTCCACTATTTTACCTTCCTTGTCACTTATCCATTCTTCTTCCTCAGTGATTCTGCTATTGATTCCTTCTAGAAAATTTTTAATTTCATTTATTGGGTTTTTCATCATTGTTTATTTGCTGTTTAGTTCTTCTAGGTCCCTGTTAAACATTTCTTGTATTTTCTCCATTCTATTTCCAAGATTTGGGATCATCTTTACTATGATTACTCTGAATTCTTTTTCTGGTAGACTGTCTATTTCCTCTTCATTTGTTTGGTCTGGTGGGGATTTACCTTGCTCCTTCATCTGCTGTGTGTTTTTGTGTCTTTTCATTTTACTTCACTTACTGTGTTTGGGTCTCTTTTTCGCAGGCTGCAGGCTCGTGGTTCTCATTGTTTTTGGTGCCTGCCCCCAACTGGTAAATTTGTTTCTATGGGTTATGTAGGCTTCCTGGTGGAGGGATCTGGTGCCTGTGTTCTGGTGGATGAGGCTGGATCTTGTCTTTCTGGTGGGCAGGACCATGTCTGGTGGTGTGTTTTGGGGTGTCTGTGACCTTCTTATGATTTTAGGCAGCTTCTCTGCTAATGGGCGGGGTTGTGTTCCTGTCTGGCTTTTTATTTGGCATAGGATGTCCAGCACTGTAGATTGCTGGTCATTGAATGGAACTGGGTCTTAGTGTTGAGATGGCAATCTCTGGGAGAGCTTTCACTGTTTGATATTACATGGAGCTTGGAGATCTCTGGTGGACCAATGTCCTGAACTTGGTTCTCCCACCTCAGAGGCACAGGCCTGACACCCAGCCGGTGCACCAAGAACCTTTCAGCCACATGGCTGCTGGGTGACTATGGATTCCACAAAAAGCACTGAATGAAAAGTTGAAAAGCTGAGCACAATTTTCATTACTCTGTGGATCTTCTTCCTTAGAGTGGGACCTGGAAGCTTTCTGAACCCCGTCCTTTTGGGTTTTTAGGGAGGCTTCATTTCCACCTCCACTTTCCTCCTTAGAGGTCAGGAGGATGGACAGGCATAAGAAATTTAATAAGTAAAAATGACTGTTGTCCTCTTCCAACTTGGGAATATATATACTTATTCCAGCGATTCTGCTATAGCTCAAAGCACTCTGCTTTTCAAACTGCTTTCAGGCATCGTTGTGTGGTTGTGCACAGACTCACATACACACACATACATCTAACCCATTTCTTATAGTGCTATCTCCCTTTTGTCCAAAAGATTATTAGCCAGCTTGATTATCCAGGTTAGAACCAAGAATCAAATCCAGGGCTTCCCTGGTGGCGCAGTGGTTGAGAGTCCGCCTGCCGATGCAGGGGACATGGGTTCGTGTCCCGGTCCAGGAGGGTCCCATGTGCCGCAGAGCGGCTAGGCCTGTGAGCCGTGGCCGCTGAGCCTGCACGTCCAGAGCCTGTGCTCCGCAACGGGAGAGGCCACAACAGTGAGAGGCCCACGTACCGCAAGAAAAAAGAATCAAATCCAGCATAAATTCTAAAAGTCTAATCCATCCTCAAAAAATAAAAATCTACCACTATTTCGAGTGTTTTAGGATGACGATTCCAAACAAAAACTCAAAAGTGTTTTCCAGTTTGAAAACTGATTTTGGATCATAGGTATAAGCCTCCTACCTTAAAGGAATGCTTATTTATATTCAGAGGTTCAGGCAAGTTTGTGAATTTTTTTTTAATCAGTTACAAGGCCTACATGGTAAGAGTTGATATAGTCTATCATATCTTCATGAAAGAAAGGGATTGGGAATAACTCTAAGAATCTTTTTTATGATGGTTTAGGACCACTGCCAGTGGGTAAAATGAGATCTACTAAGATTTTTAAACACAAGCATTTGTAAGCATAGTCAATTAGCATATATGCTAGGTAGGCAATAAAAGGGAGTGGGGAATTTCAGTGATCAGAGGAGATTTGTACGCATAGCTATTGTGTCACTCAGCTGAAGGGTGTATGCAATGAACTCTGCAAATCTGGTTCATTGCATTGTGTGTAAGGAAGAAACCAAGATAGTGAGATTTCTTCATGGTCATATCCTTAGTCACTATTGCCAACGTATAGAACATTTTTGATGAAGTTGGAGCACAAAATTTTAGCCTGTATTAATTCAATCAGATGGCTCATTCTCAAATTTCAAAGAGATTCATTGCACCACATACTTCCTTAGATCAAGAGCCCTTTGGCCTCAAAGACTTTGGAAATAAATACCTCTGGAGACCCACCATGTCAGCCCCTCCAGTAGCTCATTCCGTTGGCCTCTAAGCATCCATACAACATATCATACATTTACTATGCTAAACTACCCTAAGCTAAATGGAGAATCCTGGATTTGAAGCATTGCAGGTCTATCTCACAATTTTAGAAGAGGTTGCACTAAAAAAATACTTGTTGAACATGTCACTGTGAATCAGGCTTTAATTTTCTATGGGAAAATTCCATGAGCATATCTCAGGATGTGTCCAAATTTTCAAGTGTCTGTCCAATCATTATTGCTCAGTTTCAAGAAAAATTCATTTTACTGGGAAAAACACTTCTGCTCATGTGTCAGTCAGGACTCATTATTTTGCAAGTGAAAGAGGATGAGGGGAAAGCCTGGGAGAAAAGGATTCATTCTCCCTCAACCACCAGGAGCTTAACTGCCTCTGGACTGTTGCAAACCCACCCCATGCCAGTCACTGTGGCAAGGGAAGTGCCCTGTGCTTTACCCATTCAGAGTCCACCCCTGAACCTAAGCTATGGGTGGTAACAATCCCTTGATGTGGATGAAAAAGAGATCAAGATGTAAATGAGAAGGCAACAACGAAGTGTTTCACTGATCAAGAAAATGCTTCTCTCTTGTAATTTCTTCTTCCACATGGCTATCTTCTAAACAATGCTTAGGATACCTGGGTTTCTTGAAAGTACCTTTGCTTTCATGAAACTGCTGAGTTAAAAACTAAAGAGTCATCATCTGAGATTTAAGCTTGGAATTAGGATGGAGATGCATGTTACATGAATACATAGTCCACCTCTCAAGAACTATTTAATATCAGCAGTCTCAGTTCACTAGGCAACAACCACCAGACCAACAAAAATGAACATTCTGACAAATAAAGTTGATAAGCTTTTCTAGACCTATTACTAAAATCTCACCTTGTTTTAGTTAACAGACTATATTTCACTAGTGTTTTCAATACATACCTCTAGGACTAGGACACACATTCATCACACGGCTCACAATGAGAGCACTCCTCGATTTTAGGACATTCTCAGAATCTCTGACTACTCAGGGAGCTTCATGGAAGGTAGATATTTTCTATAGGAAAGAGTCAGACTCAGTCTTAGAAAGACATGCCTGTGGTTAATGGTTCTATGATCTGCTTCATCTGGAAAAATTTGCTGAGGATATCTGTAGATTCTTCTTCCCCAAGATCCTGAGATCTAGCTGGGGTGGTGGGAAGATTTGACCATTCTGAGCCCAAATAAGAGTGGGAGAGAAAGGATCTGAAGAGTGGGGTCTCTTACTATTATTATTTTGATGGGAAGAATGAGTCTAGGCATCCCACCATTCAAAAGAGCCCATCCATATTCTTAGGTTAAGATAAGAAAAAACTGTGACTCTAAGGAATAAAGAGGTAGTGATGTCATAGCTCTCAATCAGTCAAACCATCTCTCTCTGTAGTCCCATTTACAAAATAAATTTGAAGGCACAGAGATTACTTTCTATGTGTCAGAACACATGTTTCTTTCCAATAACTTCTTCAAAAACTATCTTACTTTACTCCTGCAGTCAGTAAGCTCATATTATAGACTCTCGGAAGATTAGAGGAATGAGACATCGCAATACTATCATCAATTTCAAGCTAGCTGTTCTACTAAATAAACACATTCTAATAGGAAGAACTCACCTAATTCTGGTTGAATTGTGGGCCAAAATCCCGTTTACACGGTCAGGATGTTTGTCTAGGTCAGTATCTAAATCAAGAATAAGATTTAACCATATTTGGTTAAGTTTGAATATCAAAGGATCCAAATACCATTATGCAGCAATATAAATATGCAGGGACATCTTAAAACATCAAAGCCAAGCATTTGGAGATGATGTAAAAGAAGAATAAAAAAGGATTTTCAGGGCTTGATAATCTGCCGATTTTCTGTGTGTAGCATTCTCTATAATTTGAATTTTCAAGGTTTCCTCATCAAGCAAATAATTTTATAATATATCAGAAAGTCATATATATATATGTGTGTGTGTTTATATACATACATATACATATATACACACAAACATATGTATGTAGGTATAAATAAATCACTTTTCTAATAGTTACATAGAGAAGGAATTCCTTGATCAGTTTTCTTTAGGCTAAATTAAGGCTCCATTTCCCTACTAGTTTTCAAAGACCAGCATGTGCACTGTGGATATTAGGAAGAACACTGGCATAGCAGTCAGGATTTCAGGATTCTGAGCGCTGTTCTAGCTCTGCACTGTTCAGTCAGTAGTGGGACAGCCCCAAATTGGAATAACAAAGAGCCATCTCAGCCCCTTGGCTCCAGTGGGCTTGGCTCAGCCTCTGTTTATGCTGCATCTAAGCCCAGCTTCTCCCTCTGCCCAAACCTGCTTCCCTCACACTCTCACAGGTGTTGCTTCAGAACACACTCTCCAATAAATTTTGTGTCTGCAAAATTCAATCTCAGAGAAAAACAAATATCGTATGCTAATGCACATATATGGAACCTAAAAAAACAGTAGATGAACCTAGTGGCAGGGCAGGAATAAAGACACAGGTGTAGAGAACGGACATGAGGACACAAGAGGGGAAGGGGAAGCTGGGACGAAGTGAGAGGGTAGCATTGGTGTATATACACTACCAAATGTAAAATGGATGGTTAGTGGGAAGCTGCTGCATAGCACAGGGAGATCAGGTCGATGCTTTGTGATGACCTAGAGGGGGTAGGATAGGGAGGGGATGTGGGGATATATGTATACATATAGCTGATTTACTTTGTTGTACAGCAAAAACTAACAGAATATTGTAAAGCAATTATACTCCAATAAAGTTTTTTTTTTAAAGTGGTAAAAAAAAAAGAATCAGTTTCCTTGAAAACTCAACTAGAACACCGTCCAAAGCAGGTTGGCGGTCATCTAAAGAAGAACTGGATTCACAAGGATCCTCAATATAATTTCACTGACAGCATTATTTAAAAAAATACTGGCAGTGTGCTTTATATATAAGTTCATTTAAAAGCCAAAGAGGAATCAGAAAATGTATTATATCCAGGATCTAGAAAGACCTCGGCACATAGTAAGTGCTCAGTAAATAACTGTAGAATAATTGAATCAATACTGCTTTCACCATATCAGTGGCTAAAGGATAAGCTGAGGTTAAAACCAGAGGGCCTTGGCCAAAAGATTTTAATTTCCCTCCAAGGGCTCCTCAATCCCTCCCTCCCTCAGGGGACTAGGTCAAATCATAGTTTAATCCTGAGGCCAACACTGCTGATAGAACAATTGCACCACCAACTTGGGAGTCACTTCTAACTCCAGAAGGAGCTCTTTTTCATTAAATGAAATAATCTAAAGAAAGCATTTTGCTTTCCCAAATCAAAATACTAGATCTTTCTAAATGTATTTGTTTAAATTTGGAAATATACATCTAGAGATTTGGAGGGGAGGAGGACAAAGGGGAGGAGGAAGGGAGAGGAGGGTTCTGGTGGTGTGTGTCTCTTCTTTTTTATTATTTGGTTTGGACAGGAAATGCGTGCCTCTAATGATTGGAAGCAGCTGTGGGCTGTGACATCTGGGGTAAGAATACAACAGAAGTTCCTGAAGATGCAGCCCTTGAAGCAAATCCCTTAGTTCTTTGCTGTTCCATCCTAAACCTCCCCAGCACACGCTGCATCCCCTTTCCCTCCCATATGTAAGTGATGTAATTGCGCAGGAGACAAATTTCACTTGGGAAAGTTTCAGGAAGGAAAGAACTTGGCTGAAGGGATGATGCAGGCTCAGATGGGTCCTGAACAGGGTGGGAGTTGACCAGGAAGTGACCTTTCAGACTCCTGTCATCATAGAGTGGTAATCCTATAGCTACAGTGCACACCTGCAGGATTACCACATTGCATCAATCAGGAACAAGCTAAATTATGCTGCGGTAACAAATGAACCCAAAATCTCAAGAATATTTTCTTCTCATATGATCCCTGGGTATCAGGTGTCAGTTCCCATCTGCTCTACTCTGCCTTTACTCCTGGATATAAAGAGAAGGAGCAGCCCGTACTGAGGACGTTGTTAGGCTCACAAAAGAGGGAAGACAGAGAGAGATGGCTAACCGAGAGCTGTCTCGTAGAGTTTTCACATGAAAGTGATGCGTGTCACTTTTGTCCACTTCATTGGTCAAAGTAAATCACATGGTGACATCTGAGCTCAGCAGGATGGGGACATATAACCCTCCCCTCCCGTAGGCAGGGGCACCAAAAGTCACGTGGTCAGACCACCCAAATAATAAGTGGCAGAGTGGGGATTCTACCAAAATCTTTATCAGACCTCTTGCTACTGCACTGTATTCTCCCCTGCTCAGCACAGTGCCTGGCACCAAGCAGCCACACCCAATAAATACCTGTCCGAATGAACTAAGTGAACAAAAAAGTGAATGAGTTACTAGATGACTCAATTCTGCCCAGGTTTTACCTTAGCAATGCTAATTTACGGAAAAGACCTATTGGCTTTCATTGAGAAAGGTCTTTTACAAAGTAACCCTCTATGTCACCTTCCGCAGTTCTCATGAGGACAAGTCATCGCTGGCAAAACTGTCAATACAAATAAGCCAAAGAAACGGTGTCAACATTCAGAGGCTCCATTTTTATAGTTAAAAAGAGGCACCAGGGAGGCTGGCCAGCTTACATTCTGAACTGGAGCCAAAAAGCTATTGCAGTAGCATGCATGAAGACTTTGTGTACTTTTCCATTGTGAGAGGTTGAGCTACTGGGTAATATTTCCAGCCTGGCCTTTCTGTGACAGCTCAAACCAGAGTTTAACAATTTGTAAGAAAAATCTTAAGTGACATGTCCAATGTACACTATACTCCCCAGTTGACTGAGGACAACCCTATCATCTTGCTACAGTACCAAGTAAAATGAAAACAAGATTCTACGAAGCTGATTTGTCCAGATACTTTTTCGGTGAAGATACGTAAAACACAAAAGGGGCTGAGAGTTATTTTTCAGTTCATTCTGAAGTGTCTTCTTTATTTGGGCAATTTCAACTCATGAAGACAGATTTAAAGCTTTAAAATAGTAAAAAATTGGGTGGGAAAAGATATTCTTTGATTTCCATGTGAATGTCTCTCCATGTTCTGAAGGAGGACGAGAAACCCACTGAAGTATTTTGTATCCTGTTACAGTTGGTGCAGTGATACATGAGCAACATGTAACAAAGTGGGCAGAAATTTGTTACAGCAAGGGAGTCAACTTTCTACAATTCTAAAAATGAGTAGCCCAGTGAGTTTTATTTAAGCATATGAAATGAACTTTACTCTCATTAAACTTTTATGTATGTTATGGCTAAACATTAGAAGCTTCTAAATTGAGAAGTTTAGGTCTTGTGTTTTGTATATTATACATTGGGTCTCCAATGCAGCCCTAAAATAACAGATGATCAGTGCAAATTCATCAGCAGAAATGTCCCCACAAGGGATGGAAAGTTGGCAAATGTGCTTCCATTTAGTCTGTTCTTAAGACTCATTATTTATTCATCTCACGTCTTCTTCCAAAATTTGAAGGTGTTAACAAAGAAACGTTTCAGTTTCACGAACTTGCCTTTCTCATTAGGGGCCAGGGTCACTAAACCTCCTTTTAAGAGGCAGACATCAAAGGTCCACCTTCCCTGTGATACTTCTCTATGTAGAAAGAGAAATTCATGAGTGGATAACTGCCCCCCAATAGTTAGAGACCTAACCTAAGTCTTTGGTCAGGCTATGGTTAGTGTGTAAGTATTGAGATACTCTGTTTATTTATGTATTCAAGTTTGGTTTGGTTTTTAGCTCTATGCCAATAATAACAACAAAAACAATAACACTTACTGTGTCTCTTCTATGTGCCAGGTAAACTTCCCAGCACTTTACATGTACTTAAACATTTGATTCAACCTCTGTGCCGTGACCCATGGTTTTCAACCTTGGGAGAATATGAGAATCACCTAGTGAGGGTTTTTTTAAACACCAAATGCCCAGGACAACTAAATAGACTCTCTGGGGGTGGATCCAGCCATCAGCACTTCGTAAAGCACCCCAGATGATTCCAAGGTGCAGCCAATGTAGTGAGAGTAAATAGTCTGACCTATTCCAAAAACAGGGCACAAATACGGTCATGCAGCTTTGGTCCATCACTTAAGACCTGGTCTATCAGCAGGAAATTTAATAGTTTCTTCTTGAGACATGCGCCCCACAAATTATGAAAGTAATTGGGAACACATTTGGTCCCGCTTTGGGAGTAGTTGAGAGTCAGTATTACTTTCAAATGTCAGAGAGAGTGAGAAAGACCCATAACAGTCCACTGCTGCCATCATGTCTCATTGCCATAGGGTGTCACTGCAATGCTCTATGGGTGCAGCTTGTCTGTTCCTGGGGTAACCTTGCCAGCCCAAACTTGCCCAGAGACCACCCCTCAAAGTCAGCATCTTTCAGAGGTCTCATTGCCCTGCCCTGCCACGGAATTTTGCTTAGGACCACATAGTGCTTCCTGGAATTGTCTCAAACTCCAAATTTAGGGAGAAGGGAGAATATGGATATGGGGGTGAGGGGTGCAGTGAAATTAGACTCTTTTTTGATGTGTCAATATTTATTGATATCATTATCATTTCAGTCCACAGGGATGGACTTTTTTGCTACCTACCCAAACATAACTTGGAATCACTTCTTCATTGTCTCTAATGTAAAAGCTTTTAATCTCACTGGGTGTTATGAACGGAATGTTTGGGTCTCCCCAGAATTAATATGTTGAAGCCCTCATACACTTGTTCTGATGCTTCACTATTTACTGACATGCAAATATTTGCATGGTATTTTCTTGTCCCTTTTTTTTTTGTCTTTTTTATTGTGATAAGATACACATAACATAAAACGTTTACCATCTTAACCATTCTTACGTGTGCAGCTTGGTGGTATTATATACATTCATTGTTATGCAATCATCACCATCCTCCAGAGCCATAACTATTTTTACCTTGTAATACTGTGACTCTATATCCATTGAATTCCCTATTCTTCAGTCCCCCCAGCCCCTGTCAACCACCATTCCACCTTCTATCTCTAACCTTGTACACTTTTTTTTTTTGGCGGTACGCGGGCCTCTCCCCGCTGTGGCCTTTCCCGTTGCGGAGCGCAGGCTCCGGACGCGCAGGCTCAGCGGCCATGGCTCACGGGCCCAGAAGCTCCACGGCACGTGGGATCTTCCCGGACCGGGGCACGAACCCGTGTCCCCTGCATCGGCAGGCGGACTCTCAACCACTGTGCCACCAGGGAAGCCCTAACCTTGTACACTTTTAAGTCACGCGTAGCTCAGTAGTTATATATGCTCCAGATGGTAACCCGAATCTTTTCCCCTTCATGCTTCTCGCATGTGCTGTCTCCCCACACAACACATGGAGAAAGGAATGGCACCCCGGCACCAGTGTTGAGTGTCACTTCCCCTTCCCACCTTGGGGAGCAGAGACACTGTCCATTCGTAGCCCCATCAAGTTGCTTGGCAAAAAGGAGATCTCAGCACTCAGTTCAATAGAACTTTCCCCGATGATGGAAATGTTCCATATCCGCATTGTCCAATTTGGTAGCCACTCGCTACAAGTGGCTATCAAGCGCTTGAAATGAAGCCATGAAAAGACTGAAGTTACTATTTAAGTTGAAATTGAAATTTAATTTTATATGTGACCAGTGGCTATCGTATCGGAAAATGCCACTCTGGATAAGTTCGTGCTCTGGCCTCAGCCCTGGATTTTGCGATCAATCTGCTCTTTCCGAGGTTTTGAATCCTGAAGCAGGAATGTTACATAACCTCTCCGAGCCTCAGTTTATACACTTATCTGCTATACAGTTAAAGTTATTTCTATCCTGTAGGTTTTGGTGAGGCATACATGTAATAATAATGGCAGCCTGTTTTACTTCGCTCAGGCTGTTATAACAAAATACCATAGACTGGATGGCCTGAACAACCGAAACTTATTTTCTCATAGTTCTGGAGGCTGGAAGTCCAAGATCAAGGTGCTGACAAATTCAAGTCTTGATGAAGCCCTCTTCCTGGTTTACGGCTTACAGATGGCCACTTTCTTACTGTATCTTCACATGCGAGGGAGGGAGGGGGGAAGATAGAGAGGGTGGGGGTGGGGGAGGGAGATCTCAGGTCTCTTATTCTTCTTATAAGGACAATGATTTCATCATGGGAGCCCTACCCTCATGACTTCATCTTAATCTCATTACATCCCAAAGGTCTCACCCCCAAATACTATCACTTTAGGGGCTAGGGGTTCCATATATTAATTTGGTGGGTAAACAAACATTCTGTTCATAACACCCAGTGAGAAGAAAAGCTAATTACTTTTCACATAGACACAACGAAGAAGTGATTCTAAGTTACGTTTGGGTAGTCAGCACTGTGGACTGAAATGGCATTGATGTTGACCTCGAATTCTACCAGCTCATGGCTTTAGGAAGCCGTCTAAAAGATGTGGATGGGATTTACCCTCAGCATGTCCAAACCATACCTACTAACTGCTGGACGTTGTCATCCTACAGGGATAGGAAAAGAGAGCTGATTTCCACAGACCCTGATGAGTTGAGAGAGAACAGCAGGATTATGAATTGGACTCTGAACTTCAGCTCTGTGCCAACTCTCTCAGAATGAATAAAATTGAGAAAAGGAACCTGAAAACATAGCCATGACAGGTTAATAGGATTTAGACAACTCTATCTCCTTAACTTTGCAAGGGAAGCCTGGCAATATATGGAATTCAAGCATCATGCCAGGTTGACTAAAACAGTTGTGTGTTATTTAAGTCACCGCACCTGAACTTCAAAGACATAAGTCACAGCTGCTTCCCCCATATGTCCTAAAATTTCTAAAGAGTTGGCTGGCACACAGACGGAGGGCAATCTGGTAGCAAGAGGTTCTCCTTTTGAATTTGCCTGTGCATGGTAAGTGCCCAGTTTTTATTTAGATTGTATTTTCTTTGCAGTGGGGCTGATGGAAATTCAAATGGGGCTGAAGCCTTTTCAAGCCATACCTTTGCTCCAACGCTTGTGTATCTGAAATGAACAAGAACTTGAATGGCTAGGTGATAGGCAGTCCAACATACTCTATATGCTCTATGACATTGTGGGATGTTTCTTTTTCTGTTATTTTCCTTTTCCTTTCTTTTTTTTTTTTTCTTTTTTGGCAGAAGTAAAAGATAAACAGGAGAATCAGGAATAATCTCCTATTATAAGAACATTATGGGGGGGGGGGTCCTTCAAGATGGTGGAGGAGTAAGATGTGGAGATCACCTTCCTCCCCACAAATACATCAAAAATACATCTACACGTGGAACAACTCCTACAGAACACCTACTGAACGCTGGCAGAAGACCTCAGACCTCCCAAAAGGCAAGAAACTCTCCACGTACCTGGGTAGGGCAAAAGAAAAAAGAAAAAACAGACAAAAGAATAGGGATGGGGCCTGCACCTCTGGGAGGGAGCTGAGAAGGAGGAAAGGTTTCCACACACTAGGAAGCCCCTTCGTGGGCAGAGACTGCGGGTGGCAGGGGGGGAAGCTTCGGAGCCGTGGAGGAGAGCACAACAACAGTGGTGCAGAGGGCAAAACGGAGAGATTCCCGCACAGAGGATCGGTGCCGACCAGCACTCACCAGCCCGAGAGGCTTGTCTGCTCACCCGCTGGGGCGGGCGGGGCTGGGAGCTGAGGCTCGGTCTTCGGTAGGAGCGCTGGGAGAGGACTGGGGTTGGCGGCGTGAACATAGCCTGCAGGGGGTTAGTGCACCATGGCTAGCAGGGAGGGAGTCCGGGAAAAGGTCTGGAGGTGCCGAAGAGGCAAGAGACTTTTTCTTCCCTCTTTTGTTTCCTGGTGCGCGAGGAGAGGCAATTAACAGCGCTGCTTAAAGGAGCTCCAGAGACGGGTGTGAGCCGCAGCTAAAAGCACGGACCCCAGAGACGGGCATGAGACGCTAAGGCTGCTGCTGCCGCCACCAAGAAGCCTGCGTGCGAGCACAGGTCACTCTCCACACCTCCCTTCCGGGGAGCCTGTGCAGCTCACCACTGCCAGGGTCCCGGGATCCAGGGACAACTTCCCCGGGAGAACACACGGCGCGCCTCAGGCTGGTGCAACGTCACGCCCGCCTCTGCCGCCGCAGGCCCGCCACTCCGTGCCCCTCCCTCCCCCGCCCAGAGAGTCAGAGCCCTGGAATCAGCTGCTACTTTAACCCCACTCTGCCTGAGCCGGAACAGATGCCCTCAGGCGACCTACATGCAGAGGTGGGGCCAAATCCAAAGCTGAGCCCCGGGAGCTGTGTGAACGAAGAAGAGAAAGGGAAATCTCTCCCAGCAGCCTCAGAAGCAGCGGATTAAATCTCCACAGTCAACTTAATGCACCCTGAATATCTGGAACACCTGAATACACCTGAATACATCCCAAACACCTGAATACATCCCAAAATTCAGGCATTAGACTTTAGGAGCAACTGTAGACTTGGGGTTTCCTTTCTGCATCTAATTGGTTTCTGGTTTTGTGTTTATCTTAGTTTAGTATTGAGAGCTTATTATCATTGGTAGATTTGTTTATTGCTCTCTTCCTTTATATATATATATTTTTTTTTCCTTTTCTCTTTTTGTGAGTGTATATGTGTATACTTCTTTGTGTGATTTTTGTCTGTATAGGTTTGCTTTTACTATTTGCCTGAGGTTTCTGTCTGTCGATTTTTTTTTTGTATAGTTTTTAGTGGTTGTTATCATTGGTGCATTTCTTTATTGGTTTGTTTGCTCTCTTCTTTTTTTTAATTACGTTTTTATATTTATAATTTTAATATTTTTTTATTTTAATAACTTTATTTTATTTGTTTGTTTTCTCCCCCTTTTCTTCTGAACTGTGTGGCTGACAGGGTCTTGGTGCTCTGGCCAGGTGTCAAGCCTGAGCCTCTGAGGTGGGAGAGCCAAGTTCAGGACATTTGCCCACCAGAGACCTCCTGGCCCCACGTAATATCAGTCGGCGAGAGCTCTACAAGAGATCTCCGTCTCAACGCTAAGACCCAGCTCCACTCAATGACCAGCAAGCTACAGTGCTGGACACCCTATGCCAAACAAAACACCAGACAGGAACACAACCCCACCCATTAGCAGAGAGGCTGCCTAAAATCGCAATAAGGCCACAGACACCCCAAAACACACCACCAGACGCGGTCCTGCCCACCAGAAAGACAAGATCCAGCCTCATCCGCCAGAACACACGCACCAGACCCCTCCACCAGGAAGCCTACACAACCCGTAGAACCAAACTTACCCACTAGGGGCAGACACCAAGAACAACGAGAGCCACAAACCTGCAGCCTGTGAAAAAGAGACCCCAAACACAGTGAGAGAAGCAAAATGTAAAGACATAAAAACACACAGCAGATGAAGGAGCAAGGCAAAAACCCACCAGGCCAAACAAATGAAGAGGAAATACGCAGTCTACCTGAAAAAGAAGTAAGAGTAATGATAGTAAAGATGATCCCAAATCTTGGAAATAGAATGGAGAAAATACAAGAAATGTTTAACAGGGACCCAGAAGAACTAAACAGCAAACAAACAATGATGGACAACCCAATAAATGAAACTGAAAATTCTCTAGAAGTGATCAATAGCAGAATCACTGAGGAAGAAGAACTGATAAGTGACCAGGAAGATAAAATAGCGGAAATAACTATGGCAGAGCAGAATAAAGAAAAAAGAACAAAAAGAGTTGAGGAGAGTCTCAGAGACCTCTGGGACAACACTAAACACACCAACATTTGAATTATAGGGGTCCCAGAAGAAGAAGAGAAAAAGAAACAGTCTGAGAAAATATCTGAAGAGATTATAGTTGAAAACTTCCCTAATATGGAAAGGAAATAGTCAAGCCCAGGAAGCACTGAGAGTCCCATACAGAATAAACCCAAGGAGAAACATGCCAAAACAAATATTAATCAGGCTAACAAAAATTAATTACAAAGAAAAAATATTAGAAGCAGCAAGGGAAAAGCAACAAATAACATAAAAGGGAATCCCAATAAGGTTAACAGCTGATCTTTCAGCAGAAAATCTGCAGGCCAGAAAGGAGTGGCAGGACGTATTTAAAGTGATGAAAGGGAAGAAACTTCAACCAAGATTACTCTACACAGCAAGGATCTCACTCAGATTCGAGAAATTAAAATATTTACAGACAAGCAAAAGCTATGAGAATTCAGCACCACCAAACCAGCTTTACAACAAATGCTAAAGAACTTCTCTAGGCAGGAAACACAAGAGAAGGAAAAGACCTACAATAAGAAAACCAAAAGAATTAAGAAAACTGTAATAGGAACAAACATATTGATAATTACCTTAAATGTAAATGGAATAAACGCTCCAACCAAAAGACATAGAATGGCGGAATGGATACAAAAACAAGACCCATATATATGCTGTCTACAAGAGACCCCCTTCAGACTAAGGGACACATACACTGAAAGTGAGGGGATGGAAAAAGATATTCCATGCAAATGGACATCAAAAGAAAGCTGGAGTAGCATTTCTCTTATCAGACAAAATAGACTTTAAAATAAATACTATTATAAGAGACAAAGAAGATCACTACATAATGATCAAGGGATCAATCCAAAAAGAAGATACAACAGTTGTAAATATTTATGCACCCAATATAGGAGCACCTCAATACATAAGGCAAATGCTAACAGCCATAAAAGGGGAAATCGACAGTAACCCAATCATATCAGGGGACTTTAACACCCCACTTTCACCAATGGAAAGATAATCCAAAATAAAAATAAATAAGGAAACACAAGCTTTAAATGACACATTAAACAAGATGGACTTAAGTGATATTTATAGGGCATTCCATCCAAAAACAACAGAATGCACTTTCTTCTCAAGTGCTCATGGAACATTCTCCAGGATAACTCATATCTTGGGTCACAAACCAAGCTTTCCTAAATTTAAGAAAATTGAAATCATATCAAGTATCTTTTCTGACCACAACATTATGAGACGAGATATCAATTACAGGAAAAATTCTGTAAAAAATACAAACACATGGAGGCTAGACAATACACTACTAAATAACCAAGAGATCACTGAAGATATCAAAGTGGAAATCAAAAAATACCTAGAAACAAATGACAATGAAAACACGATGACCCAAAACCTATGGGACGCAGCAAAAGCAGTTCTAAGAGGGAAGTTTATAGCAATACAATCCTACCTCAAGACACAAGAAACATCTCAAATAAACAACCTAACCTTACACCTAAAGCAATTAGAGAAAGAAGAACAAGAAAACCTCAAAGTTAGCAGAAGGAAAGAAATCATAAAGATCAGATTAGAAATAAATGAAAAAGAAATGAAGGAAATGATAGCAAAGATCAAAAGAACTAAAAGCTGGCACTTTGAGAAGATAAACAAAATTGATAAGACATTAGCCAGACTCATCAAGAAAAAAAGGAGAGAAGACTCAAATCAACAGAATTAGCAATGAAAAAGGAGAAATAACAACTGACACTGCAGAGATACAAAGGATCATGAGAGATTACTACAAGCAACTCTATGCCAATAAAAAGGACAACCTAGAAGAAATGGAAAATTTCTCAGAAAAGCACAACCTTCCGAGACTGAACCAGGAAGAAATAGAAAATATGAACAGACCAATCACAAGCACTAAAGTTGAAACTGTGATTAAAAATCTTCCAACAAACAAAAGCCAAGGACCAGATGGTTTCACAGGTGAATTCTATCAAACATTTAGAGAAGAGCTAACAGCTATCCTTCTCAAACTCTTCCAAAATCGAGCAGAGGGAGGAACACTCCCAAACTCATTCTATGAGGCCACCATCACCCTGATACCAAAACCAGAAAAAGATGTCACAAAAAAAGAAAACTACAGAACAATATCACTGATGAACATAGGTGCAAATATCCTCAACAAAATGCTAGCAAACAGAATCCAACAGCACATTCAAAGGATATACACTCTGATCAAGTGGGGTTCATCCAAGATATGCAAGGATTCTTCAATATACAGAAATCAATCAATGTGATACACCATATTAACAAACTGAAGGAGAAAAACTATACAATCATCTCAATAAATGCAGAAAAATCTTGCAACAAAATTCAACACCCATTTATGATAAAAACTCTCCAGAAAGTAGGCATAGAGGGAACTTACCTCAATATAAGAAAGGCCATATATGACAAACCCACAGCCAACATCATTCTCAATGGTGAAAAACTGAAACCATTTCCACTAAGATCAGGAAGAAGACAAGGTTGCCCACTCTCACCACTATTATTCAACATAGTTTTGGAAGTTTTAGCCAAAGCAATTAGGGAAGAAAAAGAAATAAAAGGAATCCAAACTGGAAAAGAAGAAGTAAAGCTGTCACTGTTTGCAGATGACATGATACTATACATAAAGAATCCTAAAGATGCTACCAGAAAACTGCTAGGACTAATCAATGAATTTGGTAAAATAGAAGGATACGAAATTAATGCACAGAAATCTCTGGCATTCCTATACACTAATGATGAAAAATCTGAAAGATTAAGGAAACACTCCCATTTACCATTGCAACAAAAAGAATAAAATATCTAGGAATAAACCTCCCTAAGGAGACAAAAGACCTGTATGCAGAAAACTATAAGACACTGTTGAAAGAAAGTAAAGATGATACAAACAGTTGGAGAGATATACCATGTTACTGGATTGGAAGAATTAACATTGTGAAAATGACTATCTACCCAAAGTAATCTACAGATTCAATGCAACCCCTATCAAACCACCAATGTCATTTTTCACAGACCTAGGACAAAAAATTTCACCATTTGTATGGAAACACAAAAGACCCTAAATTGCCAAAGCAATCTTGAGAAAGAAAAACGGAGCTGGAGGAATCAGGCTCCCTGGCTTCAGACTATACTACAAAGTTACAGTAATCGAGACAGTATGGTACTGGCACAAAAACAGAAATATAGATCAAGGGAACAGTATAGAAAGCACAGGGATAAACCCAAGTATATATGGTCACCTTATCTTTGATAAAGGAGGCAAGAATATACAATGAAGAAGACAGCCTCTTCAATAAGTGGTGCTGGGAAAACTGGACAGCTATGTATAAAAGAATGAAATTAGAACACTCCTTAACACCATACACAAAAATAAACTCAAAGTGGATTAAAGATCTAAATGTAAGGCTAGATACTATAAATCTCTTAGAGGAAAACATAGGCAGAACACTCTATGACATAAATCACAGCAAGATCCTTTTTGACCTACCTCCTAGAGAAATGGAAATAAAAACAAAAATAAACAAATGGGACCTAATGAAACTTAAAAGCTTTTGCACAGCAAAGGAATCTGTAAACAAGATGAAAAGACAACCCTCAGAATGGGAGAAAATATTTGCAAACCAAGCAACTGACAAAGGATTAATCTCCAAAATCTACAAGCAGTTCATGCAGCTCAATATCAGAAAATCAAAAAACCCAATCCAAAAATGGGCAGAAGACCTAAATAGACATTTCTCCAAAAAAGATATACAGATTGCCAACATACACATATAAGGATGCTCAACATCACTAATCATTAGAGAAATGCAAATCAAAACTACAATAAGGTTTCACCTCACAACGGTCAGAATGGCCATCATCAAGAAATTTATAAACAATAAATGCTGGAGAGGGTGTGGAAAAAAGGGAACCCTCTTGCACTGTTGGTGGAAATGTAAATTGATACAGCCACTATGGAGAATGGTATGGAGGTTCCTTAAAAAACTAAAAATAGAACTACCATACTACCCAGCAATCATTACTGGGCATATACCCTGAGAAAACCATAATTCAAAGAGTCATGTACCACAATGTTCACTGCAGCTCTATTTACAATAGCCAGGACATGGAAACAACCTAAGTGTCCATCATCGGATGAATGGATAAAGAAGCTGTAGCACATATATACAATGGAATATTACTCAGCAATAAAAAGAAATTAAATTGAGTTATTTGTAGTGAGGTGAATGGACCTAGAGTCTCTCATACAGAGTGAAGTAAGTCAGAGAAAAACAAATACCATATGCTAACACATATACATGGAATCTAAAAAGAAAACAAACTGGTTCTGAAGAACCTAGGGGCAGGAAAGGAATAAAGACACAGACGTAGATAATGGACTTGCAGACACAGGGAGGGGAAGGGTAAGCTGGGATGAAGTGAGAGAGTGGCATGGACATATACACACTACCAAATGTAAAACAGACAGCTAGTGGGAAGCAGCCGCATAGCACAGGGAGATCAGCTCAGTGCTTTGTGACCACCTGGAGGGGTGGGATGGGAGAGTGGGAGGGAGACGCAAGAGGGAGAAGATATGGGGATATATGTATATGTACAGCTGACTCACTTTGTTATACAGCAGAAACTAACCCACCATTGTAAAGCAATTATACTCCAGTAAAGATGTTAAAAAAAAGAATATTATGAAGAAAATCCCCAAATTCTTCTGTTGTTTAAATGTTGTGAAAGAGACTTATTTAGAAATCGAATCATTTTTGAGCATTTCTCAGAACAAATACACTTTCAGAGAATCAAGAGATCATTACTTCCCATCTTCAAAACTGCTGTGTGCCACTAATGTATTTTCCTGTGGGGGAAATTATCCCAAGGAGGAAAGAGGTCATGAGTTTATACCATGGTTGACTTAGACATGCCTGAATTGATTTCCTGGGAATGAAAAGCAATTAATCCATCTTATCAGCAACAGAGTTTGTGAATGAATCAAGCATGTGCCTCTTTTTTTTTTTTTTAACATCTTTATTGGAATATAATTGCTTTACAATGGTGTGTTAGTTTCTGTTGTATAACGAAGTGAGTCGGCTATACGTATACATATATCCCCATATCCTCTCCCTCTTGCGTCTCCCTCCCACCCTCCCTATCCCACACCTCTGGGTGGTCACAAAGCACAGAGATGATCTCCCTGTGCTAAAGCATGTGCCTCTTGATGAGACTTGAGTGATTAATACCATCGGAGAAAGGATTAATGCAAACATCATCTATTTTTATAGCTATCCTGAAATAACCCTGTGGGAATGTTGTGAACCTGGTACAGGTCACCAAGTGAAGAAAGTCAAAGCCCAGTTCCCCTTGCAAGAATGATCTTGGCTACTTGTCAACAAGAAAGAGCTCTCGCGACAAGACTCTTTAGTGAGGAAACTGCCTGAGTTTGCCAATTACCAGAATGTCATCTGGGGAGAGCGTGCTATTCAGGGAATCCAGTGGGCAGAGTCTATATGAACATATTTGCAGGTGATTTACTCTATGCATTGTTCAATGGTTTTGCCTCTGCTCTTTGACATGGGAGGAATCAGCAGAACTGGAATGTGGCTACTGCCTTTTATATTCAACTTTGAAAGTTTCAACACTGTGTGTATCATCTCATGGAAGCCCTCATTTATTTTTTTAGAAAGTGTTTCGAAATGATCATACTACATCACTGATATAACACCATTCCTTACCTAGGCCTTGGAGACTCAGCTCAGGCATCACCTGCTCCAAAAATTCTTCTGATAACCCCTCATTGCTCCCCCCTCCCAAATTTCCATGCTTACACTCCCAGCAGTCCATGGTAACCTGGGTTTTCCTGCGTCACAGACCTCACCACAGTGTAGAGAAATTTCCTGCTTAGATATCCTTTTCCACAATGGACTGGAAGCCTCTCCAGGCTGGGGTCTGTGTCTCCTTCTTCCTGTGTCTCCGTGCAGAGCTCTGTGCCTGGCACAAAGCAGGTTCTCTGCAGCTGTTAGTTGAGCTCAAATGAATTGAGACCCTTGAGGATGGGATTTCCCAGTGCTGCAAATGGGCTATTTTAAGTCCCCTTCCTATGTGAAATAAAAGGAGGCTTTCACAGCCATTAAATCTCCTATGAGCCATTTCTCAAAACTAAAATATTTTTATATGTATTTTCGGCTAACCCCTGGTGCTTTCCGGTCTTCAGCCAAAGCTGTTCTGCATGCTGTGACCCATTCCTTCTTTTCAAGTATCTCGATACTTGTTTTTTTTTGAATCTCCATGGTGTTTTTCCTTCTACAAATTATGTTTCCCTTTGGACTTCTTTCCTCTGGCCCATGAAAGTAAAGTTTGCCTAGCATTCCTGATTTTTACAGGAAGCCCTAAGAAAAAAATAGAGAGCTATGCTCCATGTTTTAAATAACGCTCATTTGTCGGATGATTATCTAGCATTGCAGTATCGTACTAAAATTCAATGAAAATGTTTTGACAGAATACCTTGCCTATTTATGAAAATGCACAATTTTATTTAAATGTCGACAATGTGTAAAAGAAAATTCAGGTTGAGTATCTTGGGGAAGTAATTTGCCGTCCCAAAGATGAGCAAGGTACAAAGCGGAAAGTATATAATCAACTCAAAATATAATCAAAATTAGAGAGTGCCTTACAACTGTAGATCTAAAAGGTGCTTCTTAATATGTGAACCTTTCTGTCCCTGTGATATTAGACTGGGATTTAAGTCCTGTGAAGGCAGGGACCACGTCTGTTTTGCTTACTCCTCTTTCCAGCTTTCAGCATAGCACCTGGCTTATAGGGGGTCTCAGTATTTGTTAAGCAAATTAATGTCTTTCTGAATTAGTAAGTGGGTAGATCTATAGAAGAGGGTCCAAGTACATGAAAATACTACCTACTTCCTTCATATACTTCAGTATAGCACTGGAAACAGAAATATTCTCAATCCAAATGAATCAAACCTTCCAACAATCCAGCTACCAGACACTGAGATCATGTGAAAATTATGCATAAAATAAAGTCAAAAGATTGGTCCTTGTCCTCAAGGCAATACTCTCTAGCTATGGACCCCATACACCTATGAAATACAATAAGAAAGACAGTAAACTCTTCTGTCCTTCCATTTTAAACACTTAACCAGGGAAAATTATACATGACAAAGTACCTACATTCCATGGTTTTATTTTTAACAGAATACTTATGAGGAAAAATAAATATTTCTCCAACTTCCAGTTTAAAACTGAGAAGCTGGCTGTGCCTAGGACACTAGAGACGAGAAAAGGGCAGAAATGGGAACTTCTAATCGGAGGAATAATCTTTAGCTGTATAATCTGAAATACTACCAGTAATGGTAGGAGTTAACACTTACTGGGCTTATTTGCAGCCACATGGATGCAGCTTATTTCATTTATACTAAATGAAATAAGACAGAAAGAGAAAGACAGATACCATATGATATCACTTATATGTGGAATCTAAAATATAACACAAATGAACAGAAACAGAATCAGGGACATAGAGAATAGACTGGTGGTTGTCAAGGGGAAGGAGGAGGTTGGATTGGGAGGTTGGGATTAGCAGATGCAAACTGGTATATATAGAATGGATAAACAACTAGGTCCTACTGTATAGCACAGGGAATTATATTCAATATCCCGGGATAAACCATAATGGAAAAGAATATGAAAAAGGATGTGTATATATATGTATAACTGAATCGCTTTGCTATACAGCAGTAATTAATATAACATTGTAATTCAACTATACTTCAATAAAAAATAAATTTTAAAAATAAAAAATACATACTGGGCTTAACAAGAACCAAACCAAGAACTTTTCCCTATTCATTTACTGCTCCCAACCACCCCATGAAACAGCTGTTATTAATTTATTATCAGAATTTTAGATTTTTTTTTTTAAGTGGAGGATCAGAATGGATAACTGTTAAAGGTTATGGAAGCTAATTTGTCAAGTTTAACTTATTCAGGGTGCTGTGGTCACTGAGTGGGCTGGGCCCGGATCTGAACACAGGTGGTCAGACATCAGGGCTCGCCTTCGACCGCTGCAGGTAGTGATAACCAAGGCTTGCACTGGGCTCTACAGCTGGTCGGTGCTGTCACTTCCAGAGCTCCACTGAGCCTCCTAACAACTTGGGAGGTATCATTTATGTCATCAGCTTATAGATGAGAAAATGAACGCACAGAGAGGTCAAGGAACTTCTCAAAACTACAGAATATGTACCTGGAGACACCAAATCCTGACATCTTTTTACTACAGCACAGTGCCTCTCAAATGACAAGTATGTGTCATCTTTCTGTCACAAGATTTCGGGAAGGCCTAAGCTTCCAGAAAATGTTGGCCTTCAAGATGATCCCATGAACCAAAGCAAAGAGAACCACAGTTGCGCTTGATGATATTTTTTCTTAATTACTGGGCATTCATTTCCTCCATCTACCTCTCTTGCAATGACTGCTACTCTTTGGCATCTGAGCTGCCCAAATCTCCCCTGTAGGTTTTCATGCACTGGAAATAAGTGTAGAGAACCAAGCAGTGTCTTAGGAGCCCAGCAGGCATCGGAAGCCATGTCTTGCATTCCAGCAGCTGTCTCAAGTGGGAAGAATTTTTGGTAATCTCTCCTCAGAGGTTTTAAGTCTTTGATTAAGTAAATTCTTCAAGACAGCACAAGATCCATGTGGTTTATGTTTTACATAAATCGTATAATGGGGACCTGATAACATTCCAGTTACTCTTTGCAGTTGCTCAGAGAAATGACGTCCCTTCTGAAATGCACTAGCCAGGAAAGAATGCCGTGTTCTGGTGAGGCAGGCTGAAGGCTGCCATGCGATTTAGATAAAAGATTTCCAATGAGCATCTGAGTCACAAATCATTTATTTAATGATTTAAAATTATCAGGAAGCATCCGGCCCCCCCAACCCAAAATGTGAAACACTGATAAGGTCTAAAAAAAAAAACCAAGTTAAACACAATTTATTAGCTTATCAATCTCCTATTAATTTTGCAGTTGTCATCATCAACAGAATCAAATCACAGCTTCCCACAGTGCTGGGAAAAGTGGGAAAATGAAGATAAAGTACCTGACCTCAGAGAACTCAGACTACAGCAGACACTATTCCTTCTACCTCATTTTCCCTACCTGAGAGGTTTTCCCCAAATCAGAAGTTTGGATTGGAGATTGTTCTCAGAGTTGACAACCCTGCTGTCAGGGGTCTCCAGAGAAACAGAACCAACTGGATACATATAGATATATATAAGAGGAGTTTTATTATAGGAATTAGCTTATGCTCTTATGGAGGCTAAGAAGTCCCTCGAACTACCATCTGCACTCATAGAACCAGGAAAGCCTGGGGTGTAGTTCAGCCCGAGGGCAAAGGCTTGAGAACCAAGGGTCTGCTGGTGTCAGTCCTAGAGTCTGAAGGCCTGAGAACCAGGAGCTCTGATGTCCAAGGGAAGGAGAGATGGACATCCCAGCTTAAAAAGTGAGTTTGCCCTTCCTCCACCTTTTTTGTTCCATTGGAGTCCTCAATAGATTGGATGATGCCCACCCACATTGGTGACGGTGATCTTTATTCAGTCTACAGATTCAAATGCTAATCTCTTCCAGAAACATCCTCACAGACACACTCAGAAATTATGTTTTATCAGCTACCTGGGCATCCCTTAGCCCAGTCTAGTTGACACATAAAATTAACCATCATAGAGACCATATTTAAGAGATCCTATTCAGTTCAAATTAAGTCCCCAGAGAGCCTCTTCTGGTTGACCCATCTATTCTCTGCTCTCTAAATGTTGGAATTCTACAGTCTTTTATTTTTAGAAATATGTAACGGGAAAGGCCCTCAAGAGATCTTCAGCTCTGGTATCCTGCTTCACAAAGGTTTGTAACTTAGTTTTGGGAGACCTCAAGAACTTAATCCATAATTTTCTCTTGCGGATTAGGCTTTTTATGGGCTCCAATGGTCTAACAGAACACTCTTTCCAGAAAATTAAAGCCATGTTCTGTTGGATTCTATACAGTTTGGGAATAGTGTTAACTTTTTATATCTGAAAAAACAATCATGAAGTCTTCACTGCCTTTTCTTTCATAAGACAACTGTCTTAGTTAAATTTCTTCTGTAGGCAAGTAACAGAAACCAACTTCAGCCACCTTCACAAAGAATTTGTTCCAAGGATGTGGGGATATTACATACTCTGTAAGGGTACTGATCCTAAACATCAGGAAAGGACTAGAACTACAAAATGGAAAGACTCTATAACCAAGGTGACCCCCCTATCAGTAGCAAGTAGAGAGAATACAGACAGAAGCCAGACTCCCCAGGTTCAAGTCCCTATTTTACCACAGGCAGCTGCTTTCAGAGAAGAAGGTCCTTTGTCACAAACCCCACCCCTCGCTCATGGCCAAATCATATACTCCTTTCTGAACTCCCTGCAGGTCCATTACACCTCCCTAAATGTTGTCACTGAAGTATAGAACAAACTTCAGGGGCAGAATTAGAGAAATGCACTATTCTTCACCTATAAATCTTGATACTGTACATCAATGAGAAGCACTCATGGAGTTTATATATATACCTAATGTCACTACACGGGAAGAGAGGGAGCTGATATTTACTGAGCACGTGGTATGCCAGACACTATACAAAATGTTATCTCGTTTAATCTTGTGAGGTAGGTGTGGCTAACTTTTCTAATATTTTATTTTCTTATCTGAAAATTGAGGGTAAAATGTTTGGCCATGGTCACCCATTTCTACGGATTGAGTGTGTGTCCCCCCAAGAATTCCTGTGTTGAAGCCCTCATCCCCAATGTAATGGTATTTGGAGGTGGGCCTTAGATGAGGTCATGAGTGTGAAGCCCCCATAACAGGATTGGTGCCCTTCATAAGATGCAGAGACCAGAGTTTTTTCTCTCTCTACCATGTGAGGATACAGCAAAGAAAGTGGCCATCTATAAACCAGGATAAGGGCCCTTACCGAGAACTCAACCAAGCTGGTACCCTGATCTCAGGCTCCAGACTCAAAACTGTGAGAAATAAATGTTTGTTGTTTAAGCCACCAATCTATGGTAAGTTATTACAGCAGCCCAAACTGACTAAAGACACCCATTAAGACAGGCATGTCTACAAACCACGTCACCATTTCTTGTTAGTTCCTGATTTTCAGTCTTTGGGTTGATAGATAGTAAATATGCGAAGTCAGAGCACTGACTCTTGTTACTCAACAATAAATTGTCCTCCTCCGCATGGGCAAGAAACTTTAATTATCAAACTTTTTGGTGGTGCTTAAGGTAAGGAGAGGGAAGAATATTCCAGTTTAACTCCAGGTAGCTCCACAGCCGCACTCTGATCCTGACAAGCTGGCCAAGCAATGCTCTGGACAGGAAGCACCTTCCCTGAAGTTCTTCAAGCAGACCCTTAATCTCTCCTACAATTAATCTTTTATAATCATAATCATGCTCTGTGCCTCATTTTCCTTCTCCATATGGTGAGGAAAATTATGAGTCCTACCTCATGATGGGATAGTGAAGTTACGTAAGATCATCTAAGCAAAGGATTTGGAACCAGCGTTGATACATGGTATATACCTAAAATGTTAGCTGCTCTTCTTGGTGTTAATGAAAAAGAACACTTTATTTCTAAGTAGCTTGGTGTAACACATCATCGCCCTGAAGGGAGAGGTACAGCAATTTCCCTTCTTATTCAACAATAATCTGAAACTGTCTGTGAGGCTCATATCATCTGGTCACAGAGCCATCCTCCTAATCGCTACTCTGTGCCCATATAGGTAGACCAGTAGGTCTCAACCTTATCATCCTGGAAGCCCCCTAAGGTCCACCATGATTCCCTAAATCCATCCCCAGGCCCCTTCAGGGAAACAGACTCTTGCATTTCTGAATATCTTGGAGTGTGGCACTAACAGCTCTTCTGTTCTGGACTATCTTTTCAAGTATGTTTGTATAGTAAATAGCTTTGGAACAGAGAGATAGTGATGCCCTCCAGAGCAAAGGGCAGATTTGCCAACTTTCCAGTTAATAAAGATAATATCTCCCTCTAGAGCAAAGAATAAGTTACTTGCAGCTCATTTTAAAAGATTCAGGTTCCAAACTTAGGGTTCCTCAGGTGTGATGCAAGCCCACTACATGCTCAGTACCGACTTGGGTCCTTCCCTATTTAACCCCCGTGGGACTTGGGGGACAGGTGACCAAAGTAAACATGACACTCATGATGCCTGCTGTGCTGTGAGTGAATAATAAAGTGCTCTGTCTCTGACCTAGAAGTTTCATGTCTTCTGCCATCATCCATGATGCTGTGGCAGACAAGCTTGTTAATTTACAAGTGGGGTTAAAACCTCAGACCCTACATAGTCCTGACAGCCCCTAAAGAACAAAGTAACAAGACAGACACAAACATAAGCTTTCCATCTTTACCCTAGCTTCCTATAACTCCTGAAGGCTCTTAGGAGGGGTATCTGGGTACAGTGGCCCAGTAGGTAAACGAAGATAATTCATTCAAGAAAAATAAAGAGCTGTTGAGAATTGCAGTTTGCTATCTGCAGAACCCTTGAAAATAACCTCCACTGGTTTTAGAGTGAAAAACACTAGCTTGCATTTTCTTAGAACTTGTTCCACTCTTGACACACGGGCACTTTTATGTTCTTTCAGATTCTTCAAGAGCTTTTCCATGACTTTTAAAAACCCTCACAATTAAAGAATAACTAAATGAATGTATACCAAAAACTAAAGTATCCTAGTAAGCAGTTTCTCTTTGGTGATATGAAACAGAGTTTTTTTTTTCTTAATTACTAGCCACTACTGGCCATTCTAGCATAGTTTTGAATTCATTTAATGAATCAAGATGCTTTTAGCTCAGGTAACAAAATACCATGATTCAAACTGTCTTAAGGAATAGGAAATCTTCTTATTTCACACACACACACACAAAGTCCAGAGTTAAGGTGAGCTCCAGATGTGCTACATCAGGACTCTAACTCTGTTTCTCTGTAATTCCCTTGGCTCAGCCCTTCTCCAACTGGTGAAGATGGCTGCAAGAACTTAAAGCATCTTATACAATTAATTTTGTAACCAGAGGAGGGATTTTTGTTTCACGAGAAGAAAACCTTTCCCAGTGGCACCTAACAGACTTCTTCTTAACATCTCACAGTCCAGAATAGAGGCACCCATTCTTAAACTAACCACTGGCAAGTGGAATGGGCTGCCTTTGGTTCAGACTCAGCATCATGTTACACTTGTTAAATTCTAGGTTTAGAAGGGAACAAATGAGAATAAAAATTGACATTAAAGCTTGATTTTAAGAATTCTGTGATTTTTCCTCTAGAATTATAGCATTCTGTACTATTCTTATTGTCCTTACCACATTTTTTTCAGCCAGCCAGCCATTCAAGATGTGTTTATTGAGTGCCAAGCATGTGCCAGGCATTGCCCTAATTGCTGAGATATAGAAGTGAACAAGACAGAGTCCCTGCTCTCATGGAGCACACATTCTTCTGACTTGTATTAGAGTTGTTTTGATACTGTTATCAGTCACAGTTCTCCAGAGAAACAGGACCAATAGGAGACAGATAGATAGATGATAGATAGTTGATAGATAGATACATAGATGACAGATAATATATAGATGATAGATAGATAGATAGATAGATAGATTTTAAGAAACTGGCTCACTCAATTGTGGGGACTAGCAAATCTGAAATCTGTAGAGCAGACCAGCAGGCTGGAAACTCAGGTAAGAGTTGGTGCAGTTTTTAGGCAGAATTTTTTCTTATTTGGGAAACCTCAGGTTTTGCTCTTAGGGCTTTCAACCAATTGGATGAGACCCACCCACATTATCAAGGTTGATCTCCTTAAAATCAACTTATTGTACATGTTAACTACATTTACAAAATACCTTTACAGCAACATCTGGATTAGTGTTTGTTTAAATAACTGGGTGCTATATTCTAGCGAAGTTTATACATCGAACCGATCATCACAGATGCCTTGTTTATCTCAAGGCCAGCTTCTTGAAAAAAAGGTTACGTCATATACCTCTCAGTCTGTAACCCCCACAGAACTTCACACAGTGCTTTGCAGCTAGTAGATGTTCAAGAAACATGTGCCATTGAGTTCCTTAAGCTCAATTTTATGCCACATGCTCTGTCTGCATGTCTATGAATGAGAAGGGAAGTTCACATCAAAGAGGATCACCCAGAATTGAAGCAAGATCATGAACCAGAAAGCAAAGGCAACCACCCCCAACCCCATCCACTCAGTCTGATCTAAAGACTCTCTTTGGAGCCACACACCCCATCTTGACTCAGGAGCACATGCCAGACCATCACCAATGTCAAGGAATTAGATCCCACTAAAAAATGCTACTAAGTACACCACAGGCCTTTTTTGGGAAATGAATTTAAGTCTAGGGCTTAAGAGGCTTCATTTTTTTCCCATCTGACCCTGATCTGTTCTTGAGCCATTTGATCTGCTTCTTTTCATAAATCAGATGTTCCTGGAGAGATTGCACAGGGAGCCAGGCACCGGAGCACCGGAGCCAGCCCTCTGATCTGCATGTGTCTCCACTGGCCACCCATGGGTCACCAGGCAAACTGTGGCCTCTGTGAGTCAGAATCTGGCATTTCCAAGCATTCCATACACCTGATATCTTACTGCATCTCCCCCGCCAATCCTTAAGGAGAAATACACTTGCAATGTGTTCTCTTGGTATGTATGCAGTAGACTGATCCACAAGGCATTTTGTATAAATGGTTTTCTCCATGAAGTTAATCTAGACAGACTCTCAAGTCTTGACCCTCTGTACTCCAAATTAAGAAAGATAAAAGCTAATCAGTCTTAACTGAGCACCTACCCTAAGCCAGGCACTGAACAAGGCACATATACATATTTAATCTCCCTTAAAACTTTATGAAGTATTGTTATATCCATGATATAAATGAGGACATTGAAACCAGGTGTAATTCAGGGAACAGATTTCAAGTCAAAGAAAAAGGCAAAGTTATTTAAGTGTGGTCACAACACCTTGGTTTTCTCACTGATTGAACAAACTAATCATAAGATAACTATTTGTACTTACTAGCTGAACAGACTATAATGCAGTTTAACTCAGAGTATTCTGAAGTATCCAGACTTTTCCAAAACAAATGGGGCAAGTTAGTTTTGAGGGTTTTTTGTTGTTGTTGTTGTAGTTTTTAACATGTAAGGAGTGATGTGTGTGTGGAGTGGAAAGTGAATATAAACATTTTAAATAAAATTCTTTTCTGAAAGTATACAAATCTGCCATTGAATAGAAGCCATACTGAAGTCTCTATTTAAAAGGATATTGATTTCTTGACCTGTTTTCCAAAGCCACATTCTCTTTCAAGGAGAATCGTCAGGCAAGGCCCCATGCCTCAAAACATAAGGCCCTATTAAATAAGAATTAAATTAATTAGCCAATGAAAAAAGCATATTCCCTAGTAGGTCTCCAGTCAAGTTGGTTCACACCACAGAAAATTCCTCTGCTCACAAGCTGAGAAAATAAATCAATCAAGACTTGGCTCTTACCTCAGTGAGCTGTTGAACGAAATGGATGGATGAATGAAATTCTCAAGTCGTGGAGGCTACTTCATGGAATGCTGCCAAAAAAATAGCACCAGGAAAGCAAAAAGACAGTCCTCAGAATGAGAGAAAATATTTGCAAATTATAAACCTGATAAGGGACTTGTATCTAGCATATATAAAGAACTCTTGAAACTCAACAACAAAAAGATAAATAACCCAATTAAAAATGAATGAGTTTCAGTAAAATAGATAGCTGGGGGAAGCAGCCACATAGCACAGGGAGATCAGCTGGGTGCTTTATGGCCACCTAGAGGGGTGGGATAGGGAGGGTGGGAGGGAGATGCAAGGGGGAGGAGATATGGGGATATATGTATAGCTGATTCACTTTGTTATACAGCAGAAACTAACACACCATTGTAAAGCAATTATACTCCAATAAAGATGTTAAAAAAAAAAAGAATGAGCAAATGATCTGACCAGGGATTTCTCTAGAGAAGAAATCTGAATGTCCAGTAAGCACATTAAAACATGTTCAACGTGACTGGCCAGTAAGGAAGTGAAAATCAAAACTGCCATGAGATATCACTTCACATCCAGCTAGGATGGCCATGATCAAAGGGACAATAACAAGTGTCAGTGAATATGCAGAGAAACTGGAACTCTCAGACACTGTTGGTAAGAATGTAAAATAGGGTAGCCATTTTGGAAAACATTTTGTCAGTTTCCCAAAATATTAAACACAGAATTACCAGCAATTTCACTCCTAAATACTTACCAAGAGGAATGAATACACATGCCTGCACCAAAATACACAAATGTTCAGAGCAGCATTATTCATAATAGCTAAAAAGGGGAAACAGCTCAAATGTCCATCAAATGATGAATGGATAAATAACATGTGATATAGCTATATAATTGAATATTATTTGTCAATCAAAGGAATAAAGCACTAATACTTGCTACAAGGATGAACCTTGAAAACATTATGCTAAGTGAAAGAAGCCAGTCACGAAAGACTACACAATGGATGACTCCATATACACAAAATGCCCAGAATAGGTTAATCTATTAACAGAATAAATTAGTGGTTGCCTAGGGCTTGAGACCAGAGGTTTGGGGAGAAATGGGGAGCGACTAGTAATCGATATAGGGGGTTTTTTTGCAGGGGAGTAATGAAACTGTTGTAAGATTGATTATGATAATTGGTTGTACAGCTCTGTGAATATACTAAAAAGCATTTAAATAAATAAATTTTATGGTATATGAATTAGGTCTCGATGAAGTTGTTTTATTTAAAAAGTCATTTAAAAAATTGAGGATAGAGCTGCCAGGCTGCTAGGCCGCTGCTGCTTCGGGGCACCCAGGCTCGGGTAAGGCAGCCTCCCACCAGCTCGGCTCGGGTTCGTCTGTCCCAGGCGGTGGGTCTCTGACGGCCTTAGGCTCATGCAGCCCTCGGCTTCCCGCCTTCAGGCCGAGGGTTTGGATACTGAGGGGTGGGGAAGGAAGCTTCCTTAAGGAATAGTTTATATACAATAAGCTACACTCATTTCAAGGGTACAATTTGGGAGCCTCCCGGGAAGATGGCGGAAGAGTAAGGCGCGGAGATCACCTTCCTCCCCACAGATACACCAGAAATACATCTACACGTGGAACAACTCCTACTGAACGCTGGCAGAAGACCTCAGACCTCCCAAAAGACAAGAAACTCCCCATGTACCTGGGTAGGGCAAAAGGAAAAACAGAGACAAAAGAATAGGGACGGTACCTGCACCAGTGGGAGGGAGTCGTGAGGGAGAAAAGGTTTACACACACTAGGAAGCCCCTTCGCGGGCGGAGACTGCGGGTGGCGGAGGGGGAAAGCTTCAGAGCCGCGGAGGAGAGCACAGCCACAGGGGTGCAGAGGGCAAAGCGGAGAGATTCCCGCACAGAGGATCAGGGCCGACCGGCACTCACCAGCCCGAGAGGCTTGTCTGCTCACCTGCGGGGGCGGGCGGGGCTGGGAGCTGAGGCTCGGGCTTCGGTCGGAGCGCCGGGAGAGGACTGGGGTTGGCGGCGTGAACACAGCCTGCAGGGGGTTAGTGCGCCACGGCTAGCCAGGAGGGAGTCCGGGAAAAGTCTGGAGCTGCGAAGAGGCAAGAGACTTTTTCTTACCTCTTTGTTTCCTGGTGCGCGAGGAGAGGGGATTAAGAGCGCTGCTTAAAGGAGCTCCAGAGACGGGCGCAGGCGCGGCTAAAAGCGCAGACCCCAGAGACGGGCATAAGACGCTACGGCTGCTGCTGCCGCCACCAAGAAGCCTGTATGCGAGCACAGGTCACTCTCCACACCCACCTTACGGGGAGCCTGTGCAGCCCGCCACTGCCAGGGTCCCGGGATTCAGGGACACCTCCCCCGGGAGAACGCACGGCGGGCCTCAGGCTGGTGCACCATCACGCCGGCCTCTGCCGCCGCAGGCCCGCCCCGCACTCCATGCCCCGCCCTCCTCCCGGCCTGAGTGAGCCAGAGCCCCTGAATCAGCGGCTCCTTTAACCCCGTCCTGTCTGAGCGAAGAACAGACGCCCCCTGGCGACCTACACGCAGAGGCGGGGCCAAATCCAAAGCTGAGCCGCTGGGAGCTGTGAGAACAAAGAAGAGAAAGGGAAATCTCTCCCAGCAGCCTCAGAAGCAGCAGATTAAAGCTCCACAATCAACTTGATGTACCTGCATCTGTGGAATACATGAATAGACAACGAATCATCCCAAATTGAGGAGGTGGACTTTGAGAGCAAGATTTATGATTTTTTTCCCCTTTTCCTCTTTTTGTGAGTGTGTATGTGTATGCTTCTGTGTGAGATTTTGTCTGTACAGCTTTGCTTCCACCATTTGTCCTAGGGTTCTATCCATCTGTTTTTTTGTACTGTTCTGTTTTTGTTTTTTTAATTTTTTTCTTAATAATTATTTTTTTATTTTAATAACTTTATTATATTTTATCTTACTTTATTTTACTTTATCTTCTTTCTTTTTTTCCTTCTTTCCCTCCTTCCTCCCTCCCTCCCTCCCTCCTTTCTTTCCTTCTTTCTTTCTACTTCTACTAATTCTTTCTTTCTATGTTTTCTCCCTTTTATTCTGAGCCATGTGGATGAAAGGCTCTTGGTGCTGCAGCCAGGAGTCAGTGCTCTGCCTCTGAGGTGGGAGAGCCAACGTCAGGGCACTGGTCCACAAGAGACATCCCAGCTCCACATAATATCAAACGGTGAAAATCTCCCAGAGATCTCCATCTCAACATCAGCACCCAGCTTCACTCAACGACCAGCAAGCTACAGTGCTGGACATCCTATGCCAAAAACTAGCAAGACAGGAACACAACCCCACCCATTAGCAGAGAGGCTGCCTAAAGTCATAATAAGTCCACAGACACCCCAAAACACACCACCAAACGTGGACCTGCCCACCAAAAAGACAAGATCCAGCCTCATCCACCAGAACACAGGCACTAGTCCCCTCCACAAGAAAGCCTACACAACCCACTGAACCAACCTTAGCCACTGGGAACAGGCACCAAAAACAACGGGAACTACGAACCTGCAGCCTGCAAAAAGGAGACTCCAAACACAGTAAGATAAGCAAAATGAGAAGACAGAAAAACACACAGCAGATGAAGGAGCAAGATAAAAACCCACCAGACCTAACAAGTGAAGAGGAAATAGGCAGTCTACCTGAAAAAGAATTCAGAATAATGATAGTAAAGATGATCCAAAATCTTGGAAATAGAATAGACAAAATGCAAGAATAATTTAACAAAGACCTAGAAGAACTAAAGATGAAACAAACAACAATGAACAACACAATAAATGAAATTAAAAATACTCTAGATGGGATCAATAGCAGAATAACTGAGGTAGAAGAACGGATAAGTGACCTGGAAGATAAACTAGTGGAAATAACTACTGCAGAGCAGAATAAAGAAAAAAGAATGAAAAGAACTGAGGACAGTCTCAGAGACCTCTGGGACAACATTAAACGCACCAACATCTGAATTATAGGGGTTCCAGAAGAAGAAGAGAAAATGAAAGGGACTGAGAAGATATTTGAAGAGATTATAGTTGAAAACTTCCCTAATATGGGAAAGGAAATAGTTAATCAAGTCCAAGAAGCACAGAGAGTCCCATACAGGATAAATCCAAGGAGAAATATGCCAAGACACATATTAATCAAACTGTCAAAAATTAAATACAAAGAAAACATATTAAAAGCAGCAAGGGAAAAACAACAAATAACACACAAGTGGATCCCCATAAGGTTAACAGCTGATCTTTCAGCAGAAACTCTGCAAGCCAGAAGGGACTGGCAGGACATATTTAAAGTGATGAAGGAGAAAAACATGCAACCAAGATTACTCTGCCCAGCAAGGATCTCATTCAGATTTGATGGAGAATTTAAAACATTTAGAGACAAGCAAAAGCTGAGAGAGTTCAGCACCACCAAACCAGCTTTACAACAACTGCTAAAGGAACTTCTCTAGGCAAGAAACACAAGAGAAGGAAAAGACCTACAATAATGAACCCAAAACAATTAAGAAAATGGGAATAGGAACATACATATTGATAATTACCTTAAATGTAAATGGACTAAATGCTCCCACCAAAAGACACAGATTAGCTGAATGGATACAAAAACAAACCCTTATATTTGTTGTCTACAAGAGACCCACATCAGACCTAGAGACACGTACAGACTGAAAGTAAGGGGATGGAAAAAGATATTTCATGCAAATCGAAACCCAAAGAAAGCTGGAGCATCAATTCTCATATCAGACAAAATAGATTATAAAATAAAGAATATTACAAGAGACAAAGAAGGACACTACATATTGATCAAGGGATCGATCCAAGAAGAAGATATAACAATTGTAAATATTTATGCACCCAACATAGGAGCACCTCAATACATAAGGCAAGTACTAACAGCCATAAAAGGGGAAATCGACAGTAACACATACATAGTATAGGGGACTTTAACACCCCACTTTCACCAATGAACAGATCATCCAAAATGAAAATAAATAAGGAAACACAAACTTTAAATGATACATTAAACAAGATGGACTTAATTGATATTAATAGGACATTCCATCCAAAAACAAAAGAATACACATTTTTCTCAAGTGCTCATGGAACATTCTCCAGGATAGATCATATCTTGGGTCACAAATCAAGCCTTGGTAAATTTAAGAAAATTGAAATTGTATCAAGTATCTTTTCCGACCACAATACTATGAGACTAGATATCAGTTACAGGAAAAGATCTGTAAAAAATACAAACACATAGAGGCTAAACAATACACTACTTAATAACGAAGTGATCACTGAAGAAATCAAAGAGGAAATTAAAGAATACCTGGAAACAAATGATAATGGAGACACGATGACCCACAACCTATGGGATGCAGCAAAAGCAGTTCTAGGAGGGAAGTTAATAGCAATACAATCCTACCTTAAGAAACAGGAAACATCTCGAATAAACAACCTAACCTTGCACCTAAAGCAATTAGAGAAAGAAGAACAAAAAAAAACCCAAAGTTAGCAGAAGGAAAGAAATCATAAAAATCAGATCAGAAATAAATGAAAAAGAAATGAAGGAAATGATAGCAAAGACCAATAAAACTAAAAGCTAGTTCTTTGAGAAGATAAACAAAATTGATAAACCATTAGCCAGACTCACCAAGAAAAAAAGGGAGAAGACTCAAATCAATACAATTACAAGTGAAAAAGGAGAAGTAACAACTGACACTGAAGAAATACAAAAGATCATGAGAGATTACTACAAGCAACTTTATTTCAATAAAATGGACAACCTGGAAGAAATGGACAAATTCTTAGAAATGTACAAGCTGCCAAGACTGAATCAGGAAGAAATAGAAAATATGAACAGACCAATCACAAGCACTGAAGTTGAAACTGTGATTAAAAATCTTCCAACAAACAAAAGCCCAGGACCAGATGGCTTCACAGGCGAATTCTATCAAACATTTAGAGAAGAGCTAACATCTATCCTTCTCAAACTCTTCCAAAATATAGCAGAGGGAGGAACACTCCCAAACTCATTCTATGAGCCACCATCACCTTGATACCAAAACCAGACAAGGATGTCACAAAGAAAACTACAGGCCAGTTTCACTGATGAACATAGATGCAAAAATCCTCAACAAAATACGAGCAAACAGAATCCAACAGCACATTAAAAGGATCATACACCATGATCAACTGGGGTTTATTCCAGGAATGCAAGGATTCTTTAATATACACAAATCAATCAATGTGATAAACCATATTAACAAATTGAAGGAGAAAAACCATATGATCATCTCAATAGATGCAGAAAAAGCTTTTGACAAAATGCAATACCCATTTATGATAAAAACCCTGCAGAAAGTAGGCATAGAGGGAACTTTCCTCAACATAATAAAGGCCATATATGACAAACCCACAGCCAACATCATCCTCAATGTTAAAAAACTGAAAGCATTTCCACTAAGATCAGGAACAAGACAAGGTTGTCCACTCTCACCACTCTTATTCAACATAGTTTTGGAAGTTTTAGCCACAGCAATCAGAGAAGAAAAGGAAATAAAAGGAATCCAAATCAGAAAAGAAGTAAAGCTGTCACTGTTTGCAGACAACATGATACTATACATAAAGAATCCTAAAGATGCTACCAGAAAACTACTAGAGCTAATCAATGAATTTGGTAAAGTAGCAGGATACAAAATTAATGCACAGAAATCTCTGGCATTCCTATACACTAAGGATGAAAAATCTGAAAGTGAAATCAAGAAAACACTCCCATTTACCATTGCAACAAAAAGAATAAAATATCTAGAAATAAACCTACCTAAGGAGACAAAAGACCTGTATGCAGAAAATTATAAGACACTGATGAAAGAAATTAAAGATGACACAAATAGATGGAGAGACATACCATGTTCTTGGATTGGAAGAATCAACATTGTCAAAATGACTATACTACCCAAAGCAATCTACAGATTCAATGCAATCCCTATCAAACTACCTCTGGTATTTTTCACAGAACTAGAACAAAAAATTTCACAATTTGTATGGAAACACAAAAGAACCCGAATAGCCAAAGCAATCTTGAGAACGAAAAATGGAGCTGGAAGAATCAGGCTCCCTGACTTCAGACTATACTACAAAGCTACAGTAATCAAGACAGTATGCTACTGGCACAAAAACAGAAAGATAGATCAATGGAACAGGATAGAAAGCCCAGAGATAAACCCACGCACATATGGTCACCTTATCTTTGGTAAAGGAGGCAGGAATGTACAGTGGAGAAAGGACAGCCTCTTCAAAAAGTGGTGCTGGGAAAACTGGACAGGTACATTTAAAAGTATGAGATTAGATCACTCCCTAACACCATACACCAAAATAAGTTCAAAATGGATTAAAGACCTAAATTTAAGGCCAGAAACTATCAAACTCTTAGAGGAAAACATTGGCAGGACACTCTATGACATAAATCACAGCAAGATCCTTTTTGACCCACCTCCTAGAGAAATGGAAATAAAAACAAAAATAAACAAGTGGGACCTAATGAAACTTCAAAAGTTTTGCACAGCAAAGTAAACCATAAAGAAGACCAAAAGACAACCCTCAGAATGGGAGAAAATATTTGCAAATGAAACAACTGACAAAGGATTAATCTCCAAAGTTTATAAGCAGCTCATGCAGCTCAGTAACAAAAAAACAAACAACCCAATCCAAAAATAGGCAGAAGACCTAAACAGACATTTCTCCAAAGAAGATATACAGACTGCCAACAAACACATGAAAGAATGCTCAACATCATTAATCATTAGAGAAATGCAAATCAAAACTACAATGAGATATCATCTCACACCAGTCAGAATGGCCATCATCGAAAAATCTAGAAATAATAAATGCTGGAGAGGGTGAGGAGAAAAGGGAACCTTCTTGCACTGTTGGTGGGAATGTAAATTGATACAGCCACTGTGGAGAACAGTATGGAGGTTCCTTAAAAAACTACAAATAGAACTACCATATGACCCAGCAATCCCACTACTGGGCATATACCCTGAGAAAACCATAATTCAAAAAGAATCATGTACCAAAATGTTCATTGCAGCTCTATTTACAATAGCCCAGAGATGGAAACAACCTAAGTGTCCATCATCAGATGAATGGATAAAGAAGATGTGGCTCATATATACAATGGAATATTACTCAGCCATAAAAAGAAACGAAATTGAGCTATTTGTGGGTGGGTAGACCTAGAGTCTCTCATACAGAGTGAATTAAGTCAGAAAGAGAAAGACAAATACTGTATGCTAACACATATATATGGAATTTAAGAAAGAAAAATGTCATGAAGAACCTAGGGTAAGACAGGAATAGACACCGACCTACTAGAGAATGGACTTGAGGATATGGGGAGGGGGAAGTGTAAGCTGTGACAAAGTGAGAGAGAGGCATGGACATATATACACTACCAAACGTAAGGTAGATAGCCAGTGGGAAGCAGCCACATAGCACAGGGAGATCAGCTCGGTGCTTTGTGACTGCCTGGAGGGGTGGGATAGGGAGGGTGGGAGGGAGGGAGACGCAAGAGGGAAGAGATATGGGAACATATGTATATGTATAACTGATTCACTTTGTTATAAAGCATAAACTAGCACACCATTGTAAAGCATTATACTCCAATAAAGATGTAAAAATATAAATAATTAAAAATAAAAAAATTAAAAATTGAGTATAGCCTGAAAAAAAAAAACATGAGATTTTTATCCCGAGAATCTAAATAGAACTTTTCAGAGTAGAATACATCATCTTTATGCAATTTGGCTTTATTGAAGTGGTTATACTGTTAATAGTTTTTGGATGATAAGTTAGATCATTCTTGTTCTTAACACCATAATCTGTAGAAAGAAGAATATGGTAGTATTCTACAGTAATGATTCCTTAGTGAATTTCTATAGCAATATATCCATCTTAACTACCAATTTTACTATTACTTACTTAATATACTTTTAAATCAAGTAAATTTCCTGTTAAAATACATATATTTAAAAGAAAAATTATTTTCTTATTATAATTAGAAAACTAGTTTCACTTGCCATAAATAAAAGATGACTGTTAAGCACAATAAAAATAAATCAATATTTTTAAATTTTAGAGAGCCAATTGTTGCTATCAGAAGACTCTAAGCCCATGACCTGTTATCTTTTTTGTTAAAATGAGAGATTAATACAGAGGAGTATTAAAATCTAGTGCAATAGAATGACACTATCAAAAAATAAAAAAGAACTTAAAAGGAAATCATCTATGCAAGCCAGTGTTATTTAAGCCTATATCCATGAACCACCTGAAGCTATCTCTTAACCGTCTGCCTGAAATTTTGATGAAGGTGTAACTGGCTAGTGGGTGTCTTGTCTCTAAATTGCAACTCCAGATCCAGGTGCCTTCCATCTTTTGGCTCCACTAGAGTCCTCTGTACCCAACTGAAAGAGCAATCATGGGAAAGGCACACCCACTTTCTAAAACTCCTGGCTCAGGATCAGTAAACATCACTTCTGTTCACAGTCCCTGGATGAGAATTAATCATATGGTCACTCCTAGATGCAAGAGAGGCTGTGAAATATGGTCCCTACCTGGACCATTATTTCCCAGGACAGAAACTCCACACCACAGAAGGGGAGCAGACATTGGGGTGGACAGCTCTCTGGGCCACAACCCAAGATAACTCTGGGATTCTTGTAAAGATAAGTCATTATCTAAGGCTGAAATGACTTTTGAAAGGATGCCAGGAGTGTCACATGCCTTGTAAGATACTGAACCTGAGGAAATAGATTTATTCAATGGGACACTACTTAAAAATAAATAGCCACTAAAAAGAAAAAGCATCTAAACCAAGCAGGCAATTTTATATTCTTTAAGTTAAAGGGACTCCAGAGAGCATCTCCTTATCACACAAAACATTTCACCCAGAACAAATGCTTGAAGAGCAGGCGCATACGTTGCCTCCCCTTTGAGACTGACCTCCTCAGGCTTCATTATCAGGTTGGTTATGTCCCTCTCTCCCTTACCATCAGCAGGAAAATCTTCTTGTGGATAAACTAAAGCAGAGAAAAATTAAGAAACACAGGCTGCCTGCCTCACTTAGTGGTAAACTGTAAAAGGTCTCAGACACCATTACTTCTAAATCAATATAAAAGCATTTCTAGGCTATCCATTACTCTCAGGAAATCGGTCCTGACGGAGAGCTCTTCCAGTTAGAGAATTGTATCCTTTTTACATCAAAAACTTGTTTTCAAAAATTAAAACACTAAATTTGTTACATACTTCATACCTGTTAAAGAAGAAAAACAATATTTTTTAAACGTGTCGTGTAATATCATGTGTTGTGTACTTCATACCTTTTAAACCAGAAAGCCTTGGAACAGCATGCACTCTTCCTGATGACTCAGGGATTACCAAGAACATTCATGTAATTCAGGACCTTCTTCACCTCACATTAATGACCAAGACTGGGGTAGCTTGGGAATCCTTATGGCTTCTCTGGTTCTTCCCACATAAGGCTGCCCCAGTCTCTCCTCACTTCTCTGCTCCTGCCAGGAATGGCTCCTTTCTTGCCTAGAGATTTGCTCATTATCTGCTGTTGGTTTGAAACAAAATATCAAAACTGCTAAGAGCATTTTGACTTTAACATTACACAGAAATCCTAAATAAAAGACTTGCGCTTGAGTCCATCTCAGAATCTTTAGCGTATATTACATGACACTGCTTTTAGCTCTTCAGAGTTCTCTCAAGCTCAGTTTAGTTTTCTTTGTTCCATATAGCCAAGTGATTAGACAGCTGAGTTCCAAGTAAATGGTCTGGTTGACTATGTTCTCGTTATCTGTTAGTTAAGACTCTTTCATCTGCAAGGCCAAATCAAATTGGCTTAAGCAAAATAGGGAATGTATTGACTCATACAGCTGAAAAGTCCATCTACTTCAGGCATGGCCAGATCCAGGTGCTTAAATAATACTGTCAAAGCTCCATGTCTCAACATCTTTGGCTCTCCTTTCTGCCATGTTGCCTTTGATCTCAGACAAAGTCGGCTACCAGCATCTATGGCTTTACATACTACCAGTTTACCAATCCCAACAGAAACTACATAGCATACCTTCTTTTTGGTAGTTGAACAAAAGTCTTAATGATTTTCATTGGCCAGATTGTGTCACATGACCATGCTTGAACCACTCACAGTGATTGATTGGCCAGGCTTTGATCAGGTACCCAACCCTGGAATTCAATCCATCCAAAACTACTTGGACTGAGAATAGGGAAAATTAAGGTTAATTCCATAAGATGAAATCAAATTGCTATTAGTAGAAGAGAGGACAGATGCTGGGCAGGCAAAAAAAATTTAAAAACCACTGGTGGCGCAGTGGTTGAGAGCCCGCCTGCCGATGCAGGGGACATGGGTTCGTGCCCCGGTCCAGGGGCAGTGAGAGGCCCGCGTACCGCAAAAAAAAAAAAAAAAAAAAAAAGAGATGTCCACTGAAGTTTATTACAGTACATTTAATCTAGGTTTCTAGAGGTTCGAAAACAAGGATATTTTTGAATAATCGTTTTGCTGTAGAGTCTTTCCTGTTAGTAACACTCCTAACAATTTTCTGTATGCAGGAAGATAAACTTGGCCCTAAAATATACAAAATACCTCTGATATTGGGCCTTTTTAAATAGAACATATTTCTATTTCCTGATTACAGCATGTTTCCATCATCACCCTTATAATAATTTTCACACTTTTTCTCTCACTTGAAGTAAAAATTTCGGTGTGAAATTTCTCTCCTGTCTTCAATGTCATTATGTTAGCAGTTTTTCAGCTTTTATAAGTCTTTCTGGAATACCATTTTCTCCTAAAACAGGAAGTATGAGAGCCAAAAATAATCTTTCCTTTTAGCCTAGTAGCTCTCCAGTGAGTCTTTCTGAAAGCTTTAATAAAAGGCACGATTAGCAGCCAGGGCACTCCAAGCTGGTACTGCACAGAAGTATCTGTTAAATTCCTTTGGGTATCCCTCTCCCAGTCAGATGTCCCCTCCCTTTGGGGAGACTGTTTCCACAAGGAATGGCTTGGTTATACCCTTGGCATCAACTAGGATCTTCCCAGATGCTGAAGGGATGCACAGAGTCCAGCCCCACTCAGTTCTGTGGCCAACATGCTTACATGGTGAGAATCGGCGAGGCACCCTCCCACACATCCCGCCCACCCACCTCCATAAATCCTACCATGGTGTAAGGGCCAGGAAACAGATCTGTTCTCTATTCAAAGGCCGTGGAGGCAAGAACTCCCAAAGTTATTGCGTCAGATCACCATTCTGTAACTACGTTGTGCGTTCTTCCTTGACTCCACCTGGCAAGGGGTCACAGCATCTCTTGGTGTCATCCACCTCCCTGTGGTTCTGGGGGAAGAACACAGCACTTGCAGTAGGAAGACTGGGGTTTGAAACCTGATCCTGCCACTTAGCAGCAGAAGGATCATGCCTATTCACCTCCGCAGGTCTCTTCTCTCTCTTTTCTGACCACAGTCCCTGTTGTCTTTTAGAGCTCCTCCCTTACCCCACCATTGTGCTTGTGGTCCAGGGCTCTCCCTGAGCCTAAGCCAGTCAACACATCTGCATCCCTCTGGCCACAGCCACTGGTTCAGGGATGGGCCCTGGTCTAAGACAGTTGGGCGTAAGTAAGTCAGAGCAGTTTGCAAGAGCTACTCAAAAAAGCATGCTCTTTCCTGCTGGACTTGAAGCTGACTTGCCAAATTTTCCTGGGATATTCCTTGTTTTAAAATGGAAAAAATATCCAGGGAAGCCCCTTCATCCCAGACAAACCAGAGTGGTTGTTCACCCTAGTTGTGAGCTCTGGATATGAGGGCTGGAGCTGTTGCAGCCATTTTGTTACTACATGAAACCTGATAATGAAACCAGCACAAAGAAAAAGGAGCTGACAGACGAAGAGAAGTCAGTTCCTGGTCACATGTTCCAACCTCTGGATCTAGCCATACCTGCAGCAAAAAGCCCTTGGAACCTCTCATTATAAGAGCCAATACATTCTCTTTTTGCATAAGCCAGCTTAACTCGGATTTCCTGACACTTGTAACAGAAAGACTGCTCACTAATATGTCAGTTATATATTACACAGGTTACTTAACTTCTCCAAACGTCAGTTAGTTCATCTGTAAAACTAGAATGATATTTCCTGAAGAGTAAAGGAGACAACAGTGTCAAGTGTCTAGTAGCTCTCCAGTGAGTCTTTCTGAAAGCTTTAATAAAAGGCACGGTTAGCAGCCAGGGCACTCCAAGCTGGTACTGCTTGGCATGCAGTTTTGTTTACTTCCCCTTTACAAGCTAGAGCACTCAAACTCTAAAGACTGAAGGTTGGAAAGGAAATAAAGATGCAGCTGTTCCATAGCTCATTATACGAATAGGGAAACTGAGACACAGATGAAAACTAACTTAGGTAAAGCCCTTCAGCTAGTGACAAAGTCAGAAGTAGAGCCAGGCTCCCTGAGTTCTGCCTAGTGCTAGTTCTACCACATCGTGAACCTGAAATCTCATTGTCTCTTCTGAGAGGGCCAGTTTGCTGATGCAAAGAGGGGGACAAGTCTTTCACAGTCCAAGGAGACTCCACCCAAACATGATAATTATGACACACCAGGGGCAGTACCAGGAGCTGGCCCAGAACAAGGGGTCTCCCGACCAGTCTTCCTAACTAGACATCAGTTCAGCTTCCTCATAGGTCATCGGCAACATGGCTCTTCTCCCACTGCAGAGCACATGTGCCAACAAGGAGAAGTCATCTTCTGAAGTGAAGGCTTGAATGAAAGGCTGGGGGACCCATTCTTCTGCCAAACACTTAATAATAAAACATATCAACAAGCAACTGGTCATTGCAAGACTCAGAAGCTACCTTTAGTCGTCATTTTATTCTTAGGAAAGTAAAATTCATTCTCAATACGGAGCTCCCAGCTGTGTTTGTAAATGCCTTTCCCAAAGCAAATGACGCTAGGAGGGAAAAAAAATGAAGAAGAAAGACTATAACAACAGCTTACCACCTGGATTTGGGATGGGGGGGGGAGAGGGCAAAGAAGGCTGGCCGCCTTGTTGTCCCCTGAGGGGGCTGTCCAGTGCTCAGCTCGTCTGTTCTCTCCTTCTGCAGTTTGGAGTCATGGCCAGGGACCCACCGGGGTGTCAGGAGGTGAAGCCCGACTGTCTGCTATGCAGGGGATTTATTTACCCTGTCCACAGCCTCCTCTCTTACAGCCTAGATGGTTTTACTTGAAGCTGACTTGAGATCCTAAAAGGAATATTCTCCTTGACTGCCGCATGTTTGGGAGGGAGACTGGGACAGAGTGGCCAAGTGATTCCCCCAGGATTGCTGGGCTTGAGTCCAGCTGCTTCAAAAAAATCTTGGAGGAATGTACAGTACTGAACTAAAGGAATATTCCTCTCCATAGACTAGCAATATAACCCCTGTGCATTGAAATGTGTCTGCCAGGCTCTTGAGGGCAGGGACCATTACTGGTTCGCTCACCAAGTATCATAAGACTACATGTAAGGCACATAACAAGTTGAGTGAGTGTGAGTTTCGTGTGTGTGGTGTTTACGGGTCCATTTCGTCACATTTCTCAACCCTATACATTCTGGACCCATTGACAAATAGATAAAAGAGTCAGATTGTGATCCAAGCATCAGGAGCTGGCCCAGAACAAGGGCTCACCTGACCAGTCTTCCTAACTAGGCATCAGTTCAGTGTCCTCACAGGTCATTGGCAACATGGCTTTTTATCCCCAGTCAAGCTGGATTAGAGGCCTTGGCTTGAGCCCAGGGCCAAAAGAAACTCCTTCCTCCTTCTTGTTACCCTCCCAGCTGAGCCTGCTGACCCAGGGACAGGCAGGCAGAACAGCTGGACACCTGCCTGCCTCACCCCCAACAGGTTCTGCTATGGTGAGCCTTCCCCAGGGAGAAGAGGAGGCCTCTGAGCACACAGCTCTGAAGCAAAGAGCCATTAAGGACCTGAGTGTGATGTGCTACCTGGTTTCCTTTCCTCACGCAACAGGTTAGATAAATCACACTTTATCCCAGGAGAAGGAGGAAGAAGTTACAGGAGTGCAGAAGGATTTTGCCCACTGCATTGTCAAGGATTTTGACAACACTGCCCTTGGAGTTCAAAAAGCAGACCCACCTTACAGGTGAAAGTGGGCCCTCACCAGGACTCTAAGCTCTCCAGTAAATAAGCTCCTTAAAAAGGGCTCTCAGATGAGCCCGCCTTGTCCTCAAGTCCACATGAGAGCAAAAAGCCGCACAGTAAACCTCTCATACCACTTTGTACTCTGCCATGCTTCACCAAATTATTCAATTTTCATGTTTTCAGAATAAAGAAACAAAATTTTTCATTTAAAAAGCGTAAAGATTAGCAGCCCTGTTTCAAAACATCTAATAATCAGCCCAACAAGGCACCAGCAATCTGAGGGGAGGTGAGTGACCACAGTCATGGAGATCCCTCCCTGATGAGCCAGGTTTAGGGTCAGACTTATGGGGAAACTGCAGGTGCTTAATTAAGCCTCAGGACGCCTCCCTCACACGGGCCCTGGGGGAAGAGGTGAGACTCTAAGAATGTCACGTGCTGATATGTCTTTGGAAAATTTACAAAGATAAGTTAAATTAACCCCAAGTGGTTAACACCACTGTCTGTTTCCACTCTGATATCTCCCCCGTGTTGAGTGGTATTGGAGTGGCCATGGAAATTTGGAGATCTGGCTAGAGAAAAATTGATATAGGAATACTGTTCATTGGTTTGGGCTTAGCAGTAATACATGTATGTAGTTTGCAGTCATTTCCATGTATAGTTAAGTTATTGTTAACAGGAGTATTTTAAAATTTATTTTTCATTAACATTTTTATTGGGATAATTGTAGATCTACATGCAGTTGTAAGAAATAATACAAAGATCCCTTGTACACTTTGCCCAGTTTCCCCTAATGATAACATTTTGCAAAACAACAGTCTAACATCACAACCAGATATTCACTTTGATACAATCCACTTATATTCAGACTCCCAGTTTTACTTGTATTCATTCTTATGTGTGTATGTGTGTATTAAGTTCCAACAATCTACCACCTGCGTAGGTTCATGAATCTATTACCATAGCTAAGGTACTTAACAGTTCCAAAGCCACAAAAGTCCCCATGTCATCCCTTTATAACCACACCCAGCTCTCCTTCTCCCCCTTTCTTTCTCCCTAACCCCAAGCAACTACTCATCAGTCTTCCGTCTCGAAAATTTTGTCATTTCAAATGTTATATAAATTGAATCATATAGTAGGTAACCCTTTGGAATTAGCTTTTTACACTCAGCATTATTCCCTTGGATCCATGCATGTCACTGCATATATCAATCATTCATTCCTTTTTACTTCTGTGTAATGTTCCATGGATTGGCTGTACATAGTTGTCTGCCTGCAACTGACTGTTGAAGGACATCTGCTGCACTGATTCCAGCTGCTGTGAACATTTATGTACAAATGTTTGGGTGAACGTAAGCTTTTATTTCTCTGGGATAAATTTCCAGACATGCAATTGCTGTGTCATATGATAGTTGTATGTTCATTTAAGAGAAAAACTGACAAACGGTTTTCCAGAGTTGCTGTACTATTTAACATTCCCATCAGCAAGGTATGAGTGGTCCAGTTTCTCTGCATCCTCGGCAGCAATTGGTATTATCTTTTTTTTTTTTAATTTTAACTCTTCTGATGTGCAGCAATATCTCATTTTGATCTTAATTTGTGTTTGATCTTAATTTGTGTTGTGTTTCTAATGTCTAATGATGTCAAACACATTTTCATGTGCTTATTTGCCATTTGTATATCTTCCTCAGTGAAATGTCTGTGTCAGTCTTCTGTTCATTTTATAATAAGGTGGTTTTTTCTACTGTTGCATTTTAAGAGTTCTGTACATATTCTTGATAATAATCCTTTGTCAGATAATGTAGTTTGTGAATATATTCTCTCCATCTGTAATCTGTCTTTTCATCCTCTTCACTTGAACTTTTATAGAGAAAAAGTTTTTAATTTTGATCTTTTCAATTTATCAATTTTTTCTTTTATGGATTGTCTCAGTCCATTCAGGCTGCTATAACACAATACCACAGACTAGGTATTTCTATAAACAACAGAAATTTATTTCTCACACTTCTGGAGGCTGGTAAGTCCAAGGTCAAGGTGCCAGTGTGGTGCGACTCTGGTGACGGCCCACTTCCTGGTTCATAGCTGGTGCCGTCACCCTGTATCTTCACATAGTGAAAGGAACTAGGGATCTCTGTGGGGCCTCTTTTATTAGGCACCAATCCCATTCATGACCACCCTCATGACCTAAACACCTCCCAAAGCTCCCACCTATTAATCCATCACCTTTGAGCGCTAGGATTTCAACATATGAATTTGGGGTTGACACAAACATTGAGACCACAGTATGGGTCATCCTTTCTGTGTCAAGACCATGAATATTTTTAATGTCTACACTGCCAATTAATTCATCAAGAAGCATGATATGATTGTGCAAAGCAAAGGTTATGGGGCAACATAAATGTGTCCCAAGCCACCAACATGAGGAAATAAGTGGGTATGAAGGAAAGCAAGATTTGAAATGTATAGTGTGAGAAGCAAATCTTTAGAAAATTTTTACCATCATCAGCTGTGCAAAACTGTAAACAGAAGATTTCTGTTTTCCTTAATACCTAGTAAAATTAGTAAAAAACCATTAAAACTAAAAATAGAATCTGGTTAATCATGTGAGAAGACTGGATTATCTTTCTATTATTTCTACAGATTGTATTATAAAACTGTTGCCATATAAAGAGGTCAAAGAGAATGCAGCCCAGAAACACACACAAGAAGAAAAGTTTCATGGCAGTATGAAGGGTAACTAATTAATAAAAGGTATTGTTATGTTTCTGAATTTTTGTGATGTTTCTGCTTCCAGGTGTTCAAAATTTATAATTTGCTGTGATTTCTTATTCTATATATCTATTTGTGTTTGTAACGATTATTGTGGTCTTCTTATTAAGTAGGGCCCCCAGATTAAATAAGCCTCAGGTCCCACAAAACCTAAATCAGCCCCTGACCATGTGTTAATTGTTTAGTTGCCAGATCATGAGATGTTCTGAGGTGTCTCAAGGGAGGTGGCCATGGGAGAGGGAAAGAGATGGTCCAAGAGTACCCACTAGGCTCAGAAGAGTAGTTACTTACCAACTAGTAGACAAATATTTCAATGTTTTAACTGGTATGTTCCTACTGATGAAGCCCAGCTAAATATAAGCCCTGGCCCTTGCTCTTATGTAAGTGCTTTATTGGGGTAGTAGAAACTGGGCAAGGAACCAGCGGCCTTCAACCTCAGGCAATTCTTGCAAAAAATAATAAATTTGCCCCTTGAAGTGTTCAACAGAAATTTTAGAAGAAAAGCACTGAATTTTAAGGTCAGTGACCCAGAATAAGTAATAATAAGAACATTATAAATCTCTAACAGTTATTAAACCAGATGGTTTCAGCTACTTTTTTCCCCCCAAGACTCCTGTGTCAGGCATGCAACAAACTAGAAATGAACTCCTGCTTTTATGGAATCTTTCTAGTCACTGTCCCCACCCCCACTACTCCAAGTCATTGGATAGGCTGCCAAAGGTGATGAACAACTTCATTCCACCATGGTGAGATATACTGTGCTCAGGTACTGGGGTAGGGGATTTTTCTATTTAACCTCATTTAAGGCGCTGTGTATGCAAAGCCCCTCAGGTCAGCCATGGCTCTCTCTTCTTTCCAGGATCCCCTAGAGATGACCCACAGAGTCCAAGACTTATATGGAGCAGTTTTGACAACAAGCAACCTAAAGGAAACAGCACTTAGCTAAAAGGCAAACATCACCAAGTATCACACTGAGCATACTGAGTGACATCATTTAACTTCCAGCCTCAGCTTTCCTATAACCTAACCTAATGATGCCTCTTTGAAGTACTCCGGGGCTAGCCTCTCCACCTTCTTTGAGGCTCTTCAGATGCAAAGTCAAAGTGGAATCCCAGTTCTGCCATGCACCTATCGCGTGACCTTGGGCAAGCCACTCTCTCCATCTGTGGCTTGGTGGTTAGTGATGCCTTGCCTGTAGTGTGGTTCCTTGGCTTAAGGAAGAACATGTGAATGAAACATAAGCAGAGACCTCAGAGCTTAGCAAATTCTCAATAAAAAGTAACTACTGCCAAATCTTGTACATGTTTAAACCATCAACTAACAGGAAATGATATTCAACATTGAGACTGACGTTTATTGTCTGTAAAGTAGCAGTGCGTTCCATTCCTATCAGTTGTTTACTATCATGGGACAAGACTATTATTGGAACTAGTATAAATGCTCAAATTTTCATTTCCAGTTTGCTATTTATCTTCAAAGTTATCTATGCGCTAGAGAAAAGAAAGTCTTTCACTTCGTTGCATCCATGTCTGAACAATTTGGGGGAGGGATTACTTAAAGAGTTCTTAAAATGACAAAGATATATTCACAAGTATGTAAATGCTTTGTTAAACCCTGAGTTAAGATGTGAAATCAGCAAGGTACCGTTTCCAGTATGTATGAAAAAAAGATGTAGTAAGCAAATTAGCAATATAGACAAGATTTCAAGGATAAAGGTTTCACTTCAAAAGATTCCTGAATTTTTTAAAACGATAGCATACTCTAAGTGCTAACCTTACTTTTTTATTAATTTTTTCATGAGAACAGGCCCAGAAAATGTTACTTTTGGTACTTTTAGCACTTTTAGTACGAGAACTTGAGAGTAACAGAGCTGTGCTGGGAAGTGGCTGTGGAGCAGGGGAACACGTATGATGAGCTTTATCATCTAAGACACAGATTCAAATCCGGGTTAAAGGACCTATTCCCTTTAAGTTCTCTCACCCTGTTTTCTCATCTGTAAAATCAAAATAGTGCTTCATATCAGAATTATAAGAAATTAAGGTATGTCAAGAACCCCAATATTTTCTTATTCAAATAATAATTGTTTTAAAATATTTCTAATTCAATCGGATTTTTTCACACCAATTATGTTAACGATAAAGTTTTCATTTATGTCGTTAGCAGATGACACATCATGATGATCTGGGTAACTTCTTATATTAAAACCTTGGGAAAGTATAAATCTATTTGAAAAGAGATATTCTATTGAGATATTTTGGGCCACAGTTAGTTACTTTAACTTCTCTCTTGAAAAAACTGTTCCAAATTTGATCTAAAAAATAGTTCCCCTGATAACTATAAATATCGGAGCCCAACCTATGTTCCTTGTGGAGGCAAAATTCCTGCCAATCTCTCTGACACTCTTGCTGACAGAAAGTCTGAAAACTTCAGGCCAGTAATGCTTCACAGTATTTCTTTTTTCCATTCCTTTACACAAATCCAGTAGGGTCTCAGGGAAGGTAATCAAATATAAAAAAACTATCATCATAAAGATTTACATTTTTTAAAATCTTGTTAGTCCATTTCAGGAACTTGGCTTATCTTGAACCCTTTGAGCATGTTTCAAAGACATAGCAAAAATATCTAAGTCATCCATGTAGCTGGCAGTTTCAAATCCTCGCACAATGATAAGATAATGGAACTTTTAAATAAACCAAATGGTTTTCTTGGCCAAACCTTTTTTCTGAATCATGTGACAATGTGTTTAATGCAACTGACCAAGGTGGTTTTGGTTTTATCTTCATGCTCTCAAAGGACTTAATGGGAACTGGGTGTTGACAATTTGCCCGGCAGGATTTTTATAGTGTGGTGTCACGGGCAGGCAAACTGGCACTCAGCAGCCTAGTTAGCATAATTCTGATCTGCACGTCCCATGAGGCAGTCCTTCCAGTCAAGGGTGGAGTCAAAGAAGTCAGCAGACCAAAGTCAAAGCCAGATGGAAAATCACAGACTCGACAACACAAATGTCCATTTTCCCAAGAATAAAAACATTCTCAAGCACACATAAGCTACCTTTCTTACTTCTCCTGAGATGTGCAGCAAGTGTTACTCGAGGAGGTGGGAACGGGAAGTCACCTTGGATCAGACTATCTTTGCTTCAGGAAGTTCACCAGAAATGGCCCTTTATAAACAATTTTAAAAGCAAGTGTCTTTCAGCTGTTCTGGGGTGGGGGGGGAAGTTCAGGAGTGTTGTTGAGCTTTGCAGTAGCCTTGGGCTCAAATCCTACTGGCAATCAAAAGGGCTGTGTCTCTTCTAATTAACCAGTTTGAAACTATGAGTTTATTCAGGGTCTAAGGGTCCTTCTATGAGATAAGAAAGTGGTTCCAGACACCTCCCTTTTAGGTTCAAAGTTTTAGGCTCAGCCTGTTTAGATTGAGGCCAATCATAAGAAAATAAAACAACCAAATAGGAAACTTCCCAGAAGTAGGAACTTGGATTCTAGTTGGGTGGCCTCAGTACTAAGAACCTTTGATGGCTGATGATGTCATGGGACCCATCCTAACTAGTCACCATGGAAGCCTGAGAGTGTCCTCAAGGCAGAGACAGCTTAAAACCTTCAGAGCCCTTAAATACTGAGAAGAGTTATGTTTCCCAACCAATCACCATTCCTGCCCTAAATGTCATTCAAAGTAATCATTATACTAAACCGTAAAAGAAGGGTAAGAAGATCCGAGAGTTAAAGGCTGGCCAGTAATGCTTATTTGATGCTTCTATTGCGGTATTCAATCTTTCAAAAGAACCTTTTACCTCAATTTTTGTGCACCCCAACTGTAGTCTGGATTTTCGGTTATCCAGCCTTGCCTTGAGGGAAATGGGCAACTGTTTGGGAACTCACAGATTTACAGCCTTGGAGTCCTGGACCTACGTTTGTCTAAAGAGTCCAGCGCTAAATGGACACTCAGGGAGTAGGAGTCCTCTCACGTACGGTGTGTGTTGTAACCAAAGTACTTCCTGGGTCCCTCAGGCTTGCACTGGGTCATCACATATCCTGTTTCCAGCAACGCCTTGGAGACAGAGAGGCCAAGGTTGTGGCAATATTCCAAGCAAGAGAAAATGTAGGCTGAAACTAGGGCAGAGGAATGAAAAGAAAGCATTGGACAGAGAAATATTGTGAATAGAAAATCAAGAGACTTTTTGGTGGATTGGGGTAGTGAATAAGGAGGACAGTAAGAATAAGCAAGTGTTTTTCATTTGGGTTACAGGGATGATGGTAACGCTACCAATCAAGATAGAAATTGTAAGAGGAGGTGGAGGAGATAGGTAAGAGGATGAAGAGAGATGTGGTGATTTGGGTTTATGGCATGTTGACCTTGTTGACTCTCTCTCTCCAGGTAGATCTGGATGTCCCTGGGGGCAGGGACACGGATGTGGATCTATAGCTTATGAGAAGGAAGACTGAGGGTCACACAGATGGTTGAAGATAAGGAGCCTCTAGGTAAAATGTATCTTTTTTAATATAATATATACAAACCACATTTTTAATATCTCTAAAGAGTAATTTGGTCATCATAATGTGATGTTGTCTTTAAGTTTACTGCATATTTTTCTTTCCAAAAAAGTCGATCTTAAAAAAGGGGGTTGAAAAAAATTAACCATGAATCTGGTTCATGTTTCTCCAAAGTCTGCTTTCAGCTCTGGCTGTGCATACAGATCCCTGATCAGCCCTAACAACAAGAATAAGTGGGTGCAGCTCTTATCAGCTTTCTCACCTATAATGAGATGCTGAGTCCCAAGAAAATACAACTCAGCAAAAGAAATTGGATCTGCCAGAGGATGTGTGAAGACAGGAAGTAAGTTTCATCGTGCCCACTTAACAGGACAAATCATTCTGTAGATAAATGATGTCTATCTTCTCTAAGCCAGACACATTTTAAGATACCGGCAGTTTTCCTCTCAAGCCAATATTTTTCAATTTTCATAACACAAAATTTGTTTTAAGTACACTTCTTTCTTGTTTCTAACTTAGGGTACCCGGCGAAGGAATTCATCTTTCTGGGCCTTACCCCTTCAGCAAAAGATGAAGGTACTAGGGAAAGTGATCTGGGCAGTCTCTTCTCATCCTAATGTCCTAGTATTAAAAGTTAATGTCAAAAGGGTATCTCTTTAATAAATGGATCACTGCAGTTTTATTATCCATTCAGAGCCTGCTTTCCTTTTACTATGTAACCGAGATGTCAGATGATACCTCTATGTGTCTTGATATCTATATAAGATTGCAACAAAATCTCAATTCCAAACCCTGTGAACATCCTAACCCATCTTCCATAATTTCTGCAAACTCCTGGGAGAGCTTTGGTCTCATGAGAACTTCTGGCATTAACCTTGACTTTCTCAGTTGATGAATCAACTTGCCATTTTATATCTGCCCCCTACCCATTGATCAAGATGTGAAACTCAACCTTTTCCTCCATTTCCTCAATTCCTAAAGGGAAATGGGGAGGTGACTTTACTACAGATTTGAAAGGAATACAAGGAGTGTAAACAGAAAACTAAACAGTCCATGTGAAAATTAGGCATCTCCACTCTCCACTTGAGAAGTCACCTGCCTACTGGGCATTTCCACTGGCCAGTTCACCTCTGTGGTACCCAGTCTCACTCTGAGAGTCTCACTCTGTTCCTCTGAGAGCAGAACAATTTTTAATTTTCTTTTTCTGAGCACTTTTAACTGTCTCTTTTATCACTTTCGCTCCATTTTATTTACCTCAGGCTCTTTCTCACCTGCTATCCCAAATGTCTTAGTAGACAGAAAACAAAGACAGTTTTCTCCCTAAGAAGAAGTCAACTGCCAACTGCTAAAAGAATATATTTTTCACACAAACTCTCCCAACACACACAATGGTAATGGCAACCCTGCTGCTATATTAAGAGCTGTCATATTTCCGTAGCTCCCACACTCATTCCAAGAAGCTCTCATTGTCTGGTTCACAAAATGTCCCTGGCCAGATGTTCAACATCAAACATAAGAACCTTGCAAGTTCTAACAAGCCAGAAAAGGGTTGACGTTTCCCTCCATGGAAAATAGCACTGGCCTTCAACAGGACAGACATTCCCGATTGGTAAGCTACAGCTTACTCTTGGGCTGGGAGTCTTTGTGGGGGGAAGTTGTAGGATGTTTACAAATTAAAGCCCATTTCTAAAACCGTTCAAATACTTCCAAAAATTAAAGTTATATCTGAAAACCATGAGTATGGTTCTTTCTATAAATTTCTAACGTCAGTAACTATGATTCTGGTGCATACAGGGGGCTGTACCAAATAATATCTCCCCTTGACCAACCTGGCAAATCATCCCAGTTAAACTGGTTATTACTTTAGTCACTTATTTATCACCAGGGGTGAGTCTTATTTTGGGAGTGTATGTAATTTTATAAAATTTACCTTGTTTTCCACAAATTTTTTCGACAAGGAGCCGTATATGATTTTTGTCCTTGTTATTGTTACCTAGTGTTGCATGTTCCCATATGAAGTATCATTGATTTTATTTTCTTAATTGTTTTTTCTCGACTTTTTAATCAATAATCTAAATTGGTTTTTGATGTCAACAAATTAGCTCAATTCTGATTCTTGATGGAACTTCAAAAGCATTTTCTAGACACACAAATAACCCCTACACCTTAAAACAAATAATATTTAAACATAATTTCAATAAATAGATTTTAAAGTGTATTATAGACTTCTACAACTTCAGAATATCAATTTTCAAAATATATTTGAACATACATGAATGTATGCAAAAGTGAAATTTCAGAATGTTGATTACAGAATTAAGTGAAAATTTATGTCTCAGTACTTGCTATTTTGCTTACATAGACTTTGTTTTCAAATTTTTTGATTCAATTTAGTTTTTAATGTTCTTAAAAATGCAGTCAACCTAAGAACTTTTTTGAAAAGCCAATTTTTCTGCAACCAAAGAAGGGCTATAATCCTCTTAAGTATCTTGCATTTAAGTAGATTTAGATTTTTATGACATTTATTTTCTCATCATAATGGACAGGACTTTGATTAAAGCCAGAAGGCCATCAGACTCAAAAAACAAACATAGAAGTCCAAGAAATGTGTGAGGCCCTATTTAAGCAATCTACTGAGGATTATCTTAAACTTGAATTTGTGAGACCTGATCTTTCTCCTCCTCTTCTCAGATGACTTGTTTTCATGCTCAAGTTAGCAAGAGAAGCAATGGTGCCAAGTAAACTGAGCCCGGCACCTTGCAAAAACATCCATCTCACAGAGAAAAGGATTTGAACATTTCTAAGCAATTCCAAGTGCAAAGAAAAGAGCAAAGTCCTTTTATGAAATCGGTCTCAGCAGTACAGACAAAATTCAAGAAGCTACTAGTTACAACATCTCACAGTGAACGGCTAATGCCAAAACCCCACATGGTACTACTCATCCCTTATTTAACCAGCCAGTCTGAAAACTCTCTGTGTGTTTGGAAAATAATTCTAAGAGTAAGCTCCCTGACATAATGGCATATGGCACAGAGATAACTATAATTTAAAATAGGATTAAATGCAAAGAATTTCATTACCAGATGATGGATTTATAGGTGTTAGTGGGTTGGAGCACAAGACAGACAACAGTTTGAGTGGGACTGAGGTTTTAAAGCATTGAAGGTGAGTTGGAAGCTACAAAACTGCCCACGAGGTCATTTAGAAGCCTTCCACCCAGCAGAGAAGGTGCATTCAACATAACACAGGCACTGACTGAAGGAAAAAAGAACAATGCCATCCTTATGCCCCCCCATTGGAGACTGTGCAGTAGGTTGAATCTAATGTATCAAATGGTGGCGATAGTAATATGGACCCTGTATGAATCCTATGAGGACTGACTGAGGCCATGTCTAACAAGCACCTGCCATACAGTAACTATAAAGAAAAGGAGGTGGTGGGAGGAAGAGCAGGGGAAATGGGAGTGGAAGAAGGAGAAGAGGCTTGATATTGTGGAAATGATTATCCGGGTTTCTATTCCATCAGTGGTACTCTGGGAATACGCATTGCTCTGTAGCATGGTTACTGATTTAGAGGTTGAGCTTGTCTGCTAAAGTGGACAGGAATCACTGCCTCCTAGAAGGATGCCTAGTGCATGGTAGCTGTTCAGAGGATATTACTGAACAGGTGGCAAATGACAGCCCAGACATGCTCAGTGATGCCCGGCAGCACATGGCCATCCAACCAGCGTTGCTGGAAGATCTCGATTCCTGGGTCCTGGCTGCCGCACACACTCCTTCTGTCAACCAAGGAGATGGGCTCCGATGAGACACTCTTGCAAATATCAGCTCTGCCTCTTTAAATTTTCCTGGCCTTTTTAAGTCTCTGGATAGCTGCCACTTTATGCAAGAGAGAACTGAAGTGAAACGTATCCTCCAGTAACTTTAGAAGAGGTTGTGAGAGGTTTCTGGCTAATTGTAGTGCTCAGTAACTTCTGTTAATGGTGCCTTTCCCATCAGACGTGCTGTGAGTAATGGGATATGGCAGCCTTCGTTTCATTACCCAGTCTGAGGACGCCCAAGAGTAGTGCCAAGAGTCGCTCAGTCTCCAGCCAGCTGCCCTTCCCTCCCCAGTATCCACTTTGCAGACATGGAGGAAAGGCTTCCAGCTCTTCTAAGTTTGATCTCTCTTGGATGGCAGTTGGGAGGAAATCATGGCAGTACAGAGTAGCGGTTAGGGACATGGGGATGGAGCTGAGATTCAAATAATGTCTCCACTGCATATGAGCTGAGCGGCTTTGGGCAGTATTACTGACTGAATTGTGTCCCCTCAAAAATTCTCATGTTGAAGCCCTAGCCTTCCAATATGACTGGATTTGCAAATAGGGCCTTTAAAGTGGTAATTAAGGTTAAATAAGGTCATAAGAATGGAGCCCTAATCCAACGTGACTGATGGCCTTACAAGAAGAGGAAAAGACATCAGAGATGGGAGCGCACAGAGAAAAGGCCGTGTGAGGACACAGAAGGTGGCCATCTGCAAGCCAAGGAGAGAGGCCTCAGGAGAAGCAAAACCTGCAACACTTTGACTTTCAGCCTCCAGAACTGTAAGAAAATTAATTTCTGTTGTTGAAACGCCCCAGTCTGGTTTGTTTTGTTTTGTTTTGTTCTTTTGTCGTGGCAGCCTGAGCAGACCAAGACAGGTAGATTTTCAATCTCAGTCTCAGGTGTCCTCTACAAATGAAGATAATCACAGACTCTACCTCAGTGGGCTAGTGTGAGGATCGCAGGAGATGAGGTCTGTAAAATGCTGGGCCAGTACCTGACACAGAGAAAGGGCTCCACGCTCGTGAGGCATTGATTTTACTCATACAACTCATCCATTTTTAAAATGCATCATATGAGGTCCAGAGAAGTTAAGTCACAACTCAAAGCTGTTAGCTATTTGACAAGCCCGGCTTGGAAGCCAGGACCCTCAGGGTCAGGACTTAAGGGAATGGGACTGATGGCCATGTCATCAGTATCTAATGTTATCTAGTTTATCCCCAGTACAACAGCACCCTACATTTCTCATTCCTAACAGCAGTGTAGGGTAGTGGTTAGGGACACAGGATGAGGGTTCTGACCAAGGGCAAGGCGCTGTTCCAGGGGCTGGGAATTAAGAGGTGAATGAGACAGACAAGTTCCCTGCTGTCACAGGGTGAAATTCTGCCAGCAGGGGGCAGATGTTGACTAGCATCACAGAAGCATGAACATTTCAGAGAAGGATAACTAAGGTACCCTGCTGGAGAGTGACTGCCGAGAGGGTGACAGCGAAGGCCTCTCGGAGGAGAAGTCTCTCCAGCTGAGACCTAAAAAATGAGAAAGAACCAGGCCAGACAAGAGCTAGGGGAAGGGAGTTTAGGCTCCAGGAACAGGACGTACAGAGTCTCTAAAGCAGAAACAAGCTGAGACACTTCAGAAATAGTAAGAAGGAATTGTGATCGTTAGCTTGTCTTCAACATAGCTTATTGATCTTCTTCTAGCTAGAAACCTGGTTTACTCACAGATTGATGTCCAAGAGGTGTTCATTATCATGAGAGAAAAGAAGAAGAATCCATGCATCCTTTTCCAATGTAACTGAAACCCAAAGTGAGGGCTGATTTCAAAGGGAAAAATCAAAAGAAAGGGAAGGTGGTGGCAGGAATTGGCCAGTGTGAGCAGAGACAGAAACCGTGCAAATACACATAGTGCCTCGGAGCTGGGGAGGGACTACCTGCCTCATTTTGAAGACGAGGAGACAGGCCATGAGGGTTCAAGGACCTGATTAAAAGCACACGTAAGACAGTAGCAGAACCAGGACTGGAACGCAGGCTTCCCAACTCTTCAGGCAAACAAGAGGCTCATTTCCCCCTTCCGGTCAATATTTCCCTAAGGGTCTGTGTGGTGCAAAGCTGGGGTAGAGTGACTCAAGCCAGAGACTGATGCCTACACTTCAGGGGCTTATGACAAGAGCAAGGTTTAGAGGAACCAAGTAAGTTTCCTAAGGTTGCACAAGTATAAAGTAGTAGGACGTGCTTAAAACTATAGTCTGTCTGCTTTCAAGACCTGAATTCTTAATTATGTGTTCAGCAAGGTGGTTTTTTGGTACCTGTCAATCATACACACAGGCTTGTTCCTGATGCTTAGAGGAAGTCACAGCTGTGACTTAAGGATGAAAATCAACAAAGGCAAACTCTCCTGAAATTATAGGCTCTTGGTAAACTAAGCCAAAATCCAAAACACCTTAGGAAGTCACCAAGACTGAAGGACTCTCACTCAGCCTTTCCAATTCAGCTCCCCAGGAAGAAGCCTCTTTTGATCTTTTCCTTTGCATCTTCCATTTTCCCCCAGCCATGATGATTACCTGTCCCTCGTGCTGCTCCAGCCCCTTGCACCTGCCTTCATTCTATATGTATTAGAAATTCTTATTCTAACATAATAGACATTAGAAAATTACTCTGAGTTAGAAATAAAATAAAACATCTCTTGGGAAATCCAAGAAAATCAAAACTTCTGACATGAAGCAAAAGCCATTGGAACCCAACATTCTGACAGCTCTCCACCACAGGCCGAGGCTGTGAATATGCCTTCTCATTGTGTCTCTTCACTTTTTAACATTCACAACCCTGTGAATGTTAAAACAACATTCTGATGGGCACAACATTGTGCCCATCAGAAACAAGGTGAAGGGCGGCTTAGGAAAAAGTATGACTAAAGGGCATTGGTAACCCTGAGACCAAAAACTCTCTGCAGACTCTGATCCAAAAGTCAGACCATTTTTGTTCCTACTAAGAAATAAAGATCCAGATGTAAGCACCTTTAGATTCATACTTTAAAATCCTCAAGAACCATGCTCTGTTTCCACAGCTCTATTTTACATGCTTGTTTTATGAGCCTCTTGATGCAAATCTAAACCTTGAACGTTCTTCCACAAACCATTAATATTTGAAATATAATTCAAGGAACAGGCTGTGTGGCAATCAAGTGCTAGCATCCAGAACTGATGAAAACCAAAGGAGGGCTTGAGCGTTTAGAAGAAGTGCCTGCAGGCTGGGGCTGTAGGAGCAAACTCCTCCCGTCACCATGGTAACACACAAGAGGTAGCACAGCCCCAAGATCGCATTCCCTCCTTTCTCCTCTAAAACTGAAGATCATTTAAGGTTACCTAGAAAGGAATAAAAACGAAAAAATAAAGGAGAGAAGCCAGGAAGGAAAATTTTAAGGTGTATATGATTCCCTAGACATTGACACCCATCGTAGAAACTCATAGCTCCCTAAGAAAATTTCCATCTATTTTTCCTCATTTGTGGATTCTCTCTCAGGTGAAAAGGTCAACTACTCTTTCCATGCTTGCTCAACCTTGGATTTGTGTGCCAATATCAACTAACCAATATCTATTTTGTTGAGTACATTGTGTTTACAGAGCACTATGTGGAATTGTAAAAGATGGAGAAAATACATTGTCACAGCATCAGGGTGAGAAATTTTGATTTATTAAGTTTAATTTTCTAAATTGAGAAATAAAATAAACACTCTTGAAATCATTTAAGGATGTTCCTGTTGTAGATAATCTCCAAAGAGGGTTTCATCATTTCCTTCCCTTTCTACATGCATGTTGCTCCACTCTTCAAGAGGGGGAGTCTATTTCCCCTACCCTTCTAACTGGGCTAGCTTTGTGACTTGCTTTTGATCAATATAGCAGAAGTGATATTCTGGGGCTTCTGAGTCCAAGCTTTAAGAGGAAACATAGCTTCTGCTCACTCTCTATGAGGAGCCAGACATCATGTATCAAATAAGTCCAATTACTCTCAAACCACCATGCTAGCCAGAGAGAGAGAGACCCTACTAGCTCCAAGCTATTCCAGCCATCTCAAGCAATGCACCAGATTTAGGAACAAAGAAGCCACCCTGGATGTTCTGGCCCTAGTAGACCCACAAGAAGAACCACACAGCAGAGCCCAGCCCGAATTGCAGAAACTTGAGAATTAAAGAATTGTTGTCGTTTTAAGCTACAAAGTTTTGGGATTCACATGGGGTGATTTGGAAAACAGCAAGAGATAACTGAACCAACTCCAAAGCAACATAGAAACCTGATATCTGGTAATGCATTTAAATGTTATAAAAGGGGTTTATTTGGAGACTGGGGGCTTAAATGTCATTCACTGTTCTAAAAATTTGCATGTGTTAATTCATTTAAACTTCACAATGACCTATATGAAGAACATACCGTTATTATTCCCATTTTACAGGCACAGGGAGGTTGCCTGTCCAAGCAGTTAGTGATAAATTTAAGATTCAAAAGCAAATAGTTGCAGGCTCCAGATCCATGGACATAACCACTGCACTCTGTAGTCGCTCACAGTAGAGGAGACTTTGGGGTTGAATTGGCAGGTAACGCAGTACAAAAATTGCCAAAATGAGAGGACTGCTCCAGGCAAGAGGAATAGCATAAGTCTTGGGTCAGACATAGGAATGTATAAGACATATAGACAGAATGAGAGGGCTGGTTTAGGAAGAACAGAGAAATCTACATAAAGAGGCATTGATAAGAGTCTCAACCAACCGGTAACAGTCTGAAAGTCAAGCTAAGGATATCTAGCTAAGACTTTGCCCTGTTGTGATTGGCCATCTGTCTGGAGGCATGACACTGGTGTTCTGCCTTTTACTTGTTTGGTGTTTTAGAGCAGGGTTTCTCAAACTTTGCTGCACATTAGCAGAAAATTTCCCAGCAGAAAAACCTGGGAAAATTTTAAAGCTCTCAATGTCCAGGCTTCACTCCAGACCACCTACGCCAAAATCCTTGGGAGTAGACCCAGATATCAATAGTTTTTTTAACCTCCCCAGATGATCCCAGGAACGTAGACTAGTTTGAGAACTAGAACTAGACCCAGATATCAATAGTTTTTTTAACCTCCCCAGATGATCCCAGGAACGTAGACTAGTTTGAGAACTAGATCCCAGGAACGTAGACTAGTTTGAGAACTAGTCTTAGAACTAGATCCCAGGAACGTAGACTAGTTTGAGAACGTAGACTACTTTGAGAATGTAGACTAGTTTGAGAACTAGTTTGAGAACTAGACTAGTTTGAGAACTAGAACTAGTTTGAGAACTATCTACACTTTTCCACTCTAGGAGTAAATGACTCAAATGGCAATGATGCCTTGAACTTCTCAGCAGTCTAAGAACACCCTGTCTAATATATGCCATCTCAGAATGCCCATTGTGGGGACTTTACGTGTGACAGTGGACCTGAACCTTGAGGATTTTTCAGCTCACCTAAAAGCTTCCATCTGTTACTGGCACGGTGGATGACTGATTATCCATTTTGATTACGCCTTATTACAGTAGTAACATAATTAATGAAAATCACCACATTTTGTTTTTTTTTAAAGAACGGTGATAAAAATTAATCATGCTACAGCAGGTGCCCAACACCTACCTCCTGAACAGACTGAACAAGAGAGCACAATATTCACTGTAATCTCTTCTCGACTGATTTGACTTGACTTTCAAATAGAACCCAGTGGAGGTAAGAAGAAAAGAGGAAAAACCATTCATCTCCTCCAGAACAAAGAAGAGAAAGGATAAGTAGAACCCAGGATATTTGCAACAGAGGAAGCATTAGACACCCACACACTCAAAACCTGACCCCACCATTCCCCTCTCAGAACCGAACGTGTTTAGAAATAATATATTGGGGAACTGGATTGCTGACATGGCCAGTCGAGTAGATGTACCTTCCTTTCCTCTTGCTCAGTTCCCATAAAATGCAGAAAAGATTATTTTAATAAAAAGAAAATCATAATAGCAGTAGAAAACAATAAAGAATATCATTAGTAGATCAAAAATTTCTAGGAATGTATTAAAGAAGGAAGACTGGTGATATTAGACTGAGGATAAAAAAAGACTAGAGAAAATCAAAGCACTGTGTAAGAGAACACTGTTCTGGACTTGTTCTAAGAGTGCTCTAACTTCGATCAATGGCTGTAAAGAGTAAGAGGAAGCCAGACATCAATGGGGTAATTAATTGAATAAGTGCATCTAAGTTAGGCATTATTATCCTTCATCCCATTTCCATGCACATGTAATGAAACGTGTATGCAGATAATAAAAATTTATAGCACAGTGAATATTTGTCAGTAATCACAATAGAGTGAACAGGTAAAATTTCCCTATTAAAAGACAAAAAGCCCCATATTGAGTTAAAAATATCCATTTTCCATTTACAAAAAACACACCCTGAGAAAAATGAAACAACAAGACGTGGGATAGGGAAGGTGGGAGGGAGACGCAAGAGGGAGGAGATATGGGGATATATGTATATGTATAGCTGATTCACTTTGTTATAAAGCAGAAACTAACACACCATTGTAAAGCAATTATATTCCAATAAAGATGTTAAAAAATTAATAATAAAAAGAAAGATACTATTTTTTTCTCTAGAGCTACCATATCTATTAAGTACATATGGAGTTGCAGTCCACAGATGGAGTCTTGTTTTGGTGTGATCAGACCTAGTGATGTAACTCTGGCTATGTCGTTAAAATAATACAATTTAACCTCTCTGAGTTTTGCCTCTTTAAAATAATGGAATTGGTTGACCACTTGTTCTCAAAGTCTGGTCTCCCAACTCAGCAGTATCAACATTACCTTGGGACTGGTTAGAAATGCAAGTTCTTAGACCCCATGCCAAAACTACTGAATCATAGATTCTGGGAGTGGGACCCAGAGATGTGAGTTTTAACAGGCCCTTCAGGCTTTTTCTCTTTTGAAAAAAATTAACGTCAATGCACATCCCAAAAGAAAATCTTTTTTCATTTCAGCCAGGTTTCCCTTTGAACTTCCATAAGCCATACCCAGTATTCAATACTCACTTTATAACCCCCAAAAATTTTTCTTGCAATTTGAAGTGTTTCCAAGTTTGGAGATTTAAAAAATATTTTGCACTTTTCTCTCCTGCTGCTCTCTTGGTGCTAATTGATAAGCATGCTTGATCACACTGTATAAGCTAATTCGTGATGGTGATTTCCAGCCTCTTTCCTGTAAATTTCCTCATATCCTGAGTACCTATTTTTCGTGGTTGGCTCCATATTAACAGTGCCTGCCTTCAGAGACCCTCTCTCCCCCAGGGTTCTCTAGCGTTTCACAAAATATTAAACAAAGAATGCAAATCCCCACTGCCATAGGGAAACGCAGCTGCCTCAACGACAAGACACGTGCATGACTCAACAAGACAATACAAGCACCACCACGTGAGACCAAGGAGGAACCACATGAGGGACATGAGGGACTCCTGGAGGATACCATTAGCCAGAAGGCTGAGGGGAATCCAAATAGGACATATGTGCACAATTGCAAATCTTCTCTTGCTGTTCCCGAGTATTAAAAACTGAATTTCAAATTTTCAACTAAAAATTCTATTCTCTTTCCACAGTCCCCGCACTTGGATGTTGCCTCTTCCTCTTTCCCAACACTGCTCCCACTATCTACTTCCAAGTCACCATAACCTCATGCCTGGACATTGCTGTGCCCTTCTGAGTTGCCTTCTGTTTTCCCAGTGAAGACTTGATATTGACCAGGTTTTTTCAATGGGTGGAGGTGTACACTGTTTTCGAAAGGACATTTTAAAGTTCTTTAGGGTGGTCCATGAGGAGTTGCCTAATGTGACAGATGAGAGTGGTCAGTGCCAAACTCTCTGTGCACTTTCTCTTATAACTTTTCATTCTCAGAATAGAACTGAGTTTTCCAGGAATATTCAATTGGGATAACTTAGATGTATGTCGGTCCAGCTACCCTGTTTGGAGGCAATCTTTTCCGTCATCTGGGAAATATTTTTTTTAAGTGGATAAAGTTTCAATGTAAGAACCCATTTGTGACAGCTATCTCATGGAAGCTATAAACTTTTTTTAGGTCTTTGTTTACTTGTCCTTAAAAATAATTTGGCAAGAAAGAAGCTAGCTCACTTTAGGACCTGAGGGCTATTGTGGGTAGCATGGTTTTATTTGAATAATGTTAATATTCTGCAGAACTCTCTGGCTCCCAAAGCAATAAAAAAATAAGATGTGTTAACAAAACTAACGGACTGGCAGTAACCAGAATCAGAGGTTGTGAATTTAATTACAAAAAGTGACATCCAAGAAATTAATGAATCAGTGTCTCAGAATATGGTCAGCAGTGGTGATATCCAGGTCGACATCATGACCAATGAAACAGATCAACATTCATCAAGAAATTACTTTGTAATCACAATAATATATGTCCTCATCTAAAAACTGGACATGGGGTTAGGCTGTTTCCTAAGGCCCTTCCAGCCGTAATCTTCTATTATTCTGTGATTTCACAACATCCTTGAGGTAGAGCTGATTATCATCCAAACCACTTGCAGATTTTTTGACCTAGATGCTAGATGAGTTTCCAAAGTACAACCCAGAAGACCGGCGTTAGGCCTGCCTACTCAGTCAGGATTTTGCTGCAACTACAGATATTGCAGTTTTATCAGAAGTCTTAAAATCTTTACAAAAGATTTAGATGCCACTAAACCACAAGCAATCAACAAGTAATGGAACACGGTAAAGCTATAAATTTGGAGAAAAACAGGACCTTTGTTAGAGTACCATTACTTGGCTTGTAAAGTCATTCATATGGCTCTTGCTAGAAGATGGTGTTCCCACCGTCTCATATAAATGGTGTGGAAAAACTTGAAAAGAGCCAACTAATTGAAAATGTCCAAGTTTAAGTAAACTCCTTGGAGAAAACCACTTACGTAATGTGATTTATGGGGTTCTGGGGAAGGTCAACCATACCAAAAACACTACCTACCCTAATCAGCCTTCCACAGGCCTCACACTCTCCTGTGAGTCGTTCTTCTTTGATCTTAGTCCTTTGATTAGACACTTATTAAAACTTTGAGATGTTATCAACCATTACCACCTTAAGATAAATTATGTTTTATCAGATTAACTACTCACACATTCATCAGGAGAGGAGAATACAAACAGGTAAATGTTGGAATGGAGGAAGAATTAATCCATCTCTAGAGCCTGCAAAGGGCACCAGGGGAAAGATGGAGTGCCATAGTAAGGAATCCTGAGATCCTAAAGTAAAGGGAGAGAAATAAAGCGAGTGTAGAAGTAGGGAGAAAGAGAAGGAAACCAGCATTTGATGCAGAGCTACTGTGTGCTGGCCATGCTTCTAGAAACTTTACATTTATTCTTTCATTTTATCCTCAGAATAACCTACTACTTAGATATTATTAATAATAAATGTATACGTTTATAGAGCTAACAAATGGCAGAATCTGGATATAAACTAACTCCAGAGCCTGGGCATGTTTCCCTCCATACAAGGCTTCCTCCATACAATTCAGAAACCTTATCTCTAGGTCTTGTGCTCTCCGCAGTGCCCAGCACAGCGCTTTGCTACTTATTAAGTGCAGGCCCTTGAGGAAAAAAGGAATGGAAACACCAAAAGCCAAATTTACCTCCTCCCCAATTGTGCTTTAAACCAATGGTTTTCAAATTTTGCTTTTAACCGTGAAAACGTGTTTTCAGAATAACCTTAAGCAAAACCTACTCCACGTACCATGGTAGCCCAAAGCCAATTCACCAAACCACATGGTTGCCATGTAAAAGCTTCAAAACCACTGCAGAAAAGATGTGAACAAAAACTCCACAAGTAAGAATATATGAATGACCACTAAACACATGAAAAGTTGCTCAAAATCATTCGTCACCAGAGAAATACGTATTAAAGCAACAGTGTAAAACCACTACACACCTACTTGAAACGCTAAAATTTAAAAGACTATGTTCCCAAGAAACCTAAAAAAGACTTGTATTGTACATGAATGTGCGTTACAGCTCTATTCAAATTACCAAACTCTGGAAACATCCCAAATCCATCCACAGGGGAATGAATTAAACAATTTTGTTACACAATTTTGGAATACTACTTACCAATAAAATGAACTACTGATACACACAGCTATGGGGTTGAATCTCAAAAATATCATGCTGTGTGGAAAAAACCAGAGACAACAAAGTTCAGATGGTATGTTTCATTTATATGAATTTCTAGAACAAGCAAAACTGACCTCAGTGATAGACATCAGAATGGTGATTGATTCTGAAAGTGTGTGTGGGATATTGGCAGAAAAGAGCATGAGGAAACTTTCTGGGGTGATGGAAATATTCTGGATTTTCATTTGGTTGTTTGCAACTGTCAAAATTCTTGAAGTGAAAGGTGAAGATCTGTGCATTTTGTGGTATGTCAAAGATACATCAATTAAAAAGAACAGTACGGTGGAGAGAAAAGTAAATAAATAAACAAATAAAAGACTAGGTTAACAAGGAAGTGGAACAACTAGAACTCTTAAAACATTGCTGGTGGAAATGTAAAATGGTACGGCCGTTTTAGAAAACAGTTTGGTGGTTTTTTTATAGTTAGATCATTATCACATATGAGCCAGCAATTTCACTCCTAAGTATTTACCAAAGAGAAATGAAAATACATGTCTACACCAAGACTTGTAAATGAATGTTCATGGCGGCTTTAGCAATAAGCACCCCAAATTAGAAACAGCCCAAATGTCCATGAACAGGTGAATGGGTAAACAAAAGTGGTATACCATACCATGAAATACTAATCAGCAATTAAAAGGAAAAAACTATGGATACACACAACAATATGGATGAATTTCAACATTCTGATTGACAGAAGGTGGACACAAAAGCGTATACTGTGTGATTCCCCTTATATGTAATTCTAGAAAAGGGAAATCTAATTTGCAGTGATTGAAAGCAGATTAGTCGTAGTCTAAGGTTGGAGTGTGGGATGAGGAAGGACTGTGAAGGGGTACAGTGTTTGGGGCTGATGACGGTATTCTATATCTTAATTATGGGATGGTTTCTTGGATTCATAAATTGGTCAAAACGCAAAGAACTTACCAAATGTACACATTTTACTTCAATAAGGTTAGATTTTTTTTAAATGCCACCATAATTACCAAGGAATTGTTGAGGCAGAACTGGACCCAATTATATAATCACTCAAGTGACATTTTGGTTGTTTCCCTTCGTTGAATTTTTTATATCTTCCAGTCTCCAGCTCAGCTCCGCTCTCCTCTACAGCCCCATGAAGGATGGTAACTCCATCTGTCATACAAACTTTCAGCCGACTTCGTTACAAAAATACCCCAGGACCAAAGCCAGAGCTAATGAACATCTTAGACCACTTGGAAGAAGAAAGGCTATTTTTTGGCTTAGGATAATTGAGCTTCACTTCAAATCAGAGTCTAAGCTATTTTCTCTGTACTGAATCCAAATCACTCAAATTCCTGAAATCCGTCCATGGTTGTTGTCTACCTGTTGCCAAAATATACTGATGAAAAGTGAAACATTCAGCCAGTTGTGTGAATTCTTTGTCCTGAAATCTCAAATCTCAGCTATTTGGCAGGATAGCAGAACAGCTGGGCAGTCAACTGATGTTTCTGCTGTGGATTGAGAAGCCGTAGAATTATGCAGATAAGGTCTTTGGCAAAAATCATAACGCAAAGGCCCAATGCCAATGTCCCTCACGGTTGACCACGTGGGATCCATAGCGTTTGAATCATGGAAGTTTGGCTCATAAATGAATCCTGTCCAACTGCCTCTGTTTACAGATAAAGAAATTGAGGCAACTCCTATTCATCCTTTAAAACCTTGATCAAATGCCATCTCCTCTAAAGACTCTTTCTCCACCCCTCCAGGCTGCTCTCTACTCTGGCTCCCACAGCAGACTAATACTGTTTTCTAGTACTTGCCCCATCACATTCAATTTGCTTGTACATCTGTCTCCTCCACTTTTATTGTAAACTACCTCAGTATAGGACTATGAGCCTTTACACCCAAATTCTAGCACATAGAGGGTGCTCAAAGAGTGATTATTGGGTGAACTTGGGTTGAGAATCTGAACAAACTTGTACTCCAAATACATTCTTTCTCCATACCCATATGGTAATGAAATGGTGGCAGTGGAATTCAGATATTCCAGTCCTAGGCACTACAAATTGAGCATCTTAAGGTTTCATGTTCTTTAGACAAAGAGAACACTAATAAAGTGAGTTGTAATAAGCCAGCATTGTTCCCGGTATATTATAGGAATATTGTAATTTAGGGAAATTAAAATACATTAGTAAGTATTTATTATATTAATATCAATTTAAATGTAATAGTAATAGTAACAAACATTTGAATGTTTACCTTATTTGAGGCACTATTCTGAGAACTATATGTGTATGTATTAATTCATTTAACATAATTAGAAAGCATATATTTTTAGATTCTTTTTTTATTTTTTATACAATTTTTAAAGGTTACTTTCCATTTACAGTTATTACAAAATATTGGCTATATTCCCCATATTGTACAATACATCCTTGAGCCTATCTTACACCCAATAATCTGTACCTCCCACTTCCCCACCCCTATGTTGTCCCTCCCTCCCACCCACTGGTAACTACTGTATCTGGAGTCTGCCTCTTTTTTGTTATATTTGCTAGATTGTTGTTTATTTTAGATTTCACATATAGGTGATATCATACAGTATTTGTCTTTCTCTGTCTGACTTATTTCACTTAGCATAATGCACTCCCAGTCCATCCATGTTGCTCTGTTCTTTTTTACGGCTGAGTAGTATTCCATTGTAAATATATATACACTACATCCTCTTTATCCATTCATCTGTTAATGGACACTTAGTTTGCTTCCATATCTTGGCAACTGTAAATAACGCTGCTATGAACTTTGGGGAGAGAGTATGTATTTTATGCTTATCACGAAAACTATATGGAACTTGATTTTACATTTTGAGACTGATCCTTATGTCTCCTCCAACTGTGACTAAATGAAAAAGAAAGGTGATGAATTTTAACTAAACTTAATTGTGGTATTCATATATCAGGGGTCCTCAACCCCCGGGCCATGGGCCATTACTGGTCCACAGCCTGTTAGGAACCAGGCCACACAGCAGGAGGTGAGCAGTGGGCAAGAGAGCAAAGCTTCACCTGCCACTCCCCATTGCTCCCCATCGCTCCCCATCGCTCCCCATCGCTCCCCATTGCTCTCCATCTCTCCCCATTGCTCGCATTACAGCCTGAACCATCACCCCCATTTCTCACATTACCTCTTGAACCATCGCCCCCCCTCCTCCCCACCCTGCCCATGGAAAAATTGTCTCCCACAAAACAAGTCCCTGGAGCCAAAAAGTTTGGGGACTGCTGATATATATATATATATATATATATATATATATATATATATATATATATATACACACACACAATCATTATATATGTATATATACACATATGTCTGCTTGATTTGATATATATATCAAATCATTAGGTTGTACATCTTAAACTTATACCGTGTTATATGTCAATTATATTTCAATAAAACTGGGAAAATAAATGGACTAGCAAGAAAAATTTTTAATTAAAAATAAAGAAAAGGGCTTCCCTGGTGGCGCAGTGGTTGACAGTCCACCTGCCGATGCAGGGGACACGGGTTCGTGCCCCAGTCCAGGAAGATCCCACATGCTGCGGAGCGGCTGGGCCCGTGAGCCATGGCCACTGAGCCTGCGCGTCCGGAGCCTGTGCTCTGCAACGGGAGAGGCCACAACAGTGAGAGGCCCGTGTACCGCAAAAAAAAAAAAAAAAAAAAGAAAGAAAGAAAAAAGAAAAAGAAATAAATATTTTAAATGACAGCAGTTGAAATTTCCCTAACAATCTTTGTTTTCAGATTTCATGCCCATAGCCTATCATAACTTTCCATTTTTAAAAATCAGACTTACTTAAAAAACTGAAAGTATTCTTTAGAAGCCAAATTGTTCTTCTCAAATGACATTTTAATTAACAGTGTAAGGGGCTAAAAGCATGAGGGTTACATTTCTTTCAATGAAAACATGCACTTTAAAATCTAGAAAAACTGTGCTTAGAGTGAATTTATATGAGGCAAGTGTTCCCAAACTTTGGCCCAAAATATTTCCTTGTCTGTGTTGTCTGTCACCATGGAGCTGGGGAAGATTCAGTAAATAAGACAGAGTATGAACCTGACAAAATGAAATCTAACCAGGAGGACTGGGCTGGAAGTTTCCATAAAAATGAAAATAAAAAGCAAAGGAATTGGTTTCTTTCCATGAAAGACTTAAATTCTATTGAACTGGTCCAATAATAAGCCCCTTGGCATAACAAAATTTTAAAAATTTCTTTTTTAATTCAAAAAAAGATGTTTCCAAGCACTTTGAAGGTACTATCTAGTCATCATTGTTAGATACTTAATATTTCCAACCCTAAAAATGTGTCTTGTTTTTCTCTGAATCATTCAGAGCACTAGAACAAAATGATCTTGTACACAAGACTCAAAAGCGAATGTTTATTGAATTAATGAATACATTAATCCAAATGACTGTTCCCTTTTCCAGTCACTTTTCTGCATCTACAATAAGCCCTGCAGTGACTATTCTATACAGATAGACAGCTGCTAAATTTCCTACCCAAAGAGCGTCTCATTCTCTCTTCAAGCCGCTTCTGGTCTCAGGCAAGCATCTCAGAGTCTCCCTCTTTCCTCTTTGACCTACCTGGTCCTTGACCACCTCAGGTCTCCAGTTGTTCCTCTGGACCACAGTCTTTATGCCCACCACAGGAAGACCATCTGGGGAACGGCAATCTCAGTCCATGGCCTCATTTCATTTCTAACCTGTATTATAATAGTACTGCTCTGTCTCTGTTGAATGATCCTTAGAGGACATTAGAGATAATTTGGGTGGTAGTTCAGAATTTTAAAAAGTTTTACAGCTTTCCCGACTGGTTATAAGTTGTCAAACTCATGAAAAATGTGAGCTGCAGATAAAGTCCCATATGAATGCTATTAAAACAGAAAAAATATAATTACATAATATTACATTTTGTGGAAAGTGAGAGAAGACTCTATAATGGAGAAAAGAAGCCTCTATAATGGAAAACAATACCTGCATTTGCATCCAGTGGGTATGAGTTCAAATCCTAACTATGCTCCTTTTTAGTAATTTGACTTTGGACACTTCTTGGAGACTCAATCTCTCACGTGTACAATGAATGTCACAGTGCCATTGTAAGGACTGAATGAGATTACATGTTGAAAGGGATTAAAGACATAGAATGGGCATTCAATAAATATTAATTGACCTACAACACATACAATTTAAGATGCAAAGGAAGTGACCATTGAAACTACAAACCCTAAACTCTTATGATATCTCTGGTTGAATTTGGGGGGGTATAACACAAAAAGCAATTTTATTTTTCACCTCAGTAATATATTCTCATGGCAACTTTAGTCAAGAGTAGAGTTGACTAAATACAGTGCCTCTTACTTGGGGAACATAGAAGGATAGCATAGAAGTACAATTGCTTTCAGAACAGAAACAACCACAACACAGAGAAAGCACTCATCTATTTTATAGCCAAGTTCAGAAGAGGCACATTATGTTTATGGGAATTCAAGTGTGTGTGTGTGTGCGTGTGTGTGTGTGCGTGCGTATGTGTGTGTGAGAGAGAGAGGGTCCCCCTATGCCCTTCCACTATTTAAAGTCACCCTTAGACTGTGTTACCCAGAGATTGGGAGACCATGACCAAAGCACTCTGAGAAACCACAGAAGTTTACATTTTAAGAGCAGTTAAGGGGCTTCCAAGGATAAATTTGTCTTATTCTCTGATTTTAGAACCTAATCCCTGAGGTAAAATCAGACCCACTTCCTATTAAAAATATTGGTTTCAGTAATAAATTACAAACATTTGATATTCACATGCCAGTTCTAGATTTTTTTCCTTATTTTTGTCTTCGTTTTAATAGTATCATTTGATTTATCTGAAGAGCAAAATTATATTTTACCTTTTTAACTGAAATATAGTAATATCTCTTCAGATGATTTTTCGGCTGTCAAAGTCCAAATACTTAACCATTATCACCACAAGATAAGGCCATTCATTAAATTACAAGGAAAGGGTCAAAATAAATTGACTTCATCTGTGGCTCTTGGTGGAGCAATGTTCCTCTTGTCTATAACATCTGTCCCTGGGCAACCTAAAGCCATTTTCCATGTTGAAGATTGCCACCTTCTTTGTGTGTGATTTTGCAGGATGATGTACTCCTCTTCATGGACCAAGAAACACAAAGAAGATTTTAATGTTATTTGTAATGTTGCTTTTTATTGTGGTGGAAGCCCATGATGTGACCATGAAGTTTGTAGCACTATATAATCTCCACTAGAACATTTTTTTTTACATTATTCACTCACTTATTTAAAGGTAGTTTGAATCACAACTCATATAGGTAAAATACTCGATAGCCATTTTCTCAACAACCAGAAATTAAATACAATGACATATAAAAACGTCTTGACTTCATTATGACATTTTCTATATAAAAAAGCACAATTACATAAAATCATACACCCAATCAATTTTCAAGCACCTAGAAAAATTGAGTTCCTGAGCAAAAATCACTTTGGGGAAATACAAAATTCAGGGCAATTCTAGATAAAAGGTCACCCTATTATCTTTGGTGCTTCTTTATGTAATCTGCAGAGAAAACCATGGCAAGGCAGGGATTTGGCAGCAAAATATTTGTGTTCTGCTATCTGCAGTGGGAAAGAGAAAGTTGTGTTCATTTTACTCTCCTGAATCAGCCCTATAACACATATTCTCCAGGCAACTTCTCCAGGCTGGTTTAATACCTACCCTGGGTGTCTTTGGTGGAGATCCATTATAAACTTGGGAAAACATCAGCCCCTACAGAAACACACCTAGGAAGGAACTCCATCAGCCCATCCTGCCAAAGGGAGTAAAAGTAGATTTGCAACCTAAACTAAGTAGCAATTAATGGCAAGTAAAAAAGAATATGAGCTCTGAATAGCTCCAAATCCATGCATGGTCCACACTATACTTTGCTTTTCACAGCCAATCTTCTCAAAGGGTTAGTTTATAATGAGTGACCTAGTCCTCAATAGTCTTTTATACCTGTCATATCTCCACCCCACGACTCTACAGATTCTGCATTTTATAGATTCTAACCACCAGCAAGTCATCAAAAGAAGCTTCTTTCCGTCCATCTCTCCATGGTGGACCTTCTCTTCTCTCTAGAAAAATCTATGCTTACTCAGCTCCTGGGCATTCTGCCATTCTGATTTCACTTCTTGGACCACTCCTGCTCTTTCTGCCCGTCTTCCTCCAACCCCAAAGAAGTAGCTGGTTCCCGAATGACTGCCCTTTGCCCTCTTCTCCATCCCCACTGATCCTTGGCTATTTCAGCCATGTTCAGGGTTTCGAGTCCATGTATTCATGTGCATGGCTCCCAACGCTGTCTCGAGGTACAACATCTCTCAAAAGTTCTCATACTTATTTTCCAAATACTTTCTGGATATCATGTCAACACCAACTCAAAACGTACAACATGATAGAGCCTTTCCAGGATTTACTGCCCATTTTTATTGTTTGCGCCTCCACTGTCTCAATTACGCAGACTCAAAACATTAGAGTCATCTTTCATTCCCACCCTCTTCTTCATCTCTAACATTGAAGGAGCTGTGAAATCTCATCAATTTCAACTCCTCCTTATTTCTAGCTTCTATGTCTCCATTTCACCTGCCATTGCCCCAGTCCAGGCACCTCTCACCTGTCGCCAGGAATCCTGTTTTCTTTACCTCCCTCCTCTGTCTTCTTTGATTTATCTTACAGAATGGGGAAGATTCTAAATACCAGGATGACAGAGATTGGGTTTTTTTTACACAGCCAGTGCCTAGCACGTGCAATCCTAAATATTAAACTACTTTTTATGTAAGCACAGCTCTGCTCATGTTATCTTTTCCTCTTTTAACATTTCTCTGGTCCTCAGTACTTTCCTGATTAAAGAAATACTTTGGGGGTAAATAATGACCATGTTGATGGAAAGAGGTTACAGACAGGGCCTGGAATATAAGGTAAAGGATAGACACATAGGTAGAAATGTAAGTTGGGGGACAGGTTTACGAGGAAAGGTAGTGAGTTTGAGTTTCGACGACAGGAATTTGAAGTGCTCATGGGACATCAGGTGAATAGAGCCACAGGCATTGGTGCCCACGAGAGACGTCTAGGCTAGAACTGAATGATTGAGACTTGGAGAGAGAGAGAGACAGTAGAGCAGGTTGTCCGTGGCATCAACTCTGTAACCAGATTGCTGGGCTCAAATCCCAGTTCTACTGCTCACTCTGTGAACCTTCTCAATGTTCTCAATCTCTCTATGCCTCACTTTTCTCATTTCTAGAATGGGCTTAAAAATCCCTATATCTTAAATTTTCATGAGAATTAAATATCATGAGAACAATGACCGGCACTTGGTAAGCACTAGACAGGTGGTTGTTCTAATGATTTACATATTAGTTGAAGATTTGAGAGTGAATGAGATCCCCCAAGGAGAAAACATGATACAAAGAAAAGAACATGATAAGAGAGACTCCTGAGGAGTTCCAGCGCAAACTAGGTACTAACTACAAAATAATAACATATGATTCTGGCTCCCACAAGGTGTATAATCCTGTGGGAAAGAGTATAAATTCTGCTGTAACTGAGGCATGAGGATAGTGTGATGGGAATATAAAAAGAAGAAAATTTTGAAAAAGAAACAGAATCTCTCTATGCAAGCACCATGTCCCGTTCTTCGAGAGAAGTTCTAAGTGAAAAAGGAAGATCGAGATGAGCGAGAAATCATTCCTTCCCTATCAGGGCTAAGAATATAAAAATCATCAGTGAGGTGTCCATTGGTTTCTGCATCATGTGCAGCCCCAATCCAGAGCTGAACTTTCAGGGTTTACCTGCAAGGATCATTGCCAGGAACCTAGGCGCATCAGTCCTGGGAGCACCATGCACTGGGGGCCTGCCAGTGACTCGCTCTGGCGCTGGAGCTAAGCCAAAACATGCAAAAATTGAAACCGAAAGCCGAACTCCAGTAAGCTGTGTGCAGGGCAATTACATTCAACCCCGTTTGACTATTTCTCTCCTCCTATTTACAGCTTCTTCCCTTTTATGAAAGTTTCCATTAATGTCACATTGCACTGCTTTGGGGGAATGTGTTTACTTCTGCCTGCTCAGATCCATCCTTCCACAAAGGGCAGTAAGTGCCAGGAAAAAAGAAGCTACTTCTCGGCAGGGGTTGTGGGACCAGTAAATAGAGGCAGTACCGGTGACTCAGTGCTGCTCAGAGAAGAGCAAGTTGAGGAGCTCAAGGGAGAAGACCCTCTAGGTATTTTGTTTTCACTAAGCCATGGCAAAGGCCTCCATGGCCATCCCCACCATGGGGATTAGAACCAACCATTAGGAGACCTGGGTTGTCACCCCACTTCTGCTCCTGTCTCCCCCTGTGACTTTGAACATGTCACTTAACTACTGTGAGTCTTAATTTCCCCATCATTAAACATAGGGGATGGGTTAGATAATCTAGAAGTCACCTTCCAACATTCTGTCTCTTTAATATGATCATACTCTGTATTAATCTGATGGGTAAGGTTATGCTGAAACTGCAAGGAACCCCAAAGTCTCAGTATTTACCAAAACTTAGATTATTGCTGCTTCTTGTAAGCCAGCTGTAAGTTTGGGCAACTCCCCAGAGCAATTGACTTCTATGCAGCAACTCACTCTTCCAGGCTGACACAGGCTTTACCTATTATTCGTACCATCTGGAACATATGGTCTCATTGATAACAGGCAGGTAAAGAGGGCATCTAGAGAATCATATATGGGCTTTTCCCTGACTCAACTCACACGTGACGTACATCACTTCCACTCAGTTTACGTCAAGCAGAATGAGTTACATCCCTGCTCGACCCCTGGTGGTAGGGGAAGAGGGGCAAGAGAAGGGGCTGAGAAGTGGAAATTTCTGCGTTCTCAGAAGGGGAGAAGAACTGGATATTGATGAATGCTAGTGATGTCTACACACAGCCTCCTATCCAAGACAAAGAGATTAATGTCCCTATAAGAAGATTTTGTATTTTTCCAGCTGCTTCCTAAGCCGTTCTGACAATGTTTTTTTGTTTGTTTGTTTTTTGTTTTTTGCGGTACGCGGGGCTCCGGACGCGCAGGCCCAGCGGCCATGGCTAACGGGCCCAGCCGCTCAGCGGCATGTGGGATTCTCCCGGACCGGGGTACGAACTCGCGTCCCCCGCATCGGCAGGCAGATTCCCAACCACTGCGCCACCAGGGAAGCCCCCTGACAATGTTTTGAAGTCAGGAGGGAAGATATTACTATCTCCATTTTACTAGTCAGGAAACATGAAATGTGCCCATAAGGTTGAGCAACATATGTAATGTCACAGTCACCTAATGCCTGGGACGGATTAGATTCTGAGTCTCTCTGCTTCCTAGTGATTTAAAGAACACCAGACTGTATATCAAAAGACCTTCATTGGAACCCTGATCATTCATTACATTGACCTACAACTTCCTTGATCCTAAAATTTCATATGTACATTAAGAGTATTAGAGACCTAGCTCAGAGTTTCCTTGGGACGATTAAATAAGATAATCAAGGGGAAAGCACCCATCACAGAGCAAAGCAAATATTAGGTAAACAGTATATTTTGTCCATTTAATAACACCACTGTGCCCTCAACCTGTTCAAAGATACAAGCTGTGTATTCTGACATCCAGAAGACCCTGCACACAGAAATTCTCAACTAATGTTATAAATTAACCAGAATCAGAGGTATTTTTATTGGAACTTGTCTACATGGAAACTATGACCTCTTGGGGGACTGGGCAGGTGTTACATTTTCCCCAGCATCTAGTGAAGTACCTAGAAGAAGGTATAAGTTTAAGCACAGGATTGTAACAACCGGGTGAAGTGTATGCTTGGCACGCAGTAAGAGCTTATCATGCATTGTGGTTACTCGGTTTTTCCTTCCTTTTGTGTAATGGAAGGAAGTGAGAGGGGATAACAGGGAGGGAGGTTGGGAAAAGAGATGTTATGGACTGAATATCTGCGTCCCCCCAACATTCATATGTTGAATCTAATCCCCAGTGTGATGGAATTTGGAGATAGGGCCTTTGAAGGTCATTAGGTCATGAAGGTGGAGCCCTCATGAATGAGATTAGTGCTCTTCCAAGAAGAGGCCAGAGAGCTAGCTTGCTCTCCTTCGGCCACATGAGGACACAATAAGAAGTCAGCCACCTGCAGACCAGAAGAGGGTCCTCACCAGAGCACATCCATGCTAGCACTTCCAGAACTGTGAGAAATAAATTTCTGCTGTCTCTCCACCGACCAGAATATGGTACTTTGTTACAGCAGCCAGAATTGACTAAGATGAGAGAGAACTTGTCATTCACCATCTCGGAACAGGGGGTGAAAAATCATTAAGGACAGAACAATGTATAGCTACTTATGTGAAGGATTCTTTGATCATGTTTCTTAGCAAAAAAAAAAAAAAAAATTCAACGTAAGAAAATAAATTCCTAGAGTTGGGAGAACAAAATCTTGCCCCATATTGAATGGAGCACAGGAAGTGCAAGGAGAATGATGGGTGATGGGGCTGTGCAGGGTGGTGTGTGCGTGTGTGTGTGTGTGTGTGTGTGTGTGTCTGTTCTCCCTGCGTCCCCTCCTCCGTGCCATGAATGGAGGCTGCTGCGGACTCAAAGCTTGCTGTCTGAGTCAAGGACCAAATCCCAACTTCATAAAGTCGCTGTAATGATTCAGTGCCATGTGGCCTTCACGTGGGCTCCTTCAAACAAGTGACCTTGGCTGGCTATCTCCATGGTAACAGCTCACATCCCGAACTGTTCCTTCCTATGTGGGAGGAAACATTTCAGAAATGGGGAAAGGCAGAACTGAACAGTGGTTTTTCTCTCTTATGACCCTTCTCCTCTGGCAAATTGTGTCATTTCCCTGAACATCACTGTCTCCTGAGGAAACCGTGCACAGAAGAGGAGGTTTCAGCAACTTTATTTGCAGATGTACGCCCGGGATACATTTTTAAAAGGAGAAGCCCGGAGCTGCTTTTCCGTTAGTTCCTTTTAAGTTTCATGCTGTGTTCAGTATTGCTCAGGATGCTTCACCATGCTTTTCATTAGCAGCTCCCCGAAGAGGAAGGCCTGCATGTCCTCATGTTGAAAGACAGAGCCTGCACGTCAGAGAGGATGGGTACCTTCCCCAGAGCTACAGAGCAACATGGCAGCCTCTACGGAAGCTCCACTTCCGCCCTGCCTTCCTGTGGTCCAACCCCTGCCGGAGCCACCATCCTGGTTAGTCAGCTGACATGGGTCCCTCCAGCCCTAGACTCCACCTCCTGTCCCATGACCCATGATACTCCCTGTGATTTCCTCCAACAGGGTGCCTGGATTCTGGGTGAAATGATTAAGCAAATGTATGCTCTCAAACTAGAGAATTCATTGCATTGTAAGCTCAATGTTCTGTCTGTTCCACTATGTCTAGGATCAGAGCAGCGTTTTATAGGATGATAAATGACCCTTCTTCAGCTGAGCCTTGAAAGTGCGTGCCTGACCACAAAACCCTCCAGTTGCAGCTCTCAAATGTACCATGGGGTCTACTTTCCAACCAGAATCACAGGCCAAGAGCACTCACTCCTTGGCCCAGCTTCAGCCTTTCCTGGTAGTTTTGATCCATGATTCTGCCCATGAAAGAAATCTTTTTCTCTGCAGCATCCCTGCCTGACTTTGACGTACAAAGGTGTAATTAGAACAGCATGGAGCAAGCAGGACGATCCATTTACCTCATCCCTAACATTTAAGTGCTTTAAAATATGGTTCTAATATCCTAGGTGCATGGGGCCAAATTCCCTTCTCAGTTTCTCACATGCATGAGTAAATCCACACAGACTAAACCCCTTGGGCCTTAGGTTCTGCTTAGAAGTTTTTTTGTTTTTTGTTTTTTTTGTTTTTTGTTTTTTTTAAGAAAACAAATATTCCGTTAAAACGACATAGTGTACTCTGCATATTTTTAGGACAATTAGAGTTTAGAATTCCCTCTTCCTCCGCCCATGGTAAAAAGTTTCTTCCTTAACTATTTCCTCCCCAAGAATGACATTAAGCTGGGATAAATTGGAGAGCTTCCTTGTCTTTTAAAATAATCTTCTCATCTTACACTGTCAAAGTACCAACTGGTGGATTGAGATGCTTGATATGGGAAGCATCCAGGCTCCCCTGTACCTTTGCCAGATAAGTCCTTTAGGGAGACAGTTATTTGTGAACCTAAGGGAAACATTTACTTCAGACAGGAAAACCAAACACACAGGAAGTGGAGAAACATAAACGTCAGGCCACTGTCTACCATCTGCTTAATTCAAAGTGGGTCACCGGTTTGGGTAATTTTTCTTTAGCGTTTCCAACTGTGCAAATAGAATCTTAAAGGAGACAGGCTGGCTGTGCTCAGAGCTATAGCAAGACCAGGGGGAGGAACCTAGACAGTCAGTCTTCATGTGGAGGTGACGGTGAGAAGAGAGAGGGCCAGCCCTAACTCATGGCCTGTGTGCGTAGGTACGTTCGTAAGCTTGTGTGTACACAAAAATCTCCCTCCCCATTATGTATATGGGTATACGAATGAATATACAACATCTACATACAGCAGTTCCCTGCCCATTAGTCTGTGCCGCTGTGGCCACGTGTGGATAATATTTGTCCAGGCAACATGTAAATCCAAGGTTTTCTTGCAACCAAATTTGGAAGAACATCTTCACAACAGTTGTCATGTCACTGCATGTTCACCCCACGGCCACCAAATTTAAAAACAGAAGTGGACGTAAGACCTAAGTACAGCTTATTTTTTATTCATTGCAAAGCATATCAAAGGAAGGAAGAACCTAGCCCTGCTCACTTTACGATTTAGGCAGAAATAAGATACGCCTTCATGGGAGTCTGACTTGGAAGATGATCCAGATTCAGAGATGTCTTGGAAAAATGCATCTGGGATGTCTTCGAAATTAGGAGTTATATCGACGGATCAAAGAAAACGCCTAACTTCCTAGGGAAAATGTGTTTATTTAAATTAAAAAATACTGTGAAAATTACAAACTGTTAAATACAGAAGACAATTTTGTACAACTTAATAGAATAAGAAGGAAGTATATACATCACTTTTTAATAGGCGCAGATAGACTTGCACCAAACTTCAGGATTAAGCAATGGAAAATGTGACAACGCACATGTCCATCGCAGTAAAGTTTCAGAATTCAAGTGATTCCAGGCAAGGGGCCAAACTTAACTTGGCTTCTTTCACCTTAAACAGCCCCCTTTGGAGTAAATCCACACTCTGAATTTTAAAGTGAACGGAGGACCTTTTTTCCCCCAAACATAAATTTCCTCTAGCACTGTGTTAAGGCGAACTGATAAACCAGCTCCTACACTGTTAACCCTTCCATGGGAACAGTAGTTATTGCTGTCTCCAATCCAGGGAGAGCGTATTAAAAAAAAAAAAAAATAGTTTTTGTTTTTACTAGAATTAAATTTGACCTTTTGGTGTGTTTCTCTTCTGCCTTGTCTTCAAGGGCCTAAAGCGTCTGCTGCAAAGCGACTGACCACAGGAATACAGGGAAACATTACCAAGCATTCCTGAGCATGTTCTCTTAGATGTCTCATTCCCTTAACTGGAGCGTTAATAGTCCACTCCCCAGACAGCCTGCAGAGTGAAATGTGGTATCTGCCGCTTTGATTCACTGCTGGGAAAGTGACAGCAGGGATTGGTTAGTGATTCACCCTGGATTTCCCAGCTACATGTGTTCTCCGTCTCCAACTGCCCCTTTAAGCAGATCCTTTTTCAGACTAACTGGCCAAGGGGGAAATATTTTGTCCAAACTTCCTCACACCAGGCCATGTAGGATTCATCGCAGAGTCTTAAAACCTAAAGACATCCTCCCAGCCCTCTGGGGATCTAGATCATCAGGAATCTCAGGAAGGCAGTAAGCCTCTGGATGACATGCCCAGGACCACACAGCAAATCAGATTCGGGGCTCAGTATTAAGAAACAGAGAACTTGGACCCCAGCTGTGCACAGTCTCACCGGAGTATGCCCTTCTAAGTCTCAGCTACGTGAAGAAATGCCATGCTGTGGAGGCCCACATTATATCCTCTCCCAGCTCAGAAAACTGGGCTGGAAAAAAAAAGCAGCAGCGGAGCTAACGGTTTGGGTTTGTTCAACCTCACCATCACCCCTTCTGGAAAGATTGGGAAGCTTCCCTGCATGGCTGTTCGGAGTGCAGGTTAGATTCTGGGGAAGCCCTTCCAAGCAAAAAAGATGTCATGTCAGCATGTGATGCCGGATGGTCCCAGATCAGAGTTCAAAGCCACAGGTTAGACAAAGGGTCAAAATAGCAGATTCGTTTTATAATCCCAGCCAACGTTAACAGGTTTAAAAATTGCCTATGTTTTCCTTACAGAATGCAAATGGACCAGATTCAGATCTCCAGCTCCCTCCCATCAAAAGTCCTCCGTCAAATATCCCCCCTCTAACCCAAAAGACCTCTAAAAGAAGCTCTGTAACCCCAGGGGGAACTAAAGCCACAGGTTCGCAGTAGAGGTACTTACAGCCAATCAGATGTAGAAGAACAAAGCTCTAGGCAAATTGTCAAATGGAAACTAGTCCCTCAGGATGCCCTAGGCATTTGGCAGCCCTGGGAGTGGGCAGATGTTGCAGGTGTTACCCAGGGCATCCCGTGCGGAGACAACCGCAAGCACATCGACCTGCCGAATTCTGCACAGGAACCCCGACCCCCAGATCCCAAGGAAAGGTACACACTGCACATCTTCAGGGCTGTTTCAGCGGCACGTCCACACCACAGGCGCGTCGTGGACTGCGGGCTGCTGCTGGCTCCGCCTGAGACTTGTCCCCCACCCCCCACCCCCATTCAGGGGCTTGCCGAGGGTCTCCTGAAAGCGGCAGTTGCCCTGCAAAGGTGAAACCAGACGCAAAAAGTGCCCTTCCTCGCTCTAAGGGTGCTGGCTGATGGGGCCTCCTCCAGAGGTCCTGGGGGTGCTAGGAGTTCTGGTGGATGTTCTCCGAGGAGCCTTCGCTGCTTTCGTTGAGGGGCGTCTCCGAAGTCTCCTCCAGCTCGTCGTCCGCCGCCTCCTCCTGGATGGTGAGGTGCACGTCGGGCGAGGAGGACTCGGAACTCACGCTGTCTCCTTCCACGGAGCAGAGGGTGCAGGACAGGGCGGGCGCCACGCTCTCCTGCAGCACGTTCAGCACCATGGGCACCTGCACCGACCTCAGGCCGGACGTGGTGGGCAGCGGCTTCATGGCCTCCCCCCAGAGCCTCTCTTCGTCTTTGTACAGCAGCAGGAGGCTGGATTTCTTCTCCCGCCTCTTGGATTTCACGTAGCCCAGCATGATTCCAATCAAGAAAATGCCGTAGAAGGACATGACCACCAGAACGTAGAAGTATTCGTTGCCGTTGCCGCTGCCGCTGCCCGGCACATGGGACTCGAGGGGGCCGCTGGGGGCTGCGGTGCTAGCATGCGTGCTGTTCAGAGGCTCCATCTTCAGCATTGAAGCTCTGCTCACACAGCCAGGGTCTGGGGAGAAACGTGCAGGTTAGAACTCTCCCACGGGGCGGCCACAGTGCAGGAAGGAAGGAGGGCGAGCACGAGATTTGTGGAACTGCAATATCAAAAAAGCGTAAAGCTGCGTGGAGAAATAGCTGCAAGAGGTCCCACCAAACAGTTAACAGGGGTCAGCTGCGAGGAGCTGGGGTGCATGGGGACACGGGGAGGTGGGAGGGAATGAGAGGAAGACTTTTATTTTTCGTGTATACATGTCCATCATATTTTTATTTCATAAAGGGAGCATGTAAAAAGCTTCGCTTTTATCATTTTAAAAGAAAAACGATCAGTGTAAGACAAGGGTGCATAGAGAAAAGAAATAACATCTTAATCACGGGGAAACTATTTGAACTGATTGAGCAGAAAAAAAGTTTGCATTTTGCTTTCAAACGTAAAACTATTTTTAATTCAGGACACAATTTCCTTAGGAAAAAAAGAAAGGAAAAGAAAACTGCATCTACAAATTGCTAGAAATATCCTTTCGTTATGTTTCCGAAGCAAAGCAGCGTTGCTAACTTACCAAGGGCTGGCAAATTTGTCCCAAGTCCTGAATTCCTAGATCGTCAAGTCCAAGAGACTTCTTGCTCCGTGTGCGGCTCGGCGCTCTGACAGTTCCGCTGCCGCCCTTGGGATATACAGTCAAGAAATACATCGTCACGTGTTCAGGGAGGAAAATTTACAACAGAGGTTGGTCGTGGCAGAGTGAACAGTGAACTCACAGCACGGCAGTTCAACTCACTGAACTTTGCAGCTGTGAACAGAAAAGGACTGGGAAGCAGAAACAGCTTCCCACCCTGCCAGCACCCAGCCAAAGTTTTCAGGTGGCCATGAAAAAGGATAAAACAATGTGCCCAGCTGGAACTGTTCCCCCAAAGTCCACTCTCATTGAAAATTAGATCACGCTTCATCTCCCTCTTGGGGAATAACCATGATGTCTCTCAAGGTTTTCAGAGACAGACAAATACCATCATCTAGATAAAAGATAGTTGCAAGCAGCGCAGGATTTACTGTCAGGGAACCAGGGCTTAAGTTTCAGCTCTTCCGCTGACTATGCAAATGTAATAAAGCCTCACTGAACCTTTCCTTACCTCAGGTTCCTGATCTGTGAAACTGTTGGACGTAGGGGGCTTCAAAATGTAGAATTATATGAACTGTGCGAGCTTTTGAGTCCCTGTCAGCTTAATCATTCTAAGATTTAAGGCTGGTGAGTGTGGGTTAGCCCTTTAAAAACACAGAGAGATTCTACCTGTCTTCTGCATCATAATCTCCTAACGCTCATAAATCTATTTTGTTAACAATAATAGATATATATCTTCCAGATGCTTTCCAATAGTCTGTGTGAAGTGGAAACAGGTTACAGCGCAAGATACTGTAGGCAAATTTTTCTCCAGTTCTACGACGCATAACTGCTCCTCCGGGGCATCACACAGAGACATTCACACATCTCTTTGCTGTCAGGGGAGGAGCAGGGATTCTTCTGGTGAAGCAACTGAGCACAGTTCAAGCTTCTAAAACCTAGCAGACCCTGTGTTAAAATGGTCACAGAGATCAAAATTGGTGAAGGGAGGGCTCCACTGGTGGCGCAGTGGTTGAGAGTCCACCTGCCGATGCAGGGGACACGGGTTCGTGCCCCGGTCCGGGAAGATCCCACATGCCGCAGAGTGGCTGGGCCCGTGAGCCATGGCCGCTGAGCCTGCGCGTCCGGAGCCTGTGCTCCGCAACAGGAGAGGCCACAGCAGTGAGAGGCCCGCGTACCGCAAAAAAAAAAAAAAAAAAAAAAAAAAATTGGCGAAGGGATTGAAGACTTTGGTGTCAGTCCATCTGCTGCCCGGGATGCTTATTCTGAGAAGCTTTCATCCTAAACTGAAGTAAAGCAGGAAGAATGCTCTGCCCCCAGTTGCCTGTGGCCTGTGAATTGCAGCCAGACTCTCTTGGGGAATCTACTCTAGGGAAGACATCTCTTGTGGTCCTGCTGTTGTCAAATTGAAGCTGAAGGGAAACATGGTACCATCCCTCTGCTCCATCAGGCACATATACAGCCCAAGCATGGGGACTTCCACTGCTGCTACATGAACCCACTGGGGTAGCGCCTGGCTCTAATTCTATTTGGACACCTGTGGAAAAAGCAGTATGAGGAGTGCACATTGCTGTTTTCCCCACTGGTCTACTCACCTTGTGGTTTGGGCGGTGCTGGCCCATAAGTCCCCAGCTGGCTATCAGGTATCGACAGCTGACCATTCCAACTCCAAGATCATCCATACACTGGAACTTTGCTCACACCAGTAAAGACATCCCCAGAGTTACATCTACTTAAAAAGCTCCACAGCTACCTTGGTCAAGGTAGACATGGCCTTTTCAACCTGTACTTACTGTAAGTACCTGAAGGCTTTCTTCTTCAGCTATGCCTACCGTGGTTTGCCAGGGACACCAGAACAAGAGAGACCCATGAGAGTAATGCCTGTTGATCGTGTAGTGTTGATTATGTACCCTGGGATGTATGAGATTAAAAATCACCCAGGGATGGTCAAACATTGCAGTTTGGAAGCTTTGAAGAGGCAGAGAGGAGGTGGGAAAGGGGTTACCAGACTTAAGGAACAAGGAAGTACAAAGCCTGGTGCCAAGGAGCCAAACAGAGGCTGAAGTTTCAAACAAGATAAATCTTCAAAACCAAGCCAACAGTCCCAAGACGGTAAAACCAAGAAAAGACATGGATGCATCTAGAATGGCATCCAAAGGATAAAGCAATACAGGGACATAGGAAGAACGCAATCCATTGCAGGTGTCACGGAGGGAACAACCCAAGTGAAACTCTGCTGGAGGCCTGCTTGCTGTCCCTGCTGCCTCTGGGACCTCGTGCTGACTCCTACATATGTTTCTCTTACAGTTAAGTGAAATGATGCAAGTTAAGCACTTAGCACCGTATCTGGAGGAATGTGTATGCTCAGTCTATGCTATTTGTTGTCATTGTTGACAGTGTCCTGTTGTTACCAAGGGCTTCAGTTTGCTTCCTGATTGGACATGTGCCTGTCTTCATATTTTTCATTGTTGCTCTTTTCTCTCCCACCAAGGACGGAATTTAAGATGTAAGGCTTGCAGCCTCACAACACGAAGCTCAGTCTTCTCTCCAGCCCCCACTCATAAAAATATTATGAGAATTATGGCAGTGAATAATGACATAAATAGTCAGGGAGGAAAGAAAAGCATCTAGAAAGTGCACTCTATCAGGGCAAGGATGGGGACACACAAGAATTATTGATTACATCTACTTTATACCATAGTATCAAGAGACAGCAATGTTAAAGAAATAAATCCTTTCTACAAATATTTTCTCCTAGTCTGTGGCTTCCCATTTTCTTAGCAGCGTCTTTTTGAAGAGCAAACATTTCTTGATACTGATAAGTCCAACTTATCAAAATTTTTCTGATTTGTGTTTTTTGTATCCTAAAAAAATATTGTATAAACCAAGGTCACAAAGATTTTCTCCAATTTTTCTCCTTGAAGTTTTATAGCTTTAGCTCTTACATTTAGGTTCACGATCCATTTCAAGTTAATTTTTGTATATAATGCAAGGTATGCGTCAAGGTTTATTTTCTTTTTTTATATGGGTGTCCAATTGCTCCAGCACCATTGGTTGAAAAGACTACCCTTTTTCCCATTGAATTATCTTGGGACCTTGTCAAAAATCAGTGAACCATTTAATTGGTCCATTTCTGAACTCTTTAATCTGTTCTGTGGATCTATCTATCTACCCTTGCATCAGTGTCATGCTCCTTTGATAAGTCCATTTTGAACTGGGGTTTTTCATGAGTCTAAAATATGCTGCGGTCCATCCCCAGCTAAGTGTCTATTGTGAACCAGGCATTGGAAGAGGCTTTGCTTACTTCAACCCTGTGTGGTAAGTATCACCATAACTATTCCATAAATAAGGAAACTGAAGGTTAGAGAGACTAAGTAAATTGCTCAAGACCACCTCATTAGTAGTAGAGTTAGGATTTGACCACAGGTCTGTATAATTCCAGAACCCATTCTCTTTCCACTACTCTTTGCCTCACTCAGTGGGAACCAGGAAAGGAACTGAGAAAGAGTAGAAGATAAAAGATGATGGGGCTTCCCTGGTGGCGCAGTGGTTGGGAGTCCACCTGCCGATGCAGGGGACATGGGTTCGTGCCCCGGTCCAGGAAGATCCCACATGCCATGGCGCGGCTGGGCCCGTGAGCCATGGCTGCTGAGCCTGCGCGTCCGGAGCCTGTGCTCCGCAACGGGAGAGGCCACAACAGTGAAAGGCCCGCGTACCGCAAAAAAAAAAAAAAAAAAAATAGCATGGATTTGGAAGAAACACTTTATCACTGCATGTTTGCATTTATGTTTGAGAATCTGACCATCTAGGGATTCACTTTTTTAAAAGTTTTATGAAGACTCAAAAGAAGTTTAAAAAATACTCATCTTTTTTTTTTAATTTTAATTTTTTTTTTTTTTTTGCCGCTCTGCCGCATGTGGGATCTTCCCGGACGGGGGCACGAACCTGTGTCCTCTGCAACGGCAGGCGGACTCTCAACCACTGCACCACCAGGGAAGCCCCATGCTATCTTAATTGTTGGAGGCTACACCAACCTTAATATATTCTGGAAGTTATCAGTGAGCTAGTAATAACTTTATCCTATATCCATATTTTCTATAATGAAACAATTTCCCTTTTGCTTATATATACAAATGACTTCTAGTCTTGTTTTGATTTTTTTCCCCAACTTTATCGTGACACACAACTTTCTCCAGAGCTTTAAGTTTTAAAATTTCCTGGTAACGTCATTTTCACCCGACGACCCGAGGGTCCCTGACCACACAGCTCTGAAATTATGTTAGCAGCTTCTGTGACTAAACAAACTCCGTGCTGGGATAATAGTGCGGTGGTGAATCTCATCAGATTAAACGTAAATCTGGAGTCCAGAGATCTGACCCAGCTCAGCCCCACCCATGCTACGTGACTGGCTCAGTTGCATAATTTCTCTGTGTTTCAGTTTTAGCCCCCTCAGGCATGTCAAGAGTAGGAAAATTAATTGTCTCAAGATACTCAAAAATGTCCCATAATCCATGAGGCCATCCCTGTCCTGAGGAGACAGTAAGGAACAGAACAGAACAAGATGTGGGATAACCAGGCTGCAGAGCTGGTAGAGTGTTAAAAAATGAAACCCTCAATGCCCACCCTAATTTTGTTTTTCCCAGAAACCCTTTCTGAAAAACTGTGTCTGGGAACTCTTGCAGTGGTCATTCGTCCTAATGCCCTGAGTCACCCTCCCTAGACACATACATTTTAGCATTTCTATCACTTGGAATAAAACAGGACTGGGTATCTTATAGTGTTTAAGAAGACCTCCAATCCCTCCTATAATACCAGCTATGTCTCAGGGGGACGTGGCTGCAGGCAGATCCTACTTGGACATCACCCAAAAGAGATTAGGATGAAAGAACGCAGAATGCCTGAAATTAAAGAGATCCCTTCCTGGTAAGTTTGCCATTAACTTGCCTTTGCTATTTATTATTCAGACTATTTTTCACCTGGTATTTATTTAACAAATACTTGCGTAGTGCCTAAAATGTCTCGGAAACTGCTGTAAGCACTTTACAAATTTTATCTTATTTAATCGTCCTAAACTTTCTAGGAGACAGGCTTTATTATCGTCCATTTTATACAGATCAGGAAACTGAGGCACAGAGTGGATAGAGTAGGCTGCCCAACATCGCACAGCTAGTACATGTCAGAGCTGGCATCGGAAGCCAGGGCTGAGACTTTGAACCCAGAGTCTTTGGTTCTAACACCTATACCATGCGGTCTCTTCTAGTTATTGAGTTTTTGCACTATGCAACGGAACTGTAGTAGGTGAGAGAAAAGAGAGAGACAGACAGACAGAGAGTCTAAGTGTTCCCTACAGCCTACAACCTGCTGGACACACAGGAGTGGGCTCATTTCCACACCTGGGAAAACCAGAAGGGGACTATGGCCCCAGCTCTGGAGAGAGGTTCCTGAGTTAGGGAAGCCCATGCTTCCAGAGTTTGTCAGGAAAAAGATATGGGAGTGTTTCGGATAGGCCAGATGTGTGCCACACAGAAGGGAGCACACAGACCTGGGATACGGCTAGCTCTTGTCCAAGACGACAGTCCAGAGGCTAAGAAAGGAGATGCATTCCCCACAACCAAAGGAAGTGCCTGGAATGGGGTCAGAGGTCATAGCCCTGTCCACCAATGGCACCCAGTCTACCCAAGGCCCAAGGGGTAAGGGGGAACATAGAAGGGGGAGGGGATGTAGCAAAAGAAGCTTTAACTTTAAATGAACTTGAGGATTTTTGACCATGATGTGGGAATGAACATTTTAATTACTGAACTGAGGCTGTTTGGGGAAACTAGGGGCAGCCAGGGGATTTTTATTACCTAAGAGAGACCAGAAAAGTTGTGGGATCTGCACCCAGATTTCCATCACAGGGCAGGGGAGGAGCTGGCCCTAGAGAAGGAGTCTGAAGAAGCTGTGGGACTCAACATAAAGGCTTGCTTTACGATGACACCCTGCAAGTCCTGCTTGTTTATCACAAGATTATGTGTGCAAAATGCTTGGATCTGTGCCTAGAACTAGCAAGAGTTCATTTATCATAAATATTAAAGAACATTAGAAAAATGCAGAAAGACAATATTTGGGGCACTCCATGGCATTATCTTAAATTTAAGTTGAAGAACCATAAGTGGTTGTTCACTATTTTATTCCCGGCACCTAGAAGGGTACTTGGCCCACAGTAGACCTTCTAGAAATATTTGTTGAATGAATAACAGAAAGAAGGTGCTAAGTACTCTTCACAGACTTTCTCATTTAATTTTCACAAGAACCCACCCAATAGGGCTACCATGTGCAGAATTTTATAAATGTGGAGACCTATTGAAATCTCGCCAGACACGTACTCCATTTCTGGGACACACACTACTCAGTGGCTGTGGGTCACTTCCTCTGACCACAGCTAATAAAGAGGTCAGGACCAGCTTCAGAGCATGATGGAAAAAGTGTGCTAATAAAGGGCTTCAGGGATTTCAGCTGAGGAGGGCAAACCTGACTCTCTTTAAAAGAAAGGTTTTGAAGTCCTTAAAAGATTTTCTTACACCTTCCAAGTACCAGATTATCAGATGATACCACAGAATCCAATAAAAACTGAGAGATGGACTCTAGTTAATAATACAGTACTGTATACTTAAAAGTGGTTGAGAGTAGATCTTAAGCATTTTCACCACACACACACAAAGTTAACTATGTTACCTATGCGAGGTGATAGATGTGTGAATTACCTTGCTCTTGGAAATCATTCAAATTATATGTGTATCAAAGTATCACCTTGTACACTTTAAATGTATACAATTATATTTGTCAATTATTCCTCAGTAAAGTTTAAAAATTAAAATTAAGAGATGAAGCTGGAGTCCAAAGCACCGGGCAGCCCAAGGCCAACAGGCCATGAAGAGCCCCAGCCATGGCCGTACAAGCAGTCAGGGTCCACCCTGCTCATGAAGGAAGGCTCACCCAGCAATGTCAGGCAGGCAGGCTTTGCCTATCTGGTCACAGCTGGAACCCAAAGATACCAAAGCCAGCTCTTCACACACGGTAGCAATTGGAAAGAGTGGCACACGGCTTCCCACAAGTGACCCAGGAGAAAGAAGACCTGGACGCTGGATGGCTGAGAGAGAAGCATTCCTTCTGAGCTCAAAAAAGACTTCACTCCTGCCCATAAGCAGGAAGCAGTGTCCGAAAAGATTATCCCTGCTGAATAGTGAGCATAAGGATAGGAGAATGTAGCCCCAGCCTGCCAGGGGAGTCCTGGGGAGTGAGGAAGTCACATGATAAATTGGGGAGACTCAGAGCTAGATGTCTCAGATTAATATTCCCAGAAATTTCAGCCAAACCCATGTCATGGTCCTGGCCCCATGCTCCGCTACGCATAACCTCGATTCATGATATATTCACTTGGCCTATAACTGTTCATTTATTCATTCGCTGATTCGTTTAGTCAAATAAATACATATGGCCTGCAACCTTAACTAATACATATTTCATAAAATTAAAGGATCAAAACAACAAAAAAAAAGTGATTGATTGCAAAGAAATAAGTCAAAATAAAAATTAGTGATGCACAACAGCGGCTGGCGTTGGGGCTTTGTCAGGTCCTAAGTTCCCTGGCTGAATAATGCTGGCTTCCTCTTTGAACAAGACCGAACATTTGTCTACAATGAATCACACTCCAGCTCCCAGCAGCGCAGACGCAGGGCTGGGATCTCAGAGTGCTGGATCACCATGGCGCTCCTTAGACTCCAGCGACTGCCTAGCGTGAGAGCAGGAGGGCTCATTAGCCCTGCTACGACAGTATGACTAGCAACACAAGCCCAACCTCCAGAAGGCCAGGCCCTTGAGGCAAGTCTCCTGGGAAAGGAACTCTTCTTTTTTTTCTATAAGAAAAAATTATCTGAGGATCATTTGAAACTGTACTCTATGCCTTCACTTTTATTTCTGGTGTAAAGAGTCAAGTTTTTCCTCTGGAGTAGCAGGGCAAATTTTAGCTCTTTCATCAGTCTAAGAAAAGGTTGGTTAGATTATCCAAGCCACCTAGGCGTACAAAGAAAAATAATCATCACCGTAGCAGCAAAGAATGGGTAGAAGAGCAACAAAGTGTTTAGAAACACAGATTCCAGAATTAGATGCCTGCTCTTGAGTCCCACTTTCTGCTACTCACCAGCTGTGTGGCCCTAGGCAATTTATTTAACCCATCTGTGCCTTGACTAAGGTTGTAAGAACTAAATTAGATCATGTATAAGCACGTTGCACGTTGTCTGGCACCTACTAAGCACTCCATAACTTAGCTATTACTATTAGTCCTGACCAGGGCAGGGCAATGTGCCTAACATTTTTAATTGAGATATCATTGGCACACCATAACATTCACCATTTTAAAGTGTACAATTCAGTGGTTTTTAACTTATTCATAATGTTCTGCAACCATCACCACGATCTAATCCCAGAACATTTTCATCCTTCCAAAAACAAACCCTACACCCAATACCAGTCACCTCATTCCCACTCCCCACAACCACCAGTCGTCTTTCTGTCTCTATGAATTTGCCTATTCTGAACATTTCCTAGAAATAGAATCACACAATATGTGGTTCTTTGTGACTGACTTCGTTCACTCAGCATAATGTCTTCAAGGTTCATCCATGTCATAACATGTATCAGTACTTCCTTCTTTTTACGGCTGAATAATATTCCATTGTATGGACATACCACATTTTGTTTATGCGTTCATGGATATTTGGGTGGTTTCCACTTTATGTCTATTGTGAATAATGTTGCTCTAAATATTTATGTATAGGTTTTTGTTTGAACATATGTTTTCAGTTCTTTGGGGTATATACCTAGGAGTGGAATTGCTGGATCATATAGGAATTCTAAGTTCAATTTTTCAAAGTACCACCAAACTGTTCTCCACAGAGGCTACACAACTTTACATTCCTAACAACAATTTTTGAGGGTTCCGGTTGATTTACATCCTCATCAACACTTGTTATTTTTCTGTATTTGATTATAACTATCCTAGTGGTTATGAAGTAGTTTCTCATTGTGGTTTTGATATGCATTTTCCTAATGACTAGAGATATTTAGCATCTTTTTATATGCTTATTGGCCATTTATGTATCTTCTTTGAGAAATGTCCATTCAAGTCTTTTGCCCATTTTTTTTTAATTGGGTTCTTTGTCTTTTTATTGCTGTGTTGTAAGAATGCTTTATACATTCTGGATAATGAAACCTTATCAGATATATGGTTTGCAAACATTTTCTCCCATTCTGTGAGTTGCCTTTTCATATTCTCGTTAGTGCCTTTCATGCACAAAAGTTTTTAATTTTGATGAAGTCCAGTTAATCTCTTTTTCCTTTTGTTGTCTGTGTTTTTGGTATCTTATCTAAGAAATTGCTGTCCTGTCCAAGGTCAAAAAGATTTACACCTGTATTTCCTTCCAAAATGTTATAGTTTTAGCTCTTACATTTAGTTCCTTGATTCATTTTTTATTTAATTTTTGTATATGGTGTATATGGTGTATATGGTGTAATTTTTGTATACCTTCAAACATGAATTTGAAGGTAGAGGTTCAAATTCATGTTTTTGCATTTAAATATCCAGTTGTCCAAACACCATTTGTTGAAAAGACTATTCCTTCCCCCAATGAATGGGCTCGGTACCCTTGTGGAAAATCAATTGACCATAAGTGTATGAGTTTAATTTGGGGCTCTCAATTCCATTCCATTCCACTGATCTTATATATCTAGCCTAATGCCAGTACCATATTGTTTTGAATTCTGTACCTTTTGTAGTAAGATTTGAAATCAGGAAGTGTAAGTCTTCCAATTTTGTTACTCTTTCTTACAATTGTTTTGGCTATTCTGGGTGCCTTGTAGTTTCATATGAATTTTAGAGGATCAGCTTGTCTATGTCTGAAAAAAAAGACAGTTGGAATTGTGATAGTGATTTTATTGAACCCATAGGTCAATTTGGGGAGTATTGCCATCTTAACAATATCAAGTCTTCCAATCTATGAACAGAGGATGACTTTCCATTTATTTAGCTCTTCTTTGATTTCTTACAACACGCTTCACAGTTTTCAGTGAAGAAGCTTTGCACTTCATTTGGTAAATTTATTACTAAATATTTTATTCTTTTTGCTGCTATGGTAAATGGAATTGATTTTTTCATTTTATTTTCAGATTGTTCGTTGCTAGAGTATAGAAATACAATCAATTTTACATATAGTTTTTATATCCTGCACCCATGTTGAATTTGTTTATTAGTTCTAACAAGTTTTTTAGTGAATTTCTTAAATATCTCTCTATATACAATGATGTCATCTGCAGATAGAGATCTCTTTACTTCCTCCTTTTCAATCTGGATGATCTTTATTTCCTTCCCTTGTCTACATGTTTGGGACTTTTTGTTTGTTTACTGAACTCTCTGGATTAACTCTGTACCATCTGTATCCTTTGTCATGTGTGGCCACTGAAGTCTTTACTCAGTTGGTTTAGTGGTTAGCTAGTGACTGGACAGAGATTTATCTTACTTAAACTCCTAGAACCAATAAATTTCCTATTCTTTACCATAGGGTTCTGTGTGCATGTTGGGGCACACATTCAACACTTAGCAGGCAATTTACAACTCTGCCTTGGCCTTCACTTCCCACTTGCACAGAGCCTCGCAGTCAGCCAGAGGTGAGAGTTTAGGGCCTACTTAAGAGTTTCCTGAGCATGCCCCTCCCCCTATGCGTGTGATTTTCTAGATTCCCAGGAAGAGGTCAGAGCTTTTCAAAGCCCCTGTGAATAGCTCATTCCTCAGTTTTTTTTTTTTAAGTTTTTATTTCTGTTTTTTGGAGGGGGGTTTGTAAGTTTATTATTTGCCCCAAACATTATTCACTGCCTGAGGCAGTCACAAAGTTAATCAATTGTCTCTAATGGTTTCAACAAGTTATTCTGGATAAAAAGCTTTCCTCACTGGATAACTTCTAAGTTAAGAAACTAAAGACAGCCTTGCAAATAGTGTCTCCCATGAAACAAACAGAAAGGTAAAATAATGACAATTCTCTAGAAATGAGGCTTTGAAGGAGCTCCCATCCCTCTCCGCTCCCTCTGGTGGCTGCCAGACTACTAGATTTCAGTGCGATTTCATTTTCAGGCTGTTAATTTTTTTTAATAGATTTATTTTTTTGGATATAGACCATTTTTAAAGTCTTAATTGAATTTGTTACAACATTGTTTCTGTTTCATGTTTTGGTTTTTTGGCCCCGAGGCATGTGGGATCCTAGCTCCCCAACCAGGGATCGAACCCACACCCCCTTTATTGGAAGTCTTAACCACGGGACCACCAGGGAAGTCCCTAGGCTGCTAATTTTTAAGGCTACTGTACAACTGAAGAAGATGGGAATAAGGCAACTTAAAACACCATAAAGCTTGCTGTTCGTACTGAGATTCAGCCATCTTTCTTGACCATACACTTCCCAGATTGCTGCAAGACTTTGGCTAGTTTCCAGAGTTCTGAAAAAGTCAATTCTGACCACAGTGCCAGATTTCTTGTGGCTTTTGTGGAGGAGAGAATTTTCAGAGGCCCTTACTCTGCAATTTTCAATGACATCTCTTCTGCCTAGCATTATGTATGCAGTATAGCATTGTGGTCAGAGCTTGGGATCTGCCAGCCAGACTGCCTGGGTTCAAATCTCATCTCTACCTGTTGCTAGCTGTGTCACCTTGCTAGGTCAAGTTCCTCAAATTCTCTGTTGAGAACTACCTCAATTTCCTTCTCCAGGAAGTAGAGATATAAGAATAGTATCTACTGCATAGGATTGTCATAAGGGATTAAGAGTTAACACGCGAAGAAAATCTAGTACAGTGCCTGGCATGTAATAACTACTTAATAAATATCAGTATTATTGACAGTGCTGTTATTATTATCTCATTCCTCAACGCACTGCTAGGGGAAGTGCTATCACTCTATCCTTTGACAAATGAAGAAACGGGAGCAGAAAGAGGTTAAGGAGCTTGCCAGGGGTCATGTAGCTAGTAGTCCCCACTGTGCTGCTACAAACCAAGGTGCACGGTGATCCCCAAGTTTATGTCTTCATATGCCACTGACCAGCCATAAAAGGAGTCAGGGTCTGGTGGCAAATATAATGAAGACTGAGCTCCACAGCTGTGAACACTATGATGCCCCAAGGCTGGAGGCTCCCACTGCACTTTTCTTTTCTCAGTACAGAGGGTCCCCAAGCTGTAAAAGTTCAACTATAATTTTTCAGCTTTACAATGGTGTGAAAGTAATATACATCCAGTAGGAACCAGACTTTAAATTCTGAATTTTGATCTGTTTCCCGGGGCTAGCAAATATATGGTAAGATACTCTCTCCTGAGGCTGGGCAGTGGCAGCTAGCCACAGTTCCCAGTCAGCCAAGCAAGCATGAGAGGTAAAAAGGAATACCTCCTTAGCTCCTAACCCATCAGGGACCCAAATGCCCTTAGAGCATGGGCAGCTAGAAAACCTAGTGGGAATGGTCCAGGGGTCCTGCTGGGGCTGGCAAGGGCTGGGATGCTTCTGATATTCAGTCACCCGCAAGAAGTGTGGCCCAGTCCAGCAAGAAATGAAAAAGAAAAAACAGTTGGGAGGATATTGCTCTACTCCTGGGAAGGGGACTTCAGCGGCATCAGTGAGAAGACAAAGGAGGAGCTGGACGTGAATGATTTGATGGGGTCGTGCCCCAGACAGATCAAACTGTGCTTTGCTTTTTTTTCTTCTTCTGAAATCATCTTCAGGGCACCGATGCTCACTTCCTTCCCACCACTTGTTCCGTTCAATCCCCTCAAGTGGGCAAGTGTAGCTATGAGAGCATCACCTTCAGGGCATGGAAGGTAAGCACGCTGAAAGATGAGAGAGGACTAATGCATCCTAAACCTCTAAGTGTTTAGGCTTAGAGAAGATGGGCAGACCTTGGGAAACTGAGACCTCGGGAAACTAAGGGACCAGTGTCTGGATACCTGGCCTCCAGGGCACCCTCTCCCGCACTGGAGCCACGGGCAACATCTTAGGAGGACCAAGCCCCTGTGAAGAGCAGCGAAGAACATCCTGCCACGTTAGGGCTAACTTGAGGAACTTGAGGGGCACTGAGGGTGACCCCGCACCATAACAGCTCAGACACAGGCTGCCCTTTGCTTGAGGTGGAACACCGCTCTGCCATGCTTCCAGACCTCACTGGGACCTTGCAGGCCATCTAATGAGAGGGGTAATTGCCACCTGCACCTCAAAACTTTTTTCCAAATCACTCAGAGAGGCTTCGACAAACTACCCCCCAACCACCACTGTATACATGGAGCTGGGTGGTGTGTAGGTGTAGGAGGAATCACCCATCAGCCTACCTCGAAGCTGGGCTGGGGCACCTAGAGCACAGCAACAGGTGTGGAAAGACGGGAAGGAGGTAAAAGGAAACATGAAAGTTTGCTAAGCTGGGCAAAGACAGAAGTTGGAAGGAGAAGCTCATTTGGAAGAGAAAGGGTGTGTTCCCTGTGGGCGCAAGTGCAGGCTGTCTCGTGTTGTGCAGGAAGCTCTCAAATAGTAACATGCCTTGAGCAGCCATTTCCCAGCTCCCCGTACTGTTCACTCTGGACCACTGTCTCCATTCCCACATCATCACCTGCTCTATACCTTCAAAGCCTAATTCAAGTGCCAGGACCTTGTACCACCCGCATAACCACACCGCCTCTTCCTTTAGCCTGAGACAGCTCCCCTCTCCGCTCTGCAGAGTGCTCTGCTTACGGCTGACTTATGGCTCTGCAGAGGGGCCTCTAACTATTTTGTGAAGCAAAATGTGTCTACCAGGCTACAAACGCCTGACTGTAGGGGTGACATCTTATTCATGCCTGTTTCCCCCGTAGAACCCAGCCCAGGGCCCAATTATATTTACATCATATATTTATTGACCTAATCAATTACTCAGTATTTGACACCTTTCTGGACAAAGAGCTTCCTCACAACATGGCTGGTTGTCAGAACGTTCTTATATCAGCCCCAGACTCCAACTCTATAGCCTCTGACCATTGCTTTCCCCCTTGTGACTATCTTAGAATGCTTTCCTTCATCTTCAACATGATAGCCAACAAATATTTAAGTCAACATTCATCCCTTGCCCACCCCCACCAAAGCTCTCTTCCTCTTCTAAACTTACTCATAGTCTGAAAGGGGTCATAAGCTTGACTCAGTAACTAGATACTAGGAAGAAGAAAAAAAAAAAGCAAAAACTGAGTTCAAAGACAGTGAATAACTTGGACTGGTTTGAGGTTTGGATGAGATCCAGCTCCCTGATTCCACGATTCATTCTCAGGGAAGAAAGACACAAGTCCTTGGAATGCTCAGAGGAAACAGTGGATTTCTGTCACCCCCTAAAAGAGCACCCAAGGAAGAACAGTTCTGTAACTGGACACAGCAGTCTGGTGATGCTTTCAGCTCCCCAGCGGTTGAGTGGAGTTTTTCTGCAGACCAATACTACCTTAGTGGAGCCATGGAGACCTAATGGAAGCGCATGTTTTACTAAACAGATGGAAGGGACCTTAGAGTTCATCTAATCCAGCCCTTCCCATTTGCAGGCAAGAAGACTGAGGCCCCCAAAAAAGAAATGAATTAAACAGTTCCAGATGTACCTTCAGAAATCTAAATCTCCAACATTACTACCTGGGCTCATGTCCAGCCCCCTGCAATTATAATTTCAGGCAAAAACAGAATGTCTCCTCCTTCACCTGCTCAGTGATACTTCACATCCTCACCAAAGTACAGAAACTCAAGACTAGCATTAAAAAATGCTTTAGGGCTTCCCTGGTGGCGCAGTGGTTGAGAGTCCGCCTGCCGATGCAGGGGACGCGGGTTCGTGCCCCGGTCCGGGAAGATCCCACGTGCCGCGGAGTGGCTGGGCCCGTGAGCCATGGCCGCTGAGCCTGCGCGTCCGGAGCCTGTGCTCCGCAACGGGAGAGGCCACAGCAGTGAGAGGCCCGCGTACCGCAGGAAAAAAAAAAAAAAGCTTTAAATGATGTCTTCAGCTCCACTGAAGCCTACAGGTAATACAAGTTGTTGTGATGTTCAAGTTCTTAGGTTGACATATAGCTTCATGAATGTTAATTATGTTCTTTTAATTTACAACATATCCATACATTATATATTTTAATAAGTATAAAATGTAATATGTTTAAAAGATCATAAAGGAAACACTGTGTGAGTGACTTCTATCAACATTCTTTCCTCCAAGAAAAGGGGAGAGAGGGAGACAGGAGAACATTTACAAGGGTTTTTCCCAGAAAAGAAGGGCATTTTGAGAAGGCTGTTCAAACATTGTTTTTTTATGACCATACAATGTGCAAAATAGACATTACGGACCCCACTCCAGGGGTGAGCATATCTTTCGCAAATATGATTTAGTAGAATGTTTTTATACCTGACAGGTTAATGGTGTGTTTTTAAGCCACATCAAAATATTGTGTATCCATCATGGAGACCAGAACAAAAGGTGTTCTCATAGGTCAGCAATAAGCCAAAGGGCTTTTCCTGCTCTCTTTTGCCAGTACAGCATCTCACTGGGGGGACATGAGGGGAGAAATTTAAGGAAGGACAGATGGAATAAAGTATGGCAGGAAGAAGCTGGAGAAAGAAAGTCTACCAGAAGAAAAAAAAGAAAACACATGGGATACTTCACAGCAGTTAAAACGGATACACTAGTGACACACACATCAACACGTAAATCTCAAAAATATAACACTAGACGTTGAAAGCAAATTGCAGAATGATACATACAATGTATCATCTATCTAAACTTTAAAAGCTTGTAAAATAATACTGTAAGTTGTTGGTGGATAAGAACATGACAGTAAAAGTATAAAAACTTGCACAGGAGTGGTGATCACCCAATCAGGCTGGTGGTTACTTCTGGGGAGGAGAAAGGAGAGAGGAAAGAAAGGAACATAGATTATAAAAGAGTATGAAGGTGACTTCAGTTGACCTTGTATGGTTCTGCTTCTTAAGCTGGATGGTAAATACATATGTATCTGCTAAATTAGTATGTCTTTTTGTATGACTGAAATATTCCATAACAAAGAAAACTAAGTCAAAGTATCCCAAAAGAACTGAAACACCTCTCCCACCTTCCTCTCTTTCTCACTACCTATTGATCTATACATGGTACATATTTTACATAATATAACATATATATGTATAATAAGAGTGAGAGAAGAGCACAAATAGGTAAATAAGATGATAGAGGATAATTTGGTAGGTAAGACTGATAGATAAACAGATGATAGATAATAGATGCTGATGACAAATAAATAACAGAGATTGATGATGATAAAATAGAGCAATAGATGATTAAAAATTGAGCACTAGAGAGATGGAAGATAGACAAGGTTGGATAGGATTATTTTTATGTGCCAAGTGCTTTTCATGACTATTTTATTTAATACTAACAATGACCCATCTTACAGATGAGAAAACTGAGGCACAGAGAACCTATGCTCACAAAGCTATGGGGTAGCAGATGCCCAAATCCAGCCCAGGTGAACCTGCCCCCAGCACTATGCTGATTTCCTGCTCCATGATGCCACCTGGAATAAAGGGGCCAAGGAGCATTCAAAGGTTCTGGTCCTTCCTTTAGAAATCCAGAGAGAGGGGAGCTTGAGAAATTTTTTGTAAGTAAATAAAAATAAATAATATAAATAAAACAAGCTGCTCTTCAGGCAGACAGGAAAACCATCCCCCAGGACCTATCTACCCACTGTTATCTGATTTCTGCCCACAGCAGAGTGAGGTCTGGCCCTCTTCCTCACTGTCCCATGGAAGACACCCTGTCTCTTCACACACACAGATAACTGCAGAGAGCATCTTAGTTGTCAACAGTTATGCATCACAAATCTTCTCTCCTGTTTTAACTTACATCAGTTGACACTTCTGCACCAAAATATAGATGCTTTTCTGCATTTACAAAACCGAAAGTCCTGTGAACAGGGATGAAGCGAGCTGGGGAGGCCTTTTTGGAGGAAAATCTACTTTCCTGGACCAAAACGAATGATTAGCTGCATTGCCCCAAAGGCTCTGGATCAAATCCCATATGGGCAGTGATTCAGTAGGAAACCTCACCATCCTGGTACCTTCACAACTATTTGTCTTTTTAAAAACCAACAGTGACACAAAATAGCTGGAGAAAGAATACATTCTTAGAAAAATTTGATCTGAGACTGAAGTTCAAAACATAATTCTCAAAATTCATATCTGTAGTGGCTTAACGGGCTTATTCTTATTTGAAAATTGTCTGTGTAGGTTGTTTGGGATTAAAACCTTAAAACACATGCCATTAACCATCTGCTTTGTGTTTTCTCTTAGTATTAAAGTTGTGGTTAAATGATCCACATTTTACATATAAATATTTGGAAACACGGCCAAGAGTCATTAAGAAAACCATACATTTAGCTCCCCATTTCCTCTAATTTTTAGAACACTTTTGTCTACATCTTTCCTGAAGAACAGTCCTTAATCACACCAAAGACAGATATGTTCATTTCAATGATTTCAATAACAGAAGAAATGAAACTCATATTGCCAGACTACAGGTATCAGAGATAATCTAATCGAACAATTTCATTCTGCAGAAAATCTCTGAGGCACAGATAGAGAGTCATTTTGCAGACCTACATGGAAGAAGCTGACTTTGCTCGCGCGCATCGTCCTGCAGGGCTCACCAACGTAAGTATTTGCCCTCAGTAATACTAGGTTAGATAGATGGGACATTTCTACAAGGCTTAAACTGTGTCATTTCCTTAGGCATTTTCCCCTCTTGCTTTGACTAAGGTTGATAATGCCATCAACTTGAGTGTTTATGACGTAAGGAGCCAAAATTGCACGCTTAGTTTGATGATTATGCAACACCCTTTGTTGTTGTTGATTGTGGCAAAGATAACTTGTGCTTTCCTTCCACCGTATAGAGCTTTTCTTGGGAAATGACTGCCAACTCAGGATGATATCTCCGGCACTTCTACACCTGGTAGGGTCAGTTCTCAGCAATGGAGCATGAACGAAAGTGATGAATAGCACATCTCAGCTACTGTGGGTAAGAGTCCAGTGTGCCTTACCCCTGAATCACTCCACGGAAAGCAGGATGCCTAAACCCACTGTGGACTCTATGAGTGAGCAATAACTTCTACTGTGGGAAGCCACTGAAAGTTTAGCTTTACAGCAACTTGCCTTATTATTAACACATGGATCAAATGAGAAACATCTCAGAAACGTAAGAATATTGATATATCCCAAGCCAGTAAATTACATGGGGGCCCTGTCTACATGTTCTGCTTCTTGATTAAATGATGAGATTGCAGTTCCCAAGGCTGTGCCATCAGAGCCCTCACCTAAGAAACAGCAAAAGATCCAACTCAGATCAGCCCTAGGAAACGCCCTCGAGAACCACTCTGGATGATTCTGCTTAGTCGTTCAAGACACAGCACCCGGAGTGTGTCAGTACAATAGCCCCAGAATGAGTTTTACCTTTCCTTAAGAGGAGGAAAGAATGCAGAGGAGATTAAGATACACAAATCATTCTGCTCTTCAATGTCTAGAAGTCCCTTAAGCCCTCTGTTTTACCCCAGGAAATAATGAAAGGCTTAGCTAAAAATGCTCTTTCTTAAAAGGTTCCAAGTTTTTCGTGTCTGGACTTTTCAGTTGGTTCCTTCAACTTCATCAGACAGATCACTATTAAGATCAGAAGGAAAACAAGTCAAAAAGCCATTGAATTCATTTGGAACATAACCCGCTGAGGAAATGGCTACGTAAATACAGCCCTAGCTTAAAGCCCTCTGTTTGCTCAGCTGTGTTTATTTACATTAAATATTGGCCCTAACTAGCTCCAGTATTTACTGCTCACCTGAACTTGGGGTTCTTCGTTGAAGAGAAATCAGATGAATGACTTAAATGCTTATGATGTGCTTATTGGCATCTGAATTCACTTGAACCCCCCAAAGTTTGTTCCAGGGGTTCCCCAACAGTTTGGCCTCAGAGACTTGAAGCTTCAGCCAGCCTTGAAGCAAAGACCAGTACTTTTCGAATGTTTTTTTTAGCACTGGAGCCCATATTTCTAGGGAGAGTTTACACAGAACCCAAATAAATGAAATAGGCAAATTCCCAGCTGTTATAATTGAAGCAGGGTTGGGGGTCCCAGAGACCCCCCACCTTTGGGTTGCAAAGGTACATCTGATTCAATCCCTTTCTGTTACCAAGAAAGAAACTGAGGCCCAGTGACATGCCTATATCCACTCAGCAAGTGAGTGGCTGGGCCAGGACTGTACAGCATCCCCAGACTCCCAGCCCAATGCTCTTTCCAGACAATGGGCTGCTTCTCACGCTGCTTCTTCTCCAGGTGTGTTCACGCACTCTCTGTCTACGAATTTTCTTCCTAAGTTGGGAGATTTCTACAGATGCTTGTCGTCTGGTTCTGAGGTCAATTCATGCAGCCATCTCTGCTGAAAACACCCAGGGTCCTGGTGTACAGAAGTCTCACACAAAGGTGGTCAGCGTGTCCTCGGCATGGGAGCTCTCCCCGTGAGGTGACAGGCAGCGGTGTCTGCACACTCAGCTACCCAGCCCCTCCCTTTCCTTCTTCTGGTAACTGTGGTTCATACAAGCCCTCGAGAGCTTGCATACTGGTTCTGCAAGCAAAGAAACACCACTTCTTGGAGATAGAAGGGCTCCTGGAGATCATCTAGATTCTGCACCAACGGCCTCATTTTACAAATGGGAAAAATTTATGTCCTGGCATTTTATAAACTGAAGAAGACTTCAGAGACCTAAATAGCCGTGTCTTCCAGGCCACTTGGAGTAGAAAGGGGCTTCTCAAGGCGAGTGTGGTGCATGAACCACCTGCTGGAATGACTAGGGATGCTTAGTAAAATCGTATGTTCACGGATGGAGTATGAATCTGCATTTTTACCAACCATTTCAGATGCATCTTCTGCAAATGTCACTGGAATAGTGGAAAAAGCATAATCATTCGTGGGAAGTAGACTTGTGTTCAACCCAGCTCTTCAATCATCTAAGTAGTATGTTGGACCAAACCACTTAAGCTTCCATGTGTCCCATGACAGGGCTGTGATGTTCTGGGGGGTAGTGGTGGGCAAAATCCTAATAAAATAGTAACCTAGAAGAAGGAGCTTCCATGCCTTCTGGGAAGGTTCTCTGGCCCCTGTTCAAATACCCTGAGTCAGTTAGTTCAGGCCTCTGGACCAACTCCCTCCTGGAGCGGAGTGGAGCCCTTCAGGGCAGCTGACCTGCCTCCATCAGTCACACATCACCTTCCTCCCCGCAGGCACAGTCCTGAGGTTCTGATGCCTGGACTCAGCTTTATCAACCTGAGGCTGTCCAAATGGATCTCTTCTCTGCCGTCCATTTTACTCTCCCCTTTCTTCTCACGCCTAACTTTTTTTTTTTTTAACAACAAGGCACGCTCGTAAACAGTAAGCTGCCAGACAAATGTCAACCACCGTTATTATTACTACAAGCCCTGAAGGAGTTGTAAGAGGCAGCTTACAACTCAGCTAGAGAGAAAGGCTCCACACTTGAGCCACAATTTAAGATGGAAGCTGGTATAAGACCATGTTGAAAGTGGTGAGACAGAGAATCACCCGAAGATACTGTGGGTTCAAATGTAAGACCTGAAACCGTCAAACTCATGGAAGCAAACATCGGCAGAACACTCTTTGGCAGGAGTCATAGCATTCGTGGGATCCTGGTTTTCATTTATTTGCAGGACCACAGTTGCAGGAAGCTGAGAGGTCACCTGAGCCCAGTGCCTCTTTTAACAGATGAGGGAAACAGAAATCCAGAAGGTGGCTTGCCCAAGGTCACCACCTCCTGGGCTTCACCACCACTTCACCCCACCCCACATGGTCCTCCTCCAATGGTTGAGATCATCCTGGTCAAAAACAAGTTTATCTCTACTAAGATGCAACTGAGGTAACTTGACCATACACCCCAGTTGTGTGGGATGATTCCAGTTTACATATATTGATAATTATTAACAGTATTCCCTTTCATTACCAAAAGGGTCCCAGCTTGAACACCACATTACATGGTCACCCAAAGCTTAGGGATCTGATTACAATTCTCCCCATTCTCCCTCAGTGGTAAAAATTAATTTGTTTCTGAATTCTAGCCTTGACAACATTATATAATCCTACTGCACAAAAGCCTGCAAACTGGCCATCCACAGGCCAGGCGCTGCTCAGAAGTGTATTTGGGGACTGTTTTAAAATTCTCTTAAATGGTTGAGTTAACATTTTTAATTTGAGAAATCACTTAAAACCTGGATTGGGCAACTTCTTTTGGAAACTTAGGTCTGCTTCACGGAGGCCATATTTCCTCCTGACAGCAACTGCCTGTCCCAGACGCTCTTTCAACACAGCCCTCACACCCACCACACTGTGTGTTGCTTACACCTTCACTTCCTGCTGTGCGGGCTTCCAAGTCTGTGGTCCCTACATTTATACAGACTTATACATGCTATGGGTTGAACTGTGTCCCCCCAAAAATTCATATGTTGAAGTCTTGACCCCAGTATCTCAGAATGTAACCTTACCTGGAAATACGTTTGTTGCAAATATAACTAGTTAAGATGAGGTTTTTAGGTTGGGCCTCTAATCCAGCATGACTGGTGTCCTTTGAAAAAGGGGGATTTTGGACACAGACACATATACGTAAAAGAATACCATGTGAATACGAAAGCAGAGATCAAGGTGATGTGTCACAGACCAAGGAACACCAAGGATGGTCAACCAGCAAACCACCAGAAGCTAGGGGAGAGGCCTGGGACACATTCTCCCTCAGCCTCCAGAAGGAACCAGCCCTGCCCAGACCTGGATCTCACACTTCTGGCCTCCAGAGCTGTGAGACGATAAACACCTCTTATGTCACCCAGCTTGTGGTATTTTGGTTGGCAGCCCTAGTAAACTAATACATTTATATAAACTTACATAAACCTGTGATTCTCAGTCAGGGGCGACTTTGTACCCAGAGAATTTGGCAACGTCAGGAGACATTTTTGGACCTCACAACCTGGGGGTAGTGGTCCCACGCTCATCTAGTGGATAGAGTCCGGGGACCCTGCTACTAAACATCCTACAAGGCACAGGAGAGACCCCAGCAACAGAGAACTATTCAGGCCCAAACGTCAACAGTGCCAAGATTGAGAAACCCCGAATTAGTGGACCTTGATCCCCTCCTTTGTTTCCTGCACGGGCAGGGTCAGATTTATGCCCAGCTCACAGGTTAAAAAGCCAGAAGCAGGCAAGAGAGAGGCACGCTCTGATTTAAAGCCACAGCAGAGCAATCGGGGGTTTGCAAAGTGCCTTCCTAACTGTGCCCATTTCTCACTATCCCTTGCTCCACAGTTTTTCATTAGGCAGCTAATTGCCAAGCCCTGACTGTGTGCTGGGCGTGGTGCTAGGGGGTGCAGCAGAACACCAGACAGGAACAACCCTGGGCCCCTGGGGCAGGAATTTTTTTAAAAAAATTTTTTTGCATGCGTGCATTCATTTAATCCTCCCCAAGTCCTATAGGATATGATACCATTATCCCCATTTTGCAGATTTATGAAATGGGGTTGATTAACGTGCCAGCATTTCAACGCTGGCGTTTTCAGAGCCTTTATTTTACCCTTATACCACACGGACATCCCAGCAGGTCAGTCAGCTGAACCCCAGAACTAATGTCCCCTCTTTCCATCCTGTCATTTTATCCCAGGGCACGCCTCCTAAAGCTCTCACTCTTCGGTCTAGAAACTCTGAAAATGCCCATTATCACCTCTTTTGTCATGCTGATCCCAGCGTGTTCTGTCTGGCAAAAGGGATTGAGACTAAATGTAATCAAGATCCTCTCGTTCTGTGAAATTACCAGGCTATTCACGTCCCACATCGTGAAACTGGAAACAGGAGAAATTATTCCCAGGCTTTCAGCCTGATGCATTCCTTCCTTATTCAAATTCTTGTTATAAATATTTGAGAAATGGGCGCAGTCAGCTGTAAATGGACACTGACTTCATCTCACCTCAGTTTTCCCTCAATAGACTAGGGCACCACGACCCGGACAGCATACAGGGGTTACATTCATATGTAAATAACAAATGCTGATGCAGGATTCTACAGGGCAGTCAGCAGGGACCACCTCTCATTTAAGGGGTGGAACTTCTTGTTCCACTGCCAGGGGTTCTCCTGTGTGACACTTACCTCTCAGTGTTTTCATTTCCCCTCCTGTAAAACAGGGGAAATAATAACCCCAATACAAGTAAAACGCTTGCAGCAGCACCTGGCACATAGTAAGTGCTCAGTAAGTGTCAGCCATTAATAGTAGACAACTGCTTCCGTCCTGGGTGATTTTGATCAGCTTTCTGATCTGTAAAATGGGAACAATACACGATACCCTCTCCACAGCATCAATAAAACTTTGTGAGACTTAAGTGGAAACGCTGATTCAAAATCAATTTGTAAATTGCAAGTACTATATGAACTGTTGACTTAAAAAAATATGCACAACGTGAGGGTTGCGAGTTAAGTTTTATTTGGGGCAAAAGGAGGACTGCAGCCCGGGGGAGACAGCATTTCAGATAGCTCTGAGAAACTGCTCCAAGGAGGCAAGGGGAGGAGCCAGGGTACATAGGAGTTTTGCAACAGAAGGGCAGGTAGTCAGGATGTCAAAAGATTATTGTTGATTAAAGAAAACCAGACATCTCAAGTTAAGGAATCTAGCGCTTTTCTGTGTATGGGAAGATGCAAGACTCTGGGCTCATTGAAATCACTCCTTTGATATGCACCTCAGCTCTCTGGAGCCAGTATCTTGTATTTTCACATCCTGAGTTCCCTCAGGGCTCACCGCAGGGAGTGGCTGCCGTCTGAAGGCTGGCTGCTAGACGGCAGGTATTCTTTCCTTCCTGAGTATCCTTAGGGTTCACCGGCCCACGTTGAGGGGTGCAATCGCTGACGACTGTAACATCCTTTGTTTATTGATACGGCAGGAAATATTACATTTATAAATATTCCATTGATCAAAATGGAAAGGTATTGGCGTCCTGGTTCTCTGTGAGGGATGAGAATAAGGTCCTAGCTCCCACATACAGGCATTAGCAGGAAATTCAATACAGAACTCTACCCCTTAACTCCCAGACTAAGTCCTGAAATTCACCAGATGCGTTCCAGAGCTTGCTTGCTCTCGCACACCGACCCCTCTACCGCCTGACTTGGCCATGTCTCTTTCTACCTCCAAGATGATTTTGTCTCGGCGCCCTTCCCTGTCACTGGGCATTGGTTGGAGCCCTACCTGGATACTCTGAGAAATTTCAGTGCCTGTACATCTCAGGCAAATATTCTTGAGGCCCTATTCCTTTCCTCTCCAAAAGCCCCATACAAATATTCTTACCCTCCGCTGAAGCTTCCATTCCCCACAAATCATTAGTTTCCTGCATCTATAAATAAAGTTTTGATTCTCCAGATAACCTGCTTCACACTCAATCCAGAGAAAACCATTTCAGTCCCTTGCAAAGATGGTCCTCCCCCTCCACTACCCTCTAAAAATGCCTGCTCAGAAGATGGACAACCAGGGGCTTCCGTGGTGGCGCAGTGGTTGGGAGTCCGCCCGCCGATACAGGGGACGCAGGTTCGTGCCCCAGTCCAGGAAGATCCCACATGCCGCGGAGCGGCTGGACCCGTGAGCCATGGCCGCTGAGCCTGCGTGTCTGGAGCCTGTGCTCCGCAATGGGAGAGGCCACGACAGTGAGAGGCCCGCGTACGGCAAAAAAAAAAAAAAAAAAAAAAAAGAAGATGGACAACCTCATAGCCAGCCAGTCTCTTAGTCTGGGTAACCCAAGTTCTTCTCTAACCTGGGTTCTCCAGAAGACATGCTTCTGTGAGAAAACACTATTTGGGGAGGGCTCATGGGAGGCCCCAAACACCCTGGAAATGATGTAAGTGAACCTAAATCCTAGACGTCCAAGGATTCAATCCGAAGGACTCAACATTGTCTAGGAAACCACAACCCCCAAACTCCCACGACCACCCAACCTCCTACGCACCTTGGTTTTAACTAACTCTTGATGAGAAACAGACCATTGCAGAGGGCTACCATTTGGAAAGGAAACAATGGAAGTTGGCACAGCAAAGTGCTTTCAAAAAAGACAAAGTGCACCCACTATGATATTATTTGTTCATTCCGTCTTCTAGGTTGGCTCTTCGAGAAAAGGGCACATAAAGCACTTAAGACATTTGGTGCACTGTCCGGTTTCTTCTGCCAGGATTCACCCGGGCCTCCTGTGAACTAGGTCTGTACTTCTCTGTCACTCCGGCTCTACTGGAGACAATGATGGCTTGTCTGCTGTCCTTTGCTTGTGTCAGAGCTGGGCAGCTTGCAACAAGATCACCTGAAGACATGGATTCTATCTGCCTAGACTTGGACTAGCTGGCATCCAACCAAATGTGCCAGAAATTCGTGGAAGAAACAAATTTAAGAAATGCAGAGTGTAAGATACAGACTAATCAGGTAGCAAAGCAAATATAGGCTTCTCTCCTCCTGTTTAACAAATGCAATCCTACAGTGCTGTCCTTTACACTAGGATTGGTCAGAACTTGTCTGCATTGGACTGACAATTGCCTCTCCTCCCATTAACAAGTTAAAAGGCCTGATACACAGAACCCCAAGGCGAGCCAGGAGTCCAGCAAACTCATGTGGTCCTCACCAGAGTGTAGAGAGGATGCGTGCCATCCTAACGTGATCTGGAGAAAAGTGAGGGCACAAAAAACTCTTGAATTAAATTAATTCCATCAAAGGAAGGGCTTTGCAAATACCCACAAGGCATGTTCCAGTTTTCTGTTGCTGCATGACAAACCACCCCGAACGGTAGTTTAATACAATAACCATCTCATATTATTTATTACGTGATGTTTGCAGGGTTGACCGGGCTCCACTAGGTGGTCCTGCTGCACTTGAGGTCCCTCCAAGGATGCCGTCAGAGACCATCTTGAAGCCTCATCCACTCACACAACTGGTGCCTTGGCCGGGAAGGACCAAACAGTTGGGGGTGAATAGCTGGTAATCCTCGGACATCTCTCTCTACCTCTAGGTGGTCTCTCCACATGACCCCTCCCTGTGCGGTGGCTTCAGCGCAGGATGTTCTTCTTGGGTGGCTGCTCAGGGCTGTGAAGGCCTGGGGAAAGGGAGCAAGAAAGAGACCCAGAGAGAGACAGAGAGCGAGGTGGATGCTGTATTGCCTTTTATGATGTAGCCTTGAAAGTTGTGCAGGGGGGCCTCCACTGCATTCTACTGGTTAGAAATCAGCCACTAGGGACTTCCCTGGTGGTCCAGTGGTTAGGACTCCTTGTTTCCACTGCAGGGGGGCGCAGGTTCCATCCCCGGTCGGGGAACTAAGATTCCGCATGCAGCGCAGCAGATCCAAAAACAAAAAAGATATCGGTCACTAAAATGGCCCATAGTCAAGGGGAATTAGACCCACTTGTTGATGGAAGGCATGTCAAAGAATTTGCAGACATGATTTAAACCCACCACAGTGATTTCCAACCCTTATGCTATGGAATCACCTGGGGAGCTTTTGCAACTCCAGCTGCCCAGGCCACATTCCAACCAAAGTAGAATCTCTCAGAGTGGAACCCAGCTAAGGATTTCTTACCATAAACCCAAGTTTAAGAACCACTGCTTTAGACAATAGCGGTATTCTTGTTCAGCGTGCAAAATAAAAAACCTACCTAAAACTTACCTCTAGGGACGCTCGGCAAACCTTTAGCAAACCTCAAATCACCCTAATGATCCTCCACCCCAGCAAACCCAATGCCGGCCTTTCGTGATAAATATTTTTAAATGTCTTCATTATGTTCTGAATTAAAATTCACAGGTAATACAACTTGCCTATACACATAATGTCCAAAAATATTACTATATTAACCTAGCTATCATTAAAAGTAAAATAGAGAAAGGCAATTCGTAACATAAGTATAGGAATGTCATTAAGTGAATATTAAGACCTGATGGTATCAGGCATAAGGCGATCAGAATGCTTGCACTATATGCAGACTCACCGTGAATGTGACAGCTACAAATGCAGACTGACACGAATACATTGCGCTGGGGACTCAAGTGCAAAAAGCGGCGTTAACATCATTAGTGTGATTTTCTAAAAATAATAAAGCAACTGTGTTAGTCTGCTAGGACTACTATAATAAAAGACCATAATCCAGATGGCTTAAACAAGAGAAACGTATTTTATTTATTTTATTTTTTTTTATTTTTGCGGTACACGGGCCTCTCACTGTTGTGGCCTCTCCCGCTGCGGAGCACAGACTCTGGACGCGCAGGCTCAGCAGCCATGGCTCACGGGCCCAGCCCTCTGCGGCATGTGGGATCTTCCCAGACCAGGGCACGAACGCGCGTCCCCCGCACCGGCAGGCGGACTCTCAACCACTGCGCCACTAGGGAAGCCCGAGAAATGTATTTTCTAATAGCTCTGGAGGCTGGAAGTCCAAGATCAAGGTGTCGGTGGGTTTGGCTCCTTCTGAGGCTTCTCGTCTTGGCTTACAGATGGCCATCTTTCCTGTGTCATCCTTCTGTGTATCTGTGTCCTAATTTCTTCTTATAAGGACATCAGTCACACTGGACTAGGGCCCACCCAATGACCCCATTTTAACTTAATTATCTCTTTACAGGCCCTGTCTCTAAATACAGTCACATTCTGAGGTACTGAGGGTTAGGGCTTCAACATATGAATTTGAGGGGAACACAATCAGTCCATAAGAGAAACTAACTCTTCATAAAGTTCTAAACAGAACAAAGTAGTATAATCTCCCCTCAGTTTTCAAAGTAATTGCATTCCCATGAAATTTACTGTATATTATTAAAACTATGCCTTCCCAACAAATCCACATTATGTTTATATGTAAAATAGGGTTGGATTCTAGGCTCAGCTCAATAAAAACAGGTTTTTCACCTGTGTGAATGTCCCTTTGGGCATTTGACAATTGTAAAGGCCAAGAGACAATTCATTTGTGCAGGACTGTGACACAGTCAGGCACCACCAGCTTCTTCCTACTAAATGCTAGTAACACTACCTCAATCACTGTGACACGAAAAATGCCCCCTATAGGGCAAAACTGGTTCCATCGAGGATGTTTGATTTAAAGGAACCCAAGGATGAATCGTAATCAGAATATTTCTCTTGTCAGAGAAGCATCACCATCCCCTACTTTATTTGCTTCGTAAGATTTGATTTGGTGATTAGCTCTTCTAAAATTGGGGGCAAACTGTTACTGAGTTCAATACTTGAACTTAACTGCAGGGCTGTCTGACATATTGGAAATCACCCAAGTCAAAGAGCATCCCAAACAAAAAATTGTTTTAGTTTTATGCTGTTCCAAATTAGCCACACTGATGAAAATCTGTCAGTTGGTCTAACAAATAGTCTAAAGTTGATGGCATGCAATAAGGGAGTAGAATTTCTTCCCTTATTACACTCTTGGGAAAAAAAATAAACTAAATTTGCCATTGATCTAATCTCCTAAAAATGTTTCAAAGCTTGAATGGTAATTTGAATTTTTGGTATGTATATACATAATTGAAAAAAGATCAAGAACAATATAAAGAAAAGGCTTCATTGTTTAATGAGTAATATCGTGCCCAAAATCCCAGAGTGAATTCAACCCAGATTTGTCTGACTCCAGAGCCGTTCTCCACCTCCACTCAACACCAGATGGATGGGATGTCTGGGAAAAGGATGAAAACAAGGCAGGCACACAATGGATCATGTAGTATTTCTCCAACAAACCTCGAGAGGGTTCTCATAGCAGATGGAGCATGAAGGATGGTCCCCCCAAAGCACCTCATCTTCCATCACCTTTAGATTTCAGTTTATATTTGGACAAGACTCAAATTTCACTCATATTTTCAGTGTCTAGGTCGAGGGGAAAAAGACATACTAAAACATATGTGCTTCAAACAATTGGGCTGAACAGAAACTTTAAAATTTTTAAATGTTGAATACATTATTGCTTTAATGATTAGATTTGATTGATAAATGGCCTGAATATCGACATTACTATTTCATGTTTGGCTCTTCCCTTCTCCAGAACACAAAAGAGCTGGGTCTTTTGAGACATGCCAAAGTAATTATATTTTTGCACAGCTGGAGACGAGACTATTCCACTTGACGAGGTATTGTCCACCAAGACCCCGTCTGTTCCTTCTCCCAGCATTCAGGAATTTCTTCCACAGAGAGAAGTGAGTAGGGCACAAAGTCTTAATATTGTTACCTCCTTTTAACTGATTTTCCTTTAATTACAGCTATTGATTTATTTACAGCATGAGAGGAATTATATATAGTTGCGTCTATATGTTGAAAGATAACAGACATATTTTATTAGCTCAAATAGTTTTTATAGTTTCCATGCAAGAGATGACAATAAGAGTTTGACCCACTTTTTGAATAAATGAATGGCTATGACAGATTAAAGCACGTAAAAACACTGGAAAAGTCAAAATGATCTGTGATGGTGAATATGGTGACAGACATGACAAGAGTCTCATCTGAATATTATCATCTAGGGAACAGAAATGGGGGTTTTCTTTTAGCAAAGGAATTCAAAACCATGTGTTTTGGATAATCTTTTTAGTCACCATTATTTGTATTTTGAGTCACTGAATGATTCTCAAGGACTTTAGTCTGGCCAGAAGAGATATTGATTATAAACCATTAAATGTATGTTACAGTACTTTGTATTCTGCCATCTCATCCTGAAACCCCAAGAGTCCCCACCACAGATTCTGTCCCTGTGGTACTGAGAAGGTCGTTAACAGTGTAGGATTAAAGAACAGGATCTTTGCCAATGGTGCATAACCATTGCTCTCAGAGGTCCCACAGGTTTTCCTTGTGACCCTGAACCCATAGGATCATTGTGTACACGTTACCCAGCAGGGGTTACAAATGCTACAGGAGTTCAGAGATGACAGTAATCAAATAACATGCGATTTAACTAATCCCTTTTTTCCCTCCACTTCCATCTTCTCTGAAAACATTCAAGGATGCTGTCCATGATTGATTAGATCATGTGTGCATGGCTGATTCATCTAGGTCAATGTCATGAGAAAAGTACCTGAAAAGTGTTCAATTACAGTGCAATCATTATAGTCATAATGTATTCAAAGTATTATGATAATTTTACAACAGAAAAATGGAATTTGAACAGTGTAACTCATCTTCCATCCAGGTCATTTTTATTATGCACGCCGCATTGACCATTTGGCAATGGATTTACGGGAACTGTTGAACATTATGTGATAGCTTGCACTGAGGCTACCAAGGGAATTTGACATAAAAGGAAATATAATGGTTCATTTGTGGGCCCAACATTCATAGATTCCCAAGACTTAAAAATTATTCTTCCATTCAGCACACATTCACTCAGCTCTATGTTCCCCACATAGGACTATATAGCAGACATCAAAAGGTGAATAAGGCTTAGCTCTTGAGAAACACATCACTGAACCAGAAGAGAGACAAGAAAACAATGACCTATAAAATAATGTGACTGTCCCACATGGTAGTCCTAGCCAAATGTCGCTATTGAGCACTTGTAATGTATTTAGGCTAAACTGAGGTATGCTGTAAGTATATAACATACACCAGATTTCAAAGAATTTATTATATCTTATTGGTAATTTTTACACTGATTACATATTGAAATGATATTTTTAGATATATTGAGTTAAATAAAACATATTATTAAAATTAACTTTGCATGGTTTTTTTTTACTGTTTTAATGTGGCTACTGGAAATTTTTCATTAAGTATCTGGTTCATGTTATATTTCTATTGGGCTGCACTGATATAATGTATGTGCTATATGTGTGGTATGTATAGAAAGAAAATTGTGCACAGAGGAAAAGGCAACAGATTCTGCTGGGCAGAGATTTTGACCTTTAATATTGGTCTTTAAGAGATTTCTCTGGAGGAGGCAACCCTTGAGGAGAAAACCAAAATGGAAGAAGCATGAGCAAAGTCACAGAGGCCTTAAAGAGCTTGATGTGTTTGTGGAATAGCAAGCAGTTTAGTATGTGTGTGGGGTGACGGGTGGAAGCAGGTAGCAGGAGACAGGCTGGGAAGGCGTGTGGAGGCCCACATGGGTAGGGTCTTATTTGCCATGGTAAAGAGTCCAACTCCATCTGTGGACTGAGGAGCATCCTCAAAAGTCTTTAAGCAGGTGGTTGACATGGCCAGGCCTTGTTTATTCTGGGAGCAGAAAGAAGAGCTTGAAGAGGGAAGAAACCAGAGAAGAAAGACCATTCGAAAATTACACCAGGAATAATGAGAGCTTGAATAAGATCCATGATGGAAAGAGCAGAGAGGAGTGAGACTTGATAGGTAATTTTCAAAGCAGCCAAGGATATGGTGCTTGCCTTGAAATCAGAAGGGCAGATTTTTTTCCCCAAGCTAATGCTTATTTTCTCTCTGCTAAATGCACTTGTTATCAACCAATGACAAAGAATAAAACTGTTGACAATCAGATTCATTCTTGGATTCTTTTGATTTTGTACCATATTTAGATTCTTTAGGGCCTTCTTTTCCCCATTCATCCTGAGTCCACTGAGGATTCTAAGAGCAACTACTCGCTCAGCCATCCCACATGGAGCACTTCCTCTTGAGTCAGGCCCTCCTTTTTTCTCATGCTGTGCTATCGTATCTTGAAAAAGGCTAATCCACGTGGCCGGGCCTGGACTTGAATTGCTCTTCACTTCCGCTTTCCCTTTGCACAAAAGCCACTGAAATCTGTTCTGTGATTCCTCTCTTGTTTACATAATACTACCTCTGTCTTCTGTCATGTTTTCATTTTCCCTCGGGGAGAAAATGCTACTCTCCCCAGGATTCATGAGAAAAAATGAGGAGTATAGTTCAATTAGCAGTAGTCAGAAGCAAATCTTGGAGTGTTCCAAGTAAATAGCAAGTGATGAAGCTAATGAAAATGTTAGTGGAGGCTAAGAAAGAAAGACAGAAGGCACCACCACCACAATAGTTTATCCCAATAAAAGGAGGTGGGAAGGGAAAGAGAAAAATTTACTTTTATTGCAAGAGAAATAGCAGATGAAGTAAGTGGGGGAAAAAACCCACAAGACAGCCACTGGCTACAGCTGTAAAATTAAGAATCTTCATTTTTTTAAAATCAGACCATATCTTTGTTCTTAAGAGTCTACAATATGATTGGTATTATCTTCAAATCTTCACAACACCCTTCTGAGTGGAACCTCTTGGGGGTCATGCATAGCAAAACGTGATACTGAGTTATAAAGAGGAACATTCCATTTCTAGACATCTCAGTTTATGACTCAAGTAGTGAAACCGCATGGTCTGCTCATAAGGAAAGTGTAGGGGATTCCATTCTCTAAAGTAAACATTCCAAAGAATTCTGAAATCAGCTACTGACCAGCCAGGACATCTTAAAAAAAACTGCTAGGGGCTGGGAAGCTGGAAAATGCCTAAATCCATCAAGGTTTGTTGGTTACAAGGAACAGAAATTGACTCCTGCTACATTAAGTAAAAAAAAAAAAAAAAAAAAAAAAAAAATACTGAAAGGCTACAGAAATGCAGGAATAGCAGAGTGGTCAAAATTTCAGAAAATCCAGGAATCAGGAAAGCTCTGGAGAGCCAGGTAGCAGCAACCAAGGAACACTCCATTCAGGGCACTGCCATCAGGATACATGCGTTTAACCGAATTCTCTGGAATTCTTATCCACATGCTAAGAAGAGAACATCTTACCAGTGTAGCTTGGATCACCCATCCACTGTCCAGGGAAGAGAGAAGTCCTTGACTGGCCATCCCTCCAAGCCTGAAAGCAACAGAGAAAATGTAGGTGAGTCCCCCAAAGGAAGAAGAAGGGGTGCTGTGAAGGCAAAAACAGGTGTCCTCTACAGGACCCGTGCCATTTCTTTATTCGTGCTCTTCACTATTCTAACTCTCTCATCTAAAACCTCCCACCCTCATGGTCTACCTTCAACCCACCTTCTTTAAGAAGCCTCCTCTGGATACTCCAACCCTTATTGACCTCTTCCTCTTCTTAACACATACAAGTAGTCATTCACATAATCATTCACTTGACAAATATCTTTGGGCCTCCACTACGTGCCCGGTACTCTATTGGGTACCCGTTCTGCAACTGACAGTCTTGCTTCTCCTCCCCGTGATATTCCAGGTATCACTGTTCGTATCTGAAAACTCGATTTAAGACTTAACAGCATGTATTGGTTGCTCATCGGTCTTTGATACCATGATAGGGATCAAGTTTGGGCCAAATGCTACAACCTAGATACAGGCTCTGAAATTTTTTTCATAACTATATGATACAACTAATAAAACCAAAGTAATTAGAGATATTTTCAAGACAGATCAATTCTAAGTGATAAAAGCAGAGATCCTCGGTTTACATTTAATTTGTAGTTATTAATCCGTTCAATAAACTAATATTATCGAATGTCTTTACTATATAGGACACTTTACTAGGCAGAGCTGATATGCAGCAGCATACACTGGTACACTTGGATCAGTTGCCGAAATAGTGGAAACTCCCATGCCGGCTGGTGAATAGCCACTGTCCCAGGCCTTCAAGTGCCCCATCACCACCCCAGCCAACCCCATTCCTAAGGCACCTCTCCAGGACCCCTACATTCCCACAGTCCAGTGACTAGGAGTTAATCTCTGGCACACGACTCTGCTCCAGCCCTTAGGCCAGTGTCTGTTCTGATAAGTACCCTGTCATCCCTGTTGATAAATATTTTTAATATCACTTTGGTTCTAAGTACAGGAGTGGATACAAAAATGGGCAGGTCCTAAGGAGCTTATGTGTGGAGTACTGCCAACCATAAAAAAGAACAAAGGGGATGAATCTCAAAAACATTGTGCTAAGTGAGAGAATCCAGACACAAAAGAGTGTATCCTGTACGATTCCATTTATATGAAGTTCTACATCAGAGAAAAACAAACTATGATCATATAAATCATCCCTGGGATGAAATGGAGAAGAGGGTTATTGATTGGAAAGGGATCCAGAGAAACTTGCAGCAGTGATGGAAATGTTTTATAGAGGAGGGGTGTTTAAATTGCATGTAAATTGTCTATTAAAAAAAGCGCTTACTGTCCAATAAGGAAGATAATACCTCCAAAAATTAGTTTAACACTGGTCGGAAAGCCTAAGTCCCACAAGAGAGGCATAGCTAGAGCCTGCATAGCCAAGTGTTATAACCACCCTCTCTTGGGTTGTACAGCACTGTCTGGATTGAGATCTTGTTCTTGTGACAGGAAGAGTTATTTTAGCTCCCTCAGTTTTCTCATCTGCAAAATGGTGACAATAATAGTAGATACCTAAGGGGTTGTTGTGAGGGCCAAATGAGTTATCCGTCGAAAACATGTAGAACATTTGGCACATAGTAGGTACATAATTAATGTTCACTATTAATAAAACAATTATTGGACTCCAGAGAAAGAGGGCCATGTTCAGCTGGGAGAGCACTGAGGAAGCAGCGTTTGAGCTGAGTTTTGAAGAACTGTTTATACAATGTGGGCATGGGAAGATGGGAGGAAATTACATACATGTCGCTCACCTGGGTACTCCATCCAAGAATTCTCTTCAGTGTCACTTCCTCATTATCCCTTTGGCTACGTTACCGCCCTCTCTACATGCTCTCAGAGCTCCCAATACTCTCTTGTACAGCACTTATTATATTTGCATTTAATCAATAAATTAATTGGTTAATATTTAAGTATTTATTCCATATGTATCACACTTCTCCAGCAGACCAAAAGCTGCAGGTGGTCAAGAGGCTTACTTTTATAGACCCAGGTCCTAGCACAGAAACTTGCAGAAATTATTATTCAATAAATTAATAAATACATTATTTATCTTATATAAATCAAGTTATCATTTTACTCCATTCACCTCAATTCGGAGTATGTTTAGTTAACTGGTGGGCTGGGGTCCCTCCATGAGCTTAAGGGCTATCCCTGCCACTTTCTCCAGGTGAACGCGGGGCAAGCTAGTTCTTTATATTCTAATCTCCTGATATGCAGACTAGGGTATAGTAAGAGTTCATCTGCATAAATTTCTTGTTACATATAAAGGAATGTTTGTAAAGCATTTTGCACATTTTGTGATGTGCCTATCATATAGTAAGTGCTTAAAAAATGGTAGCATCAAGATCATTCCCTTCACCCAACCTAAGAGAGTGGCATCACTCTACCCATGATGCTGTTATGCATCAAAATGTATCAAAGCACTCCTGACGATATGACTCCTCCTTCTCAAACTCCTCCCCCCAACTCCCAACTGACAGACTGTGGGATAAGGCTCAGTATGCTTTGTCTCCCTTGTACGTATCTTGCCCAAGAACGCATTGCAAAAAAATCTACTCCAATACCAACCATTTGGCTTCCCTTTCCTTTTCCAACCCCAAGATTGTATTTTCCAATTTTTCCAATAGTGAGTTAATAAGTTTTGCAGAAGCGTTTTAGAATTTACAGAAATCTCACACCTACTCTATCTCATTTTACATTTAAATCAACCTCATTATAACATTTTTCAATATGAGATAAGAAAATTAGAAAGAGGTAATATAATCCATCCCAGGACACAAAGAGAGCAAGGAGTAGGGCCAGGATTTCAAATCCAAGTCTTCCAGCTCTGAACCTTACATTCTTTGGCTTCTGGCCTAGAAGTAACTTTCTAGAAATTTCTACTGTAGGAGAAGAATGATATTTCTGAGTGTCTTTCAGTCTGGGTATGATGAGGCCCAATACCTGATGCCTTCCGACCCCAGGTCTAAACTCCAGGGAAATCAGATGGTACTTGATAAGCACAGCCTGAGGCTTCAAGACTTTAATCAGTCACTGTCCTCGTATGAATTTTCTGGAGCAAGAACTCAGCTGAGTCAAGTCCAAGCTCCAGCAAGTAAACATCATTGGAAAAACTCCCACCTTGAAGAGGTGGTGAAACAGACTGTCACATTAGTAGAGAAAAATAAAGCACTAGGTATAACGGCCTCCAGAGTTGACCAGATAGGATCATCCAAACATTGCTGGTCTCTGCTTCTATTTTTTTCTCCTGCATCAAATTTTATTCAGATCCAATGAGGTGGAGTTATTTCCTTTTTTTACCCTTGTTAATTATCTCCTTGGGTATATATATACATATATATATATATATATATATATACACACACACACAAATATATATATATATTCAAGACTAATTGTAAGAGTTCTTTTTACCTTAATAAGGATACTAAGTGAGGAGATAAATGTGAAAGTACCTAGGATTTTCAAGGCACATACGGGTATTTAATAAATGCTTATTAACCTGGAATCTGCTGAAGTTTCTTTCTGGGGCCTTTCAACTTTTCACAGCAAACACCAAGGTCTGCTTTTGTCCTAACCCTACCATGGAATTAAATATACCCATAATGCAGAGTTCTTTTGAAGCCTTAGTCCCTTGCCTAAGGATTTCTGACACATTAAAATACTATTAAGTAAAGTTTCAAAGTCAAAATAATCAGACTGCTTTTCACCACAAACCCTGGAGAAATAAAACTGCAAACAACTCATTAGAAAGGCTGAGAAGGATTCGATCCCTCCGGAGAAGTGATGAAGTTCCTGGGAGAGGGCAACTTTAATTTATAAAGAGTTGTTAACATTCACTTCCTCCAACAAAAGCCTTTAAAGCTAGTAAGGCACAGATACAGTATTTAAAATCAAGTCTGGAAAGTCTCCCAGCCAGCTTCCGGGAAGATGGCGGAAGAGGAAGACGAGGAGATCACCTTCCTCCCCACGGATACACCAGAAATACATCTACACGTGGAACAACTCCTACAGAACACCTACTGAACGCTGGCAGACGACCTCAGACCTCCTAAAAGGCAAGAAACCCCCCACGTAACTGGGTAGGGCAAAAGAAAAAAATAAACAGAGACAAAAGGATAGGGACGGGACCTGCACCAGTGGGAGGGAGCCGTGAAGGAGGAAAGGATTTCACACACTAGGAGCCCCTTCGCGGGCGGAGACTGCGGGTGGCACAGGGGGAAAGCTTCGGGGCCGTGGAGGAGAGCGCAGCAACAGGGGTGCGGAGGGCAAAGCGGAGAGATTCCCGCACAGAGAGTCGGGGCCGACCGGCGCTCGCCGAGAGGCTTGTCTGCTCACCCGCCAGGGCGGGCGGGGCTGGGAGTTGAGGCTCCGGCTTCAGCCGGAGCACCGGGAGAGGACTGGGGTTGGCGGCGTGAACACAGCCTGCAGGGGGTTAGTGCGCCACGGCTAGCCTAGCCGGGAGGGACGCCGGGAAAAGGGCTGGACCTGCCGAAGAGGCAAGAGACTTTTTCTTACCTCTTTGTTTCCTGGTCCGCGAGGAGAGGGGATTAAGAGCGCTGCATAAAGGAGCTCCAGAGACGGGCGCGAGCCTCGGCTAAAAGCGCGGACCCCAGAGACGGGCATGAGACGCTAAGGCTGCTGCTGCTGCCACCAAGAAGCCTGTGTGTGAGCACAGGTCACTATCCACACCCCCCTTCCGGGGAGCCTGTGCAGCCCGCCACTCCCAGGGCCCCATGATCCAGGGACAACTTCCCCGGGAGAACACACGGCGCGCCTCAGGCTGGTGCAGCGTCATGCCGGCCTCTGCCGCCGCAGGCCCGCCCCGCACTCCTTACCCCCCCCCCCCCCGCCAGCCTGAGTGAGCCACAGCCCCCGAATCAGCGGCTCCTTTAACCCCGTCCTGTCTGAGCAAAGAACAGACGCCCTCAGGCAACCTACACGCAGAGGCGGGGCCAAATCCAAAGCTGAGCCCCTGGGAGCTGTGAGAACAAAGAAGAGAAAGGGAAATCTCTCCCAGCAGCCTCAGGAGCAGCGGATTAAAGATCCACAATCAACTTCATGTCTGTGGAATACATGAATAGACAACAAATCATCCCAAATTGAGGAGGTGGACTTTGAGAGCAAGATTTATGCTATATAGCTTTGCTTCCACCATTTGTCCTAGGGTTCTATCCATCTGTTTTTTTTGTTTTTGTATTTTTGTTTTATTTTTTTTCTTAATAATTACTTTTTTATTTTTATAACTTTACTATATTTTATCTTACTTTATTTTATTTTACTTTATCTTCTTCCTTTCTTTCATTTTTTCCTTCCTTCCCTCCTTCCTTCCTTACTTCCTCCCTCCCTCCCTCCTTTCTTTCTTTCTTTCTTTCTTTCCTTCTTTCTTTCTTTCTTTCTACTTCTACTAATTCTTTCTTTCTACTTTTTCTCCCTTTTATTCTGAGCCATGTGGATGAAAGGTTCTTGGTGCTGCAGCCAGGAGTTAATGCTGTGCCTCTGAGGTGGGAGAGCCAACTTCAGGACACTGGTCCACAAGAGACCTCCCAGCTCCACATAATATCAAGTGGCAAAAATCTCCCAGAGATCTCCATGTCAACACCAGCACCCAGCTTCACTCAACGACCAGCAAGCTACAGTGCTGGACATCCTATGCCAAACAACTAGCAAGACAGGAACACAGCCCCACCCATTAGCAGAGAGGCTACCTAGAATCATAATAAGTCCACAGACACCCCAAAACACACCACCAGACGTGGACCTGCCCACCAGAAAGACAAGATCCAGCCTCATCCACCAGAACACAGGCACTAGTCCCCTCCACAAGAAAGCCTACACAACTCACTGAACCAACCTTAGCCACTGGGGACAGGCACCAAAAACAACGGGAACTATGAGCCTGCAGCCTGTGAAAAGGAGACCCCAAACACAGTAAGATAAGCAAATGAGAAGACAGAAAAACACACAGCAGATGAAGGAGCAAGATAAAAACCCACGAGACCTAAAAAATGAAGAGGAAATAGGCAGTCTACCTGAAAAAGAATTCAGAATAATGATAGCAAAGATGATCCAAAATCTTGGAAACAGAATGGACAAAATGAAAGAAACATTTAACAAGGACCTAGAAGAACTAAAGATGAAACAAACAACGATGAACAACACAATAAATGAAATTAAAAATACTGTAGATGGGATCAGTAGCAGAATAACTGAGGCAGAAGAATGTATAAGTGACCTGGAAGATTAAATATCGGAAATAACTACTGCAGAGCAGAATAAAGAAAAAAGAATGAAAAGAACTGAGGACAGTCTCAGAGACCTCTGGGACAACATTAAACGCACCAACATTCGAATTATAGAGGTTCCAGAAGAAGAAGAGAAAATGAAAGGGACTGAGAAGATATTTGAAGAGATTATAGTTGAAAAGTCCCCTAATATGGGAAAGGAAATAGTTAATCAAGTCCAGGAAGCACAGAGAGTCCCATACAGGAAAACTCCAAGGAGAAATACACCAAGACACATGTTAATCAAACTGTCAAAAATTAAATACAAAGAAAACATATTAAAAGCAGCAAGGGATAAACAACAAATAACACACAAGGGAATCCCCATAAGGTTAACAGCTGATCTTTCAGCAGAAACTCTGCAAGCCAGAAGGGACTGGCAGGACATATTTAAAGTGATGAAGGAGAAAAACCTGCAACCAAGAGTACTCTACCCAGCAAGGATCTCATTCAGATTTGATGGAGAATTTAAAACATTTAGAGACAAGCAAAAGCTGAGAGAGTTCAGCACCACCAAACCAGCTTTACAACAACTGCTAAAGGAACTTCTCTAGGCAAGAAACACAAGAGAAGGAAAAGACCTACAATAATGAACCCAAAACAATTAAGAAAATGGGAATAGGAACATACATATTGATAATTACCTTAAATGTAAATGGACTAAATGCTCCCACCAAAAGACACAGATTAGCTGAATGGATACAAAAACAAACCCTTATATTTGTTGTCTACAAGAGACCCACATCAGACCTAGAGACACGTACAGACTGAAAGTAAGGGGATGGAAAAAGATATTTCATGCAAATCGAAACCCAAAGAAAGCTGGAGCATCAATTCTCATATCAGACAAAATAGATTATAAAATAAAGAATATTACAAGAGACAAAGAAGGACACTACATATTGATCAAGGGATCGATCCAAGAAGAAGATATAACAATTGTAAATATTTATGCACCCAACATAGGAGCACCTCAATACATAAGGCAAATACTAACAGCCATAAAAGGGGAAATCGACAGTAACACATACATAGTATAGGGGACTTTAACACCCCACTTTCACCAATGAACAGATCATCCAAAATGAAAATAAATAAGGAAACACAAACTTTAAATGATACATTAAACAAGATGGACTTAATTGATATTAATAGGACATTCCATCCAAAAACAACAGAATACACATTTTTCTCAAGTGCTCATGGAACATTCTCCAGGATAGATCATATCTTGGGTCACAAATCAAGCCTTGGTAAATTTAAGAAAATTGAAATTGTATCAAGTATCTTTTCTGACCACAACGCTATGAGATTAGGTATCAATTACAGGAAACGATCTGTAAAAAATACAAACACATGGAGGTTAAACAATACACTACTTAATAACGAAGTGATCACTGAAGAAATCAATTAGGAAATTAAAAAACACCTAGAAACGAATGACAATGGAGACACGACGACCCAAAATCTATGGGATGCAGCAAAAGGAGTTCTAAGAGGGAAGTTTATAGCAATACAATCCTACCTTAAGAAACAGGAAACATCTCGAATAAACAACCTAACCTTGCACCTAAAGCAATTAGAGAAAGAAGAACAAAAAAACCCCAAAGATAGCAGAAGGAAAGAAATCATAAAAATCAGATCAGAAATAAATGAAAAAGAAATGAAGGAAATGATAGCAGAGATCAATAAAACTAAAAGCTGGTTCTTTGAGAAGATAAACAAAATTGATAAACCGTTAGCCAGACTCATCAAGAAAAAAAGGGAGAAGACTCAAATCAATAGAATTAGAAATGAAAAAAGAGAAGTAACAACTGACACTGCAGAAATACAAAAGATCATGAGAGATTACTACAAGCAACTCTATGCCAATAAAATGGACAACCTGGAAGAAATGGACAAATTCTTAGAAATGCACAACCTGCCAAGACTGAATCAGGAAGAAATAGAAAATATGAACAGACCAATCACAAGCACTGAAATTGAAACTGTGATTAAAAATCTTCCAACAAACAAAAGCCAAGGACTAGATGGCTTCACAGACGAATTCTATAAAACATTTACATAAGAGCTAACACTTATCCTTCTCAAACTCTTCCAAAATAGAGCAGAGGGAGGAACACTCCCAAACTCATTCTACGAGGCCACCATCACCTTGATACCAAAACCAGACAAGGATGTCACAAAGAAAGAAAATTACAGGCCAATATCACTGATGAACATAGATGCAAAAATCCTCAACAAAATACTAGCAAACAGAATCCAATAGCACATTAAAAGAATCATGCACCATGATCAAGTGGGATTTATTCCAGGAATGCAAGGATTCTTCAATATATGCAAAACAATCAATGTGATAAACCATATGATCATCTCAATAGATGCAGAGAAAGCTTTTGACAAAATTCAACACCCATTTATGATAAAAAACCCTGCAGAAAGTAGGCATAGAGGGAACTTTCCTCAACATAATAAAGGCCATATATGACAAACTCACAGCCAACATCGTCCTCAATGCTGAAAAACTGAAAGCAATTCCACTACGATTAGGAACAAGACAAGGTTGCCCACTCTCACCACTGTTATTCAACATAGTTTTGGAAGTTTTAGCCACAGCAATCAGAGAAGAAAAGGAATCCAAATCGGAAAACAAGAAGTAAAGCTGTCACTGTTTGCAGATGACATGATACTATACATAGAGAATCCTAAAGATGCTACCAGAAAACTACTAGAGCTAATCAATGAATTCGGTAAAGTAGCAGGATACAAAATTAATGCACAGAAATCTCTGGCATTCCTATACACTAATGATGAAAAGTCTGAAAGTGAAATCAAGAAAACACTCCCATTTACCACTGCAACAAAAAGAATAAAATATCTAGAAATAAACCTACCTAATGAGACAAAAGACCTGTATGCAGAAAATTATAAGACACTGATGAAAGAAATTAAAGATGATACAAATAGATGGAGAGATATACCATGTTCTTGGATTGGAAGAATCAACATTGTGAAAATGACTCTACTACGCAAAGCAATCTACAGATTCAATGCAATCCCTATCAAACTACCACTGGTATTTTTCACAGAACTAGAACAAAAAATTGCACAATTTGTATGGAAACACAAAAGACCCCGAATAGCCAAAGCAATCTTGAGAACGAAAAACAGAGCTGGAGGAATCAGGTTCCCTGACTTCAGACTATACTACAAAGCTACAGTAATCAAGACAGTATGGTACTGGCACAAAAGCAGAAAGATAGATCAATGGAACAGGATAGAAAGCCCAGAGATAAACCCACGCACATATGGTCACCTTATCTTTGATAAAGGAGGCAGGAATGTACAGTGCGGAAAGGACAGCCTCTTCAATACGTGGTGCTGGGAAATCTGGACAGGTCCATATGAAAGTATGAGATTAGATCACTCCCTAACACCATACACAATAATAAGCTCAAAATGGATTAAAGACCTAAATGTAAGGCCAGAAAACATAGGCAGAACACTCTATGACATAAATCACAGCAAGATCCTTTCTGACCCACCTCCTAGAGAAATGGAAATAAAAACAAAAATAAACAAATGGGACCTAATGAAACTTCAAAGCTTTTGCACAGCAAAGGAAACCATAAACAAGACGAAAAAACAACCCTCAGAATGGGAGAAAATATTTGCAAATGAAACAACTGACAAAGGATTAATCTCCAAAGTTTATAAGGAGCTCATGCAGCTCAATAACAAAAAACAAACAACCCAATCCAAAGATGGGCAGAAGACCTAAATAGACATTTCTCCAAAGAAGATATACAGACTGCCAACAAACACATGAAAGAATACTCAACTTCATTAATCATTAGAGAAATGCATATCACAACTACAATGAGATATCATCTCACACCAGTCAGAATGGCCATCATCAAAAAATTTAGAAACAATAAATGCTGGAGAGGGTGTGGAGAAAAGGGAACACTCTTGCACTGTTGGTGGGAATGTAAATGGATACAGTCACTGTGGAGAACAGTATGGAGGTTCCTTAAAAAACTACAAATACAACTACCATATGACCCAGCAATCCCACTACTGGGCATATACCCTGAGAAAACCATAATTCAAAAAGAGTCATGTACCAAAATGTTCATTATAGCTCTATTTACAATAGCCCAGAGATGGAAACAACCTAAGTTTCCATTATCAGATGAATGGATAAAGAAGATGTGGCACATATATACAATGGAATATTACCCAGCCATAAAAAGAAACGAAACTGAGCTATTTGTAATGAGGTGGATAGACCTAGAGTCTGTCATACAGATTGAAATAAGTCAGAAAGAGAAAGAAAAATACCATATGCTAACACATATATATGGAATTTAAGAAAAAAAATGTCATGAAGAACCTAGGGGTAAGACAGGAATAAAGACACAGACCTACTAGCGAATGGACTTGAGGGTATGGGGAGGGGGAAGGGTAAGCTGTGACAAAGCGAGAGGGAGGCATGGACATATATACACTACCAAACGTAAGGTAGATAGCTAGTGGGAAGCAGCTGCATAGCACAGGGAGATCAGCTCCGTGCTTTGTGACTGCCTGGAGGGGTGGGATAGGGAGGGTGGGAGGGAGGGAGACGCAAGAGGGAAGAGATATGGGAACATATGTATATGTATAACTGATTCACTTTGTTATAAAGCAGGAAAAAGAAAAGAAAAAAAGGAAAGGCTGAGAAAAAGCTATCTTTTGGGCTGGCCAAAATAGTGTATTGCTATTTAGAATTTTCTCTGGGATGCTTTGTCTCTAAATATTGCAAGAAAAAACTTAGCTGTTTAACACATGGAGATGTCTAAAACCATTGGCTCAAATTTCACACACAGAAACATTGACAAGCTCCTTCTCTCTGAAAAGAGAAAGGCAGACCAGACTGATGCTTCCCCATTTGCATTTCCCTCTCTGAGCTGCCTTTCTGAGTAAATGCGATGATTTTAAAATGAAGTCTGTTTTTTTCCCGCATCCGAAATATCTTTATTTGCACTCTGGAAATGCTGACGTCAATTGCCTTACAAATCCAGGGGGAAAAAAATACCAGTTAATTGTAGTTGAGAAGACTGTCGAATCTCTAATAATGGTAGGCACAGAGCTTGTCAGCAGAGCATCTGTTGCCATAGTTACCTGTGAGGGATGACAACATCTGCATATCACTTAGCTAAATGATCCCACATGGCACCTTAGTGATTATTAGAGAGGGATCCGATATTCCTCCGGTGAATATGTGAATCAAGTGAAATGACCCCTGTGAGCAGGGTTTTCTCAGGGGGGTTTTCCCTTCCAGATATCAACAGAATGATCGCTTGATAACTCTTAAAAACAACGTTCAACCTTTGCTTTTGGAACAGTTTAGAAATGCAGTGTCACAATAATTGACCCGTTGAATCAGTTTGGACTATATAATACCAGCTGTGCCCACGGCCAAAGAGGGAAAAGCATGTTAACGTGCGTTGTTCTATCTTACACGATAGCAGCAACCAACCAAATTGATCTTTTCCCTTAAATGGCTGGTTTCATTCCAAAACAGTTGTGGAGAGAATGAATCCAAGTGTGTAATTTAATAAGTGTATATTTTACTAACTTAAACGAATGAAACACACTGATGCATTTATTTAAACTGTTTATACATGTAGATGTGCCCACAACTTAAAGATCCTTGGCAGCATTTACTGAGCCCCATGCCCCTTCCATCGAAGGAGAGAGCTGAGAATCAGAAATAATCTGCTCAAGGTTGACCCCGCTTGTTCCAGAAGTTTCATGCAGAGCCATTCTCAGCTCCTTAGAGGCTCTTATAAGGGAAATAGGCACGAGAGTCCAATCTCTTTAAATAATGTTAAATTTATTATTTAGCAAGGAGAGAAGGATTTAAAGTTTTGATAAGAAAAATAATGCTTCCGGCATATAAGACTAGATTGCGTTGTTAAATACACCCATACATGCACACACTTTCTGTGGTGAAATATACTAGAAGGCAACAAAATACACTAGGAGCTTGAGGTATAGTGCCTCAACTAAAATGTTCAGTGCTAGACTCTCTACATTTTCCAAGAGGAAGGGTCCCCACAAGTAGCTAGAATATAGGAATACTTTTTTAAAAAGATGGAAAACCTAGATTCCCACAAAACCCTGCTCCAAAAATGTACAGAAGAGAAACTCTTTTTGGCCAAGGGCTGCATGGTGTTTTTGCTTTTCAACCTAAAAAACAAAGATAGTGCAAAGGGGGTATTGTTCTTTCTCATTTGTTACAAATTTGGGGGGGAGAAAAATGTGCATACACAAACATATCTGCAAATCTACAAAGGCATAATGCATTCATAAGCGTTAGTATACTACTGTGATTTGACTCCTAGGATTTAGTGAGTCTAATATTTTTGTTCCTGTGAATATTTCTCAGCTGCCTGGGATAACCTGAAAGTTACTAGCCTCCTTTTCTTAGTGGCTCCGTGTCAGAGAAAATAATGGAAAATGAAATCAAAAGCCCTTATTTCATCAGCTGACACAGGCAGGACAGCGGAGGGATCACAGGCTAAGGCTGGCAACCAGCCCTTTTTCTCTCAGAGGAAAATTACCAGAACTCTTTGCAGAGCGGACACAGAGCAGCCAGCAGTGCTGCCTGGTGTTCTCCTCTCAGAGCTCTGAGACTGAGCAGACGGAGATTTATAAACAAGACGGCAGAGAGAAGCCAGGATTCCACCCCAAAGCAGAGCAGGCCACCTCTGACCAGGTGGTCCTCACACCACGTATGTGGACATTGAACAGACAGCATGAAACACTAATGGCAAAAGCACCGCCTAGAAGAGCCAGCTGTTCCTAGCATAGCTGTGACACTGGAAGCCAGCAGAATGGCCCTTGTGGCAAGGGTGGGTACTAGATTTTTCATAATACGGTTGTAGAAATGGAAGCCCCCAAGAAACCCTCTGGCTTATCCAGTCACCCGGCGGACATGAGTCAGTGTCACGGTGCACTCCCCTGACTCTGCCCTCCGTGCATCTGCTCTGGGATTGCAGAGGTGCTGGGGCCCACGGGACTCCCAGGACAGAGAACAGAGAGGAAGAAAGTCAACTGAATATTATATTGTATTGTAGAGATAATAGAGACGTCAATCTATTGCCTGAGGTCATATTAGTTATGAGCCTTATAAGGGTAAAGACTTCTGACTGTACCCTGCTATACTCCAGCTCCTAGTAGGAGAACTAGCTCAAAAAGGTGCTCAGAGTATATGACATGAACGAATGAATGAATGAATGAACGAATGAAACATTACCTACTTTTCCTCCATAACCAACCCTAATCATAGAAGAAGCTACATGCATGTGGGGGGTGTGTGTGTGTGTGTGTATTTCCATTGATTTCCAGCTTCTGAAGTACAGTTGGCCTTCTGTATCCACAGTTCTGTATTTGCAGATTCAACCAACTGGAGATCAAAAATATTCAGGAAAAAAAGTTCCAGAAAGTTCCAAAAATCAAAACTTGAATTTGCTGCATGGCTGGCAACTATTTACATAGCATAGCATTGTATTAAGTATTATAAGTAACCCAGAGATTATTTAAAGTATACAGGAAGATGGGCATAGGTTATATGCAAATACTATGCCATTTTATACAAACGACTTGAGCATCCTCGGACCTCAGTGCTCACAGGAATCCTGCAATCAATTCCCTATGGATACTGAAGCAACTGTACTAAAGCCCAGAGGAAAGATATTTTACTAAAGGAAGATACTATACTAAAGCCCAGAGGAAAATATGATCTTTGTCTTTGCATGTAGTTAGACCATGAAAGTAAAATATGGTTTGGTGAAAATGTCCTACTAGTTGGAGATTTTGAGTCTAGCAACCCCATGGATAAACCATATATATGAATATTTCAGTATTCAATTCTTATCTTCCCTTTGTGTGTAGGAACCTGAGCCATCACTAGGAAAGGGCATATGGGGAAAACTGTACCAAGATCAACACTCTGGGGAAAGGACTCTTAAGGCACCACTGGAAGAAGAAAAGCAGGCAGCTAGCTATCAGCTGGCAGCTGCAATAGAACTGCTATCTGATGGTCCCTGAAATGCAACCACAGGTATCCTACCACCATCATCATCCACTGTCTCCTGGTAAACCCCTCAAGTTACTTGTTATCCCTCTCTGGTACCTCCTCTCAGAAACACTTCTTCCCACCAGCTACACTTCCTCATATGAATGCTCTCATTCCACGGATCACATCTACTCTGGACATTCTCTTTAACTAGATTTTGCCCATATTTCAATTTCAGGTGAGGGGTGCACCCCTTCCCTCACCTCTGGCACTTTGGAGCTACTACCCCAAAAGGAGGCCAATTGGTCTGGAAGAGGAACCACTGTAAGCCATTAGCCCATTTCCAAGCAGACTACTGAGTGAGGGAGTTTCCACTTTCAGAGCTACCATAGCAGGACAATCTCCTGGGACGATCATTGTCAATGACACTGGCAGCCAGGTTCCATGTGCTCTTGCCTCCACCATGATCTTCTCTTCTTTAGGCTAGAGCATATTTCAAGAGTACCTTTTCCAGGCTGTATTCACATAAAGGGTAAAAAGACACAGCACTAAAGACTCTTCACCTATACTTGCTTTCCCAGTTTAGGTAGGTCAACAGTGCTACAGGCCACTCACCCACATGGAAAAGCCAGCATATTTCCATACATCTACCAAGCACAGCCAAGTACTGTGCTTAGTTCTCAGGAAAAATCTAGCTTTTGGATTTTAATAATGGATGTCTGAATGGGTTCCAAAGGCCCTTTGGGGTTGCCAAGGTTATGTTTTCTTGCAATCTTCAGCTGAACAGGCTGAAAGGGAAGGTTCCTAAGAGCTGGGAGAGAGTATGAAAAGGAAAATAAACAGAATGGAGAGACAGCTGGAGTGTGGATGCCCGAATTCCTTCTGAACTTTGTACAGGGAGACCTCACATGTTCTCTTCTCTTCCTTCAGAAGCAGGGACAGATGGACATGGCCCTACCTCATGGCCAGACGGGAACCCCAGCTTGCTTTTTGGAAATCCATGGGCATTTTTCTCTCTGGTCCTGAAACTGATACACTAATATCAAGAAGGATAGCCTTCTTTTCACTTCCTTTCTGTCTTGATTATCACTCTCTATGCTTTAATCTCTTCTAATTTCCTTCTTCTCTCTGTTTTTCATAGCTCTGTTCTTAGCCCTCCATCCCATTCTCACCAAAGTAAATGGGAAAAGAATTCGCAAGAGGGGAAAGAAAGTATAACTTTCTCATCACAAAAATAAACTTTGGGTGTTTATCCTTAGAGATTATCTTAAATAACATATGTGTTTTCACTCATTCAATAACAGTCAAACTCAGAGCAACAGTCAGCTCTACCGACCACCAGTCCCTCCCATCAGGAAATTTACACAGGCCTCTTAGATAACCTCATCCACCAGAGGGCAGACAGCAGAAGCAACAAGAACTGCAGTCCTGCAGCCTGTGGAACAAAAACCACATTCACAGAAAGACAGACAAGATGAAAAGGCAGAGTGCTATTTACCAGATGAAGGAACAATATAAAACCTCAGAAAAACAACTAAATGAAGTGGAGATAGGCAATCTTCCAGAAAAAGAATTCAGAATAATCATAGTGAAGATGATCCAGGACCTCAGAAAAAGAATGGAGGCAAAGATCAACGAGATGCAAGAAATATTTAACAAAGACCTAGAAGAATTAAAGAACAAACAAACAAACAAATTAAAGAACAAACAAAGACCTAGAAGAATTAAAGACCTAGAGATGAACAATGCAATAACTAAAATGAAAACTACACTAGAAGGAATCAATAGCAGAATGACTAAGGCAGAAGAACAGATAAGTGACCTGGAAGACAGAATGGTGGAATTCACTGCTGTGGAACAGAATAAAGAAAAAAGAATGAAAAGAAATGAAGACAGCCTAAGGGACCTCTGGGACAACACTAAATGCAAAAACTTTCGCATTATGGGGTCCCAGAAGGAGAAGAGAGAGAGAAAGAACCAGAGAAAATATTTGAAGAGATTATAGTCAAAAACTTCCCTAACATGGGAAAGGAAATAGCCACCCAAGTCCAGGAAGTGCAGCAAGTCTCATACAGGATAAACCCAAGGAGAAACACGCCGAGACACATAGTAATCAAAATGGCAAAAATTAAAGACGAACAAAAATTATTGAAAGCAGCAAGGAAAAAACGACAAATAACATACAAGGGAACTCCCATAAGGTTAACAGCTGATTTCTCAGCAGAAACTCTACAAGCCAGAGGGAGTGGCATGATATACTTAAAGTGATGAAAGGGAAGAACCTACAACCAAGATTACTCTACCTGGCAAGGATCTCATTCAGATTCGATGGAGAAATCAAAAGCTTTACAGACAAGCAAAAGCTAAGAGAATTCAGCACCACCGAACCAGCTCTACAACAAATGCTAAAGGAACTTCTCTAAGTGGGAAACACAAGACAAGAAAAGGACCTACAAAAACAAACCAAAACAATTCAGAAAATGGTCATAGGAACATACATATCGATAATTACCTTAAATGTGAATGGATTAAATGCTCCACCCAAAAGACACAGGCTTGCTGAATGGATACAAAAACAAGACCCATATATATGCTCTCTACAAGAGACCCACTTCAGACCTCGGGACACATACAGACTGAAAGTGAGGGGATGGAAAAAGATATTCCATGCAAATGGAAATCAAAAAAAAAAGCTGGAGTAGCAATACTCATATCAGATAAAATAGACTTTAAAATAAAGAATGTTACATGAGAAAAGGAAGGACACTACATAATGATCAAGGGATCAATCCAAGAAGAAGATATAACAATTTTAAATATATATGCACCCAACATAGGAGCACCTCAATACATAAGGCAAGTGCTAACATATATAAAAGAGGAAATCGACAGCAACACAATAATAGTGGGGGACGTTAACAACTCACTTATACCAATGGACAGATCATCCAAAATGAAAATAAGTAAGGAAAGAGAATCTTTAAATGACACAATAGACCAAATAGATTTAATTGATATTTATAGGACATTCCATCCAAAAACAGCAGATTACACTTTCTTCCCAAGTGCACACGGAACATTCTCCAGGATAGATCACTTCTTGGGTCACAAATCAAGCCTCAGTAAATTTAAGAAAACTGAAATCATAACAAGCATCTTTTCTGACCACAATGCTATGAGATTAGAAATGAATTACAGGGGAAAAAACCATAAAAAACACAAACACATGGAGGCTAAACAATACATTACCAAATAACCAAGAGTTCACTGAAGAAATCAAAGAGGAAATCAAAAAATACCTAGAGACAAATGACAATGAAAACACGACAATCCAAAACCTGTGGGATGCAGCAAAAGCAGTTCTAAGAGGGAAGTGTATAGCTATACAAGCCTACCTCAAAAAACAAGAAAAATCTCAAATAAACAATCTAACCTTACACCTAAAGGAACTAGAGAAAGAAGAACAAACAAAACCCAAAGTTAGCAGAAGGAAAGAAATCATAAAGATCAGAGCAGAAATAAATGAAATAGAAACAGAGAACAATAGCAAAGATCAATAAAACTAAAAGCTGGTTCTTTGAGAAGATAAACAATATTGATAAACCATTAGCCAGACTCATCAAGAAAAAGAGGGAGAGGACTCAAATCAATAAAATTAGAAATGAAAAAGGAGAAGTTACAACAGACACTGCAGAAATACAAAGCATCCTAAGAGACTACTACAGGCAACTCTATGCCGATAAAATGGACAACCTGGAAGAAATGGACAAATTCTTAGAAAGGTATAACCTTCCAAGACTGAACCAGGAAGAACTAGAAAATATGAACAGACCAATCACAAGTAATGAAATTGAGAGTGTTATTAAAAATCTTCCAACAGGGCCTTCCCTGGTGGCGCAGTGGTTGAGAGTCCACCTGCCGATGCAGGGGACACGGGTTCATGCCCCGGTATGGGAGGATCCCACATGCTGCGGAGTGGCTGGGCCTGTGAGCCATGGCCACTGAGCCTGCATATCCGGAGCCTGTGTTCTGCAATGAGAGAGGCCACAACACTGAGAGGCCCACATACAGGAAAAAAAAAAAAAAAACTTCCAACAAACAGAAGTCCAGGACCAGATGGCTTCACAGGTGAATTCTATCAAACATTTAGAGACGAGCTAACACCCATCCTTCTCAAACTCTTCCAAAAATTTGCAGAGGAAGGAACACTCCCAAACTCATTCTATGAGGCCACCATCACCCTGATACCAAAACCGGACAAAGATACTACAAAAAAAGAAAATTACAGACCAATATCACTGATGAATATAGATGCAAAAATCCTCAACAAAATACTAGCAAACAGAATCCAACAACATATTAAAAGGATCATACACCATGATCAAGTGGGATTTATCCCAGGGATGCAAGGATTCTCCAATATACGCAAATCAATCAATGTGGTACACCATATTAACAAACTGAAGAAGAAAAACCATATGATTATCTCAATAGATGCAGAAAAAGCTTTTGAGAAAATTCAACACCCATTTATGATAAAAACTCTCCAGAAAGTGGGCAGAGAGGGAACCTACCTCAACATAATAAAGGCTATATATGACAAACCCACAGCAAACATCATTATCAATGGTGAAAAACTGAAAGCATTTCCACTAAGATCAGGAACAAGACAAGGATGCCCACTCTCACCACTGTTATTCAACATAGTTTTGGAAGTCCTAGCCATGCAATCAGAAAAGAAAGAGAAATAAAAGTAATACAAATTGAAAATGAAGAAGTAAAACTATCACTGTTTGCAGATGACATGCTACTATACATAGAGAATCCTAAAAATGCCACCAGAAAACTACTAGAGGTAATCAATGAATTTGGTAAAGTTGCAGGATACAAAATTAATGCACAGAAATCTCTTGCATTCCTATACACTAATGATGAAATATCTGAAAGAGAAATTGAGGAAACACTCCCATTTACCATTGCAACAAAAAGAATAAAATACCTAGGAATAAACCTACCTAGGGAGACAAAAGACCTGTATGCAGAAAACTGTAAGACACTGATGAAAGAAATTAAAGCTGATACCAACAGATGGAGAGATATACCATGTTCTTGGATTGGAAGAATCAATATTGTGAAAATGACTCTGCTACCCAAAGCAATCTACAGATTCAATGCAATCCTTATCAAATTACCAATGGCATTTTTTATGGAACTAGAACAAAAAATCTTAAAATTTGTATGGAGACACAAAAGACCCCGAATAGCCAGAGCAGTCTTGAGTGAAAAAAACGAAGCTGTAGGAATCAAACTCCCTGACTTCAGACTATACTACAAAGCTACAGTCATCAGTACAATATGGGACTGGCACAAAAACAGACACATAGATCAACGGAACAAAATAGAAAGCCCAGAGATAAACCCACACACCTATGGCCAACTAATCTACAACAAAGGAGGCAAGGATATACAGTGGAGAAAAGACAGTCTCTTCAATAAGTGATGCTGGGAAAACTGGATAGCTACATGTAAAAGAATGAACTTAGAACACTCCCTAACACCATACACAAAAATAAACTCAAAATGGATTAAATGTAAGACCAGACACTATAAAACTCTTAGAGGAAAACATAGGAGGAACACTCTTTGACATAAATCACAGCAAGATCTTTTTTGATCCACCTCCTAGAGAAATGGAAATAAAAACAAAAATAAACAAATGGGACCTAATGAAACTTAAAAGCTTTTGCACAGCAAAGGAAACCATAAACAAGATGAAAAGACAACCCTCAGAATGGGAGAAAATATTTGCAAACGAAACAACAGACAAAGGATTAATCTCCAAAATATATAAACAGCTCATGCAGCTCAATATTAAAGAAACAAACAACCCAATCCAAAAATGGGCATAAGATCTAAATAGACATTTCTCCAAAGAAGACATACAGGTGGCTAAGAAGCACATGAAAAGCTGCTCAAAATCACTAACCATTAGAGAAATGCAAATCAAAACTACAGTGAGGTATCACCTCACACCAGTTAGAATGGGCACCATCAGAAAATCTACAAACAACAAATGCTGGAGAGGGTGTGGAGAAAAGGGAACCCTCTTGCACTGTTGGTGGGAATGTAAATTGATACAGCCACTATGGAGAACAGTATGGAGGTTCCTTAAAAAACTAAAAATAGAATTACCATATGATCCAGCAATCCCACTACTGGGCATATACCCAGAGAAAACCATAATTCAAAAAGACACATGCACCCCAATGTTCACTGCAGCACTATTTACAATAGCCATGTCATGGAAGCAACCTAAATGCCCATTAACAGATGAATGGATAAAGAAAATGTGGTACATATATACAATGGAATATTACTCAGCCATTAAAAGGAACTAAATTGAGTCATTTGTTGAGACGTGGATGGATCTAGAGACTGTCATACAGAGTGAAGTAAGTCAGAAAGAGAAAAGCAAATATCGTATATTAACGCATGTATGTGGAACCTAGAAAAATGGTATAGATGAAGCGGTTTTCAGGGCAGAAGTTGAGACACAGATGTAGAGAACAAACGTATGGACACCAAGCGGGGAAAGCTGCGGGGGGTAGGGATGGTGGTGGGATGAATTGGGCAATTGGGATTGACATGTATACACTGATGTGTATAAAACTGATGACTAATAAGAACCTGCTGTATAAAAAAATAAATAAAATTCAAAAAAATAAAATAAAATAACTGTCAAACTCTCTACCAAGCCCTGTGCAGAGGACATCAAGGGTAACAGAATAAAAATCCTGCTATCCTAGGAATCCCAGTGTTAGAATAATTTTTTTGTGTGCCTTAAGGTTTTCATACCGATAGAAGCAAGGCATTGTTGGAATACAGTGCAATAAAGTCTTAATTGTCTCCAGCAATATAGAGGAAGCTTCTTAGCAGGTGTGACATTTGAGTTTAAAGGATGAATAGTAATTGTCTATGCAGTCAGAAAAAGGAAAGAGCTTATGAGACTAAAGGAAAATCATCTTAAAATATTAGAAGATGAAAAACAACTTGTGTATTCAGGAGACTGCATTCAACAGCAGTATTTAGAGATGAGACTATACAAGTAGGTAGTGGCCAGGGCAAGAGGGTCTTACGCTCTGCATTTAAAGGTTTAGAGGTTGTCTCATGCAAGTAGGGAAAACTGAAGTGTTTAAGTCACAAAGCATCATGATCAAGTTTGCATATTAAAAAAATCCCTCTGCTATGGTGCTGGAGATAATGCAGCCAGGACAAGATCGAAGGCAGGGAAACTAGTGAAGAGGTACTGAGAAGTCCAAGCCAGAGATGGTGAGGATATGAAGTAAAGCAGTGGCATGGATTTTCACATTTTTTGTCATTCAGTTACCAAGGTAACAGTTTTTTCCTGCCTCATATTGTGATGTGGAATCAGACAAGACAATATCTGCATTCTAAGGCAAGATCGTGTGTTTTTCTTTGCTTATATTTACTAAAAATTATCTTGGCCTAAGCTCTCCCAACATAAGTGAGTAGCAGTGGCGGTGGGTTGTCATTGTTGGTGATGAAGATGTTGATAATGATGATGACATAGATCCACATAGAATGTGAGATCAAGCTTCAAACTCCCCTGATTTAAAATTGAATACCAATTATTCCTTCAAAAGGTTTGAGGTTGTTTCTTTGGAGACAAGAATACCATTATTGAAAGCCATTCTCGCCTTCAATTAGGTCTCCCCCAGACACTGCTGAACATCCAAACCAAAGAACAGAAAGATCTGCTGATTTTATGATGCTGGAACTTAAATATAGAGCTAGAGGCTTCCTTATGTGCATTCTGGTTGATGTCTTCTCTTTACTGCTCCAACAACACCTCCAGGCTCATCTACCACCCTGCTCCTTCTTCTCGAACTTTCACCCAAATTTTCCACACCTCCTGCCCTTGTACATGCTGTTCCATCTGACTAGGAGTCTTTCCCCCAATCCATTCTGCCTGAGACACTTCAGCTCATCTCTCAGTCTTTAGTTCCAAGGACATCATTACCTCTTTGCAACCTTCTCTGATCCCAGAATGGAGTTGGATGATCAATACTTAATGTGCCCATATCACCGTACTCAAAACTGTGTTATAGTACTTAGATATTGCACTGAAAGAAAGAAAACCTGTTTGAATGAACAAATTAATGAGGAAATATAATCATAGGAAGACAGCAATGTAACAGTGAAGTACAGATTAGAAAGTTAATACAATCCAGTAACGACCAGTGATTACGAACCAGGACAAAATGGCACGTGTACGTGTATTTTTCTGGAGAGTCAATAGTTTATCAGATTCTCAAGGGGGTCTACAAAACAAAGTATTTAGAAAAATATTTTTTCTTAAAAAGTGAGAAAAAGTTAACATAAAACATTCTAAAAGAAAATGAAATATTCTAATGTATTTCTGTTGAGTCTTGTTATCCAATCACCTTTATGGAATTGATTCATTAAATGTATCAACCAGGAACAGAAATAGCAAATGTAAACACATCAATTAAAAACCAGATTTTAACTCAAGCAGGAATAATAATAGAATGATCCAATGAGTTCTGCTCTCAAGTCAGAGAAAGCCACATAAACTATCCAAAATCCAATAGAATATAACTTTAGACATCTTTAGGTGTTGTATGGGCCTAAGAATATAAGAAGTTAAAAAGATTCTAAAGTATATAAACTTCCATTTCTTAAAACCCCATCAAATTCAAAGATTTAGACAAAGAAGGGGAAAGATACGTACACATCGTAAGAGCTTATCGGCTTAGTGGGAGCCGTGAGCTTCTCCCAGTACACAGAAAAATTAAAGTAAAATTACGTTAAAGTAAAATTAAATTAAAGTGCATAACTCGCATTCAGGAAAGTGGACTAAGTGATCATTCCCCTCATAAAGTCAAGGAATCCTTGACATTATAACATAAATAAACTTAGCACATACCCTTAAGATTACAAACAAGAATCCAGATATATTCCTGGCCTAAATCTCTGCTGGTAATAATATAAATTGCAACAAAAGGAGCTTCCAGGGCCCAAGGTCCTTCCATTTGTCCTGACGTGGTCTGCAGGATCAAGGACTGTGGGGGCCATCTAAAGGAGGAGTCGATTCTTTTTTTTATTATTATTTTTTATTTTTATTTTTTTTTGGCTGTGTTGGGTTTTTGTTTCTATGAGCGTGTTTTTCTCTAGTCGCGGCGAGCGGAGGCTACTCTTTGTTGCGGTGCACGGGCTTCTCATTGAGGTGGCTTCTCTTGTTGCGGAGCATGGGCTCTAGGTGTGCGGGCTTCAGTAGTTGTGGCACGTGGGCTCAGTAGTTGTGGCTCGCGGGCTCTAGAGCGCAGTCTCGGTAGTTGTGGCACACGGGCTTTGTTGCTCCACGGCATGTGGGATCTTCCCAGACCAGGGCTCGAACCTGTGTCCCCTGCATTGGCAGGCGGATTCTTAACCACTGCGCCACCAGGGAAGCCCAGGAGTCGATTCTTTTCCAGCTGCTTCCTCCAACACAATGTATCAGAAGACACATTGCTGCCGTTGTCCTTTTACAGCATGAGTGCTGGCTGCCAAGCCAACAGCAAACTTCACATCAGTACATCCAGTCCATCAGGAGAATGTGTCCACCGAGGGAAAATGTGAAGGAAGAGCTGTCTGGTACTCAGACAGACTGGGCCGTGTGAAATTCCCCTGGCCACCCTCACGGGCAGAGTCTCCCTTTTACGTCAATCGTTCACTATGATCAGAGACCCAGGGACCATAAAATCTACCCACGTGAAAAATGCCATCAAAGAATGATGAGCTTGACTCTTCTGCAAATCACAGATACCACAAAGATCTAGAAGGGAATGCCTAGGTGTCTTCTCCCTGTAGCAGCTTTAACCTAGAATACAAAGGTGGTGCTCTGAGGCATCCTGATTGATCAAAATTAAACCTCAAAGAGCTGTGAGGAGACACAGAACAAGAAACATCAGATCTGCTAGTATGTTCTGGAAAACCCCTAGGCTAATGATATTCACTATGAAATAAGAAAGTCTTGACCCTTTCTCCAGTTGTGGTTTGCTTCTGCCCACCAGGAAGGGCCTCCTTCCCATCCTCACCTTGTCCACCTCCCTCAAATCTCTCTTATAGTAACAGTGAAGAATTATAATCCCTAGAAAGTTACAATATCATCTAAATTAGAATATCGGTATGAATGTGTGATTCATATATACACCGAATGGGGAATAATGAAGAAAGTTAGCCCCCAGAGTCAAAAGAACTTTATATCATTTTTCCTAAAACTTAGAAATGCTGAAAAAATCTGTGACTTCGGAAGTGTATATCTGAATCATTTTTCGGAAATATATTTTACCTGTATTTAATGTGCCTTTGCTTTCAAAAATGCATATTTGTGTCCCGTTTTAAATGTTTACTATGACTCCCTTGTTATTTATTTATTTTTTTTAAAGAGAGAGAAAGAGACACTGAGATGAAAACAAGATGACCTTGGCCACAGGAATGACTTAATGGCCATTCCAGGACCTTTTTGGCAATAGTCCATCTCTCCATTTCTAGAGTGTGAAAATGCAGGAGCCTGAAAGATTGTGCCAAGCCAGAGCAGCTGATCTCCTGGCGTCCTTTTTCCAACCAATACTCATCCAGAATAAGCTCCCTCCTGCCGATTGGATTATTGTATAGATACTCGCTACTCAAAATGTGGTCCCCAGACCAGAAGAAGCAATATCACTTGGAAACTTATGAATAAGAGAAATTCAGAATCTCAGGTCCTCGCCCCAGAGCTACCTGACCATAATCAGTATTTTTCTAAGATTCCCAGGCGATTAATATGCACATTAACATTTGAGACGTCCTGATGTACAATATACTATCTATCCCGCCATTGGCACCTGGAGGACAAGAAAGGGAGGAAGGCATTCACATGTCTACTTCAACTGATGGAGGAAGGAAGGACTGAGCTATGGGCCCTGAAGTGTTCTTACTTGGTACAGGAAGAAGGATATTGGATCATGAGGATGGTGTGGCTGTCTTAGACGGACTGGCAGCTTGCAGACTCGAATGATTTTTATAAATGTAACTCAATCTCACTCGACTTCTATTCTGACTACTAGCTAATATTTTTTGACCATTTACTGTATGCCACAAACTATGTTAAGGTCTTAATATGTACGATCTCACATAATCCTTTTAATAATATATCAGTAGGTTCTGTTACCTACCTCCATTTGCAGAGATAGAGGCCGGCACAGAGTTATCCATTAACTTGCTCAAGGTCACACGGCTAGTTCTCTGTGATTCCCTCCAGGCATGTCGAACCCAAAGCTCACACTCTTATCCTTAGTGCCAACGTCACTGCTCCTGTGTGGGACAAATGTATATGGCATGGTAACGAGCAGAACCTTTATGCACATCCACATTCAGATGACTGAGCTGCAGATGGTCAGCCAAAGAAGATAACGATGAAAGTTCAAGGTTGCAGAGTCAGAGGCCCAGATTAGCTTCAGCTTCAAAGAGAAAGTAAGAGCTGTGTGGGGAGGGACCTTGCTCTGGCCACAGAGAAGTGGTCCTCAGGCTGTGATGTATGGTGGCCAGGGCTCTGTGAAAAGGCAGCTTTTGAAGCATTTTGCTGAGCGAGGGGCAATCAAAGCTGATGTCCCCCTTGAATGAAGCATTCAGAGCTACTAAGAGTCCCATAAAAGCATGACTGAGATGAGTATTTCTCCACCTCTGCTCTTCCCCTTTAAGAGGACAGCGGGCAAGGTCAAGTTATGAAGGGAGCAGGTAGAGGGAGGGGTGATCGGTGGGGACAATGAATAATGGTGGGAGTATTGTAAGAGGGCAGCTGGGAAGACTGTAACAAGCAGGGGACAGGGGGCAGACATCCAGAGGAAGTGGTTTTCCTGAAGGCTTGCTAAGAGCAACAAAGGTTCTGGGAAAACTGAGGACGCCGTGGGAAGGTGAGTGACCCAGAACTTACAATATGTCCTTCTTGGGATCAGAAGATGTCTACTGACTGTCCCATTTTTTAAATTGGAGCCCCAGTGGATAAACAAGGTTTCCAAATCTGGAAAATCTTCATTTTAGTCAAACTACAGCCTGATTTCCCTTGAAGGTCATCCCGTCATGTCTTCAGGACGCCTAGGCTCTCCTGAACTTCGGAGCACAGATGTTAGGTTTCCAAACAGGTGAGTCTACCTTTGAGGATTAGGGAAAAAAAGCAAGAGCAGGAGCAGTTGGTCTGTCGCTAAGGGAAGTTGTTTGTGTGAGACACAGGCTGGCCTCAGTTCTGCCAATCAGATGTGAAAATCAAAGTGATTATACCCAGTGCAAGAGTTCGAAGTGGCCCCCACTGGCCAAACAGGTGGCCTCTGGATTCCCCACAGCCATTAGCCTCCCTGAAGAAACAGGACTTGAAAAGATGAGAGTTTTCAGAAGTTGTTCCATCTGAGATCCTGGGGTTCAAAGGTGTCGATGGTGTAGCCAATGAGAGAAAGCTGGCTAGCAATGTTGCTTTCTTTAATCTGAGTTTTAAATTTTATTTTATATGGGAAATTCTCTTTAATCTTACAACAAAGAGATTTATTTTAAGTCTTTAAAAAAATCCCTTAATGTTTGAGCCACAGGACCAGAAATAGAAACATGCTACGTCAAGAAATGATCGTAGATTAGTCTCGTATTGTCTTGTTTTCTTTCGTTTGTTTTGTTTTCTCATCCCCCCTTTATGAATCTCTTTTCTTTTATTTGTAGTCTACTTAATAGAAGAGGAAAGCAGACTGAAATGCACCTTCTTGAGCCTGAGGCATTGCTGCTTCTCTGAGAGAAGTGAAAATAAATTGTTTAAATTCAAGGAAGATATTTTAGTGAAACAGAGACCAGGTGAAGACAGCCCTTGCGGCAATATAAATAACAGACAACGAAGGATGGAGATGGCGTTTTGAAGGAGAAAGACAAGTTCACCATGCCCTCAGGGCTCATTAGTGGCAATAACACTTCCAGGAAAACAACATCCTTTAAAGATGTTCAGAAGTTTCCTAGGTGATCATGAAATTTCTGGTAGCAGTATGAAATTTCCAGAATACACAGAGCATGCCATCTGAGAGCAACTTGATTGGCAATTAGGACAACACAGAATCTTGGGGCTGGTCTCCCCTTCTTCAGCCGATAGTTAAAAAAATCAGTGACGTGGCAGGGGCTTGATGTTACCTAATGGGCTAAAGCCCTTGATGGCGATAACTAATAATACTGGTGTACGCAGGATTTAATCTTTAACTTGATTTCCTGTGGTGACTAGATGATGAGCAGGGAGACTGGGCATTTATTCTTTGACAGATCCTTTCTGCGTGTATATGAACCATGCAGTAAAGCAGGAGGAATCACGGATTCTACCCTCTTGTGTTCTCCCTCCACCACCACCCCGACAGCTGCCGTGGTGAGGCCAGCAGCCTTCACGTACAGGTGGTGCTCTTGGTAAGACATGCAGGGAACTGTGTTGGCCAACTGCCTCTGCACCTTTACTGTGCAGATATTATGTCCAAAGCCCACAAAGCATGGCAAAGACATTCAAAAAACATGAAGTCAAGAGTCAAGCAGACCTGGTTTGATGCCTAGCTCTTCCCCTTACCAGCCTCGTGCAAGTTTCTTAACCTTTCTTAGCCTCAGTCTTACTTATCTGTAAAATGGCAATAATGCTAATAACTCCCTCATGATGGTTGTAAAAATTAAATGAGATTAGGCTTGGTGGAGTGTCTAGTTGCTGATGAGTACTGACAGAAACGATATTAACATTATGTTTATTAATCTCTGAAAAGGTCTTGTAAGTGAACCATCTTTCTTCACAGAGAATGAGCCATTTTGCAGTCATCACTCCAGCCAGGGAAACAAGAAGGGGCCCTTACTGATGGTGGAAAACCACAGATCAGCTGGGCACATGTACAGATTTCTTCCTTCAAGCTTAGAAGACAACTCTTTGATCAAGGCTAGTTAGCACTTTGCAGGGAGCCTTTAAGATCCTACAGAGGAGACACTCCTTAAACATTTCACGTCATTGTATGTTTATGGTTCCAGAGTAACCAAGATCTTTGAAGACTGGTCTTCCATTAGTCATGTTCTTTCCACTGCTCGTGGAGAAAGATCTCTTGGTTTGGTTCTGGGATGCGACCATAAAAATAGGGATGGCAGACACAAAGCAGTGAAGTAACACCCTGCAAGCTGAGTGGGAGTTACAAACTTTGCATCATTATTAATGAAAAAGGGGTGGAGTGACAGTGGCCATCATTAAGAAACTCTTGGCTTTTCCCGTCCCTGATGAATGTAGTTATACAGCCAAGATTGCCAAAGATGCTCTGAAGAGGACAACATGAGGGATGGGCATTTTTTGAGGCTGACAGACCTCAAAAGAGGGAAGGCATGAAGTTAGTCACTTCAGGTGATTGACAGATGCACATCAGCATGTATAAACTAGCTTGGCCAGCAGAGTCTCAGTGCCTGGGCCTGACCTAGGCACCAGCCTCATTTGACACGGCATCATGGACCAAAGTACAATAGTGCTAGATGATAGGGGTCATGACCAAGAGGAAGTGGAAGAATTTTTTTTAAAAAAGAGGAGTGAGGGCTTCCCTGGTGGCGCAGTGTTTGAGAGTCCGCCTGCCGATGCAGGGGACACGGATTTGTGCCCCGGTCCGGGAAGATCCCACATGCCGCAAAGCGGCTGGGCCTGTGAGCCATGGCCACTGAGCCTGCGCGTCCGGAGCCTGTGCTCCGCAACGGGAGAAGCCACAGCAGTGAGAGGCCCGCGTACCGCAAAAAAAAAAAAAAAAAAAAAATAGGAATGAAAAAGTTTGCCAGATGGTCAACAGGAATCTCCCTAAAACAAAAAGTCAAAAAATCATTTTTCTCAGCTATATATCTGCTATGATCTTACCATCTTCATTTAGATACCGATTGGTTGACTTTTTAAAAAATGGAGAAATCAGAGTCACAAAGTTATAGAACCCCTTCCTGTGTACGACCTGCCTTCATTTCTCTTAAAATTGGGCAAATAATTGCCAAATGCCCATGTGGAGTCCAGGGCTGGTCAAAACCACCTGGAGAACATTTATAAATTACAGGTGCTGTGAGCTTACCCCACATAGACCAACCTAGGACTCCAGGGGTGGGCCCCCATTGTTTTAAGCATTCCTGATGATTGTGATGGGTAACCAACTTTGGGAACTGCTGGAATAGGCCATTTCCTGGCCCAGCTTTACAGAGCCTGCACCAGAACGTCACCTCCTCATTATTGGTTGTCCTTGGAACTCGCCATCAGGAAGTTGTCCAGCAAGTTCCAAGAAGATAACGTGACGCCAGTAGCCCATTCCTTCTAGTTATCCAGGGGTTTTCCTGCTCCTCTGCTGCAAAAAGTCCCTCCCGCCAAAGCGCTAACGCTTTCCGCTTAAATTGGTCTTTACCTTGAGCTGTATCTGAATCTCCCTGCTCTCAAAGTGGAATCCAACTTACCCCTTCTCACGCTGAAGACTTTACCTGTTGAGGGTCTTGTAAATGCGACACGAGTTTGTCCGTGAAACACAGTGGCTAAAATATGACAGACAGTCCAGCAAAAAAGTCATGGAAAAATAATCACTCTGACAGGTGCCCAGTAAAAGTCCTAATGTACCCATGGATTTTTGCTTAAAAAAATAAAAAAAGATTGTTTTATTTCAGTTCAGTGTGCGTGCGTGTGTGTGTGTGTGTGTGTGTGTGTTTGTGTGTATGTGTGTGTGTGTGTTGTAGGGGCGGAGAGATTTTTGAGTCAGATTTAAGCAAAGCAATAAATTAGTCATGTATTCCAAAGGGGAAAAACAATCTGACCCGGTACTTGGAAACTGGGGGAAAGACAAGTTTCTCTTTTATCACTTAGGAAAGATGCCAGGGGTGGGGAGGCAGCAGAGGTGAGGAGGGTGGGAGAGTAGTTTTTCTTTTTTAATCACGGTTTGTAAATGGTATAACATGTATCGCCGTGACTAAATCTCCCTAAATCATATTTTAGAGAAAAAAAATCCTTTAACCTCCAGTATTCCTTTGTGAGGAAGAAAGATGTCATGGAAACCACGCTTGTGCCGAAAGCAAGAGATGGTGAAAACGATAGGACTGTTTCCATGACTCCAAAAGGAGATGTTGATCTCCATACAGAGACGGTTATCAAGCCTCAGGAACGGTCCCTTGGCTGAGGTGCCCTCGACCACTCTGTCCCAGTTACTCTCTGTCAATATTCTACCCAACCTTTAAAGTCAAATTCAAATTTGCCAGCTTTGGGACTTCCCTGGTGGCGCAGTGGATAAGACTCCATGCTCTCAAGGCAGGGGGCCCGGCTTCAATCCCTGGTCAGGGAACTAGATCCTACATGCATACCACAACGAAGAGTTCGCATGCCACAACTAAGGAGCCCAGGAGCCACAACAAAGGAGCCCATATGCTACAACTAAGGAGCCCGCCTGCCACAACTAAGACCCAGCACAACCAAATAAATAAAAATAAATATTTTTTAAAAATTAAAAAAAAATTACCAGCTTCCCCAGAAGCATCCTCCCCCTTCAGTTAGAGGAGGTCTTCCTTCCCTTGAATGTTAGTTCTTCAGACCTTCAGTTGGAGCAATGGTTCTCAACGGGGTGGGGGGGGGGGTGTGACTTTGTGTCTCAGGGGACTTGTGACAATGTCTGTATTCATTTTTTTAATTCAAGTATAGTTAATTTACAATGTTGTGTTAGTTTCTAGTGTACAGCAAAGTGATTCAGTTATACATATATGGAGTCTTTTTCATATTCTCTTCCATTATAGGTTATTACAAGATGGTGATAATAGTTCCCTGTGCTCTACAGTAGGTCCTTGTTGGTTATCTAGTTTATATATAGTAGTGTGTATCAGTTAATCCCAAACTCCTAATTTATCCTTCCCCCCACCTTTCCCCTTTGGTAACCATAAGTTTGTTTTCTATGTCTGTGAGTCTGTTTCTGTTTTGCAAATAAGATCATTTGTATCATATTTTAGTTTCCTCATATAAGTGATATCATATGATATTTGTCTTTCTTTGTCTGACTTACTTCATTTATTTTGAAAATGTCTAGGTCCATCCATGTTGCTACAAATGGCATTATTTCATTCTTCTTATGGCTAAGTAGTATTCCACTATATATATGTACCACATCTTCTTTATCCATTCATCTGTCGACGGACATTTAGGTTGCTTTCATGTCATGGCTATTGTAAACAGTGCTTCTATGAGAAAACCCTAATTCAAAAAGACACATGCACCCCAACGGACATATTTTTGATGGTCACGGCCAGGAGGGAGGTGCTACTGGCAACTAGTGAGGGAGAGGCCAGGGGGCTGTGAAACATCCTACAATGCACAGGACAGCCCCACAGCAAATGACTTTCAGCCCCAAACATCAGTAGCGCGGAGGCCGAGAAAGCCTCCCTGCTTGAGGGTGACGTGTGCTGGCCCAGCAGCGCCATCTGACACAGCTGAGCTCTCCTTCCTCTTGCCCTTTCTCCTACTTGGCTTCGAGGACATCACACTTCTTGGGTTTCCTCCAACCTCGCTGGTCCCTCCTTAACTCCCCAACTTCTAAACATTGGTGCCAGGCTCGGTTCTTGGACTTCATCCCTCCACCATTCTCACTTCAGTCTATGCCTTTAAATATCTTCAGACCTACTGAGACCTGACTTCGACTCTCAGTCCAGACTCCCCTCTGAATTCCAGGTTCATGGATGTTAAACATCTCCATGTGGATGTCTCCGGGGCATCTCAAACTCAGCACATCCAAAAGTGAGCTCCTGATCTTTCCCCCCAAAAACCTGCTCCTCTGGGCTTCCCTGGTGGCGCAGTGGTTGAGAGTTCGCCTGCCAATGCAGGGGACACGGGTTCGTGCCCCGGTCCGGGAAGATCCCACATGCTGCGGAGCGGCTGGGCCTGTGAGTCATGGCCACTGAGCCTGTGCGTCCGGAGCCTGTGCTCCGCAATGGGAGAGGCCACAACAGTGAGAGGCCCGCGTACTCCCCGCCCACCCCCCACCCCCCCAAAAAAAGAAAACCTGCTCCTCCAACTAACCTCAGTTCATGGAAATTTCATCTGCTCAGTTGCTCAGGAAAATGACCTCACAGTCATCTCTGAGTCCTCTCTTTCTCTCAAACACTCCTTCAATCTACCATCAAATCCTACTGACTCAAAATATATCCTAAATCAATTATCACCCTGGCCCAAGCCATCATCATGTCTCGACCTAGAGCATCACCCTCGTCTCCTAACTGGTCTCCCTGCTCCTACCTCTGTCCCCTTCTCAATTCGGGAGCCAGGTGAGCCTTTTAAAATATGAATCGGATCGTGTCACTTCTATATTCAGAATCTTCAGTGGCTCCTGTCCATGCCAAGATAAAAGCCAAAGTTCGTATAATTCTTACACATTTTCACATGACCCATCTGCTACAAAATCCCCTATCTGCCCCCAGCAGTATCTCTCTGACTCGTATCCTACTGCTTTTCCTCCTTCCCTCTGCAACCACACTGGCCAGCCTAACACATGCCCACTTCAGGACCTTTGCCTTTGCTGTGCCCTCTGCCTAGAATGCTCTTCCCCTAAAATCCCCACGGCTGGCCCCATCAATCTTGTAGGTCTTATCGAAATGTCACCGTCTCAGAGAGGTCACATGATTTAAAATTGTAGCCCTCCACCTCCCCTCGTCAGTTTTAATACTTTTCCCATAGTGCATATCATCATATTCTTCTTATCTAACTTGTCTAATCCTCCCAATAGGATGCAAGCTCTCTACAGGCTGGGGATAGTTTTCACTGCTGTCTGCACAGCACCCAGAGTAGTGCTGTCTGCAGTAAATGCCCCGTGTGACAAAGGAACGAATCCCCAGTTAGACTTCAAGATTCTCTGGGAACGTGAGATGCTTTGCATCACCCCACCCAGCATCTTGCCCATGTCTCCTTTTGCTTCTCCCTGACATTGATCCCTCGTATAGGCAGGCACTGTACAAGGAGCTCTTGTACACATTCGTAATTTCATTTACTTTATTAGGAACTCGATCCATTTCTAATTGAATATTCAATCTGAATGCTTAAAACGTCAAAATGTATCTTCGCCACAGTGAAGGCTTCATCGTGCCTTCTAACCATTTTATCAATCTACCAGGAGTCTGGCTGAGACTACGGATCCTGCCTCAGAGGAGAGGCTGAGAGCGGAGTTCCTGCACCATCTTGTTGACAGACTCGGAACTACACCTCCTGAACCGGTCTTCCCGTGTCCCAGCGTGGGTGAAATGCTGCTTCTGTTTACTGCTCTCCTCTCCACCCCCGAAGCAGTAAAACGCCTCCTCTCCTCACCTTCCTGACGTCCCAAACTCCTCCATGACTGGGAGTGTTTTAGATTGGTGATCTCACTCTTTCAGGAAAAAAATCAATTTCCTCCTGGCCCAAAAAGGAGAGAACTGAGGGTGCTTGAGGTTTTGACTTCTCCCAAACTGTTCTCTACTTAGCAGCTTCACCCAACTCTAGTCCTTAAGCCAGGAAATACTGCAGGTAATGTCAGTGTTTCACATCCAAAGCTGCTCTCCTACGAGGCACGCTTTCCTTGTCATCGTGGAAGACCATCTCAGCCCCAGTTTCCAAAATTCAGCACCCACCAGCCTGTTGGGAGTTCTATAATACGCTTTTATTTCACTATCAGAACTCAGGCTTTAGATGTAAATCATCCTGGGAGAAGTGCAGCTTGATTTCCAATCACACCAACTTAAATGTCCGATAGACAACCTACAGGCAGGTATTAAAGAGTGAGGACAGAGAAGGAAGGTCACTTGTCACCCAGAAGACAAAGTCTAAAGGTAGACACCAAGAAGCAGAGCCTGTGACAAAGAAAGGTCAACAGGGCCCCCAAATTCAACTTCACACGCCCTACTCTTTCCTTCATGTTCAGCCCACCTACACACAGAGTGAGCTCACTACTTCCAACCTTTGTGTTTGGGACTAGACAGGGGAAAGGGGCAGATCAATCTGCATTTCTGAAAATTCGACATTGAAATAATTTATAAAGCAATTCTATTACTCTCAAGAACCACAAACTACAAATTAACTACAGTCACCAAAGTCTGAGAAAAGGCTAGGGACACAGGTGGGTGGTTTGTAATTAGCACATGAGTTGCTTGAAAGGAGCTGGCACTTCTGAAACATGAGAAGCTTCTCGAATCACTTTAGCCAAGATGCAGGGGTTTGTTTGTTTCTGTGAGATCTGTAAAGAACACGAAAGACTGTGGAGTCTTAAGTAAATGTAAACTCTAGGGAGAAGGCAAGAGAATATACATTTATGCACAGCCTATTTATGGCAAGCTCTATACATGTTACACTTATTTATCTAAATTAGTAACTCTCCTTAGAGGCCAGCTATGTGACCTTGGGCTAGTAAGGCAACCTCTCCAAGCCTCATTTTCCTCATCTGTAAAATGATGCTGATGCTGTGGAAAACTGTGATGGTTCCTTAAAGCCTTAAGCATAGAATTACCCTATGGTCCCACAATGCTACTTCTGGGGGTACACCCCAAAGAAATGAAAGCAGGAACTTAGATATTTCTACACCAATATTCAAACCAGCATTAGCCACCATAAACAAAAGGTGGGAACAACCCAAATACCCATAAACAGATGAATGAATAAACAAAATGTGGTCTATACGTACAGCGGATCCAGCTTTTTAAAGGAATGAAATTCTGACACGTTACGTACAACATGGATGAACCTTGAAATCACTACACTGAGCGAAAAGACACAAACACAAAAGGACAAATATTGTACTGTCACAATATTTGTAATTTACTAATTTGTAAATTAGTCTATTTAAATGAGGTACCTAGAATAGGCAAATTCAATTCATAGAGACAAAAATTTGAACAGCGTTTACTAGGAGGGGAGGAGGGAGAAATGGGGAATTAGTATTAATGGGCACAGTTTCAGTTTGGGATAATGAAAAATTTCTGTAAATGGAAGGTGGTAATAGTTGCACAACACTGTGAATGTGTGAACTGCACACTTAAAAATGGTCAAAATGGTAAATTTAATATATATTTTACCACAATAGTAAATAAATAGAAAGATAGAAAGCAAGAAGATGGTGCTGAGTTACTATTCAAAGTCATGTCTTTCTTAGTCCCCAAAAATCAATGTTCTTTCTTATATTGTCTATTTCCAAATGGGTTGGATTATGGATTTGTTAAATTTTATTCTGTGCAAATAAAATTTTACTCTGTGTTGAATACATGTTGTGAATAAATTGGGGTGGTTTTATTAATTACTGAAGCACAAAAAGAAAAAACATCCCAATGAATTTTTCCAAGTACACAATACATGAATCTTCCAGCTTTCCTCCTGAGCTGGACCAGTCATCTCCCCTGGGAGACCCCAGCAGGGCACCAATTTCTCTTCTATAGTTTGATGAGAAAAGGCTCCATGATGTATATATATATATTTTTTTTAATTTGGCTGTGTTGGGTTTTCGTTGTAGTGCGCGGGCTCCTCATTGCGGTGCCTTCTCTTTCTGCAGAGCAGGGGCTCTAGGCGCGCGGGCTTCAGTAGTTGCAGCACACAGGCTCAGTAGTTGCGGTGAGTAGCTCAGTAATTGTGGCTTGTGGGCTTAGTTGCTCCGCGGCATGTGGGATCTTCCTGGACCAGGGCTCGAACCCGTGTCCCCTGCATTGGCAGGCAGATTCTTCTTATCCACTGCGCCACCAGGGAAACCCCCATGATGTACTTTTTTTCCATGTACAATGTAGAAGAATGACTTTTTTTCCTCCAATATTAATTGAGATGGAACATTCCAAGATCAAGAAAATGTCATGTATTCGATGATGAGTAAGCTGGACATTATGGGAATGACAGTTACAGGACACAGCTATTTGCCAAAAATATGACCTATGGGATTTAAGGACCATGTCATGCTGCTCCGCTTGATGATTTTTACTTGGATGAGAGTGCCAATTTGGTTTTCTTTTGAGGGGAAAAATGTCCAGCGTATACTAGGGTATGTGGGGTGGGGGCATGGAAGTGTGCACACCCACGTGTTCAGAGCCGTGGGGAAGGAGGGAAAGGCGCCCCCCAACTCAGAGAACTCTGGCACTTACAAGAGGAAATAACCTACTCCTCCTAGTGAGCCAAAACAAGCAAGAGATAAGGGATAAAATGCCCAGGTTATGCTTTTCCCTGGAAGGAAAGTAAGCCAAGAGGACTATCACTTTGAAGACGAGTTATAGAATATGAATCTCTCCACCGAGGGTACTCACCATATTTTCTCATCTCTTTCAAATCCTGCAGAAGTGCACAGTCAAGACAGAAAATAGAAAAGGCCATAAGATGGAGATGCAAATGGCTCTCCAGATGTGAGTCCATCTTAGGAGAAATTGCACTTGTGAGGACAGATAAAAACGTGAAACAGGAAGTAAAGTGGCGGACCTTACATGTTAAAGCTCAATTGAGCACCCACATAGAAGAAATTGAGCTAGACTTCATGAAGTAAAGAATAAACATGATCCCTAACAATCCAGTCTCACAAGCAGAAAATTATCTTGATTTGAATAATTAAATAAGTAGTATAGAAAGTTCTAGATGGAAAGTTGAATATGTTTAACTCCTTCCCACTCCTGAGTTCCTATTAAAATGGTAGCCAGGGGCTTCCCCGGTGGCGCAGTGGTTGAGAGTCCGCCTGCCGATGCAGGGGACGGGTTCGTGCCCCGGTCCGGGAGGATCCCACGTGCCGCGGAGCGGCTGGGCCCGTAAGACATGGCTGCTGGGCCTGCGCGTCCGGAGCCTGTGCTCCGCAACGGGAGAGGCCACAACAGTGAGAGGCCCGCGTACCGCAAAAAAAAAAAACCAAAAAATGGTAGCCAGAAAATTTAAGTGGACATAAACCCAACAACAGTAAAGAAAATTAAAGAGAGGAGGCAGTTAATGAAAATTCAACACATGTCTGGAAGATAGAGGATGGCTGAAGGCAGGTTAAAATGAAAATAACAGGAAATCACAGCCTGGAGTCTGTGTGGAAGGGAATACATTCCAGAAAAAAAGCTCGTCTATTCTGCCAAACGCTGGTGAGTTTCAGAACTCAGAAACAACAGGAATGATGAATACAGTGAAATGAAGTTGTGAACAAGCAGCAGCTGCATTGCCCCACTGCACTCACTTTAAACACCTGGTATCCAGACAGCATCCACACCCACCCAGTTCTCCAGTCTAATCATCAGAGAGCTCTCCTCAGAACAAATCAAACGGCCGCACTGGAAACATCTCCGCATTCTGGCATTCAGGATGCTCTCAAACTCCAAAGCCCTCCAGTTAACAGGTCCTGCCCACATACAGGACATTTTCATTGCCTCACACTTTAATCTGAATGAACGCAAGTATGACCAGCCATTCAGCATAGAGACCTTTATTTTTTTAATGACTCCAACAAATTTAAAGAAAAATGAGGTATAGATGAGAACTCAAAAAATGAAAACTCTAATCAGTAATTGCACCGTAAAATAAAAATAGGATGCCAAAGAAAGGAAAATTGTGACAAAAATAAGAACTATTGAAAAATTTTAAATGACTACAAACAGAAAAATTCATCACAAGAATTGGAAAGTAAAACTAAGATGACGTCCCAAAAATAAGGTCCAAAACACGAGATAAAAAAAAGAAGATAGAAAAGATAACAGAAGACCTATCCATGGATCCAATATCAGACTAACAAGACTTCTAGAAAAAGAGAGACAGAGAACACAGGAGAAGAAGAAATTATCAAAGAAGTGATACAAGACAGCGAGAAGTCAGAGGTGGGACTGATCACTGCGGGTTCAGCTAGTAAGGAAAGAGGTCACAAAGGAGGGGAGTTTTCAGGTCAACCTGGAAGGATGTGAAGGATTCTGACTAATGGAGAAGTAGAGATTGCCAGTTACAAAGCCCTGTGAGTAAGAGTTTAGACCAGGAAAGAGGATGGTTTGTGCCCATGGAAACTGCACAGATTCAGATTCAACAACCATTTCTCTAGCATCAGTATCTCCAGGTACTAGTCTAAGCCCATTATACTGTAGCCAGTGGAATCATCACAACCAGTTCACAGCTTTCATTTATGGATCAGAACACTTAGCCTGGGAGAGAGAAGTGATGTACAGTCAGCTCTTTGTATCCATGGGTCCCACATCCACAGATTCAACCAACTACTAATGGAAAATATTCGAAAAAAAATTCCAGAAAGCTCCAAAGGTGAAAACTTGAATCTGCTATGTGCCAGCAACTGTATTAGGTATTATAATTAATCGAGAGATGACGAGGTATACCGGAGGATGTGCATAGGTTATATGAAAATTCCACGCCATTTTATACAAGGGACTTGAACATCCGCGGATTTTGGTATCTGAGGGGCTCTTGGAACCAATCCCCAAAGATACTGAGGGACAACTGTATCACACACCTGGTTGGTGTTAGAGTAGAATTCACCCACGATATCCTCAGGCCCCAAGTCCATCATTCCTTCTTTCAACTGGAGCTGACACATGCTACAACATGGATGAACCTTGAAAACATTACGCTAAGTAAAAGAAGCCAGTCCCAGAACACCACATACTGTATGATTTTATTTATAGAAAATGTCCAGAATAGGGAAATCCAGAGAGACAGAAAGTACAGTACTAGTGTTTGCCTAGGCCTGGGCATATACGGTAATGGAAGGTCCCTGCTAATGGATATGTAGTTTCTTTTTGGGGTGATGGAAATATTCTTAAAACTAGATTGTGGCAATGTTTGCACTACTCTGTGAATATATTAAAAAGCATGAATTTTATACTTGAGATGGGCAAATTGTATGGTATGTGAATTATATCTCAATAAGACTTTCTTTTTAAGGCATGATTAGATTCATGTTTTGGAAAGATCAACCTGGTAGCAGCATGGGAAAAATCAGGAATATAGACAATGAACACAGAAAGACCAGTGAGTAGGCTATTTTCACAATCGAGGTGGGTGTTGATGACAGACTGCACTACAGTGGTGGTGGCAGAGGTGGAGACATGGACCATTCAAGAGAGATTTAGAAGGCATGATACACAGGCGTCGGTGCCCGGTTGGCTACTGGAAATAAGTGCAAGGGAGGAGTCCAAGATGGTACCCAGGCCGTAGCTAGATGGACAAATGATTGCATTCACTAAGACAGAGCATGCTGAAAGGACCAAGCCCGCTTTTACGGACAGGATTATTACGCATTTAACTTAGAGGTGCTTTGGGACATCTAAGTAGAGATGTTCGGCAAACAGAGACACTGGATTGGCACTCAGAGAAGACAGAGCTGGAGACAGCAGTGTGTGGGTTACCAGCATGTTTTGGCTATGAAGCTTTGGGCTTGGACGAGATCACCTGGGGAGAGAAGAGGGCTTGGGGCTGAGCCTGATGAACCTTTCTGTTTAAAGGGCTGGCTAGAGGAGGATACAGCCACACAGGAGAAGCCAAAGAAAGACCTAGAAATGTAAGGGGAATGGTGCCAGAGGGGTGCTGTGCTTCACGGAGTCTATATTTGTCAACAGTACCTTTTTTATTCATTCGCTTCATCCCCATTCTCCTTTCTGTTTGCTTGTGCTCTTATAATGTGCATCGCTTCGTGGAGTGAGCATGTTACACATCTCATGCTGGGCTTTTCACTCTGCATATTCACAAGCTCCATTTTGTCCATAGCTTCTAACAGCTTCTGTTGCTCAATTAAATATTTTTAAATAGAGGAATTTAAATAACTGCATAATAGTCCATCATAGGGCTGTTCCTTCATTTTAATCTCTGTCCCTGGTGTTGGGTACAAGATTTCTTCCCTGCACCTTGTTACTCCTCAGTCTGCAGACAGACCTAGTTTGTGTGTATCTCTGCTGTGTGACCATGTCCGCTTACTTAATGTCTCTGAGCCTCAATTTTTCTCAACGTAAGGAGTGTATATTACATGGAACACTGGTGTGTGAAATACCCAAACAAAAGGTGAAGGGATTGCCGTGGACAAAGCTCCCAGTGACAGCAAAGATTCTATATTCTACGTAGCTCTGCACTTCCTGGTGTGAGGATCTCAGTCCACAGTTCGTAAGAGGCACATCTCCTTGGCAACTTTTGCGAACAAACAAATACATAAAGTGGGACAGAGAGGAGAGGTCTAGGGTTGCATAGGAGCACAGCACACTGTCACATGGTGAGGTGTGAGATGCAATTATATCTCACCAGCGCTCTGCTCAACAGCAGGACTGGCAAACCACTCCAGCGTTGCCGAAACCTGAAGAAGAGCCATGGGAAGATGACGTTGCAACCACGTGAGTTAGCAGAAGCGACGGAAACAAACTCACCCACCGCCACCACCATTTCCCCAAGCAGAGGTGGGTATAGTGGGGAGGTCTGCGCTGACCATGCACCCAGAGGAGGCTGCCCTTAGTACCCAAGGACATGCCAGCTCTCGTTCATCCCACAGAATCTCCTCATCAAGGTGAAAGAGCCCCATGGAAAGTCTGGGTGGAGGTGGGAGGGATCCTGCTGGGGCTACAGCAGGTGTCTGTGTCCCCTTATCGAAAAGCTCTGGGTGAAGTCGCCAGGGGAGAGGCTGCAGATATCTGAGGTCCCCCTGAGGGAGCCAGCATCTGAAGCCACCAGGATTTAGAGAACCAACTAGACTTTTAGCACTGATGCCAGACACCACAGCTCGTGCTAACAGAGAAGGAAATCCCAGAAGGTCCACAGTGCAAGTTCTGACCCCCCTCCTTGAGAAAGTATTTTAAAGTCCAGGATGGGGGCAGGAGGGAGCAAAAGAAGCCCCCAGAGTGGCTGTAAACAGGTGAGGCATCTTTATGAGGTTAGAGAAATGCTCTATAACTGGATTGTGGTGATGGCTGCCCAACTCTATAAATTGACTAAATATCACTGAATTACACACTTCAAGTGGGTAAATTTTACGGCATATAAAATATACCTCAATAAAGTTTAAAAAAAAAAAGAAAAAGGAAACCAATGGATGGAAAATTTAAATGGAAAATGTGGCTACAATTATCAAATTCAAACCAAAACAGAAATTCAAACGTGCGTGTCAGGAACAGGGTAACTAGGATGTCCACTCTAAACCGAAGTTAACAAAACTCCATTCTAAGGATATAGCAGTCTTCCTGTTTTCATATAGTCAATGTGTTCATTTATACCTCGTCTACATAAAGCGTCTGGCGCCGTGTGGGGCACACAGTAAGCCATCAGCTGAGTGGTTGTCATTTCACTGACTTCTCAGGAAAGATGTCAGTGCCACTCCTGGACACTGGGGCAGGCCTGGAGAAGCAAGGGTAGGAGACTACACGGGCAGAATATGGTTAGCATCCTGGGTCAACAAGGCAGGGATGAGAGGTTTGGAGCTATTACAGCCAGTCAACAGGTCAGGACCAGCAGGACAGCTCGGAAAGGCCTGGCAGCATTAACCAAGAGAGTCTGGAGTCTAGGAGACTGGGGTCCACCAAACTAGTTTGCAATGTGTGTCAGACGGACTCAGTGCCTACCCGGCTCTGTCACTTACTCATTTAACTGCTGTAAGTCTCAGCTTCCTCATGTAAAGCAAGATGAATAAGGACACCCATTTTTGTGGCTCTGTCATGGGGATTAACACACATCAAATACTTGGCTAATTCTCAGTGCTAACTATAATAATAATAATTATCATTACATTATTATTATTATTCCAGAACCCACAAGCATGAGAATCGTTAGCATCTCACGGAGCATGGCTGTTCAAGAGGTTTTTCCAATAAAACTGAAATTATTTTTTCCATATCTTTAAAGCAAAAAAAAAAAGACAGGACTTGGGGGGTAAATAGAGAGACCGATCATAAAATTCGAAAGGTAACTCTTGTTACCAACACTGCAATCCCAGAACCATCCTTTTCTCCACGTATCCATAATCAGTTTCAACATCAAGGGCATGGAGATGACTAGTGGTTGTGGGTGTCTTGCTATGGTGAGTCTGCATCCATCATCCTCTCTACCTCTGGAAATAGCCTTTCCTGCTGCCCAGAGTGCCGAGTCTGAGAGAGAGAGGCTCTGTGACTACGCCACTTTGGGAAGACGGGAAGTGGCAGCTGACAAACATTCAGCATGTGTGTTGGACAGTGTCACGGGGCTGCTGATTCACGGTACAACAGGTGGTAGTCGGTGGCAGACAGCAACATCAGTTACCCCCACACAGCCCCTGCTGCTTCCTGTAAATGCCGCGGAGGAGGCAAGGCAAGACACACGACAGCAAGGCTGCCTAAGTTCTACAGAAAATACCTGCATGAGCTCTGCTTGATTAATGGAACTGGATTCGGTTTTATGTTACTCATTACTAGTGTGTTCCTGGGAAACAGCAGAACAAAACAATTCCACAAAGGACTCAAAAGGCATATGAAATTATGCTTTGTAATCAGGGAAAAAAGAAGGGAGAGGGAGAGGGAGGGAGGGAGGAAATATGTGACCAAAAAAACCTAACCTGACAGGGTGTCCATGGCGGCTCACAGGGACGGGCCTGCCAGGGTCACGTTGCTCACCATCTTTCCCCTTGTTCCCTGCATTTTAGACTGAATTAAAGGCTAACTGATGAAAGCAAAACAGTAGCACTTATTCAGAATCTTTTAGGAGAAAGTCATATTACACTAGACTAGGAGGATACAAAGAATCACTAAAGGACTCACATCCTCTGGAATTGAAATTTACCAGAGGAGTTAGGATATATACATTGAAAACAAAATACCAATTGGAAGCTTGCAAAAGGTTTGATCTAGCCAGTCCGCTATCAGGGAGCTATCCTATAGATGAGTTTCCACTTAGGCACAAAAATCCTAGTAAGGGCTGTCTGTTGTCACACTGATCCTGGTAGTGAAATTTTCAACAACCTAAATGCCCAGCAATAAAATGATTAAACACACTATACAATACATCCATGCTATGGAATACTATGAAGCCATTAAAAAGATCACATTATTAATTAATTAGGTAAACCTATGCATACTGACCTAGGAAGATGCCCAGTGTACCCTCCATGAAAAAAAGGCAAGTTCCAGAATATACACCATGGTCCACTTGTGTTCTGTACTAGTTTGCTAGGGCTGCTAAGACAAACACCACAGACCGGGGGGCTTAAACAACTAAAAGCTTTCTCGCAATTCCAGAGGCTGGACATCTGAGGTCAAGGTGTTGGCAGGGTTGTTTCTTCTACAGCCGCTCTCCTTGGCTTGTCTCAAGTTCTTCCCTCTGTGTGTGTCTGTGTCCTAATCTCTCCATATAAGGACACCAATCATATTGGATTAAGGCCCACAGTAAAGGCCTCATTTTAATTTATACCTCATTAAAGGCCCAGTCTCCAGTCACATTCTGAGATACTGGGCGTTAGGGCTTCAACAGATGAACTGAGGGGAGGGATATAATTCACCCTTTAATAAGCTGTTTAAAAACTGTGTGTAGATGGAGAATTTTTATTTTCAGTTTATATTTCTGAATTGCTAGAAATTTTATAATGGGCATACATTCATCTATTATGTTAAATCAGCAATTCTTTAAAAACTATTATGATATTTTTGCAATGTTTTATGTCTGGAATTACTTTCAAATGAAACTTTTTAAAAGTTTCACAGTAGGGATGGAGCCACAGGCCTGGTCTTTAAAGGACTGGCAATAACCATCCCACAGGGGTGGCCGCTGGACTGGGGGCAGAGAGGAAACAAGCCAAGAATACACCAGTGCCATAACACAGAATCAGCGTATCAGCCAAAGACAAAACCAAAGAGCAGAGGAGAACTGTTGCCTTTCAGGGAAAACATAGGAGGAAAGTACCACCTCTCTGATCTTCCATTTCTTGTGGGAGCTGCTTTTAAAGATGAGCAGATTACCTACACTTATTTAAATGGATGATCTGAAAAACAATATACCACCTGAACTGATACTGATAAAGTTCCACATTAGAGGGGAAGGAGAAGAATGTAACAAATCTATTGGATATACATGAAGGGTTTAGAAAAGGTCCGCTTGGAGGACAAAAGTTCCACAGTATTTGGTTATGGTAAAATTCAAATAAAGTAATGAAACAGTAAATAAGAGGAAAAAAATCAAACTAAGTATATGAAAATAAAGATATTCATAACAGGGAAGGAATTACCAAGGGAAAACATGTTTAATGTAAGAGTAGAAGACTGGAGCAGGTACTCACATATCACATTATAAAGACAGAACAAGACTGATAAGCAAGAGTAAAATTCAAGGGCTTCCCTGGTGGTGCAGTGGTTGAGAGTCCGCCTGCCGATGCAGGGTACACAGGTTCGTACCCCGGTGCGGGAGGATCCCACGTGCCGCAGAGTGGCTGGGCCCGTGAGCCATGGCCGCTGAGCCTGCGCGTCCGGAGCCTGTGCTCCGCCAAGGGAGAGGCCACAACAGTGAGAGGCCCGCGTACCGCAAAAAAAAAAAAAAAAAAAAAAAGTAAAATTGAAGAAAGTTTTCAAAAAATATACAAATTCAGCTTTGGGCTGAATTGTGTCTCCCCCCCTCCCCGCTCCAAAAAAAAAAGAGGTATGTTGTAGTCCTAGCTCCTAAATCTCAGAATGGGACCTTATTTGGAGATACTCATTGCAGACGGTCCGGTTAAAATGAGGTCATTAGGGTGGGCCTTAACCCAATCATGACCAAGTCCTTATAAAAAGGGAAAATTTAGATACAGGGATATTTGCAAAGGGAAGATGAAGACACAGAGAGAATGCCATGTGAAGACAGAGAATTGGAGACATGCATCTACCCACCAAGGAATACCAGAGATCACGCAAACCTCCGAAAGCAACGAAGAGGCAAGGAAGGATTCTCCTAGAGGTCTCAGAGGGAGCCCGGCCCAGCTGATACCTCGATTTCGGGCTTCTAGCCCCCAGAAATGTGCGAGAATAGATTCCTCTTGTTTAAATCACCCAATCTGTGGTACTATTTTATGACAGCCCTAGGAAACTTAATATAAATAAGAGATTAGAAAATATAAGGGTTTCTAGTTATTTCTTTACCAAAACATGAGACAATTTCAAGACTTTTCTCTTAAAAATTATTAATTTTGCCAGAATAAGAAAAATAAAAAAGCTTTAAACTAGTTGTTCTTATAAGCTTGGATTTTTATGACAGCAGTAAGGAATGCCATTGTAAAAAGCTTTTAATAAAGTATGAAGAGAAAAATAAGTCAGCCACACTCCCTAAACCAACACCATGTTAGCACATTTTCTTCCAGGCTCTTCTCTATGCAATACACACACGCACATTTATACATGCATACAAACACACACACAGATTTATGACTGGAAGAGCCTGCTGAATTTTTATTCCCACTTTCTTCCCCCCAAAATGATGCATAATATGAAATAATGTTCATAATAAAAGAAGTTGCAGTGACACTTTTCTTGCCTACATAACCAATCAAATGAATCAAATGAATGTTATATAATATCACCTGTTTGGGTATTACTGTAAACAACGTCACAATGAAGGTCGTGCAGGAACTCTCAATCCACATCTTGGGTATTTTCTTAGACTCCTAGAAGTGGAATTAATGGGCAAAAAACATAAGAACATTTTCAGCCTCTGCTACATCTTGCTTTCCAAAGATGAGCTACTGATCAAGTGAACAGATTTAAATCAGATTCCGGTGGCTACTTGTGACGGTGGCTGTAGAACAGCTGTCTTTCCTCCATTTGTGGGCACTTTTTTCTTTTTACTCCCTGAGGTTTTGCCACACTCCTCTTGAGGCAGAAATCATTGGAACCCAGACAGGTAGGTAAGCGATACTGTTGTCAGCACTGCAGCTGAGCAGAGGGCTATTTTGCAGGGCAGGCCAAGCACGTAGCAGAGGAGGAGAACGTGCCCCGGGCTCGCCTGGGGGGGGAGGGGGAGGGGGCGAGGCCCCAGTGGGGGCTGGGCAGCTCAGGACCAAGAGGCCCAGCTCTCAGCACCCACACAGGGGGCTTCCAGGGCACACACTGCTGGGCTGTTAGGGCTGGTATTTTATACATCAGCACCTTCTTGCCCTTCTTCCTTTCCAGCCCAGCCTGAACCACCACCAAATGGGAGAAGTTGCCCCTGAATGAATCCCACCAAAGTGAACAGTATTCAAAGGCATCAGTAAAGAAAGGCACTGATGCGGAAGGGTTTGCTGAAGAGTGTTTTGAGAAGTCTGAACTGACTAGAAAAATGCACGTAACATTAAATGCGGACACACATATCCCTCGTTATAATTTTAACACTTTAATCCGCTCAGAAAAGTTAAGCAACAGCTACTCAGTCCCATGTCAAGGCCCTGGGGTGACAGGTGGTTTCTAAACAGACGTGCCCTTGTAGCCTGCGTGCCTGCATGTGGGTCAATGAGAAGGGAATCTGAGACAGGAGTGCTGGAGGGGAATCAGATTGAAGGTTAACGTATTTTCATTACTTAAAATCAGGCAACACAGGTACACAGCCTGCTGTTTTTACACGGATATGTCCGAAGAATCTTTCCATGACAACAGAGACCTACCTACCTCATCCTAAAATTACAGGTGTATTTGATATGGCAGAAATACTAAGCTACCTATGTTTAATAATCTGAGCAACGCTAATGACAGAAATGAGGCACAATAATCTTTTTAAACTGATTCAAACCAAACACTGAAGCTGCCATATGTTTTGTTACAGTTACAAGACTACACACAAAGACCTACGTTTATAGAAGTTCACGTTAGTATAAAGGTACATACACCCGGTCTTGTCAGAAACCAACATGAACAGCAGCTGAAGGCAGGGAGGGGTCGGTTTCAGAGACAGGAAGCTTCCTCCCGTGACGCCAGGACTCCGTGCAGGCACGAAATTTGGATGTTTCATTGCTGCCACCTTGCCTTTGCCCCACAAATTTTAATGCCAAATTCTGATTTATCATCTCTATGCAAGCCTTCAAGCTATGTGAATGTTCTACGCGCAGAAAACCTCTTATCACCACTGACTTGGCGGACAGTGTGGCTCCTGTGCCCTCAAAGCCCAAGGGAGGGAGGGACTCAGGGGGCTCAGGGCAAGTGAGGACAGAATGCTAGCAAAGCAGGCACATCAAGAACAGAGCTTCTCGGGCTTCCCTGGTGGCGCAGTGGTTGAGAGTCCACCTGCCGATGCGGGGGACGCGGGTTCGTGCCCCGGTCCGGGAAGATCCCACATGCCGCGGAGCAGCTGGGCCTGTGAGCCGTGGCCGCTGAGCCTGCACGTTCAAACAGAGCTCCAGTAAAGTCTCCCTTCAAGTGGATTGCTAGGCCGAGAAAGACAATTCTCCTAACTCCTTTTCAATGAGTATTTCAGGAATGTCAAATCAAGTTTGACTTTTATGGAGAGAACTTTTCTTTCTTTGGAAAAACAAAATACTGAGTTTTAATATCAGAAACTTTAGAGATCATAGATATCAAATCCATTACTTAAAAACAAAGTAGTATTAAAAAGTAGCTAACGCTTACAGTTTTGTTCTGTTGTCAGTAAGAACTTTCTAATGAAGTTTAAGCTAAGAAATACCAGCAGGGGGAGTGGGGATGTGGGGCGGGGTGGCATCGGGGGGAACGACAGGACAGAGGTGGCCACCAATCTACCTGATGTAAACTGCTAGACTTACAGGAGAGATTCAGGAACTCTTCATGTAGCTTACTTCTGGCAAACAACAGTTCTCAGAAGACATCCTTTTAGAATCTATAGTCTCTTTTCAGACGTGTATATTAATTAGACTTAGCCATTTACTGTGAAATTCCTGAAAGTTTCCCTCCAAGTATCTTCTGGTTAAACCAGTATTTTTCTTATAATCAAATTACAGTTGTTGGGTGTTCCCCCCCCCCAAATCAACCAACTTTTTCTTTTTTGAAAGGATAACATTAAAACGTACTATTTTTCAAGTCACTAAAGATGGTTTGGATTAGAAAGTAATTGGAAAGGGGATTCTACTTATTTAATTTCATATTCTGCTGTGGCATCTGACACCTGGCATCTGGTATTTTAGGAATGAAAGGAATTATAAAAAAAAAGAGAAACAGAGAGAAAAATGGGACTATGTACAGATTAAGCCAGTCTTATTAGATGTTTCTGAAAAGAAACAACTTTTATTCTGAATCAGTGATAAGCTACATATTCATATGCCACTATTTCAAGTCACAGTTATACTGATATCTCTCCTTTGAAGCGCTGAATGGTTTTTTCTAAATACTTTCCAAAAGTCATTTGAAAGCAAGTAATAATTCTAAAGATAAAGCATCAGAAACAAATTCTGTCCACCCAAGCTAACTTTAATGTTTAGATCACAACATTTTAGAGAGGCTCCATTTAATTTTTCCCTATTTTTACTTCTTCTTGGCAGTTTTTCAAAACTCTGTGAAAACTTAAACTATGACAAGAAAAGCATTCAAAACATAATACAAATATAGACATGAATACAAGAAAAGTTTAAAACAAAAAACACCATATTACAATATCTCCAAATACGATGTGTTCATGATATGGCCAAAAACTACAGGGTTACAGGTCCTCAACACTCCCACTATCCTACGCAGATCTACATTCATACCTTTTCACATATGTGTATTTTTGTTTTGTTTTGCCTTCTTGGTGCCTAAAGTAACTGAGAATCAAGAAAATAACTAATATGACATGGAAAGCATGGTACCTATGATTTTTTTACATCCTAGTCTAAACACATCTTAATTGGTGCAACATCACTCTTAATAATAGCCAAACAACAGACAAGCAATACATATGAAAAGACGTACTATATATAATACAGTATTTTTAGAACCACAAATAATTTCCACACTGACATTAAAAACCTGCAAATTAAATCTTAACTCACCTCATTATAAAGTTAAATGCTCATGTATCATAGCAAGAATGCTATTACTAGAAGCATTCTCAATTATTTCATTTTCTAGTGTAGAAAGGTTATGGTAGAAAAGATAAGGTGCTTTTTCAATAAGGTGCCAACAGACACTGACAGTGGCTGACACACACACCCGGTGCACACTATCCAAGAAAATAATCCTAATTTGGAAATGAGATATATCACTAAACAGCTAGACTAAAAGTAGAGTGGGATAGAATAATTATCCGTGACTAATATGTCATAAACACAGACAACTCAATGTACATGTAGTCAATGAAATAAAGAATAACGTTCCATCTTTTTTTTTTTAATTCTACCTTAACTTTTCAAATTGTGCCCAATTCTAAAACTTTAGTTTCCTAGTTTCCACAGCTGACTAGAAGACTCTGATATTCTGATGGTAAACTACCAGAGATTAATGATCCACTGGTGCTACCCTTGCTGTGTTTTCTTCTTTACTATGAAACCATAACCCTCTATTGCTATTTTGTTTCATGCAGGACCAACCAAACTTAATTTCTTTTCTAAGAAAAAATAAATATATAAAGAAGACACTGTCAGGCATATATTCACAAGGTCTCAATTTCTTAAAACATAAGTATGGGTATATTTATTTCTCTCAAATGCATACAAGACAATAATTACACAGCAACAAATCTTTTGTTCAACAATGATTTGATTCATAAGCATTTGAATTAAATTTACATAATTTCACATCCATACCCTTGCATGTTTAAATACTGTAAGTAAAAAAGCCCCCCAAATAACCAATTCTTGTATTTCCTATTTATCCCTCTATACATCCAAACTTTAAAAAGTTACAAACTGAACACTATACAGAACATACAAATCATGTTTAAAAACTTGAGGTTTTAAAATCACTGTTCCCCCAAGATGATTCAAAAAAGTCCTCATGCTGACAAGTGCAGTCCTAGGTGGTAAAGTAACTTGGAGGAGGGGAAGAAAGAAGAGACAGACACAAGTTTGCTGTCTTAATATTTTACTAATCCTGTTAGTTAAAAATGGTGATGTCATGAGAAATAACAGTTTAGGTTTAATATGAGGAATGGAGTCTGCCTCACAGTTTGAGACATGCATTTCAAGTATTTTCCTATTTGATCTGAGCTCCCTGCAGCAAACTGATGCTGAAAGAGAATAATTATTTTCTTCCATACATTCGCTCAATGTCCGCCTGGTAATGTGTTTTAAGCTCTTTGCGTTTCAGCTTGAAGGCATCTGTCACCAGACCAGTTTCAGGGGTCCACGGTTCAGGGCTCAAACGAATTTTTACTGGAATTTCAAACTTTTCCAGACTTGCTGAGACGGTGAAAAGAAATGTAAATGCAAGGTCATGAAAAATATACAATTAAAATTCTTGGCAAATAATTTAACTTCCTCAGTCTTTGAGCACTCATCAAAATGCAAAGCCAACAGCTCATAAATCTCACTTCTAAACAATCTATCCCTCAGAAATACAAGAAGAAACAGATTATGTATGAGAATTACAATAGCAAAATACTGCTGAGAAAATCTACATGTCCATCAATAGAAGGAGTTGGATAAATTATGATACAGGCATAAAACATACAACACTCAGTCACTAAAATTGAGTTAGATCTATCTGGTATGGGTATATAAAGATACCTGAAATATACTGTTAGGTTTAAAAGAAGTTTTGTTTTGTTTTTAACACTAGATAAACTTATATGCAACTAGATGTGTACGACAAGGGTACACACCAAAATAAACCGCATACTTCTAGGGGGCTAGGATCCAGGATTAAGGAAAAGGAAATGTCACTTTTTACCTTACACCTATTTGTTTTCTTTGAATTTATTTTTAAAAATCACTTTAGAAACTAAGAAATAATAAAGTTTAAACAGAATCTTGTCACTGAGCCACGATATTCGCCATGAGCTCTGAGGAAGAATGTCTCCTCACTACTGTGCTTCTCCCACACTGCTTGATACCAAGTAGGTCCTCAACAGTGGAAAACTGAAAGGGGGCGGTGGGGAGCGGCGGGGGGAAGACAGGGAAAAGAGATGTAGTTTTGAAGAAACACCTTTCCTTAAAAAGACTGATTTACTTTTCCAGCATTCATTTAACAAATATTTACCAGGGAAAAAAATACTGTATAAAGTGCTTTACTAAACATTCTTTTAAAATACAAAAATGAATAGTTTCTGCTCTCAATGGTATACTACCGGGAAACAGGTAAACACCTAGCCATAATAATGTATATACCTTAAAAGAACTGAATTAAAAGGTATAAGTGCCTTGGGGACAAAAATGATATATTAACTCTAACCTGTAAAAAGAAACAGAAATAACAAAGTTTTATTCTTCAAAGATGAAAAATATGTCAGGAGTGGTTTCTAAGAGGAAAAACCACTATGAGAAAAAGCAGTAAGGCAGGGACACAGTTCTTAAGGGACAGGAGTCTGACACTACGGAGATGTGGGGAGACTCACAGGCAAGCACTGGAAGCCCACGTTCAGCTGTTAAGTGCTCAGTCGGCACCGCACTCTACGACCTGACTCAACATGACGTTAGTTAAGTACAGTGATATCATCTAGACCAGGTTTTAGAAAAATGAACACAGCTACAACCAAATGACCAGGTGAAGAAATGGGGACTCTAAGTATAATTATGAGTATTTCTTCCCTATTTTGTTGTGAATATGCTTGTATATATGTTAAGCAAATATTTTTTTCTTCCCTCCTATTCTCTTATCACAATATATTAATAAGTTCACTTTATATCACAGTATTTAAGTTACAGGATATCAAAGGAGAAGAGTAAGAAAAAAATCAGTCAAGGGGTCTTCATCCACTTCTGGGGAAAAGGTTAATGTATCTTTCAGTTGCACACAGAACAGGTGTATAATGTTAGGTGTTACTGTCTTTACTTGGAAATTAACTATGGTGTAAGGAAATGTATCTGGGTGCCAAGCTGACAAAGGGTGGGCTGTGACAGTTTTATGCATCATCTGGGCTAGGCTAGAGTTCCCAGTTATTCAGTTAAACACTAATATAGGTGTTGCTTTGAAAGTGGTTTTGTAGATATGACTAAGTCAGTTGAAAGGCCTTGAGAGCAGAGCTGAGGCACCCCCAAACAAGAAGCAATTCTGCCTGTGGACAGGGGCTTTGGCTTGTGCCTAGGAGTTCCAATCCACCTTTTTTTTTTTTTTTTTAACTGTCTGCCCTACAGATTTCCAGGTTTGTCTAGCCAGCCCCCAATAATCATGTAAACCAATTCCCTACAATAAGTTTCTTAATATATTTAACTTACTGATTCTGTTTCTCTGGTGTAAACCTAATATAGATTTTGCTTAAAAATGAAGTTGGGTCCCTTCTTTACATCATATATAAAAATTAACCCAAAATGGATTAAGGACCCAAATATAAGGGCTAAAACTATAAAGCTCTTAGAATAAAACAAAGCGCTATTTCTTTGTAACTTGGATTAGGCAACGGTTTCTCAGATGTGATACCAAAAGCACAAGCAACAAAAGAAACAAATAAACTGTATCTTATAAAAATTAAAACTGGGCTTCCCTGGTGGTGCAGTGGTTGAGAGTCTGCCTGCCAATGCAGAGGACACGGGTTCGAGCCCTGGTCTGGGAGGATTCCACATGCCGCGGAGCGACTAGGCCCGTGAGCCACAACGACTGAGCCTGCGCGTCTGAAGCCTGTGTTCCGCAAGAAGAGGCCACGACAGTGAGAGGCCCGCGCACTGCGATGAAGAGTGGCCCCCGCTTGCCACAACTAGAGAAAGCCCTCGCACAGAAACGAAGACCCAACACAGCCAAAAATAAAAATAAATTAAAAGAAGGCTCAACATTTAAAAAAAAAAATTAAAACTGTTGTGTTTCAAAGGATACCATCAAGAAAAGTAAAAACACAACCCACGAGATGGGAGAAAATATATCTGATAATGGATTTGCATCCAGAATATATAAAGACTCATACAACTCAATAATAAAAAGACAACCTCACTTAAAAAATGGGCAAAGAATCTGAACAGCCATTTCTCCAGAGAAGACACACAATGGCCATTAAGTACATGAAAATATGCTCAACATCATAAACCACCATCTGAAATACAAATCAGAGCCGCAATGAGAGGCCACTTCACACGAACCAGGATGGCTAAAATTGAAAGGATGAACAATAATGAGCGCCGGGAAGGATGTGCGGAAACTGGAGCCTCGTACAACGTTCGTGGGAATGTAAAATGGTGCCACCATTTTTAAAAACTGTCTGGAAAATATTTAGAAAAATATGTTCTGGAAAATAGCCTGGCAGCTCCTCAAAAGGTTCAACATAAAGTTAGCGGAAGCCCAGCAATTCTCCTCCTAGTTATCTAACAACAGAAATAAATAAGCATATCCACGCAAAAGCTTGCGTACAAACGTTCACAGCAACATTACTCATTAACAGCCAAAACTGGAAACCACCCAGGTGTCAACTGATGAATGGATAACCAAATATTACTTGGCAATAAAAGGGAATGAAGTGTGGATACATGCTACGACAAGAAAACATGGATGAACACTACATGCCGAGTCAAAGAAACCAGTCACAAAACCCCATATATTATACGGTTCTACTTATACAAAATCTTCAGAACAGGCAAATCTATAGAAACAGAAAGATTAGTGGTCCCCAAGGACTAGGAGGTTCGAGGTATGGTGGGGAGTGGCTGCTAACAGACACGATATTTCTTTCTGAGGTGATGACAGTGTTCTGAAACTGATTATGGTAATTGTACAGCTCTGTGGATATACTAAAAAACTATGCAATTGTATATACTAAATGGGCAAGTTGTTTGGTATGTGAATTATATCTCAGAGCTGTTAACATATACATAAAATTTAAAACTAAAGCAAGAAGGCATATACATTTTAAATTATGCTTAATTATTGTTTCAGTATTCTACCTTACTTAGAAATTATGTAGTTTTCTAATTTCATTTCCATTAATTAACTCAATTTAGCATCAGACCAAGGATTTCAAGTTACCTAGAAAAAGTTGGAAACTATTTTCAAGCTGACATACTACAAAACACAATTACTGTTGAAATAAAGGGTCAAAATGATTTCGTCTGATTAACTATAAATGCAATTTACATTTTTCATAATCTTGAATAACATATCTAAGGAGAATAAAAATGCATACTTGTATTACCCATGACTCAGAAGGTACAGCTGTTTTTATGAAACCGACAACATTAAACGAAGTCTCTCTGCACTCACCCCTCAACACACACACACACACACACACACACACACACACACACGCACAAGGGGTGGAGGACACATGAGTTCAACCAACTACCAGCACACTAACAGTGTAGCAAAGAGTCCTGGACGGTTCACTGCGGGCTGGGGTGTCCAGGAAGCTAAGCAGGGCCTTGGAAACAGCTGAGAAGAGTGGAGAAAGGGCCAACCCAGAAAACAGAAGCTGCTGAGAAGAGGACATTCTGAGACACGTCCATCAGTGGTGGGCGTGGATGATTTGTGTGTCCCTAAAGGGGCTATAGTGGGGGACTGATAAGTACGTTCTTCTCCCTACTAATGGTGGGAAAATATGATTGGTTTCTAAGCAGGAAATGTAACCTAAGCCCTTGTAGCAAAAACAGGATAAGCAAGCTTAAGTAGCCTCTTCCCATCTCAGTTCTCAGAATCAGCTGAACACTCTCTCACCTGAAACAGCAGCTTCAGAGAGCACTTTGAGCACCTCATTCTCCATTTCGCAGCTGTTACACAGCTCCTCCCAGGTCCCTCGAAGTCCCCTCTTTCGTGCTAGTTCCGTTAGCTCCTTTTGATTCGGCACAACAAATCCAATGACGTAAGAATGATAACTGAAATAAAGGGCAACTTGGTTAAGGCACCACATGGCGTACACCGCGTTAACTGCGGTTAACTGGCTACGCTGACATTTAGCGATCAGCTCTTCACCATCCCAAGCGACACGCGTGAGGGCGTACCTGGTACCACCACGCTTGCTGTCTGATTCGTAACGCGCTGCGGTGCTCTGGCAGAATTCACTGCTAAAGAAACCTGAACCTGACATTTCGTGATAAATTTCAACTATGTGTATAACTGCTATGAATTATGCTTTTTTAAAAGAAAATCAGAAAATTCATCCTTAAAAAATCAGTAATTCACATCAACAGATTAAACAAAACTGAAAGCTAATGTAGATATGAAACTGTTTCTAAAAAAATTTGGCAACAAATCAAAGTAATGTGATTATACATATTTCTTCCTTTGTTATCGTGGGAATATGTGTTCTAGAGGAACTCTGGAGTATGCCCGCTGAAGGCAGCGACCTGAAGAAATGGCAGCAGCATCAGGAGAAGGTCGGTTCTGGTTAATATCACATATGAAAATCCAGAACTGTAGCATCACTAAAGAAAACACTTCATGACTAACAAAGGGCAGAATCATTTATAAACCAATGTAGTAAATCTTTAAAGTGGGCTGTACCTCAAAGCCTATTCCTAAATTGGTTCTCCTAACACCAGATTTTATCTTTTCATAATAAGCATTATGTCAACTGCTGCAGTAAGGGTCCCAGGCTGGCCAGAAAATATCCGATCATTAACCCTGGAGAATGATTGCCACATGCAATACTGTTATGAAAAAATGTAATCAGGGTGCCAATCTGAAATTCCAACACATTTCCCAAGAGTGCATTTCTGGGATTTTAACTTTAAACTCTCCTTCCCAGCTGCCTCTATATCATCGTGGGCTCAAGATGCTATGTATGAAGCCACAGCTTAACATGGCTTAAGGGGGAACGGAAGCCCACACCTGGCTAGGGTCCCAAGCAGGCTCAAACTGACAGGGGGTAGTAAGAACGGAGCAGAGCACTGCTCTCTGACCCCACCCCCAACTTCCTTCTTTACTCGCCTCTCCTCTGGACTGGCTGTGGGAAGCTTCCCTGTGCAGGGCGACAGGTAGCAAGGCAGCAGGGAGGAGGATTTTATTTCCTTCCCCTTCCTGTCACACAGAACACCGCACTGAGATGTAAAACAGAAAACAGGGACAGAAGATAAGGAGAGAAGCATCACAAGGGAAGAATCGCTAATGGCCGTAATGAGAACAGGCCGTTCCCAGAGACAATGAATAAGAAGGAAGAGTTCTTGGTATCACGTTACAAAGAAGGCCGGCATAGAAAGGAAATGCCAACAGCACACCAAATGTTTTAAGTAAAAGTAGCATAAATTCTACTTTCTTACCTGTTTGCATATGCACAAATGTTATCTATTAGTGAGAGATTCTTCAAAGCTGCCTCCACTTTCCCAAGAGAAACATATTCTCCTGCCTGCAGTTTTACAAGGTCCTTTTTACGATCTGCGCAAAAACAAGGCCGGGAGAGGGGCACATTGGAGGACAATATTATTATACCTTTAATGCATAGAAATATTGGCCATTCCCTAAGTAATTTGCTATCAATTAAGTTCACTATAGTAGTTATGCTAAAATTAAAAACACATAAAATTAGGCCCTTATTTTTGTATGACTAAATATATTCTTTTAAAGAACTAGATTCTGATTAAGGGACCCCATCATCAGGGCTTCAGGCATGTTCTGCTGAACAGGTTCTGTTCCTGGTATACATTAATACCAGGAAGGTCAAGAATATACTCAATGCCATCTGAAAGCTCACATTCTAACTGAAGAGAAGCAGGGCGACAAAACGTATCACTTTAATACGATACAGTAGTACTAGGTGTTAGGACTCTCCAACCTGCTGATTTTCAAAGAATTCCCACAAGTGAGGCCTGAGCTGAGTCTTGAGGGAAGACTGAGCAGTGGCCAAGTGGAAGAACACTGGCAAAGAAGACAGCCGTGCCAGCTTGAATTACTGCAGCTATAGGAGGAGGAAAGGTCTTCAGCGGGAAAGCAGCCAGTGAGACGGGGGTTTAGTAATCACGCGGCGGCAGCGAGAGGGTGCATTCAGCGGGGGTAAGCACAGCAACAGAAAGGAATTTCTTGCAATAGGGTGACAGAAAGTGCAGGCCTGACCTACGATCACAGAAAGAGGGACAGACAGGAAAGAATGATCTTGAGGCAGATGTCATAAGGTAAAGCAGTGGGATATGGATTAGATATGGGGAGCTGACTGAAGAGGTTCTCATCTCCTGCCAGTGTCTAGATGGCACGACTGGGATAGAAGTGCCATTAACTGAGAGAAAGAACCTAAGAGGAGAAGCAGGGAAGGTATTTCTCACCCACAGGTCCTAGTACTGAGCTGCCAGGCCTTCCTTAGCTCTCACAGGCAAGGGAAGGACATGGTTCTGACAGGAAAAGAGCCCTAATAATCTCGAGATAGCAAAGAATTCACAAAAATGAATATTCCCTATTAAGAACTGGACTCTTTAAGGATTATCTAGTAGTAGTTAAAAATACCACTGCTGGGCTTCCCTGGTGGCGCAGTGGTTGAGAGTCCGCCTGCCGATGCAGGGGACACGGGTTCGTGCCCCGGTCCGGGAAGATCCCACATGCCGCGGAGCGGCTAGGCCCGTGAGCCATGGCCGCTGAGCCTGTGCGTCCGGAGCCTGTGCTCCGCAACGGGAGAGGCCACAGCAGTGAGAGGCCCGCGTACCGCAGGAAAAAAAAAAAAAATACCACTGCTGTTGAACAAATCTTGAGACCTCATAATATGTCAAGCCTTATAAATTCCACACAGTCCCTACTGTACATTTTTATATTCCAGGGATAATGCAGAGACCATACCAACACTACATAAAGATGAATTCTTACACTATTAAACAGCTTCTCTAAATATATAGTCTCTCTTTTGAAAAGCTATTTTGGAAACATCCACTTAAAGAAAAAAAGTATTACTTCGCTTACCAATAATCTTCAAACAACCATCAGGGTCAAACTCTCCAATATCTCCAGTACAGAGCCACCTCTGTCCATTTTCATCTTCAAAAAAATCAGCTTTTGTTTTTGCTTCATTTTTGTAGTATCCCATTGTCACATTTTGGCCACCAATAATAATTTCACCCCTAGGATGTGGTTTGTCAGTATTAAAGTATCCACCTAACAAACATAGAATAATTTAGAGTTAATTCAACATTTTTATCCCTGCGTGCATCGTGTGAATACTTGAAACTATTAGTTTCTAAATAGGGACATCTGATTTTGATCCAATCAGCGTTTCCCAAAGGAAATAAGGCAGGCACTACGAACAAAATTCATCAACATAAAACTAGTTGCAAATTTTCAGCTGCTTAACCCTAAGCACTTCTGCTTTCAAACTACTATTCCAAGAAAAAAATTAAACTCAAAAATCCAACATCTACTGTATAAAATAATTACATATGGACGACACTGGTCAATTCCTTTAAGGATTCTGTAGAGATTCTTAAATATCATACTAGTAACTGATAAAAGTGTTAAATTGTGCATTTTGAGAATAAATCTCCGTATAAAATCAAATTAGTATATATTTAGAAGATTTATTCCTTACAGATAATTTCAGAAGGGTTCCATGTTTAAGCTTATTAAACATTTTCACTAGTTCTGCTAAAAGAGAGCTGAAAAATGACACCCAAGCCTTAGACTCTCTTTGCATAAAAGAAAAGTGCACCCAGACAAATCACAGATAACATGTACATGCTAATAGGGTCATATAAAATTTTTAAGAAGTGACTAGTATTTAAATGGCATGAGCAATACATTTTCATGTAATTATAGTAAAAATTTCCTTCTGATAATTTTGGGTTGAAGCCCTCGGAGAAGGGAAAGAAAAAAGAAAAAACAGGTAAAAATCTTCAGTTTCATAGAATGAATTATATGATTTTGTTTCTACAAAATATGTTCATTTGTAACTTATGGGCATTATTTATTTAGCACATTTCTCAAGTTCTTCCCATAATTCTTATTTGCATTTATGTACTAACGTAAGCAAATAAAAACAATTATAATTCTTTGAAGTCATCTTTGAAAGAAGCAAAATAAATGCGTTCATATAGCTCTAGATAAAATATTTCTATTATAAAGGACAAACGTGAGCACTTGTGGGTGATTTTACACTCTAAAGTAAGGAAGGAAATGAAGCACAATTCTAAAGTTTAATATTATACAAATGAATGCTCTGTGGTTAAAAGAGGTTATTACCTTCCTCCCAGTTCTTTAATTTGATTTCACAGCAAACTAATGGCGCTCCCACTCTGCCAGTATTGTAGTCCCACACTAAAATGCAAATGAAAAGAAGTATTTGATTATAGTAGTTAATAAATTGCTTCATTTTTTTAAACTACAAAAAACCAGTGATTTATCCCAAACCTTAGATATCCCCAGAGAACCCTTAAATGCAGAAGTAGCATATTGGTGAAGCAAGCTGTGTAGCCCACACTGAAATGTTTTGGTTTGTTTTTTTTAATCTGAATTGGTTATAGACATTTAAAAATCAAGACATTTTACAAAGGAGTATGGAATCTCCGAGAACAATGGGCCCACATTTCCAGCACAGCAACAACTGTAGCCCCTATCAGATGGTGCAGGCCTGCTCCAGTTTCCCCAGATCCCTTACCATCACATTTTCTTACACCAGGGCCCACTTCACTCATTTAAGTAGCTGCCTGGTTCATGAGTTTGTCTTCTCTATCTTAAAGGATAAAGGAACACAATGGTTTACACCTATTCTACTTTCTTACTAGACTTAACAGATCTGCAGTACAAATAACCTCTCCAATCTTCTCCCATGTACCACTATTTCAAACTGAGATCTCTGAAGCTTCCCTCACATCGGCTTATACTATCACACCCTATGTTTTCATAAATTCATATAGTAAGAGTTCAGAGATCACACTGGAGATTAAGATTGTTAACTTTCAAGGATCTGGGAAAGAACGCACCACTATTATGAACTACTACTGCATTATGTTTCCTCTTCAAAGAGCATTCAAATATCAGAAATGAAAGGCTGATATTTAATACTTTACAGACTTATAAACCGTAACTGATTAATCACACATCCAATGGAAACCTTAAAAATGGAAGCAATTAAGGCTCTTCAGGGACCGTATATGCATGTTTTTAAGATTGCTTGTCTATTTTGTGCAAAACAAGACTTAGAAGCAGATTCCCAAAATATATAAAATATAGAGAACGTAACTGGAAACTGGAAAATACAGAAGTAATGCAGGATAAACCTGACATAAGAATGGTGCACAAAAGCGCTCAAGGTAAATAGGGGAAAATGAAAAGTTAAGAGGTTTAGTGTCTATCAGTATCTAGAAAATACAAAGGAGGAGCATAGTTTTATCTAGGACTGGAGAACAAAGCACCTTTCTTCCATAAAAGGGCATATAAGGCACTAGGGGAGTCATCTGGGAACCACTCAGGTAATGGACTGCCCCCTCAACCCCGTCACCATGATAAACTCCGGAAAATAGATTCTCTAGACCGGAATCTAGTTTCTCGTTGCACTTAACACAGACCACCCACCCCAATAAACATTTCTGAATTTGAGCCTTAATAAACATACCTAAACAACTAGAAAATACACACTAATTTTTCTACATAAAAAGAAATTTAAAAACTGATATAAGATGATAAATGTACACAATACAGCCAATGCTTGTGACAAAAACTTCTTTTCTAGAAAGCTAAGTAGTTTGTTTTTTGTTTGTTTGTTTGGTTGGTTTTTTTTGCGGTACGCGGACCTCTCACTGTTGTGGCCTCTCCCGTTGCAGAGCACAGGCTCCGGACGCGCAGGCTCAGCGGCCAGGGCTCACGGGCCTAACCGCTCCACGGCATGTGGGATCTTCCCGGACCGGGGCACGAACCCGTGTCCCCTGCATCGGCAGGCGGACTCTCAACCACTGCGCCAGCAGGGAAGTCCAGCTAAGTAGTTTTTAATACTATCATAGTCTTTTCCATAGTCTTAATTCGAAAACTCCTCTAGATGAATTATTGACAATGAGATACACCTAATACATTCTAAAAACATATCAATAATCACACTACTTGGGATTTACGCAAATATTTTAACTGCTCTTCTATATATCTGCAAAAAACAACCCATACTAAAAAGTGCCTGGAGTTGCACCCCAGCCTCTGTTGGACACACCACTTTGTAGATAACACTAACCTTCTGTAATTGTTCCAGCCCCACAAGATTCAGTGAGTCCATATCCCTGACCGACAGGACAGCAAAAACAGATGTTCATGAATCTCTGTGTGGTTGCAGAAAGTGGAGCACCCCCACACAAGAGAAGCCGAATATTTCCACCTAGCAAGCTTCGAACTTTCCGGAAAATAAAGCTTAAAAAAAAAAGAAAAATCAATCAGATAATCACAGAATTTTAAAGCCGAATGGGATTTTCCAAATCATTTAGCCTAATCTTCCAATTCTGATACACAGGCACACAGTGAAGATATTTAGAGTGCAGTTCCAGAGCACCGCAATAGAGTGAATATTGCAATAAAGCAAGTCACATGAATTTTTTGGTCTCCCGTTGCATACAACAATTATGTTTATACTATACTATAGTCTATTAAGTGTACAACAGCATTACGTCTAAAAAGCAATGTACGTACCTTAATTAAAAAACACTTTATGTTAACAAATGCTAACCATCTGACAATACAGGGTTGCCACAAACCTTCCACTTGTAAAAACACAGTATCTGTGAAACGCAATAAAGCAAAGTGCAATAAAACGAGGTACACCTATATGAGATGTTGAGATTAAGTATCTTATCCAAGGCCACAAAGCCAATTTAAGAGACTCTCTTGACCCACTACTTAAATCTAAATGTTTATTCAACCAAGTTTATTCAGCCAAGAACATGTGATTTTTCTCTAGTAATAATTGAATCCAAAATTGTCAGGTTTAATTTTATATAGTAATGGAAAACCCTTGCTTATGGCCAGAGCAATTAGTTTTATAGCATTATATAATACATATTATATTAATACTGAATAATTCTATTGTATCTTCATAAAATTTAGTATGAAAAGTAAATTATTTTTTTGCTTTCGCTTACTTCATTAAAGATGTATATGTATTTGTATACAGCAATTTAACTCTTTAAAATTTCACTAATTCAAGTTGAAGTATCTGGTAAATTAAAAAAGAAAACAATTCAAACATCTAATTGATATGTTTCTGAAAACACACTAATTAAAAAGATTGCTTACCACCTACATGAAAAAGGGGGAAGGGTTTTGTTTTGTATTTTAATAACTTTGAAAAAAGACCAAGAGGCAATCATTTATATATATATATATATATATATATATATATATATATATATATATATATGTAAATAGGCTTTACAAAGCAATTCTGTATCTCACTGGAGATATGAGTAAAAGGCAGGAAAAAAAATTATGAAGTTTTAAATAATGTGAAACACATGTGAAAACTACATTAACGTTCCCATAAAAAATAATTTGAATGTCATACTTTTATTTTCTAATTTCTAAACTATTTTATAGTTAAATCTACTTATTCTATTAGTGCCATGGCGGGGGGGGAGGAAGATGACAGGTGTGTGGTAAAACTCATTTAACACTTTAAACACAAAACATTTAATCATATTTGGTTGCCATTTTATATTCATATTGAAATAAATATAAAAGCAAAGAGAAACTTCTCAAAATAATTAAAATCATATTAAGTGTCCACAGAAGACATAAGCACACATTTAACACAGTAAAATTTTTAGTGAAAATTTTTTTCAAATAACCTTGCAATCTTTTTTAATTGCTCATATTCTTATGCAAGATGGATTTTTTTTAGAGTCCCTTTGACTTTTTAAGATAATTTTTTCTTATAACTATCTCAATTAATTGGGCTATTAATGTGAATAAAATGATCAAGTTATCAAGGAGAGGGAGAGCCTTTACTTACCTATCACACAGCGGAGTACCATGCCCTTTTGAAATCTGTTCCATTTTGTAATTATAGGCGAGAATAAACAGAGTGCGTTGAAAATTACTCATTCCATTCACTTTATTCATGACATTTTTGTAGATCCGATCCATGATTTCCTAGATGTATAAAAATGAGTTAATACAGTCACTAATGCTATCAGCTACCTTATTTAAAACCTTAACATCAGATTACTATTTCCATCAATAGAGGCATTTTAAAAGATACATTCTGTCAAGAATAAACTTTTAAAATAGAGCCACAATTTGTTTAAAAATGAGATTTCTGTAATTTTTAATAGATGCTCATGAGTAGTAAAAAAGGGGGGGCAGGGAGATATTAAAAACCTTAGGGCAGTAATATGCCATTATTGATTCTTTATACTGCTTTGCTCTTATTTATTCTGAACTAAAAACTAAACTCACTAAATAAATGAACAACTATATAAAATTAAGAGAATTTTAAAAACCATTCTATCTTATAAAGATATAAAGTACTACATTCTTTGCTCACAACAAGACCATGGGGTTATTTTGGTTGGTTGTTTGACTTTTAATGCTGCATCCATGAAAAATTTCCTTGTCTGCACTGTGTTTTGCTTACTATGCCTATTCCTACGACATATACTTTAATGACTTGAAAGAGTTTCTCTCTACAATTTTAAATTATATTTAATATTTATGTGAACCAAAACTTTAAAGAAAGATAGTACTAAGGAAACTACATACCTAATGAAACTCCAAAATTACTGGTCATTTATATTTGACTTTGGAATAACTAAGCAATTATGCTTGAATGTGAACACTCAGTATCCAATTATAATTCCCAACACTTTCAAACAAAATCAGAGAGCCTCGTAAAATTTACATTAAGGGAGCAGAAAATCATTGCTATCCCATTTCTACTGATCTTATTCCCAGGCCCCTCCCTATGCCTGGTATTAAATTAAGATGCACAGTGCTGCTAGGGTAATTCAAAGTTGCACCAACTTCTCTGTCCCTTTTTTTTTGATGTCTAGGCCAGACTTTCCCCAAGGACTCGGGAGATATGATTTGCTTAGAAGGAGGTGATCTCAAACCTTTTCTCCTATCTCCTGCTGGGCTTCAGGTTTCTACCAATAGCAAACAGATATCACAAAAATGATTTGAGCAAGAAGCTATTTAGGGAAAGGCACTGATAATATCATATCGAAGCTGAAACTAAGTTGATTGTTTAATAAGCAAGAAAAAAAAGATAAAACAAGATCAAATAAATACTGTAGAGCTCAAGGTAACATAGATAATGAATAAGGAATAAATCCTACATAAACTACCATGTCAACAGCATCTCTTCCACTAGCATTTACTTTCTGTAGATGCTTTTATAGCAGGCAATATTGATTAATGGTCAATTCTTACCGGGACAGCTGCCATCAGTGTTGGTTTCAATATGGATGTATCGCCTTTACTTCCTTTTTTTATTTTTGAAGACTACAGAGAGAAAAAGTTATCTATATAAAGTGATCTTTATTTTAAAAATTCAATAAAACTCTTAAAAAACACATTACAAATTCATCATTTTAATTCACTCATATTCTACGTAGCACTTAAAGGGCAAGTTCCTTTAGAATGATGAACTCTCAGCCTTACAATATACTGTCATACTGAATGAAAATTGTGTTAAAGATAATTATGATTTTTTAGTATCTCAAATCACAGAATTTCATTTACCTGATCTGCTAAAGTCTGTGGTGAAGAGTAGCCAATGCAGCATCCATGAGAAAGACAAACAAGCTCAGCACTTAATTCTAAAACATGGGCCAGAGGCAGATACCCGATGTAAACATCCTTCTCCCTAAAAGAAAAGGGAGATACAGGAAGCGACAGTCAGGTGCTGTTTCTGTGAAAACGGGAGCGAGCTTTACCCTCAGGGCTCAATCTGGGCTCTTTGTGAGTGCATGCGCGTGCGTGCGTGCGTGCGTGCGTGTGTGTGTGCGTGTGTGTGTGTGAGAAGAGAGAGACAGACAGAGACAGGCACTGAGGGTGTCAGGGAAAAGAACTGTAGTACAGCTCAACCTAAAGCTGAGGAGGCAGACACTCTGAGGAAGTGGCTCCTGTTTCCAGGTCCTCCTGGAAGGCACTCACTAACTGTGCGTGCTGCAGAAGCAAGGCACCAGGACAGAAGAAATATGGGCTTGGAGGGGGGAAAAAGAAAATGAGCGTTCTTTGGAAGGACAGAAGAAATTCCCCCAAGGAGGAAATGGTCTTTAAAGCTAATGGGCTATCAAACAGGAGAGTTCAAATAGGATCCACAACCTTCTGCCAGGAATCTCAGGATGAGATTCATGTTCTGAGAGTTAAATTATACCTTACGTAATAAAATGTGTATGTATACATATCCATATATTTCAAGAACTGCTCCCATTCCCAGAAGGAATTAGTTGCTCTTACTTTTTTTTCCTAAAAGTTATGCACACACAAGAAAAATTTCTCTCTCCATCCCCAAATTCAATTCCACAGTAACATGTGTGTGTATAATTTCTGTGCATCCAACCACTGCACTAGATCAGTCATCACAATATTGATTCCATCTCTGGGAATGCTAGCTTTACCACCCCTAAAATTCGCTCCCGTCTGGTTTCCTCCATTGGTCTCTTTCCCATCCCAGTATACCCACTCTCCCCCAGTACTACCAGAATGTGTCTTAAAAAGAAAAATCAGAGACTGAATAGAGAAGCTCAATAAGCATTTATTGGATATATTATTTGTTCACTTGAAGTATAATATTTACGTATAAAAATGACTATGAAGGTAACAACACCAACTGATTAAAATAATTTAAGACATTTAAGTCAGTTAAAGTTTGCACTTTTAAAGTAATAAGTAAATATTAACAATGATGTCTATCAACTATACTTTAAAACCCCCAACTAGGGCTTCCCTGGTGGCGCAGTGGTTGAGAGTCCGCCTGCCGATGCAGGGGACACAGGTTCGTGCCGCGGTCCGGGAAGATCCCACATGCCGCGGGGCGGCTGGGCCCGTGAGCCATGGCCGCTGAGCCTGCGTGTCCAGAGCCTGTGCTCCGCAACGGGAGAGGCCACAACAGTGAGAGGCCCGCGTACCGCCAAAAAAAAAAAAAAAGCCCAACTGTAACTATTTTGTAATTTTAGTGTCCTTTTCTTGAAGAAATACCTACTGTAAACAGACTCTGAAGGACTAATTTAACAGCGTAGTAATAAATGACACAAACGTTAATGTAACAACAGACATAAATACTGGACTACCCCAAATTTATTTACTATGACATACCCCAGGTCTGGAATCCTTTCCGCCATCCCAGTTATACCAGCAATAAGGTTACTATGGGAGATCATGACCCCCTTTGGAAGTCCTGTGGATCCACTTGTGTACATGATTACTGCAATATCTGAGGGCACTGGTTTGCTATGAGGTTTGTTTTCTGTATTGGAGAAGAAAAGACACACATACTTCTGAGAAATTTAGCTGTATCACCAACTTTTTCATAATCATCTGTTTGTCTAAGTGAGTTAACAACTATTAATTGGGTTCATACAAGCTCAACAAAACAGATCAAGTCCCTGCACATAAGAGATATATGCTATTGGGACAGACACAAACAAATCTAAAATGTTATAAGAGCTTTGAAGAAAAATAAAGCAGAGCAAGGTGAGAAGATGTTAGGAAAAGTGGCAGGAAATGAAGGTGAAGTAGCCGCCAGCACCATATCATGCCATCTCAGAGGCCACGCGAAGGACTCTGGATTTCACTCTGGGTGGAAAGCAATGTTACTTTCAACAGAGGCTTGTCATCACCTGTGACAAGGATCACTTTAGCTACTGTGTGGTTACCTAACTTAGAAAGGAAAGAAAGGAGGTATAGGGAGAGAAAAGGCCATTCCAGCAACTCAACTAAGAAATAAGGGTGGTCAGAGGAGGGTACCTAGACATTTGCTACAAAACGTTCTCTGCTTCAGAGCGGTGAAGTTAACATGGCTATACTCGGAATCCTGGATTAAAAGACACTGTCCCTCATTTGCACAAGCCTAAGAACAGCAGCCAACATCCTACAGAGGTGACACAGTAAGAAAGACTAAGAGAAGTAGGTCATGGATAGCACTGGTGATCTGCCTGAATTAATCTTGGAACTATCCTAAATGCGGTCTTCTTAAATAAATGAGGAAAACATTTTAAACACGTTCCCAAGTGAACTCTTTCTCTCCCACCTGTCAAGATATATTTCTTGACAATTGTTATCATTCAAGTTCTTGCTTCCTAATCCGCCATTCACTCCTTCATCCCATGGCACCATTCTCCTCTGTCACCAGCACTTAGAAGCTGCTCTCTCTGACGTGACACTGGCTAAGAAGTCCAACAGTGCTTTTGCAATCCCCGCATCACCGGACTCCTCCAGTGCACCTGGTCCTGCTGAAGACTCCTGCATCACTGAGGGGGCTCCTTTCACTCGGCTCCCACGAACCACACGCTGCATGTCTTCTTCCTTCTTCTCTGACCAATTCTTGGTGGCCTTTGGAGGTACCATTCTCTGTGGGTGACCTCACCTACTCCCACAGCTTTAATTAAAATCTGTTTCTAGCTTCGAAATCTTTTAACTCCAAATTAAACTCCAGCGTACTAGACTTGTATAGGCCACTCCCCACTACAAAGCTACATTTGCATGTCCCACCAGCAGGTAAATTCAACATGTCCAAAATTAACCTCAGCATAACCCCATTCCCAAGCTGAGTCAATGTTTACATCTAATTCATCACTATGTTTCCAACTATAAAGGAAGTACAGTCCCACCATCCTAACAGCTTTTGTGATATCCTTAAACATCAATATATTCTCTAACATCTTCTGACACTTATTTGAGAGTGGGAATTTCCGGTTACCATGCCTGGGTGTGCTAGTTGGAGGACAGAAAGATGTCCCCTCTGGAAACAACACAGTTAGAGCAGAAAGTAAAAGGAGGAATGCAGGTTTAGACACTTTACATATCTGTTAATACTTACAGATAATTCACATAGGGCAAGTTTAATGGCATTATTTGTTTAAATTTGTTTAAACAAATAATGGCATTATTTGTTATCTGGTTTAAACACTAACATTTAAACCAAAGAGAAAAAGGGAAACAGGAAAACTGTATAATGTAAAAGGTACTTTAAATTAACTTCAAATAAATACTACTTTTAGAACATTTTAATAAATTAACGTTGTTTTTCCTTAAGCTTTTTTTTTAAAGGGTAGATGACAGTATACCTAGAGTGACCTTTCTTCCCAAAGTGATGGCCTAGGAAACTAGTCTGTCACTTGATCTAACTTTAGAATCAAATATCTGGAGCACTTCTGGAGAACACGGTCACTGTAGAACATGCATGAGGAACTGGGAAACCGCGACATACCCATGCTAGCCTTGGCTCCCAGAGCCTGCACTGCTGCCATGGTGTGCACGATGACGCCCTTGGGGAACTCAGACCAGGTCGGTGGTTTACCGTCCACAGTGATGATGTGCCGCAGGCATGGGACTAGAGAAACTATATCCTGGAAAAACACAAGCATTCGTTGTATTCTTCATTACTCTTCATTAAATAGCTTGACAAATAGCCCAGGACACAAGAAAAGCAGTTTACCATATTCAGCAAATTGTTAATTTCTTGCCTCAAAAAAGCAAGAGTAGGGTGTAGTGGTACGAATACGCCTTTTTTCAGATGGAGAACTACTGGTCTGAAATATAAGTTACTGTTTTATGACATTAGATTTACTGTGTGTACCCTTGTTCTTTGGTAAAATCTTAATCAATAAAGTCAGTTCCTTACAAAAACGGGCATGTAAACACACACTGCCTGAACTACAGGGTAGCCAAACACTCCTCATGCTTTTAAGAGGCAAATAAAGATACAGGGGGAGAGGAAGGGAATCCTCTTATAAACTTGTGTTTAAAAAAAATCAGATATTATTGTTTTCACAGAGTTGTCTGCAGACGAAAGAAACCCCTTCTCCTGTAGTTTTGTAAAGTCTTTTTCTTCCCTTTAAAAAATTCTGAAACTTGTAATGACTCAAATGCTTCAGAACCAAGTGAATTACTAGTTTAAAAATAATCCTTAAAAATTACAAATTTATTGAAAATAGACTAGAAAACAGATGAGCACAATAAAGTTGTGATCCCTTCACCTCTGACATGGACACATTGACAATTAATTTGTAGCTCTCTGCGCTGCTTATACACAAATATATATGAAATCCACTTTTTCTTTTCTAAAGAAGAAGAACAAAGTATGAGAGTCCCACAAAGTTTACAGAGATATTAAGGATTTTAAAGATCATAAAAGAACTAAGTATCAATAATGAGCTCATGGCACTGAAAATTCTAAAGTACGGGACAGTTATTAGAAAACTAGTTCTCACCTTCAATTTTGTTTGTAAGAGTTCTTTACTAGTAATGATGTTGGTCACCTCTGTTTCATTTAATCCATGAACAATTGCTGGACCCCCTAGAGTAGCATACAACGTAACAACTACAGGGAAAAAGAAGGGCAAGTCAGACATTTGGACATTTCATGGAAATACTAAAAGGAATTAAATAAAGCCTCTGACCGTGGATGGAACATACTAAACCCTAAACTGTTAGATCCACAGTTTGTGATCTATTCATGCTGTCTTTCTAAATTATTTTAATATATTAACTAACATTATGCCTACTCACCCTTCTATAACTTCCCCCCAAAATTGCAATATTTTAAAATTTAAAATTTTTTTATTTTATTTTGTTTTGCCTATAGATGCTATTCTGAGACTGTCATGTTGAAAGGAATTACATTTGACTTCTAAAATGTCACAGTCTTAGTTGTTAACTACTTGATACTAAAATATGAAAAATATACCAATAAGAGAACACACTGAATGTCATATTTAAGATATTACTTGTTAAGAACATAGCATGAACAAGTGGTAATACTGCTTATGCTAAAGTAGAAAAATCTAAAGAAAGACATTCTTAGAAATGTCAAAATTAAATAATGATGATGAGGATGAAGAGAATTTTTATTTGCTTTCTCCCTAACTCAAAAAAGGTAGACTTAAAGTCACTGTAAGAGATAATTAAATCTTCTTAGAAGAAACATACTGTAAACCCAAACCTGTGACAACAAAAAGGTATGCCAGTTTAAAAAAAAAAACAGCAGAGGCATTTACAGCAAGAAATCTGATAAAAGTAGCTTTTCTGTTTCATCTGAAGGATAAGCAATGTCCATATTTTGCATCATATTTGGCACCAAGACCTCTGAACTAAGCCTCCAGGACTACCTCACAGACTGAAGCACCACAACTTCCACAGGTTGTGTTATAGTTACAACATAAAAATTATCATTTAACGGAGCAGCTAGGTTTGAGTATTGGAAGTGTTTTAGAGGCCAGCTGTTACTGACAGAAGTGGCATAACAAGATGACACTAACTTCAAAAAAAATTCTGAGAGGGGTAGCAGAGCAATGACCCACAGGTACAGATCTAGCTCCCCAGACCCAGAAAGTCCCCTCTGAACAGGTTCAAGTCCCCTTACTATACATGGTATAATTTGTTCCACGACTGGTTCCTTTTCCAAAATAGATCAACAATTCTAAGTGGTAACAAAGAGTTACCCACTGATTGGATACAAGGTAAAAATTAACATCAGAATCTTAAATTTCTTGGGAGTAAATATTTATAATAAAAAGTGAGTATCATCTCTCCCACATTAGGTCCACGCTTTGAGAAGATAACAAAGTCCACGTACGCTGAAAATTATACATGAAGCAGGCCTGTGCAGCGATCATCCACTCAGCCCTGGTTTCACAGAAGATGGCAATGTTGGTCTTTGGTTTCTGACCCAATATCTGTAAGCCATTTCCAAAATTAAAAGCGCTAACGAAGACATCTTCAAAGGACAGCCAATTATAGTTCCCAAGAATAACCTGATAAAACAGAAAGCATACGAATGGTTTTCAAATTAACCAAGATATTAACTTCTAGAAAGAAGCCAGGATGTGTCCACATTTTGACAGACCAGAAAGCTGTGTTTGTATATAAGCTATTTTGTTCTAACGAAAAGCTGGAAAGTGAGTTTCAAGTGAAAAGTCTATTTTTAAAATTAGCTCCTTTGTGATATCTTCTATGACAGCTCAAATCTTTTGCCAAATCTTTAACTGTAATTTGGGGGTAGGGGGTTGTTTTCCTTTAAAAAAAATTATTCAAGGTTTGACAGGATCTTAAACGTCAACTTTCTGGCCAAAGGCACATATATTAAGAATTCATTTATAGACTTCATTTACTTAAACAATGTAGATGCTAGTTTATAATTTAACCTAGTGTCAAGTACTACTGATACCAACATTTTACTTTCCCTCTGCTTATGAATTCCTGGATTTCAGTATCAGACAGTATAACATGATTCACAAACAGAAACTGGCAGACCCCAGCTAACAGAAATGCTTATGGCCATTCAGTTGGAACTGCTGTAACTAACTCTGGATAAGCAAAGTAAACAAGTCCCTATTTATACGACCGGGTGGGGAATTGTCATACTATTTTCCAGAGTCCCTCTGTTGAATGCCCGCGGGCGTGCCAGGGCTTTTGACTTTTATTTGTGCAGGTGACATCAAGGCTCACATTAGTAACAACCCCCTCTTAACTACCTTTAAGAATTTTCTCCAACTTAGATCAGGCCGTAAATCCCCAATTATATACAGATTAGACAGAAAGCTGTTCTTGCTGCAAAAATATATAGACAGTTCCCAAACATGGCTGCGTCACTAACATACGTCTCTCATGCCTTAAAACCATCTAACCATATTCATTTTCAAAAATGCTTATAATATTTAAGAGATTTCTAGAAAACAGAGGTTGGATGAAGATACAAATGGAAAAAGTTAAATACTGCCCTCTAGTGCCCTATTCCAAACTGGACTTGAGAAGTAAATTCTCATTTTGTTGGATAAAGCAGCTGAAATTAAAACGCTCACTTAACTTCAGTGGGTCCCAAACCCTCACCCTGCTCTGCACCCCCATGAAATGCTCAGCACGCAGAGCTCCAATGGCTTCAAAAGGAGCTCTCTGGCGGTGAGAAGGCAGACGAGAATTGGGCCAAAACGTGTAGGAACTGGATTCACCATTATTAAGAATTTCACACTCCAAAGACAGGCATGAGCTACCTCCTAGATTCTAGAATCTAAATGAGTTTTGTAAATTTCAGAGAATATATGTGTTCTGAAAAAGCATTAGCTATATAACCCAAATATGTAAACCCAAATAAATGATGGTGCAAAGAAATCAAGTCATGAGTTTTAATTCAAGTGTAACCAAAATCTGAATTTAATTCTTTAAACCACTGAATTTTCTAGGAGTGATCTTTCCCATAAAGATTACATTTAAGGGACCCTACCTACCCCATAATTTTATCTGACTTGTGCTAGAAAAGGTCTCAAATCCTAACTTTGACCCTATGGTTAGCCCACCCTGAGATTAAACTCATGTATCTATTCCCTGCCTATACTGTGGAACACTGCTGAAGAACACCAACCAGGTGTTTTAAATCCAGGATCACAGATCTCACCACCCAGCAATCCTATTATGCTTCCCTGGTACATTCATTTTCTCACCCTCTGAAATGGCTATCTGAAACCTTCTCCCTACTCAAATATCCTCTACCCTTTCTCTCCCTTCTCCACTTCCATGTGACGATACTATCTCACACTCCACTGAGAAATCAGAAATTAAACAGAAACTCCCTTACCTTCCTACCACCAAGTTTAATAACCTACATACACGTACCTGTACCCATACCCTTTGCAGTCCCTCACGGTATCACAGTGGCTGAAGTGTCCCTGACAAAAGCTCGACTCACTGGGACTTTAATTTGAAGAGCTTCCCAAGTTTCCATCTCTAGTCCTGACCACCCATACTTGGATCTCCAACCTGCTTTTTCACTTGATTATGCAACTAAGCTGTCTAACAGGTATTCCCCCAATGCAACCACTGCCCTCCACCTGCACCCTGTCACCCTAGTCCGTCTCTCCCCTGAACTAAGGAATGCTGACTGGCCAACTTCCATTCTTATTCCCCTTTACCCCCTTCTCCCTACAGTAGTGAGCTTTTGAAAAACATAAGTCAGCTTACTCCTCTGCAAGTGTTTTCCCTTTCCAGTAGGAATGGAGTTGGAAAACCTTACCCTGGCCTACAAAGCCTTAAGACTTTGCCAGTGTCTCTGTGCCCATCTCAAAACCTCTGTCCTGACTCACTTCCTATAAATACAACTTTGTCTTTTCTGTCCTTCAACCAGGCAGCGCAGGACCCAAGATGAGGCAAAACAGGTGCTCAGGGCACGAAATTTAAGGAGGCACTCGGTCTCAGGGTCTGAATGCCGTCATGAACTTTGCTCCCTAAGTGCCTCTCCCAGCTGGGCTCATTCCTGTTTTAGAGCCACTGCACAATCCTGTCCCACTGCAAAGAGGGCTCGTTACCGGCCTTCAGGCCTCCACTTAGCCGTCACTTACTCAGAGAGGCTATCACTGATCTCCAATCAGCTTTCTTTCTTCACGACAGTTATTAAATCTGTTACCTTATTATTTATTGTCTCTCTTCCTCCCATACAAATACAAGATCCAGAAAAAAGTAATCTGTGTGTCTTGTTCATTATTGTCTCCTAGTGCCTAGGACGGTACTAGCATGCAGCAGGCACTCAGCGATTATTCGCTAAATGTGTGGAACGGACCGGTGTAACGAAACAACTTGAATTCACTCTGGGCCTCGGGGTCTTCAACCTCTCCTCCAGCAGCCTCATTTGTTTAAAAGATGGCTTTTTTTAAAAAATTTATTTTATTTATTTATTTATTTGGCTGTGTTGGGTCTTCGTTTCTGTGCGAGGGCTTTCTCTAGTTGTGGCGAGCAGGGTCCACTCTTCATCACGGTGCGCGGGCCTCTCACTGTCGCGGCCTCTCTTGTTGCGGGGCACAGGCTCCAGATGCGCAGGCTCAGTAGTTGTGGCTCACGGGCCCAGCCTCTCCGCGGCATGTGGGATCTTCCCAGACTGGGGCACGAACCCATGTCCCCTGCATTGGCAGGCGGACTCTCAACCACTGCGCCACCAGGGAAGCCGATGGCTTTTTTTTAAAGGTCCATATCCACCTGATCATTTAACTCCCTCGGCTTCTTTTGTTCTCATCACCATTCAATCGCATACATCCTTTGCCACCACCTCTTAAATATTCTTATCTGTGACCCATGAGACATAAATATGTTTGACTGTCCTAAGAGTCAGGAAGACGCACGCCTAGTGTGGCTACGTGAACGGCCACAGTGGAGGCTAAATGATCCCTACGGTCGCTTTCCTCTCTCACACTTAATTGCCTGTATTTTCATTCTATGACAGGTGTGACATACACATATGTAAGTATCAGTGTTGTCGCTCAGACTATCACTGCCTGGGACATAGGAACTTAATAATTTACCTTTGTTCAGGAACCTATGAAATTAGATACCTTGATTATGCTGATGAGGAAGGCCTCTTATCTCAAAAGAAAACTATAAAAACAAAATGGAGATAAGATACAGAACATTCCATAAAACAAAATCACACAATACTTAACCAGTCAGGGCCCTGAAGAATGAGATATTCTATAAAGGTTAAGTGTTCAGGTAGCTGAGTTTAACCTCTATCAGCACTAAAACTTTTACTTTAACTATTCAGAACAGAGATATCTCAAAAATATATACTTTCCTACCGTCGACAAAGTACATCTGGCTTCATTTAACCTTTCCCTCTGCAAATGAAGATCTTTACAAACAAATTATGGTGAGGGAGCCAGAGAGTGAAAATATTGAAGAGATCTGGACAGTTGGTAATAACCATGGCGACGATGAGGGCAGCTAACCTTTACTAGTGTTTACTACGTGCTAGGTATGCTGTAGGTAACTCTCACAATAACTAAGATAATTACTATTATTCTCTCTATTTTACAGATGAGAATACTGAGGCATAGACAGAATAAACATAACTTGCTCAAATCCCACAGCTATTAAGTGACGGACTAGGATATGAACCCAGGCAGATTCATTCCAGAATCTAAGTACTAAATCACAATGCTCCAACTGCACTATAGAAAGGAGCTGAGATGCTGCTGGGCAAGTGAGTAAGGTGGCCTGATTAACAGCTGTAAAATATCATTTCAACTGCTGTGTTTGAGTGGATTATAATAGAGGCAAGGGTGGAAGCAGAAGACCTGATTTTTTTTTCTTTTTAAAGGGAACGGGGGTGGAGGGAGCTGTAAGGGGAAAATTTAAAAAAATCAGACTCCTGGTTTTTGACTTGAGCCATCTGGTACACAGCGGTGCCTTTAAAAAACAGGGGGATGACAGGGAGAAGAGCAAGTATGGAAAAGAAAACCAAGCGTTCTGGCTGGGGAGAGTATTAACATAATAACCAACCACAAATTCTGGCCAAGAGATGGGCCATTACTTTTTATATAAATTATGTAAATATCCTAATAAGTCAAAAAATAAATATCATACACATATGCAAATAGGATAAAAACATGACTCAAGAAAGAAATAACACAAAAGTAGGCAATGAGGAAGAGGAAAAGAAAGCTAAGTCAACTCCTAAGAACAGAAAGGAGTATTTCTAGTATCTTTTTGCATCAATTTAGAAGGAACGTCAGTCATAGTGAAACTTCTCTTTCTAAGCACTATGACTGCATAATTCCTTCTAGTTTCTTCTCTCTAAGGTGTGTAAAATATATAAGAAAAAGATGTAAAGTATCTCCGGAAGTTAGATCACTAAATGTTTGAGCTGGTCTTGCGTCCTCTGTTTCACTGCAAAGTTATTTTTATTCTTTGCAACTCTGTTCTATTTCAGGTACATGTATTTTTAAAACGTTCTGGAAACTGATCATTTCATTGTTAATTCATTTCAAAAGACATCAGTACAAGCACTTGCTGCTGGGAAGGCTGGAATCAGGAGCTACTGACACATTCCACACGCTTCACTCTGCCACAGTTTTATAAAACCATACGAGACTTAAAATGACAGCATAATATAGTCCTGGAAAAGCTGGCCAAGCCTCAGGAACACAGCCGCCTCTGTTTCTTCGCTGTCTGTTCTTCTGTTTGTGCCCCTCGGGAAACTTGTCTTGGTGAAGCTGATGGCCGCAGTATCCTGGGCATAATTACAGCGGAACCATCGCATCTTCACTTACCTTCCCTTGGAAGCTCAAAAGAGACTTTTAAGATAAGACAGAACAAAGCTTCAGAGTTCATTCATTTGAAATAGAGCTTTGAGCATCTTTGCTTCAACCATGCCAGATACACTCCAGGGTTAATCCCCAAAGCTCAGTCCCCCAAAACAGGGAGAAAACTTTTAGATGTTGCTAATCACTAGCTTTATTTTCCAATATAAGATTATCTTCAAATATGGAAACTATTAAATGAAGATACACTCCATCAAGATTACGTATGTGGGGCTTCCCTGGTGGCGCAGTGGTTGAGAGTCCGCCTGCCGATGCAGGGGACAGGGTTCGTGCCCCGGTCCGGGAAGATCCCACATGCCGCGGAGCGGCTGCGCCCGTGAGCTATGGCCGCTGAGCCTGCGCGTCCGGAGCCTGTTGCTCCGCAACGGGAGAGGCCACAACAGTGGGAGGCCCGCGTACCACAAAGAAAAAAAAAAAAAAAAAAAAAAAAAATTACGTATGTGTTCCACTCTTAGTAAGCACTCTGAGCAGAGGCCACACTGCCTAAGCAACTCTATTTTTACATCTAAGGGCAGGTTGTGAAAGGTCCCCTTTTCACTATCCTTCCATAGCAGCAGCTGCTGCTGCAATACAATGGGTGTTAAATAAGAAACCAAGGGCGGGGCAGCCTAGTTTAATACACAGTGGAGATACCCCCTTATCCAGTCTACAGACCACTGCTACAATTGCAATGCAGACCAGCAGAAACTGAAGTCTTGGCTAACCAGTGGTATAGCACACCTTCTCAAGTAAGGCTAACAAAAAATATTTGCTTTGTTTATGATACACAAAACCTACTTTCCCGATGAGTCTAATTTCAAACAAGAAAAAATATGTGTTTTCTACACCAGAGTTTATATTAAAGACTTCTGAAAAAAGTTTGATGAATCACAAATGCGAAGTTAATTGCTAATGTCAATCAATGGTAGGCACACCCTCGGACAGTGATATAGTATAGACAGAAAAGGGTGCGAACTGAAAATGTTTTCTCTCACCTTCTAACTTTTCTACTAGAGTTCAAATATTTCTTTGTTGAATAAACAATGAATACAAAGGCACCACGGTCAAGACAGGGAGGAAAGAGCCACATACTTTCTCTTTCTCTCTCTCTCTCTCTCTCTCTCTCTCTCTCACTCACACACACACACACACACACACACCCCCACACACACACACACCACGCACAGGGCATAAGAACTTTGCTTGTGTCGGGACTTCCCTGCTCCTGCCGTGGTTAAGACTCTGTGCTCCCAATGCAGGGGGCCCAGGTTTGATCCCTGGTCAGGGAACTAGATCCCACAGGCATGGCGCAACTAAGAGTTCACGTGCCACAACTAGGGAGCCAGTGAGCCAGAGCTACGGAGCCCATGTGCCGCAACTAAGACCCAGCACAACCTAATTAATATTTTTAAAAAAAAGAAGAACTTTGCTTGTGTCCATTGCATTACCTGGCCACACTTTTTTTGTGTGTGTGTGCGGGCCTCTCACCGTCGCGGCCTCCCCCGCTGTGGAGCACAGGCTCCAGACGCGCAGGCTTAGCAGCCGTGGCCCACGGGCCCAGCCGCTCCGCGACATGTGGGATCTTCCCGGACCGGGGCACAAACCCACGTCCCCTGCATTGGCAGGCAGATTCCCAACCACTGCGCCACCAGGGAAGCCCTATCTGGCCACATTTAAGGAACAACTATGACAGCTCTAGGATTTTATTTTGTCCTAATTATACTGACACCTGAATTAAGAAAGAATTTCATGTTCACCGTATTTTTCTCCTTTTTATATACTTGGGAACCAGTCTGCTGCTATGAGTACTGGATGACTGAAAGTGCTAGCTCCATAAATGCGTGTAGTGTGTGTATCCTGCACACTATCCTGTAGTGTGTGCAGGATACTAGAGAAAAAATAAGCTTCCTGCTAAAACAGGATTTCTGTTATATATGCTTTCATTAAAAGTAAGAGAACCCAATCTTTGAATTCAAATAGCAGTAGGAATTGTCAAAGGACAAAAATGAATGTTTATTTTAGATACAAAAAGCACAGAAAAGAAGGCAGAGGAGTGGAAAACTTTAGCACTTAAAAAATGTAGTGTTTTCAGTACCTTTTATAACTACCAGATCTCGCAAAGACAGAATCAAGGAAGGTACACCATAAAAAGTAGCAACTAAATATGACAAAAATCAGACATCAGTATGATAAAGTGTTTTGCAAATTATAATCTATAGGCTAGAGAAGAGTAATCAAACATGCTGAACTACATGACTTCAATTTCTCGAAATGTGCTATTAACTAACCCCAGCGAGATCTTAATTTAGCAAAAAAAGGGAAAAAAAATTATTTAAGTGAGGCAAAACTAGGTCACCAAAAGAAACAGGGAAAATGCCTTAAAAGTAGAGTGACCACAGGATTTATCCAAATCACCCTGGCGACTGTAGGGGGCACTATTAATGCCAGAACAACAAGTGTAAGTCAGGAGGGGTCCAGGCACAACAGGATAAAACATCACTCCATTCGAAGGTTAGGAACACATACAGATTCTGTTGTCTAGAGTTAAAATAATGTTTCTGAATTTCTAGGCGTCACTGATTATTAACTTGCGTGCCATCTCCTTTACGTTTACAAGATGATGACTGGAATTTGTGTGGTAAGTGGCAACATTAATGGACCATTAAGTCAAACAACATCCTTCTCACTCCCCTCCCCACATTCTGCAGTAACAGGAGTAAATCTGAGCGTTTCATTCCATAGCTGTGCTTATTTGGACTCTCCTCCAAGATCTGAGAGTTCCTTCATGATTAACAGAAAAAAGACAGCTGGAGTCAGGGTGTAGTTGGAAAAAGAGGGTAAGGGAAAAACAACTGTGCCTACACAGGTATTAAACCTATAACCTAACCAAATTATCAACTAACTACAGATCATCTTACTGCCTCTAAAAAAACTTGATCTTCAATTCTCACCTACCAGAACTTCAAGAACCGTTTATAAGAAACTCACATACCCAAGTTCATGAGCAGCATTTTCATGACATTTCTATACTTATTACCCCTCACAGGGCTGCACTACTCCATGATATAAGTCTTTAGATTCATTCATACAATTTTGCCCAGTGAATTCCCAAGACGATAATAAAAGCTAGAGCATTTACACTAGATACCACAAACTGTGCCACACACATACCTGTAGAATGTACACACACAAACACACACACTCTCACTCCCTTTCTCTATTAATCCTCTCAACAACTCTGAGCTGGGATTATTTAAGGAGATTGGAGCTAGACACCCTGGGTTCTGGTCCCAGCTTCACCACCTGCTAGCTACAATGCCCTTGGGTAAGTTACCTAACCTATCTGTGCCTCAGTGCCATCATCTGTAAAGGAGGGATATCCCGACCACACTAACCCGTAGGGCTATTGTAAGTCTTAAATAAGTTGATGTGTGTGAAGCTCTTAAAACGGCCTGGCTCATAAGAAATGCTAATAAATGTCAGCAATGATCATTACCTCCATGTTAAAGAAACTGAGGCAAATGTGTTATGTAGCTTTTCGGAAGTCACACACAGCTAGTAAGTGGCAAAGCCGACATTCAAACCCACGGTCTGTATCTGGAGTCCAGGCTCTCAAGCACTGTTACACTGCCTCTAAGGATGTCTTATCCTCTGTTTCAAATCAATAATGGCAAGTTCTATATCTGTGAAAAGAAATTCTTAGAAAACCAAAGCACTTGCCACAAACCCAAGTACCAAAGTACTTTGTATCCAATGGAACATTATAATCAGAAAAAGCAGGTCACACCCCAAAACCCAGAGCAATCTCGAGCTCACAGGCGCTTCTGGAACTACCAGGGAATATAGTTGCAAACCCCAAACTGCCCTAGACATTCCATTCCAAGTCCTGGTAGCCATTCAGGCTCAGAAGTGCCCCACACCAGTGAGTGATCTCAAGGTCTTCGTGAAAATTCGGAACAAATCCATGCCGGGGGTACAGAAGGAGAAAAAAGCGCAGTCTAGTCCCCTTCTACCCCGTTTCTCCTGCCACATGAGCAAATTCCAACAGAAGCAGGCCGTGCTTGTCCCCTGCCACCATTTCTAAGCGTACATTCTATTCAGAGCGAATTCAAAGGCAATAAAAAGCCACATTACCTTTTTAAAAATTTTTCCGTTTGGCTGCACTTCATCTTCCTCATTTAAAATTTCACGTGTTCCCAGGAGTCTCTTGTCCTTGAATTTGTTTTTCGCGTGCATAAAAACTTTATCTAGTGTATCACATCCAGGGTATAATACTGAGGCCAAGCCATCCAGGCTGTTAACAGACCTGTACGCAGACTCGGGTTTTGAATTTACAGGCTTCGCTTTAATTTGGTTTGATTTTTCTTGTCTTGACTCAGACAAAAAATAATATGGAATATATGTTAAAATAGTATAAAGTGATATTATAAAATGTATGAAATATAAAAGAATGGGGTTGATGGTATGTTTTAGCTTCATAGTCGATGGCTTTGAAGATATGTGGTTATTCATAGTGCTCAAAAAGTAGAATTAACAGATTTCTGTAAGAATCTAGAAGGAAAAGAAAGAAAGTTATTAGTCAAAAAATCATTCTTAAGTAACTTTAAAGAAGAAGTCTTCATATCAGATAGGCACACGATTTTTTTTCCCAATAAGCAGCAGCTAGTATACTGGCCGCCAGCAATGTCCTGTCCACTCTTGATATTTATAGGATACACATTTATGCCATATCTATTAACAACGGGATTTCTACAGAAAAGCTTCCACATCATTCTGTAAACAGGTGGCTTTTCCAACCTAACCCCCAGTAACCACCAATACTTCCCAGTCGTGAAGAGGAAGCAAACCAGAAGACCTACAAGAGAATGGAGACCAACAATGCACCCATTTCCTGTTCTTCAGTGTCTCGTTACATTAGAGATGGCAGACACTTAGCACATATGCCACACTCTCCTCTCTCCCGACCCCTGCAGCCACTGCTGAATCATCACTGCTTTCTTTCCCAGGGAGCCCCCTTCTCCCACTCTAGGCAGCAACAAGCAATTGGAGTTAGCAAACCATATGAAATTCACTTCCCACAGTGATTCTAGATATTTTTCAATTTAGGCAGGTTAAATTGTGAAGCAAGAAGACAACAGACTTTGGACATTTTACATGTTGCATTTATCAGATTTATTGAGAATCTACTATGTGTCAGACACTGTTCTAAGTACAGGGACTATAACAGTGAAAGAAACACTCTCTCTTCCCATGGAACCTATACATCCCTTGGGAGAGGTAGACAAATATCACCAGATGGTGAGAAACCCTAAGAGGGAAAAATGAACCCAGTAAGGGAAATACTAGGTGACCAGGCAAGGCCAAAGAGGTGCTCTAGTATGTGGGTGGTCCACGAGAGCCTCCCTGGCCAGTGATACTTGAGCTGAGACTTAAAGGAAGAGGGAGGGTGGGGAAGAAGAACACAAGGCAGAGGACACAGCCTTTGTTTGGTAGGTAGGTGACAGTATCATTTTTGAAGAAACAAAACTGAAGCTAACTACTAACTGATTACTCCACCCAGCTCTAAATCCAGGATTATGATTTCTAGCATTCTTCATCTCCATGTCATAGAAATTCTATTCTAGGAAAGCATGGCCGAGAGATCTGAGGAATCCCTTCTTTCACCCAGTCTCCACTCAGGGCAGAAGCTCTACTGCAGACGCAGCAGACCAAGACTGCTGGGCACCATGATTCGTAAGGTGGATGGCAGGGAGAGAAGCTCCAGAGACCAGTGGCTACAGCCAAGCCCAGGACCCCACTCACAGAGCAGAGGACAAGCTGCTGCCCCTGCCCCTGCCCCTGGCTCTGGAGCAATGGCACAGAGGTTCTCCCCAGGCCAGAGAAGCAGGCTGTAAGAACACAGATAGAACCACTAAGCAATCCCTAAGAGGACTGACCTTAGTTGCAACAGAGAACAGAGAAGTTCAAGCCTAATGGCACTATGGAAAACAATGGAGACTTTAGTGGTGAGCAACTAAGATGAGGCTGGTAGTTCCACAACAGGAACAAGCAAAAGAACAGATCCAGAGAAGTTCAATGGAATCATGGAAAGAGACAGCTAGGAAGAGCCCTCCTAGAGTCAGCACAGCTCAAAGACTGGCCTCAAACACAACCCCTACAAAGACCATCTAATTTAACTGGATCACCCTGTGGGGCAACTTATAGCCCAGGGCACTGTGCAAAACAATAAAGCCATCGACTGGCTATCAGTGGAGAATATTTGCTGGGTGTGGTGCCAAGAGGCACACCAGGGAGGCAGACCATTAAAGGGAGCCCTACAAGAACCACCGTGCTTCACCCCCTGAAAGAAGGGACTTCAAAGTAACTGTGCGTGTTCCCAAGGCTGTGCCCTTGAAGGAGCCCCATCAGAGGATGCATGCTACAGAAAAAGTAAACTTCACCAAAACCGGTCAGCCAAGTCAGCAAACAAGCAAGCAAACAAGAAAGTGCAGAAAAGGGGAAGGCGGAATCAGTATTCAGAACTGCTACAAAAATATCTAAAATGTCCAGTCTACAACAAAAAATTATGAGGTATGCAAACAAACAGGAAAGTATGACCCACACACAGGGAGAAAAGCAAGCAACAGAAGTCCTCCTTGAGAGGATCCAAATGTCAGACTTAGCAGACAGCGCATCAAAGCAGCTATTATAAATGTGTTCAGAGAACTAAAGGAAACCATTCTTAAAAAATTAAAAGTCAAACTCTGCAACTTTACAGGAAAAGGGACACCTCCGAATTTGCTCATGCACAGCTGGTGAGAAGCCAGGACTCCCAACTGACCTCTGGGCTCTGTTCACCATTCCAAGCTCTTTTCTTCAACAACGTATTGTGTAGTACCCTGAAGAATTGAGTCCAAAGAATCTAGATTTCTGCCAGAAAGGGCATGGGGAGCCACTGAAGGTTTCTGTACAGAAAAGTGGCACAACGAAAACAACGGCCCTAATACTTTCAGGACATCAGAATTGCAAAGAATAGATGCACCTTAATAACCCAGGAGAATGATGTTATCTCACTAAGTACTCTGAAATTTAATTCTGCATGTTTGCATTTTGAATTTAAAAATAACTGTGATTTAAAAAACTATATCCACAGATGATATGAGTGTAATATAGAAAATCCAAAGGAACCCACTGAAAAACTAATGGAACAAACAAAGAATTCAGCAAAGGTTGCAGGATATAAGATGAATATACAAAAATAAACTGTATTTCTACACACTAGCAATGAATAATGGGAAAATGAAGAAAACAATTATATTTACAACACTTTCAAAAATACTTAGGATTAGCTATAACAAGAAGTGCAAACTTTGTACTATGAAAACCACAAAACATTGTTTAAAGATATTAAAGACCTAAATAGAAAACATCCTGTTTATGGATTTTAAAACCTAATATTGTTAAAATAGCAACATTCCCCAAACTGATGTACAGATTCAACACGATGCTTATCAAAATCTCTGCTGACTTCTAGAGAATTTTGTAAGCTGATCCTAAAATTCACATGGAAATTCAAAGTAGCCAGAACAGCCAAAACTTTTGAAAAAGAACAAAGTTGAAGTGCTCACACATCTCAGTTTCAAAGCTTGATACAAAGCAATATTAATCAAGACAGTGTGGTACTAGAAAAAGTACATATATATAGATTAACAGAATAAAATTGAGAGTCCAGAAATAAACTTTTCTATTATGGACAACTGATTTTCAACAAGATGGCAAAAAAAACTCAATAGGGAAAGAAGAGTCTTTCCAACAAGATGGCAGAAAAACTCAATAGGGAAAGAACAGTCTTTTCAACAAATGGTGCTGGAACATCTGGACATCTACACCTAAAACAACGAAGACGAACCCCTTTCTTATACCATACAAAAAATTAACTTAAAATGGATCACAGGCCTAAATATAAGAACTAAAACTATGAAACTTTAATAAGTACTAATCATTGAGTATAAAGTGTTTCAAGAAGAGTACAGTAAAAGGTAAGAGGCTAGTTCTGGCTTTTTCTGAGACATCCTCTTGAAGCAAACAGCAATTTATTATGATCTTAAAAGTCCGGGGACAGGAAGGGCAGAGGAATGGAGATTTTGAATAGATGATACCACACAGCTTGAACAAGCCCCCAAATCAGCAGGTGTTCAGGAAATAATCAGCCACCCAGTAGAGCAGGGTAGGGATGAGGAGATGAGAGATGAGGGCAGGGTATTAAAGGCCCCAAATTGTAAAGGTCAAATTGTTGTGGCCTTTGATGCTGAGGAAGAAACTTAGTTTGCATTCAAATGTACATAAACACACAGTATTAGAAAATAACTTTATGCAGAGGATAACCTGAAGGCAGCAGAAACTGGAGCGAAGGAAATTACATAAGAGACAACAAGTAATCATTTACTCCTCGGTCACAAGGCTATGGTGGGTGTGACAAGGAGCAGCAGCTAGGATTCCTGGCTCCTAACTGCCCAGAGGGTGGCAAGGGTAGCAGCTGTTCCTCCAGCCTTTCCAACAACTGAAATCTTTCTGCTTAACATAGTGAGGATGGTACTGTATCTGAATCGTCAACAGAATAAAGCTGCAAATTAGAGCAGAGGCAGTGAAAGGAGGGAAAACAGCTAGGGTGCCTTCAACTGAGACAGAAATACAAACAGTGAAGAGGTTGGCCAGTGGCTGGATGATTGGTGGAAAGGAAATGAATACAAGTCTTGAAAATAATGGGTTTAAGATGTCTGTGAGTCATCCAAATACACAAACTGTGAAAGTTAAGAGGGGTCAGAGCTGCCCAAAAAGAACACACAGGAAACCTCCAAGGTAAGTTCAAGGACAGAAAACTTTGGAGGGAAACTAATGCCAAGACTGAGAGGAGGAAAATCCCATGGAAAAGGCCAATAAAGTAGGAGAACTTGGAAAGGGCAGTGTCATGAAGGTCAAGGGAGGGGAGAGTTAATGGTGTCAAGCGTAGCCTAGATGTACCAGTCACATGCAATTAAGACATTTAATGTCTCTACAATGTTTTAGATAAACTAGGTAAAGTAACAAAACTTTGGTCAATTGCATCTTATTTGCTCAATGGCTACAGAAAATGTAGACTAGTGTCAACTGAAAAAAACGCACATCCAAAAAGTCGAGTGTTTATGTTTTATTCCACAGACATACTGAGGACTTTCAGTCCAGGAGACAGGCTCTCAGATAGCTCTGACAGACTGTTCCAAAGAGGTAAGGAAGGAGCCAGGGTATATAGGAGTTGTTCAAAAACAAATCACGTAGTTGAATATCAAAAGATTTCTGCTAATTAAAGAAAAAAAACAAACATCAAGTTAATGAACTTAGTGCTTTTCTATATATAGGAAGATGCAAGAGTCTGGGCTCACTGAAATCATTCCTTTGATATGCACCTTAACTGTGTAGGGCCACTATTCTGTTTTTCTCTATCCTGAATGGGCTCATGGCTTGACGGCCACAACATCCTTCGTTTACTGATGTGGCAGGCAACATTCTTCATGCACACTAGGAAACCAGTCACGGCTACTTTATTATGTTGCCACATCTTAGAATATGAGTATTGGGCTTCCCTGGTGGCGCAGTGGTTGAGAGTCCGCCTGCCGATGCAGGGGACACGGGTTCGTGCCCTGGTCCGGGAGGATCCCACATGCCGCGGAGCGGCTGGGCCCGTGAGCCATGGCCGCTGAGCCTGCGCGTCCGGAGCCTGTGCTCCACAACGGGAAAGGCCACAACAGTGAGAGGCCCGCGTACCGCAAAAAAAAAAAAAAAAAAAAAAAAAAGAATATGAGCATCACCTTTCAGAAAGTAAACTTGAACTATTAAATCTATTAATCTTTTCCTTCACAGCTTCTAGGTTTCCAATTTAGTTTAAGAAGGCCTCATCCAACTCCATGGTTAAACTAATGGTATCCTATATTTTTTTTCTAGTATTTGCAAAATCTTTGTATTTTGATCTTTAATCAACATGGAATTTATTTTTCTCTATTGTTTAAGGGAAAAAGCTAACTTTTCCTTTCAGGTGAACTGTCTGAACCATTTATGAAATAAACCATCCTTTTCTCAATTAACCAGAATGTCATCTTCCATAATAAGTTATCATTCACACTTGGATTCGTTTCTGGACGCTGTTCTGTTTCTTGGATCCACCTGTCTACTGCTTTGCTAATACCACACTACACCAAAGACAGATCTACAATGCTTCTTCAACTGTGATCCATGGACCAATCAGATCAGAATTACCTTAGAGTATATTTTAAATAAAGATTCCTCAGACATACCTTTCCCTTCCTTTCTTTCCCAATACCTATAAGCTGAAAACTACTGGCAGACTCAGTTTTAAACAGCAGCCATGTGATTTTATTGTGCACTTATGTTTGAGAACGACTGCTTTAAATAGCTGGTAAGACCCTCACCAGCCATATTTTTCAAAATTTTCTCATCAATTCTTACAGATTAATTCCACATAAATTTTAAAGATTTAACATTTCTTTACGGTGAAACACAATTTAAAAAATCAGAGACTTCCCTGGTGGCGCAGTGGTTAAGAATCCGCCTGCCAATGCAGGGGACATGGGTTCGATCCCTAGTCTGGGAAGATCCCACATGCCAAGGAGCAACTAAGCTCGTGAGCCACAACTACTGAGCCCACGTGCTGCAACTACTGAAGCCTGTGTGCCTAGAGCCTGTATACTGCAACAAGAGAGGCCACCGCAATGAGAAGCCCACGCACAACAACAAAGAGCAGCCCCCGCTCACTGCAACTAGAGAAAGCTCGCGTGCAGCAATGAGGACGCAACACAGCCAAAAAATAACAAAAAGTAAATTAAATTTAAAAATAAAAAAGGAACAAATATATATATCACTTATATGTGGAATCTACAAAAATGATACAAATAAACTTATTTACTAAACAAAAATAGACTCACAGACAGAAAACAAACTATGGTTACCAAAGGGGAAAGGGCGGGAGAGGAAAAATTAGGAATTTGGGATTAACAGATACATACTACTATTGATACGTATGAAATAGATAAACAACAAGGACCTACTGTATTGCACAAGGAACTATATTCAATATCTTGTAATAACCTATAATGGAAAAGAATCTGAAAAAGAATATATATGAATGAATCATTATGCTCTTCACCTGAAACATTGTAAATCAACTATACTTCAATTAAAAAAAGGAAAACAAGATTTAGGAAAAAAACAAAAAAATGCCATGACAGAATATAGAAAGAACTCCTATAAAAAAAAAAAAATTCAAGCAACAAAAAGGAAAACTGGGCAAAGAATATGTACAGAGAAGCCAAAAAAGAGGAAATGCAGATGGCTAATACATACAGACAGTATTCTCCTGAACTTGTAATCAAGATTAAAATGAAACCATACTAATTTGCATCCAACAGTTTCACAAATATGTAAAAGACTACCATATATCCAGAATGCACTGAAGTATTCCAGCAGTACAGTATTAATATTTAAAACACACACACACAAAACACACCCTTTGCAATCCCACATTCAAACTCTAGTCTACAGAAAAGCAAATGCTTATTAAACATATAAACAAAGATTCAATCATTCATTTGCCAAATAAATATTGAACACAGACTCCATACCCAGACCTCTTCCAGAGGATGAAGCCACAGTCATGAACAAAAACATGGGAAGCAAGCAGACCACGCACAAGTAACTAAATACCGAGAGGTAACAGGAGCTACCGAGACAAATAAAGCAGGTTAAAGGGAATGAATTTGAGGGAGGAGAGGACTGCTGCATCAGAAAGCAGTTAAGAAAAGGCATCTCAGGGGCTTCCCTGGTGGCGCAGTGGTTGAGAGTCCACCTGCCGATGCAGGGGACACGGGTTCGTGCCCTGGTCCGGGAAGATCCCACATGCCGCGGAGCGGCTGGGCCCATGAGCCATGGCCAATGAGCCTGCGCGTCTGGAGACTGTGCTCTGCAAAGGGAGAGGCCACAACAGTGAGAGGCCCATGTACCACAAAAAAAAAAAAAAGAAAGAAAAGGCATCTCAGATGTTACGAGCGGATATCTGGGAGAAGAGCACTCTAGCTGAACCCAGGGAGAGAGGGGGACAGTGAAAGGAGACAAGGTCGGAGAGGATACTGTGAGAAAGGGGCCGGATCCTGAAGGGCCTGTCACTGTGAGAACAGTACTGACGCGGGAGACCGCAGCTGCTGCAGGAGCTCTGACAGGGATCAGGTGGCAAGATGACACTGGCTTGGACCAGGAGGAGGACGGAGGCGGCAGTGAGAAATGACCTGACTCTATTTTGAAGGTACAGCCCTGTATACAGCGAGAGAGAAAGAGGGGTCAAAAGTGATTCTCAGGGTTTTGGCTTGAGACGTTGAAAACTACTGAGCTGCCATTTACTGAGATGGGGAAGGCTGCAGGAGGAGATTTTGAAGAAGAGCAGTTCCGTTTTGTGAAAGGTTAACTTTGGGAATTCTCAGCCTATTTGTGGTATTTCAGGCATGAGACTGGCTGAGATGGCCTAGGGAGTGAGAAGAGGTACAAACAGCAGATCCTGGGGCATGTCAATGTTTAGAGGACCCGGGGACGAGAGGGGCCAGCAAACAGAGCATGAGAGGAGGGGTCGGTGTTGACAGAGGAGAAGCAGGAGGGTGGAGTCAAGGAGGACTGATCCGCTTTACACGTGTTGTCAACAAAGATAAATGGAAGCCACGCCTCCAATGAGATGAGACTTCACGCCCATTAGGATGGCCATTACCAAAAAAACAAAACAGAAAATAAAAAGCATTGGCTGGGAGATGGAGGTGGAGAAACTGCAACCCTTATTCACTGCTGGTGGGAATGTAAAATGGCACAGCTGCTACTGAAAACAGATTGGCAGTCCCTTAAAAAAAATTAAACACAGAATCACCATATGATCCAGCAATTCCACTTTTGGGTATATTTCCCAAAGAACTGAAAGCATGGACTCAAACAGATATCTGCACACCAAAGTTCATAGCAGCGTTATTCATAACAGCCGAAAGACAGAAACAACCCAAATATCCATGACGCATACATGTATAAACAAAATGTGGCAGCCACACAATGGAGTATTATTCAACCTTAAAGAACGAATGACGTTCTGAGACATGCTACATGTATGAACCCTGAAAACATTACACTAAGTGAAATAAGGCAGACACAAAAAGACAAATATTTGATTCCACTTACATGACATACCTAAAATAGGCAAATTCATAAGAGACAAAGGAGAATGGTGGTTGCCAGGGGCTGAGGGGGCAGGGGAATGGAAAATTATGTTTTATGGGTACAGAGTTTGGAACGATGGGGAAGTTCTGGGGAACGGCTGATGGTGATGGGGGCAGAACAATGTGAATACACTTAATGCCTACTATACACTCGAAGATGATTACAATGGTACATTTTGTTATGTATATTTTACTACAATTTTTTAAAAATAAAAAAAAATGAGGACTGGGAATCAGACACTGGATTTAACAACATGAAGGTCACTACTGACCTTGAAAAGAACTGTGGTTAAAGATCAAAGCCCAACTGGAGAGAGTTCGAGAAAGAACAGGAAGAGAGCTCTAGGAAGAGGAGTAGAGAAATAAGTAATAGGACAGGACAAAGCGGTTCCTTTTGTTTCAAAAATAAGAGATAACAGGAATTCCCTGGCAGTCCAGTGGTTAGGACTTGGAGCTTTCACTGCAGAGCCCGGGCTCGATCTCTGGTCAGGGAACTAAGATCCCACAAGCCACACGTGGCGGTCAAAAAAATAAAAATAGGAGATAGTATAGCTTGTCTGCATAGTGATAGCTATGACCCAAAAGAGGAGAGGACTACACTCATTCCTCAGAAACCTCAGAGGACCGTTTCCATGACCCCGTGGGATGCTCCAGTCCTCTACATAAAACGGCACAGTACAGTCAGCTCTCTGTACCCATGGATACAGAACCCACCGATACCAAGAGTCAACTGTGTGCAGAAGAGAGTGACATCCTTGGGTAGGAGAGGGTGAGCATGGTACCCAAGTGGAAGAGGTTGGCCTTAGATAGGAACAGGGAGGCAGATGCATGTGAGTGGGTAGAAATGCTAACAGGAGCTGGTGGAAGATCCTCTTCTGGGTGCTTCTATGTTATCAGAGTAACAGGAAGAAAAAAAATTACTGGCTGAGAGGGAGGAAGAAAGGAAAGTATTAAAAAATTAAGGAGAAAGATTTGGGGGAGAATGGATACATGTATATGTATGGCTGAGTTGCTTTGCTGTGCACCTAAAACTATCACAACACTGTTAATCAGCTATACTCCGATATAAAATAAAAAGTTTAAAAAAATTAAGTATAAAGTAGTCATCTAGGAAAGCAGGAGGGTGAATGGAGCACGGGACAGAGCAGGATCGCCTGGCAGCTCGAAAGGCCCACCTGAGGTCAGCCGCCATGGATGTGAAGGGAGACCAATCAAGCTGGCTGTGTGCTTCCCAGCCAAGGTCAGTGGACAGAGCATAAATATGGATCAGGGAGAGCTAGATTAACCAAGGATGGGATTTCATCAGGCAAGTTCCAGAACAAAACAGGGGTAAAGAAAGGAAAGATAAGTAAACTAAGTCTGTTTCCAAGGCAGTCAGTATAATGACTGATAAGGCAATTTTAACTTGAGAAAGGAAGGCCACGAGGAGGGAAAGCATTTATGAGGAAACAGATCAGTGGAATTAGTCATAGAACTCTTGGAGATGAGGCGCTACAAGGGTGTGAGTTGGAACCACAGGAGGTAATGGTCTGTGCAGAATATCTGAAGTTGAGACTGCTGAGGCCGTACGGTTATCCATCACGGGGAGGTCTAGATTATAGTAACGGAGAAAGAGAAAGCAGAGGCAGACTGGAATATGAGATCATTTAAGGACAGGAGGTTAAGGAAATGAAAGGCTGTGGTATTGGAAGGATTGAAAACGCTAAGAATCATGATAGGATAGCAGTAGAGTCATAGAAAGCCTGAGGTTCTAATATTTAAGGAATAAGGGGATAGATGACTGTAACAAAAAGGAATTATGTATGGTAAGTAGTACAGTCTCAAGGCACAGCTTGGAGGATGTGGTAGTACTGTTTCAAAGGCAAAAAAACTGTTAATCAGATTAGGCCCAAGATGGAGTCACTCATGCTAAGCCCCACGTCAGCAAAGCAAAACTTAGCTAAGTTTCTATGCTCAGCTCTCCCAGAAAAGGCAGGCATAGGTCAACCAATCAGTCTGGCCTGCTCAGCACAAGTTATCTGACCCAGTTCCAATACCACCCTTTGCACCATGTAAAGGAAAATAAGCCTGCTTTAACCAATCAGCAAATGCCCAGTATAACTTCCTTTTTCCTGCTCATTGTGATCTACAAAAACCTCTTGCTTTATACAGCTCTTTGGAGTTCCTTTCTGTCTGCTAGATTGGATGCTGCCTAATTCTTGAATTGCTGAATAAATCCTACTAGATCAGAAAATTGTGGAAAATTTTAACAATTAAAATCAGAAAATCTAAAATCAAAGAATGGCTAAAGAACTTATACAGCCATTACAAACAATTATGGACGATTATTTGTGGACAATTATGCGGCCATCACAAACAAGTTATATGTACCTGCAATTAACCTGGAGGGACTTCCACATATCTTGTTAATTCTAAAAAAATTTAAAGGCAGCTATAATTGGTCAAAGTACATTAATCTTTGAAGACCATGATAACTTCCACCTTTCCAATGCTCTCAGAACTGCTAATTAAAATAACAAAATGAGTCAAGTTTAACACTAAAAGAAAATGACCCATCATTATTTACACAATGCTAGATTAGCCAACACTAAATCTTTAAATGTGAAACTGTGTGATTACAACTAGCTAGGTTCAAACACCTGAAATATGTTTTTAAAACATTTTATGTAAATGGTCAATTGTATTACATCAAAATAAGTTTTTCAGATCTCATATAATTTTATTTAGCTTTTGTTTAAAATCATAATGATGAAGTTTAAGAAAAATCTCTCCAAGTGTGGCCTCTATTATTTGAGAAGAAGAACACGGGAGACTTGGAGAGAGTGGAGGACGAGGAAGGAGGGCAGACAGGATTGTGGGTAACTGTCAGAACACTGAAGACAGAAGTTGGGGTTATGAAAATGACTGTGCATAAAGTAATGGAGATTAATAACCACCTTCAAATAATATGCTTCAGGAGTATATGAAATTCTGATGTTAAGATAAAATTTTATGTTTTAAATTGCTACCAAGGGGTATCAGTAATATCATAGTCATACAACCTATATTAAGTCCCCACTTTTCTTTAAATGCTGCCCCCCCCCAAAAAAAAGCTACAAATTCTCATATGAACAGCTTCCAGAGACAACATGTTTTAGTAACAGGGAAAAAAATATAAATGCCTGAATTTATGGAGGGGGGGGTCGGGGTATAGGCTGCCAAAGGGATCAAGTTCATACTATCATATTCCATGGTTCTACCTGCTTAGATCTGGTTCATCTGCAAGAAGGTCATAGGCTCAGGAGAGATGCAACACAGCAGTGTCTCAATCCATCAACCTCCACAAGTTGGAAGACTGAACAATGGAAATGGGAGTCACTCTGAATCTAAGACATCTGCAATATCTACAGGAGGGGAGAGGTCAATTAACACAATTATATTCCCTCTGCCAACAGAGTCTTTTACGCTTCCACACTCACCCCCACCAAGAAAAGCCACCTGAAAGTTCAACTTCCAGAGCAGGGGAAGAACCCCTAACTTGGAAATTCTCCTACAAATTCACTGAGGGCAGAGGGAGTGACCCAAAAAACGAGAGGAGGTGACAAAACAATGCTCCAGAGGAGGCATCCTGATGCCCACAATTTATTTCTTGCTTAACCTTACCCACCACCCAGTCCTATTTCCTCCTCTATATTTTCCTTGTAGCCTACACACCCAAACATGCATCAATACTATATAACTACTCACATCTGGAAAAAAATACAGCTTAGCATTTTCTAATGAGGTATAAGTGGATTGCACAGCGATGAATACCAAGAAATCTGCATTTGCTGGCGTAAAGCATAACTAGAATTTTTCACCAGGCTTGTAATAAATGGGAAGCAATTCTGAGAACCAAGCAATCAAGTACTATGTAGGGAGCTTCATATCATCTCATTTAATTGTCACAAAAACCCACTTTCAAACAGATCGTGCCCAAAGACACATCTAACAGATGAGGTGAAATTTTAACCAACATGTTTGACTCCAAAGCCAACCCAAACTTTTTAATTTCCCACACACCCTAAACTCTTTTAAAAAAGGGGGTGGAAAAAAAGATAAAAAGCCCTTCACTACTTATAGATTCTCCCTTCCACAATAGTCACAGTCACATACATTCTACAGAAACCAAGAGTCCTGATAAATTATCCAAATTACTTATTTTGAAATAAGAAACTGGGGTCAAGAAGGGCAGAAAGAAAGACTTCCTTCCCAAAACTAGACTTTACTGAATCGTCATAGAAAATGCAGCCAGCAATTATGATTTGCTATCAGAAAAGAATTTTAGAGGCGGGACCCTGGCTCTGATGAACATGTTTGCTTCTCTGCCTCCCAATGCTAAGATCCTAATATGAAAAATACACATCTGCTTCAGGAGAATGGTTTTAAAACATTCATTGACTGTGTGCACTGCTGCAAAAAAAAACAAACAAAAAACACCCAGACCCTAACTGTAGGAAAGTTTTTTTTAATTCTTACAAATATCAACATATAAGCTAATTTACTATGTTGACTCAGTACTGCATTGGTTCTCACTCTTCCTTTACTGAAAAAGATTTTTCCTTTTAAAACTTCAAATATTAATACAATCTTTCACAAATTTAAAAATTTGAACTCTGACCTCACAGCTATTACTATTCTATGAATGAAATTAGACTGTACAGCTGAAAATTGAGCCCACTGATCCATGTTAACTACTTCCTTAATACAACAAATTAAAAAGCTCAAGAAATTCTGGGCCAGAAAGTCTATTAAAGACATTTTTAGAGGGATGAGTCATATTACCATCTGGATTAAATGAACTTTCAATTCGCAACTAGGAAATGTGATGAGGAAATAATAGTTTGGTCTCTTCAAGAAAACTATGAGGCTTATATTTATTCTAACCTCAGAAAATAAGATTTTGACCCTAAAGACATATATTGGAAGGGAGGGAGGAAGAAAGGGAAGGAAAGAAAGAGAAAAGGGGAGAAAGGGAGGAAGAAAGGAGGGAGGAAAATTCAAGTCTTTGCCATAAATATAAATTAAAAACTGAAAAGCAGTTAAAAAAAATTTCTTATTTAAAATTGTGTCAAAAAAAAAAACCTAGGAATAAATTAACCAGTCTCCCAAGGCAAATGAAATAAAAGCAAAAATAAACAAATGGAATCTAGTTAAATACTTTCACACAGCAAAGGAAACCATAAATAAAAAGATAACCTACAGAATGGGAGAAGATATTTGCAACGATGAGACTGACAAGGTGTTAATATCCAAAATATACAAACAGCTATACAAACAGCTCATAAAGCGCAATACAAAAAAACCCCAAACAACCCAATCAAAAAATGGGCAGAAGACATTTCTCCAAAGAAGACATACAGCTGGCCAACAGGCACATGAAAAGATGCTCAACACCACCAATTAGTAGAGAAATGCAAATCAAAACTACAATGAGGTATCACCTCACACCTGTCAGAATGGCTACCATCAAAGAGTCCACAAATAACAAATGCTGGAGAGGGTGTGAAATATTCCTACAATGTCAGTGGGAATATATCAATAATTTGTTGCAGCCATTATGGAAAACAGTATGGAGGTTCCTTAAAAAACTAAAAATAGAGCTGCAATATGATCCAGCAATTCCACTCCTGGGCATATATCCGGAAAAGATGAAAACTCTAATTCCAAAAGATACATGCACCCCAATGTTCACAGCAGCACCATTTACAATAGCCAAAACACAGAAGCAACCTAAATGTCCACTGACAGAAGAATGGGTAAAGAATATGTCATATATATATATATATATACACATACACACACACACACACAATAGAATACTACTCAGCCATAAAAAAGAATGAAATATTGCCATTTGCAGAAACATGGATGGATCTAGAGAATATCTTAGTGGAGTAAGTCAAAAAGAGAAAGACAAATATCATAGGTATCACTTATATGTGGAATCTTAAAAAAAAAAAACACAAATGAGCTTATTCACGAAACAGAAATAGACCTGCAGACACAGAAAACAAATTTATGGTTACCAAAGGGGAAAGGGGAGAAAGGATAAATTAGGCATTTGGGATTAACATACACATATTACCATATATAAAATAGATAACAAGGACCAACTGTATAGTACAGGAAACTATACTCAATATTTTGTAATAACCTATAAAGGAAAAGAATCTGGAAAAGTATATATATATTCTTTACATGTATAACTGAGTATATATATTCTTTATACATACATAAATGAATTCTTATATATATATTCTTTATATATATAAAAACTGAATCACTGTGCTGTACACCTGAAACTAACACAACATTGAAAACCAACTATACTTCAAAAAAAAAAATGTTCAGCCTTATCAAAGGGTAAAAATAATAATAATAATACAAATGGATCTATACAAAACAGAAACAGATTCACAGGTGTAGAAAACAAACTTATGGTTACCAAAAGGGAAGTGGGGGGAGAAAAAATTAGGAGTATGGGATTAAAAGCTACAAAGTACTATACATAAATAGATAACCAACAAGGATTTACTGTATAGCACAAAGAACTACATTCAATATCTTATAATAACCTATAACAGAAAGCAATCTGAAAATACAGATATATGTCTGAAAACTTTTATTCCATTTTCCTTTTCTAAATAAAGTCCAAGCCAGACGTTCTTTCAAAAAATAAAAAATGCTGGGTCCCGGCATAAAATTAAACAAGAAACAAAGAAATTAGGCAAGGAAATTTATACCTTTTTCTGCTTGTTATAGAACAAGGATTTTAAACAAATTCATGCACAAGAATACACAAATACACACCTACACCAGTCTCAGCTCTGCAACCAATTACTATGAGTCCTTGTCCAAGTCACTAAATCCTAATTTGCTTACCATTAATGTTGACGGAATTCAACTAGATCTATTTCAAGCCTATATTCTATTGATGTAAAGGACTCCCAGACTGATTTAGAAGTACTGACAACCATCAAACACTGGAGATTTAAATGCCCTGAGGAACCCATTTCTGTCTTCTTTATAAGGTACATCCCTCTCCTTTTGGGGGTGAAGGGAAAAGGGGTAGGGAAAGAGTTCCCTGCTTAAAAACACACACACACAAACGCACATACACATACAAAGAAAAAACACTCAACGAGAAGACTTCTAAAACTCCATTTCAAAAATTCTAACATTTTCGGGACTTTCCTGGTGGTCCAGTGGTTGAGACTTTGCCTTCCAATGCAAGGGGTGCAGGTTCAATCCCTGGTCGGGGAGCTAGGATCGCACATGCCTCCCAACCATAAAAACAGAAGCAATATTATAACAAATTCAATAAAGACTTTAAAAATGGTCCACTTCAAAAAAAAAAATTCTAACATTTTCTAATCAGATTGCCTCCATGGTGAGAAAAAGAAGAGTTGCAAGAAAGGGGTAGGGAAAGCCTTTACTTCCTTTTCATTTTGAATCACGTGAACATACTATCTTAACAACAAAAGTACTTTTTAACATATATATAGTCTAAAGATGATATGGGTGATCTGTGAGATTGTGCTGGTGTTGGACAGACTGATCCAACAAAGAGAGAGGGGTTCAGATCTGGGTTAAGTTTCCCACCATGTAAAGGAGAACTAACTGCTCAAACCAAGACACACACACACACACGCACCAGTTTTAATGCATTGGCAAAATGTGGTTTCATACATTCATCCTGACCTCTCACATCTATGTCTACTTGACTAAAAGAACGAGTCAAGTACCCCAGAAAAGGAAACTGCCGGATGACGCTCCCTTACATAGGTAAATGTATAAACCTGAGGTCCACACAAAAGAAGCAGTAAAGTGGTCTTTTTACCCATTAGAATGTCCTTTCACTCTTCCTTAGGGTTGCCAGATTTAACAAATAAGAATACAAGATGCCCAGTTAAAGCTGAATTTCAGTTAAACAACAAATTTCAGTGTACATATGTCCATGCAATATCTGGGACATACAGTAAACCATTATTCAACATTTATCTGAAATTCAGCTTTAACTAAGTGCCTGGTATTTTATATGGCAACCCTACTCCCATCCCCAATCCACCACAAAGTGGGAAAATTGGGATGACCAACCACTCTAGTTTGCCGGGGACTTCAGGGTTTCCTGGTACACAGGACTTTTCAGTACTAAAACCAGGGAAGTTCCAGGCAAACCAGAATGAGCTAGTCACCCTAAAATTAATTTCACCAAGTAAGCAAACCAATTATAGCCTGGGCTCCACCACTAGTTAAGTCTGATCTTTTATTAATGAAATAACTTTTCTGTACCTTATTTCCCCATATGTACAAAATGTAAAGTGCGGTAGCTAAAAGGGACTCTGGAAAAATGCAAAGGCATGTAAATGCTAATTATCAGCATAGCTGGTTTGGGTACAAAGTTCTTTTTCATGTGGAGCTTCAAAGCAGACAGGTACTTGTTTCACTTATATACTTTTTACATGACCTACTGAAGGTTCTATTCCTTGCAACACTGGTTTGATTGCACACAGAAACTGTTCCAACAGACCTGCTCCTTTCAGAACTCAGGCTACGCTGTGGGTTTGATGCTGGCCCCCCACGTTTTCGCTGTATAACATGGGACAAGTCAATTTACACCCCCAAGCTTCAGGTTCACTGTACAACTGGGGTGATAACAAATACCTCACAAAACTCCTTTGGGGAAAAAAACAAGAGAAGTGAAAGCATTCTTCATAAATTACAAAATACAATGTATGTTTTAGTAGCACTTTAAATTTGTTTATACAAAACTATGGATACCAATATCAATATTTTTATCTTGATAATTTCTTATACCCCCCTGATTCTGAAGGTACTGAAGTCAATTCAGCTGTACTCTGGCTCCACAGCCTAAGCTCTCAGTAAAAGACTGGGTTTTTGTTTTTTTTTTTTTTGGCTGCGTTCTTCGTTGCTGCATGTGGGCTTCCTCTAGCTGTGGCGAGCAGGGGCTACTCTTTGTCGCAGTGCGCGGGCTTCTCATTGCGGTGGCTTCTCTTTGTTGCGGAGCACGGGCTCTAGGCACACAAGCTTCAGTAGTCGTGGCACATGGGCTCAGTAGTTATGGCTCGTGGGCTCTAGAGTTCAGGCTCAGTAGTTGTGGTGCACGGGCTTAGCTGCTTCGCGGCGTGTGGGATCTTCCCGGACCAGGGCTCGAACCCACGTCCCCTGCATTGGCAGGCGGATTCTTAACCACGGAGCCACCAGGAAAGTCCCAACACACTGGGTTTGACACTTTGCTCTACTACTTACGAAATGTCACCTTAGGTAAATTACCTTTCTAAGCTTTAGTTCCCTCATCTGTAAAATGTGGAGAATAATATCTGTATCACATAAACAGTTAATACGTGTAAAGAATATAACAACTGTCTCATAATAAGCACTCAAGTCTCAGCTGCTATTATTATTGATTAAATAAAGATTCAAAGGTAAGAAGAAGCTGAAACCATATATACATCCATGAAGTCCCTTATAAAATAGGAAGCAAAAATAATGACGCTTAACAAATCTTGTATTTGGAATTGGTACTAGTCCATTGAGCCGCCTTAGCTAGCCAGTCAGTTTTGGGAATTTCTCTCCATGAGCTTTAGTTAGAGGATTACAAATTTATGTTTAAGAAAATACATATACTAATATTTTTTCCTCATGTCTAGTACTCCATGCAAAAATTTTAAGTCCTTGGATTTTACAACACAGAACTATTGAATCCCACTCCCTGGATCCCACTCCAGTCCCAAAGGTAGAGAATACATGTGGAACACAACTCAGGACCAACTCTGTTTAACCAATTCAACTTACACAGCCCCCATACACCTAAAGAATATGATCCTCAACAAGTTTCCCTAACTCTCAGGGGTTTAGGTCCACCCTTAACCACCTCATACCTGGACCCAGCAACACAAAGGAAAGTACTAAGAGGTGCCTCTAGAGTCCATTCATCTATCTCATTATCGTGTGGTTGTTCACCAAACAGTTCCCGCCCAGACAAACACACATACACAAGCCCCAGGTTCAGGGTTCTGAATCATTTTGCCTCAACTTCCTCGTCTATGGGAAAGCCTATCCCTACTCTGCTTTCTACTTACCTTCCCAAGACATATACCCTCCTCTTATTATATCCAAAAGAAGTGATAATGAAATTCTCTATACAAAAGTACAGCTTTTTACATTAGAATTTTGTTCAAGGTTGATTCATTGAGAATTTTGTTCAAGGCTGATTCATTGAAGGGGAATGGGGAGAATGGCATGTTAGTCACTATTACATTACCCAAATGGCAGGGCAGAGAAACCAAACTTAGGACACTTACTTACTAGCACTGTTTTGACATTATTAACAATACTTACCAGTAAGTACTAACCGGCCAAGAATTGAATTCCTTAACTATATTAAAACATATATTAAATAGGACTATTTCCCCTTTAGGACTATTCCTTATTTATTCCAGTGATCTCACACAAAATGGCTAATGAGGGCCAATTATATAAACATTTCAGGAGAACATGAACTATTAAATTATATAATGACATCAGCTTGGCTGGTTGGTACTTGAGGGTCTTTATAATTCCAACTCAATCCAGCTAAGTGCTATATATAGTATTACATGAACCCATACCTAGGATAGTAAACAGATGGCCTAATGTTTTTTTTGCGGGGGCCCCACAACGTGCGGCTTGTGGGATCTTAGTTCCCCGACCAGGGATCGACCCTGGGCCCTCCGCAGCGAAAGCACAGAGTCCTAACCACTGGACCACCAAGGAATTCCCCAGATGGCCTAATTTTTAAGTGAAGGTTCATTTAGCTGTATTAACAATTTCCCTTTTGAACTTACCTATTTTCTTCCCTAGAGTAAAATTTAAAATAAAATTAAAGAAAATTCAAAGGCTTAATAGTTCCAAACATATGAAATATGTCAGCAAACTAAATGTGCTTATAATGAGCAAAGTATGCACGTCTGAGAAAAGAAAGCGCTTCAGGTAAGTTTAGCCTTTAGGAATATGAAGAGATTCAAGTGTCTAAATTAAGATTTTCAGGATAATTTAATCTAAGATAATTTTAAAATGCTTCTAGTAAAAAAGAAAAAAATAATAAAATGCTAGAATAATTTTGCAATCTAAATTCTACTGAAAACTATCCAGTCTGACTCTATACCTGTTCTTTCAATTCCAAGGATTTCTAAATTGTTCAGTAAGATTCTTTAGATATTTCCTTTTTCACCTCCTTACCCCAAAAGCCCTTCTTATCTGAATTTTGGCATATCAGTTAAAATCAAACTTAAGAAAAAGCAAATAACATATATAATTAGACATTATAAGTACACTGTGGAAATACACAGAACTGGATGAATGACCTGTATCACAACATTACATCAACTTCATTATTTATACTATCTGAATGATAGCTAAGAATAAGGCTTAAACATTCAACTACTTCCTTTAGTCAATAGTCTTTTACTTGTATTTTATTCATGATTTTTTCCTTGTTTAATTTACATAAAATATTTTCTCCTTTCCATAAATCCTCAATTATTTTACCATTAATAAAGCTTTATCTAAACAGGTTTCAAAATCAAAGCTACTAAGATAAAGCGTTGTCTTCCCACTCCTCTCCACCACTCTCCGATGTGCTCAGTTTTCTGGCCTCTGCAGTTTTTCCATCAATGTTCAAAAACTAGATTGTGTTTTAAAAACAGAAGGTGTTAAAAAAAGGAATCCACCTTCAATACCTATGAGCAGTATTTGGCCTGACTCTAAGAAACATTTTCGTGTTACACCAAGGGAGTGGCAAAACCGCTGCTGTCCCCATCTCCTCGCAAACTTATAACATGCATCATTTTCACTGAAATACAAATGAAAATACTCTGAATAATTTCTCTCTACTGCACGACTAAACGCACAAAGTAACACTTTCTGCTACCAGCTGAATATGGACTACTGGACCAAGTAAGTGATGAAATCCTGAAGGCCATCAAAACTTGTCTACTCTATAAAATATTTAAGTATGAATCACTAGAATCATGGATAGAATTTCCCTTTTTTTAATCAGTATAACTGAACATCAAGAAAAAGAGTAATCAACTTGCTGTGATCTGTAACATAGATTTAAAACACTACTGAATAGCAATGATAATGAATCTAAATTTATTCACATACAATTCTACTTGTTAATATTCTCTTTTAAATTCTACATGTCATTTTTGGGGGGGACTACTAGTAAGTAGCATTAAAATAAAACCCAAATCAAAATCTGCTTCTCCAAATTTCTTGAGGAGTTTTAAATGCTTCAATCTAACAACTACACAAAGGATATGCACACAATCAGTGAATCAGGTCACAATCAGTGAATCAGGTCAATTTTTACATCATATCTTAAGTCACAAAACTTTTGAATATGAGTAGTTCCCAAATGTGAAGAGGTGGAGTTCTAAGTTTTATAATTCCAGACACTGGATTTCTCAAATAGTCCATGAAATTCTATTTACTTCATAATACAGTTAGCCTACATAAAATGATGAATTTCTTTTCCTCTTTTTGGATACCTGATCAAGTCTAGGCAAAATTATGAGAGACAAAGTTACCTTTGTCACTCTGCCACAGCACTTTTTTCTCCACGCACTGTTTCCCTCCCCCACCCTAAACAGATGGACTAAACTGCCAAAACCACTTCTTTCTCTACCCCAATCTAGCTGACCCTCAATAAAGGCAACACTAATTGCAGTCATTTATATAAATGCTTTACTCTTTAATACCTGTTGTTCAGTACACAGTAAATTAACTTTGCGATTTTAATTTCAATGTAAATCTAAACTATGTTGATCTGTTCTTAGCTAGAAATTTGAAGTTTGGGGTTTCCAAAGAATTTCCCTTTTATGTTCGCTAAAAGAAATTTGTAGAGAAAATAACAGTGCTCCAATATATTTAGTCACTTCAAAGCATTCTTCATTTAGCCAAGTATATCGCTCAAGAAGATGTAGGCAAAGAAATGTCTAAAGTAAAACAAAGGCACACCAATGGGCAAGGTATTTGCCTTTCTCCATCATACCTGCTTCATTAAAAGATGGTAACCTTGGATATGCACATAAAAAGTCTAGAAGGACACATTCCAAATTGGTAAGGGGTAACCTCTAGCAAAAGAAACAGGGGACAGGGAAGATTCCTTTTACTTACACACTCTTATACTGTTTACAGTTTTTAGTAATAAACATTCTTCATGTAATTTCTTAAAATCAGTAGAAAATGTAAAATCAGTAAACTCAACAGTTGTGGGCAAAGATTCTGAAATGATCTTCTGAAACAGAAGATAAATGTCAACAATCATGATTCTAAGAGAGAAAACGCTTATTGCTCTTATATTTGCAAAGCACTTAAACATAGACTCTTCCTTATAACGGTTCTAACCAACTTCACCCTCACTTCTCAGAATGCTAAAAACTTCCTGGACACATGATCCTTAAATTCTTGCCCCAAAATTTCACAAACTCTAATTCACTTCACAAGTCACAGTAAGTAAAGAATAAAACTATGCTATATTTTACCCCATGACAACTAATTAACAGGAAGATCTTGCTACAGGTTAACAAAAACTCCACTGCTGGACACATGCGGATGCAGTGGGCGCAGGCGCGGGCATACGACGTCTACAGTCCATGTGAAGCCAGGTCTTCCGGCACTTGAGGATCCACGGAAAGCGAGTTTTTGAACGCCTACAATGCAATGGCATTCATTCCACTTTCTAAACCTGATAACCAGGTGGTAGAAAATATGCTTGCTCTTTAGGGCACAGTTCATCCGGGTGGCTGACAGGGCACAGTTCATCCGGGTGCCCCAGCTGGGTGCCAAGCCTGAGCCTCTGAGGTGGGAGAGCCGAGTTCGGGACACTGGTCCACCAGAGACCTCCAAGCTCCACGTAACATCAAATAGCGAAAGCTCTGCCAGAGATCTCCATCTCAATGCTAAGACCCAGCTCCGCTCCATGACCAGCAAGCTACACTGCTGGACACCCCATGCCAAACAACTAGCAAGACAGGAACACAGCCCCATCCATTAGCACAGAGGCTACCTAAGATCACAGTAAGTTCACAGACACCGCAAAACACACCACCAGACATGGTCCTGCCTACCAGAAAGACAAGATCCAGCCTCATCCACCAGAACAAAGGCACCAGTCTCCTCCACCAGGAAGCCTACACAACCCACTGAACCAACCTTACGCATTGGGGACAGACACCAAAAACAACGGGAACTACCAACTTGCAGCCTGCAAAAAGGAAACCCCAAGCGAGGAAAGTTAAGCAAAATGAGAAACAGAGAAATACAAAGCAGATGAAGAGCAAGGTAAAAACCCACCAGACCAAACAAATGAAGAGAAAATAGGCAGTCTACCTGAAAAAGAATTCAGAGTAATGAGAGTAACGATGATCCAAAATCTTGGAAACACAATGGACAAAATATAAGAAACATTTAACAAGGACCTAGAAGAACTAAAGAGCAAACAAACAATGATGAACAACACAATAAATGAAATTAAAATTTCTCTAGAAGGAATCAATAGCAGAATAACTAAGGCAGAAGAATGGGTAAGTGACCTGGAAGATAAAATACTGGAAATAACTACTGCAGAGCGTAATAAAGAAAACAAAATGAAAAGAATTGAGGACAGTCTCAGAGACCTCTGGGACAACATTAAACGCACCAACATTCGAATTACAAGAGTCCCAGAAGAAGAAGAGATAAAAAAAGAGACTGAGAAAATATATGAAGAGATTACAGTTGAAATCTTCCCTAATATGGAAAAGGAAATAATCAAGTCCAAGAAGCACAGAGAGTCCCATATAGGATAAATCCAAGGAGAAACATGCCAAGACCATATTAATCAAACTATGAAAAATTAAATAGCAAGAAAAAATATTAAAAGCAGCAAGAGAAAAGCAACAAATAACATACAAGGGAATCCCCATAAGGTTAACAGCTGATCTTTCAGCAGAAAATCTGTAAGCCAGAAGGGAATGGCAGGACATATGTAAACTGATGAAAGAGAAAAACCTACAACCAAGATCACTCTACCACGCAAGAATCTCATTCAGATTCGACAGAGAAATTAAAACCTTTACAGACAAGCAAAAGCTAAGAGAATTCAGCACCACCAAACCAGCTTTACAACAAATGCTAAAGGAACTTCTCTAGGCAGGAAACACAAGAGAAGGAAAAGACCTACAATAACCAACCCAAACAATTAAGAAAATGGTAAGAGGAACATACATATCAATAATTACCTTAAATGTAAATGGATTAAATGCTCCAACCAAAAGACATAGACTGACTAAATGGATACAAAAACAAGACCATGTATATGCTGTCTACAAGAGACCCATAGCAGACCTAGGGACACGTACAGACTGAAAGTGAGGGGATGGAAAAAGATATTCCATGCAAATGGAAATCAAAAGAAAGCTGGAGTAGCAATTCTCATATCAGACAAAATAGACTTTAAAATAAAGACTACTAGAAGAGACAAAGAAGGACACTACATAATGATCAAGGGATCAATCCAAGAAGAAGATATAACAATTGTAAATATTTATGCAACCAACATAGGAGCACCTCAATACATAAGGCAAATACTAACAGCCATAAAAGGGGAAATCGACAGTAATACAATCACAGTAGGGGACTTTAACACCCCACTTTCACCCATGGACAGATCATCCAAAATGAAAATAAATAAGGAAACACAAGCCTTAAATGATACATTAAACACGATGGACTTAATTGATATTTATAAGACATTCCATCTAAAAACAACAGAATACAATTTCTTCTCAAGTGCTCATGGAACATTCTCCAGGACAGATCATATCTTGGGTCACAAATCAAGCACTGGTAAATTTAAGAAAACTGAAATCTTATCAAGTATCTTTTCCAACCACAACGCTATGAGACTAGACATCAATTACAGGAAAAAAATCTGTAAAAAAAAAAAAAAAACACACACATGAAGGCTAAACAATACACTAAATAACCAAGAGATCACTGAAGAAATCAAAGAGAAAATCAAAAAATACCTATAAACAAATGACAATGAAAACACGACGAACCAAAACCTATGGGACGCAGCAAAAGCAGTTCTAAGAAGGAAATTTACAGCAATACAATCCTATCTCAAGAAACAAGAAACATCTCAAATAAACAACCTAACCTTACAGCTAAAGCAATTAGAGAAAGAACAAAAAAACCCCAAAGTTAGCACAAGGAAAGAAATCATAAAGATCAGATCAGAAATAAATGAAAAAAAATGAAGATAACGATAGCAAAGATCAATAAAACTAAAAGCTGGTTCTTTTGAGAAGATGAACAAAATTGATAAACCGTTAGCCAGACTCATCAAGAAAAAAAGGGAGAAGACTCAAATCAAAAGAATTAGAAATGAAAAAGGAGAAGTAACAACTGACACTGCAGAAATACAAAGGATCATGAGAGATTACTACAAGCAACTACATGCCAATACAATGGACAACCTGGCAGAAATGGACAAATTCTTAGAAAAGCACAACCTTCCCAGGCTGAACCAGGAAGAAATAGAAAATATGAAAAGACCAATCACAAACACTGAAACTGAGACTGTGATTAAAAATCTTCCAACAAACAAAAGCCCAGGACCAGATGACTTCATAGGCGAATTCAATCAAACATTTAGAGAAGAGCTAACATCTATCCTTCTCAAACTCTTCCAAAATATAGCAGAGGGAGGAACACTCCCAAACTCATTCTACGAGGCCACCATCACCCTGATACCAAAACCAGACAAATGTCACAAAAAAAGAAAACTACAGACCAATATCACTGATGAACATAGACGCAAAAATCCTCAACAAAATACTAGCACACAGAATCCAACAGCACATTAAGAGGATCGTACACCATGATCAAGAGGGATTTATCCCAGGAATGCAAGGATTCTTCAATATACGCAAATCAATCAGTGTGATAAACCATATTAACAAATTGAAGGAGAAAAACCATATGATCATCTCAACAGATGCAGAAAAAGCTTTTAACAAAATTCAACACCCATTTATGATAAAAACTCCCCAGGAAGGAGGCAAAGAGGGAACTTTCCTCAACATAATAAAGGCCATATATGACAAACCCACAGCCAACATTGTTCTCAATGGTGAAAAACTGACACCATTTCCACTAAGACCAGGAACAGGACAAGGTTACCCACTCTCACCACTCTTATCCAAGATAGTTTTGCAAGTTTTAGCCACAGCAATCAGAGAAGAAAAAGAAATAAGAGGAATCCAAATCGGAAAAGAAGAAGTAAAGCTGCCACTGTTTGCAGATGACATGATACTACACATAAAGAATCCTAAAGATGCTACCAGAAAACTACTAGAGCTAATCAATGAATTTGGTAAAATAGCAGTATAAAAAATTAATGCACAGAAATCTCTTGCATTCCTATGCACTAATAATGAAAAATCTGAAACAGAAATTAAGGAAACACTCCCATTTACCACTGCAACAAAAAGAATAAAATACCTAAGAATAAGCCTACCTAAGGAGACCAAAGACCTGTATGCAGAACACTATAAGACACGGATAAAAGAAATTAAAGATGATACAAACAGGTGGAGAGATATACCACGTTCTTGGATTGGAAGAATCAACATTGTGAAAATGACTCTACTACCCAAAGCAATCTACAGATTCAATGCAATCCCTATCAAACTACCACTGGCATTTTTCACAGAACTAGAACAAAAAATTTCACAATCTGTATGGAAACACAAAAGACCCGGAATAGCCAAAGCAATCTTGAGAAAGAAAAACGGAGCTGGAAGAATCAGGCTCCCTGACTTCAGACTATACTACAAAGCTACAGTAATCAAGACAGTATGGTACTGGCACAAAAACAGAAATACTGATCAATGGACCAGGACAGAAAGTCCAGAGATAAACCCATGCACATATGGTTACCTTATCTTTGATAAAGGAGGCAAGAATATACAGTGGAGAAAAAACAGCCTCTTCAATAAGTAGTGCTTGGAAAACTGGACAGCTACATGTAAAAGAATAAAATTAGAACACTCCCTAACTCCATACACAAAAATAAACTCAAAATGATTAAAGACCTAAATGTAAGGCCAGACACTATAAAAGTCTTAGCGGAAAACATAGGCAGAACATTCTATGACATAAATCAGAGCAAGATCCTTTTTGACCTACCTCCTAGAGAAATGGAAAGAAAAACAAAAATAAACAAATGGGACCTAATGAAACTTAAAAGCTTTTGCACAGCAAAGGAAACCATAAACAAGACCAAAAGACAGCCCTCAGAATGGGAGAAAATATTTTCAAATGAAGCAGCTGACAAAGGATTAATCTCCAAAATTTACAAGCAGCTCATGCAGCTCAATATCAAAACAGCAAACAACCCAATCCAAAAATGGGCAGAAGACCTAAATAGACATTTCTCCAAAGAAGATATACAGACTGCCAACAAACACATGAAAGAGTGCTCAACTTCATTAATCATTAGAGAAATGCAAATCAAAACTACAATAAGATATCTCACACCAGTCAGAATGGCCATCATCAAAAAATCTAGAAACAATAAATGCTGGAGAGGGTGTGGAGAAAAGGGAACCCTCTTGCACTGCTGCTGGGAATGTAAACTGATACAGCCACTATGGAGAACAGTATGGAAGTTCCTTAAAAAACTAAAAATAGAGCTACCATGTGACCCAGCAATCCCACTACTGGGCATATACCCTGAGAAAACCATAATTCAAAAAGAGTCATGCACCACAATGTTCACTGCAGCTCTATTTACAATAGCCAGGACATGGAAGCAACCTAAGTGTCCATCGACAGATGAATGGATAAAGAAGATGCGGCACATATATACAACGGAATATTACTCAGCCATGAACAGAAATGAAATTGAGTTACCTGTAGTGAGGTGGATGGACCTAGAGACTAGAGTGGCATGGACATATATACACTACCAAACGTAAAACAGATAGCTAGTGCGAAGCAGCCACATAGCACAAGGAGATCAGCTTGATGCTTTGTGTCCACCTAGAGGGGTAGGATAGGGAGGGTGGGAGGGAGATGCAAGAGGGAGAAGATATAGGGATATTGTTTATGTACAGCTGATTCACTTTGTTCTACAGCAGAAACTAACACACCATTGTAAAGCAGTTATACTCCAGTAAAGATGTTAAAAAACAAACAAAAAACAACAACAAAAAATCCACTGTTTTACTGGCCTTCAACCTACAATTTCTGTTAAAATGTCCAGTTTGAAATTTTAAATAAAACACAAATTTCAAAGGACCATCACGTGTTGACAGGGTGCTACCAGTCTAATTAGGGTTAAACTTTGCCAAATAAAGAGGATACTGAGGTTCAAACTTTTGCAGAGATGCTTAGTGATATTCAAATTGAGGAAAGGAAGGTTAAATATCAATAATATTGCTGAATAACATGGTTCAATGTTCCAATGGGCTTACATGGAATTAAAATTAGTATAAAAGCTACTTTCTCATAACTTTCATAATTCTACAATCACAAAAAGGAGAGAAAATAATTTTTTCTTTGACAGTTTACCCACACTTGGTTTTAACTTAATACATTTTATGTCTAATAATAGAAACTTTGTAGTTAAATAAAATTAAACATTGTACCGGTTGACAATGGTAGGAGGTACTAGTGCCTTCAAATACGTGCCTTTGTTTCAATACCTGTCAAAACAAACACATGAAGGCAAGCACTACTACTCCTCATCTGGTTAATCATAGAGCCAAATATCAACCTTTTCCTGGAGATATCTCTATCTCCAAACCTCACGGGAAAATTTCTGTTGAGTTTTTCTGGAAACATCATCTATTATACTAGCAAATGACATTTTATCATGTAAACTTTTACCAAAAAAGCATGTTGTATATACCACTACACACCTATTAGTATAACCAAAATCCAAAATACTAACATCACTAAATGCTACAAGAATGCAGAGCAACAGGAACTCTCCTTCACTGCTGGTGGGAATGCAGAATGGTGCAGCCACTTTGGATGACAGTTGGGCAGTTTCTTACAAAACTAAACAGACTCTTACCATATGATCCGGCAACTGATCTCCTTGGTATTTACTCAAATGAGTTGAAAATGTATGTCTAGACAACAAAGCTGCACACAACTGTTTATAGCAGCTTTATTTGTAAATGCCAAAATTTGGAAGTAACCAAGATGTCCTTCAGCAAGTGAATGTGTAATTGCTACATCCAGGCAATGGAATGTTATTCAGCACTAAAAAGAAATGAGCCATTAAGCCATGAAAAGATAGAGGAAACTCAAATGCAGATTACTAAGTGAAAAAAGTCAATCTGAAAGGTTACATACTATATGATTCCAACTATATGACATTCTGGATAAGGCAAAGCTACGGAGACAGGATTGGGACTACTGAGACAGCAAAATGTTGCCTAGGGTTAAGGAGAAAGAAGGGATGAACAGGCAGAGCAGAGAGGATTTTCAGAGCAGTGGAACTACTCTGTACGATACTATAATGGTAGATATACGACATTACATATTTGCTAAAATCCATGGAACGTACAACACCAAGAGTGACCTCTAATGTAAACTGAGGACTGTGCGTGATAACAATGCATCAGTGTAGGTTCATCGATTGTAATAAATGTACCACTCTGGTGCAGGACGCTGAAACCGGGGGAGGCTGTGCATATGGGAGGACAGGGGATACATGGGAAATCTCACTCCCTTCTGCTCAATTTTGTTGTGAACTTGAAACTACTCTTAAAAAATAAAGTCTACCTTTTTAAAAAAGGTATATCCAAAACTTTTATAAAGTATGTTGAGTTTTTTCACTCACTGTTATGATGGTCAAGGAGAATTAGTAAGTTTTATAATAGTATTTCATTGTATATACCATACTTTTGTATATCATCTCAATGATTTTCTCAATCACCTTCAAAGCAGATAGGTTAGGAATCATTACAGTTACTTTAAAAAATATATTAACATCAGCCCAAACTCACAGAGCTAGTAAGTAATGGTTAAGTATTTTGAGTCAAAATTCAGCACACCACTGCCTCACTATTAATTTCCTCATTCGCTACAAGGCAGCCAGATGTACTTTAAAAGGGACAGGCCTTAAAACCAGATATATGTGGGTCCAAAATCCCGGCTCTGTTTTTTAATAGCTATGATTCTAGACGCATTCATTCATTTCTTCATTCATCTATCTTCATTCATCTACCCATCTGTCCATGGGGAGTGAGGGGGGCACCTTATCAATTTACTTATTTCTTGTGCCAGTTTACTCAGTATGTAAATGAGGACAGCAACAACATATATGAACAATACATATCCATATTTGTCGAATTTCTATAAATAGAAGGCAACCAATAGAAAAAATGCGCTATGTACATTCAGAGAAAAAATCCAAACGCCTATTAACTTTGAAAAAAATGGTCAACATCACTAGTTATCCAGGAAATGCAAGTTAAAACAATGTAATTTTCCCCTATCAGATTTCTTTTACTAAAAAAAATCACAAGTATTGGCAAGGATATAGGAAACAAGATCGCTCTTGGCATTATTAGGGGAAGTGCAGCCACTTTGGAGAGCACTTTGGCAGCAAAAGCTAAAAGTGTAAATTCCTATGACTTAGTGAATCCCTTCTGAGTAATTTGCCGCGGAGAAGGTTTGACACAGGTGCATGTTTACTTTACCTTGTTTTGTTTTCTAATAATACAAGTCCTAGTATTCAATTGACCCTCAATAATTGTTGAATCTCCGCAACAAAGATTTAATGATGCATTTATTTTTGGCCAAGGAGGCAAGAGAAGAAACCGCAGCAGTAATAGTATTTGGAAAAGCAGAGGTATTCAAGAAAAGGGCAATTTAAGAAAACTCTAAGTATTCGTTGTAGGCTGATTAACGACCTCAAAGGTATCAGGTCCTAATCCCTGGAACCTGTAAATGTTACCTTATTTGGAAAATGGGTCTTTGCAGGTGTTATTAAATTAAGGCTTTTGAGATGGGGAGACAATCGTCGATTACCCAGTGGGCCCTAAATGCCATCACAAGTGTCCCTGTAAGACAGAAGCACTAGATTTGACATACACAGTGAAGATGAAGCAAAGAGATTTGAAGACGCTGGCCTAGAAGCCTCGAGTGGAGCAACGGACTGCAGCAGTCCCAGAAGCTGAAGAGGCTAGAAGAGCTAGAAGAGGCGGGAACAGCTTCTTCTCTAGAAGGAGGGAGCTCGGCCCTGGCAACACCTTGATTTCAGCCCAGTAATGCTGATTCCAACTTTTAGCTTCTATTAACTATGAGACTAAATTCCTGTTGTTTTAAGCCACCAAATTTGTGGCATGACAGCAGCTCTAGAAAACACTGTACCTCACTGCCACTGCCCTGTGTGCCACGCTAAGTGGTTTAGACATTATCCAGATCTCTGAAGACCCATTCAGATTTTTATGCAAGTGAATGGGATAATCAGATCTGTTTCATAATGTTAAATCTAGTGCCAATGTTTAGAATGTATTGATGGAAAAAAACTAGAAACAGGAAGATGTATCAGAACCAAAAATCCAGACAGAAAATAAAGCTCTAGATCACCAGATATTTGAGGGGAAAAATTCACAGTGAGAGATGAAAACAGAAAGTGTGTGTGAGGGGGGTATGAAATGGAGATAGACAATGTAGGAAACACTTTAAATATGCATATGCAATTAATATTCTCAGAGGGATAAAAGAGACCATCTTGTTGATGAAACAAGAATAGTATGGTATACAGAAGGACTGAAAATAAGAAAAAGCTCTTGGAAGTTAGTAACACCTGAAAATAAAAGTCAATAGATGTATTAGAAAATGAGGTTGGGAATATTTTCCCAGAAAGGAAAGCAAAAGCAATGAAGTAGAGAACAGGAGGTTAAAAAGTTTTTGTTTTTCTAATTGGGTGTCAAATTAATCCCAAAGACCAAGTTCCACTAAAAGGAGTTTTAGAAAGAAAGAACAAAGAGAATGAAGAGGTAAAAATTACTGAAGTATTCTGCAATAAGATATCCCAGAGCTGATGAACACTAGTCTTCAAATTGAAAGGGCCTGCTGAGTACTGAGCGGATGAATGGGGGGAAAAAAATTAACTGAACTCTCAACACAGCCTTGTGAATTCTCAGAGCACCAGGTATAAGACTACCCTAAAAGCTTCCAAAAAACAAAAACCAGGTCACTTACAAATAAGGTGATTCTATAATTAATCAACAAAGAAGGATATTTTTGGGAATAAAAGCATGTACTATTATAAGATAAATTTGAAGGTATTCCAGACAAACCAGGATGTATAGCCACCCTTCCTATAAAGGAATAAGAATCATACTGGCAGCAGATGTCTCCACAGTACTGGACGCTAGAAGGCTATGAACAATGCCTTCAGACTTTTTTTTTTTTTTTTGCGGTACGTGGGCCTCTCACTGTTGTGGCCTCTCCCGTTGCGGAGCACAGGCTCCGGACGCGCAGGCTCAGCGGCCATGGCTCACGGGCCCAGCCGCTCCGCGGCATGTGGGATCCTCCCGGACCAGGGCACGAACCCATGTCCCCTGCATGGGCAGGTGGACTCTCAACCACTGCGCCACCAGAGAAGCCCTGCCTTACAGACTTTTGAGGGAAATTTTAATCCAGAACTCTACTCCCATCTACATTCCTGTTCAACTGCAGGTAGAATAAAGACGTTTTCAGACACGCACGGACTCAGAAAATTTAATTCCACAAACACACTCTGCCAAGAAATTACTTTAAGAAGTCTTCCACCGTGTGCGTACACTCTTTTGATAAAAGTTAGAGATAATTTTTAAGCCAGCATCGGTCTAAGTTTTGTAATCTATTTCATAAGAGCTATATCCCACAGCTTAAGTAAGGGGTTAGTCCCACAAGACTGTTCCCCACTTGGTAGTTACAAGTCTCCGGCCGGCTATAAATAGGGATTCCCACAAACCCCTCCTCAGGTTCAATAACTTACTAGGATGGCTCAAAGAACTCAGGAACACTCTTTACTTATGTTTTCCAGTTCATTATAAAGCATACAACTCAGAAACAGACAAACGGAAGAGATGCACAGGGCAAGGGATGGGGAGGAAGGTATGCAGCAGAGCTTCCAAACCCTCTCCAGGTGTGCCGCCTCCCCAGCACCTGGACAGAAATGCTCACCGTCCCGGAAGCTTACTGAATATCCCCTTGTTCAAGCGTTTTTATAAAGCTCAGTCTCCAGCCCCCTCACTCCTTGCAGGAGGTCGGTGAGTAGGGCTGAAAGTTCAAACCTCTAATCACTTGGTCCTTCTGGTGACCAGCTCCATCCTGAGATGCTCTAGGGACTCCATCCTAAGTCACTTCATTAGCGTAAACTAGGGTGTGATCCAAAGGAGCTTTTATGAATAAAAGGTACTCCTAACAATCAGGAAATTCCAAGGGTCTCAGGAGCTCTGTGCCAAGAGTGGGGACAAAAACCTTATATATCTCTTGTATTATACTACAGAACTCTATTATTATCATTATTTATATTAAGAGTTTAAGTGGGACAGAAAGGTGTAATCATGTCAGTATATGTTTTTTTTAAGTATTTAAGAAAAATAAATATTATTAACTTTCGCCAAAACAGCTAATTTCTCCCTCCCCCAACCCCTACCTCTGGCCAGCTACCAATCTGTTCTCTGTATCTATGACCTTAGCTTTTGTTTGTTTGTTTGTTTGAAGATTCCACATAAAAGAGAGATCACATGGTGTCTATCTTTCTCTGAGTTATTTCACTTGGTATAATGCCCTCAAGGTCCATCCATTTTGTCAAAAATGGCAGGATTTCATTCTTTTTAATGCCTAATATTCCACTGTGTATATATACGTCTTCTTTATCCATTCCTCCACTGATGGACACCTTAAGTTGTTTCCATATCTTGGCTATTATAAATAGTGCTGCAGTGAACATGCGGATGCACATATCTTTTTGAATTAGTGTTTTCATTTTCTTCAGATAAATATCCAGGAGTGGAACTGCTGAATTATATGTTAGTTCTATTCTCAATGTTTTGAGGAACTTCCATACTGTTTTCCATACTGGATGCACTGATTTACATCCACATCAATAGTGCACAAGGGTTCCCTTTTCTCCACATCCTTGTCAACACTGTTATTTCTTGTCTATTTGATAACTGTCATTCTAGCAGGTATGAGGAGATCTCTCATTGTGGTTTTGATTTGCAATTCCCTGATGAATGATGATGTAGAGCATTTTTTCACTCACCTGTTGGCCATCTGTATGTCTTTGGAAAAATATCTACTTGGATCTTCTGTCCATTTTTCAATCGGTTTTTGTGGTTGTGTTGTTTTTTGTTTTGTTTTGTTTCTGCTGTTCAGTTGTATCAGTTTATATATTCTGGATATTAGCCCCTTATCTGATAGATGATTTGCAAATATTTTCTCCCATTAAATAGGCTGCCTTTTTTGTTGATGTTTCCCTTGCTGTGCAAAAGTTTTTTAGTTTAATGTAGTCCCACCTGTTTATTTTTGCTTCTGCTGCTTTTGCTTTTGGTGGCAGATTCAAAAACTTATCACCAAGACCTGTCAAGGAGTTTACCACCTATGTTTTCTTCTAGGAGCTTTATGGCTTCAGGTCTTACACTCAAGTCTTTAATCCATTTTGAGTTAATTTTTGTTTACGGTATAAGATAGTGGGTCCAGTTTTATTCTTTTGCATGTGGCTGCCCAATTTCCCCATCACCATCAATTATTAAAAGGAACTTCTTACTCAGAAACAAAAGAAAACTTCAACTTAATAAAAGCATATCAGAAACCAATAGCAAACATCAGACTCAAATTTCCATTAAAGTCAGGAATTAAGACAAGGAGGCCAGTTGTGACTATAATTATTTAACACTGTTAAAAAGGCTCTAGCCCTGTAGTCATCAGCCACATGGAGCTACTTAACACTTGAAGTGTGGCTTGTCCAAATTGAGATGTGCTCTAAATGTAAAATACGCATGGACTTGCAAAGACTTAGTAGGAAGAAAATGTAAAACATCTCGTTAATCATTTTTATACTGATTATATGCTGAATATACTGGATTAAATAAAATATATTAAAGTTACCTGTTTCTTCTTTACTTAAGATACCTACTAGAAATTTAAACTACTACAGATATGGTTCGCATTTGTGGCTCTAATTGCATTTCTTGTGGACAGCACTGCAGTCTAGACAATGCAATGATGAAAAAAAGAAATGAGGAATAGGAATACTGGAAAAGGAGACACACAATAATCACTGTTTGCAGATAATTAATGTCTGACAAGAAAATCCAAAAGAATCATCTGAAAATTATCCAACCAGAGAGAAAGTTCATTAAGATATCTGGATACTAGGTAGACAACAAAAACCAATCATTTTCCTATACAGTAGTAATAACCAGTTAGAAAATAAAAAGGAAAAAGATTTTATATGTGTGTGTGTGTGTGTGTGTGTGTGTGTATATATATATATATATATATCACTACTGATAGACACTAAAAGACTTGCATACATGGAAAGACAGACTAGGTCCCAGGTAGAAAGGATAACTATAACTCCACCAAAATTAACCTATAAACCAAATACAATCCCAATCAAAATCCTACTAGGACTTTGTCAATTCTGTATGGCTAGTTGATATACTAGTTCCAAGGTTTATCTAGAAGAAACATTTTAAGTTTAACTAAGAAAATTTGAAAACAAGAATACTTAGCCCATACCAGCCTATTAGATGCCAAAACTAACACTAACTGTTCTGGTACAGAATTGTAAAAACTAGAAATAGTCATGGGACATTTACACTTAATGATGGTGGCGTTTCAGATCAATGAGTGAAGGATAGATTATTCAATAAATTAAACAGCATCAAAGTAAAACCAGAATTGAGCCAATGGCTGAATGTGAGTCCTAGAAAGATGAGGAACACATCCCTGAAACAAACAATCAGCCTAGCAATACCTCTTCCACACTCCCATGTCCCAAAAAGGATTTGTTCCCAAGTCTTTTTTCTCATTATAAAACCATCTCCAGTGCTATCACGGTAGCCTACACAGCCCACACTGCCTGGCCTACAGCTCTGTTGGGAAGAGAAGCACTGGTTTCGTTTGAACTACGCCACTTCACGCCCATCTCTACCCCAGCTGACTATGGCAAACACAGGCATCCACAGGGATCCAGGAGCCTATGACCAGTGAGGCCTGTAACGAAAGCACTGATGTGTTGGTTCACTAATATTCTCTCTAGAACCCGGAACTGGGATTGAATTAAAAGAATTTGATAGAATTAAAAGAAACTAAAAGGTCTGCCAAAGTAAACTCATTCTTTAAGATTCAGCTGAAGCCTCCATGTGAAGGCCTCCCTGGTCCCACAGACAAGCGCTAACTCAATCCCTCTGTGCCCCATTTCCACCCTCCACTCCTGCCTGACACACAGAGGCATGAAGGGGCAGAGAATAAGGAATCACAAGTAGCTTGAGATAGTTGGAACACAGGAAATTGAGGGAAGGTAGAAATGAAAATGGAATAGAGGAATATGTTGCAGAGACAGGTTTTAATAAGCAAGGCACTTGACCAAATTTGTTTTATTCAGAATGACTACCTGGGTCAACAAACAGAACAAACCACAAAAGATTCCCGGTATGTAGTCATTACAACAGCCCAAGCAAAGGATGATGAGGTCCAGGGTTTAGGGCAGTAGATACAGAAGTACGAGGACCAACTGGAGAGACTTTTCTGAGGTAATAGGATGTGGTGAGATGTGAAGATTCATCTTTGAAGATTAAAGTCAACACTTCTGGAATATTGGATGACTTGCGATAGATATGAGGAATACAGGAAGAAGAACAGATACATATGAGTACATGAGTATAGGGCAGGATATTAAGTCTGGGGAAATGGCCAGAAAAGATAGTCACAATATTGTCAGAAATACAAGACTGGGATTTCTCAATTTTATTTGTCAACCTTGCTCTTCCCCAACTGCCCTGGACATCCCCATTTGAGTTCCTCTACCTCAAACTCAACTATTTTTTCAAATCCAATCTTGCTCAGCTGACTCTTGGCTACCCTGGCCAACATGACCTCTCTGACCTCTGTACTGCTCACTCAACATTAACCACATCCTTTACGTATCCTTGAACACTCTCATCCTTAGGGAATTAGTATTCCTTAGTCCCCTTTAAGTGATGTATGCTTTTTACTTATATGATGGGTTTGGTCACATGCTGGACTCAGAATACCTTGTTATTTCTTACCAAAAAACTGCTTCTGAAGGACAGAAAAAATCAAAATACAACAAAAACAAGAAACAAAGAAGCACAAGGAAACTTTTGGAGGTGATCAATATGCCTATTACCTTGATTGTGGAGATGGCTGCACAGGTGTATGCATGTCCAAACTCAAATTGTATACATTAAATATGTGCAGATTTTTATATATCAATGAAAGGACAGAGAAAGGAGGAAAGAGAAAAAAAGAATAGAGAAGAAAGAAAAGAGGAAAAAAGAGAAGACAGAGGGAGGCAGAGAAATAACTAACAACTAACATATGGGTCAACCGTGTACCCTAAACTACTATCTGTCATCTCCCTCAATCCTTGTGATAGCCCTGCAAAGTAAGAACATCTTTATGTTACAGAAATTGAAATGGAAGGCTGAGAAAGGTTAAGGAATCAGATCAAATTTACACAGCAAGTTTTACCCACATATATGGCAATGATTCCTTCGCCACTCAACACAAAGTTGATGACCTAAAACAGTATATTTAGAAATGCTACCTGAACCATTATCGAGGTCATATTCAAAAGATGCTTAAAACTAATACGGAGATTCTTAAGTTACCCGACTGAGAAGTACACCATGTCAACCTACTTTCAAGGTGCTTTATAGACACTTCCAGAAAACTAAAGCACAAGGTAAATCCTAAATTACTGACGTTAAAATATAACAAAATCTACTTAATGTCCCTCAGTTTACTATTTACAATATCTCTTCCCAATCTCCATTAACCAGAGGTTACAATACATTAGACATTTCCTTGAAGTGTATTTGTCTATGTAAGGATAACGCTGCTTCAAAAGGTAAGGCAATAACAAAAAGTGAGTGGATGAACTTAGAAAATACTGTATATTCTAAAAATAAATAAATTTAAAATAGTTAATATTTACTGAGTGCTGACTATGTGCCAGGAACTTATCTCATATAAATCCTGACAACAATATATAGCAGATTTTCTTATTATCCGTTTTTTACAGAAGAAATTGAGGCACAGAGAGGTTAAATAAGCTGCTCAAGATCACATAACTAATAAGCCAGAATTCAATTCCAAGAAAACTTAACTCCAAGTCCATGTCCCTACCCACCAAAATTACAATGGAAGAAGGCACATTTTAGAGGAAAATTCTTAAACAAGCACTCAAATACAGAATTGGCTAAATCAAAAGTAGATTTATAAAAATTTCCCAAAAGGAAGGACACATGTGAATTATCCCTAAAGTCATTTATGGAATTTAAAATGAAACAATATTAGATATATATCTGCAAAATTATCTACTAAGAACAAAAAGGGAAATAAAAATGAAAGTAAAACAATTTTAAAGTAAATTAGCTAAACTGAGATGTACCCACAGTCATGAAACTCAACTGATGGAACCACATAGATTAAGTGATATTGATTGAAAAAAAAAGGATGCTGCATAAGAATACATACAATGCCATCTATATCAAGTTTAAAAATACATAAAACAATACTGTACACTGTTTAGGGATACATCCATATATAGTAAAATTGCAGAGCAATGGATATGAATAACGAACACCAAATTCAGATTAGTGGTTAACTGGAGGATTTGGGGGAAGGAAGTGGGTTTCTTTAACTGGATTAAATAGTACGAAATATTTCTCAGACATACAGAAAGCAGGTCTCCTTTCTTTTTTTTTCTTAAGAAAGAAAAGGAAAAAAATGGAATTAGCAGATTACAGAACCCAAAATTGCTTTATATTCCTGATCCAAAAAATGCTAAAAGGGCAATGTTAATGATTCCTATGTAAGAATGTTAAAGGAGAATGTATCCTGATGTATTTACGTTCAAGTTCAGGAAGAAAGTTTTAGTTAAATTCTCTCAATTTAGTTTGTTACTACTCACATTCTCCTCTGTAAAAACAGGGCTTTTATTGGGGGGGGGGAGAGGTAAGTTATGTGTAATAAAAATAGATAAACTGTCATCACAGCTCCTTCCAAGTATAATCATGCCTTGAGAGGTACATATGAACTTCAAACCAAGCTGTCACCCCAGAGAGGAGGTGCAGCGCCTGGGCCTTGGACTCTGGAACCTCACTACCTGGGATGAGGTACAGCACACACTTGGGCAAATCACTTAAGCTCCCTGTGCCTCAATTTCCTCATGTGTGAAATAAGAATGATTAAAAAAAAAAAAAAACTATCTCATAAAATTGAGAAGAAAATCAGAACAGCACCTGGCCAGAGGAAATACTGTAAAGGTACTGGCTATCATCTTTATTCCAAAGACCATTAGTATAGAAAAAGAAAAACCAGGCTTTGTATCAGAAAAATATTATCTAAGTGTGATTACTTTCCAAATTAAATGAAGGATAGAAAAGCTGACCATGACATGACAAACAAATGGGAAGCTTTTTATAACAAGATAAGGTTTTTATTTTTCTAACAACATTCCTTAGTATTGTTATACCACCTCCAATGTGTACATATCTGTGTACACACACACCTGGTACAGATTCAAGGTGAAACATTCTATTCCATCTCCCTTGTTCACTTAGCAAAAAGTCCAGTTTGTTGTAGAAAACTGGGCTACCACCTCCACCCCCTTTTTCCTGCCCTGTTCTGTCTGAGCTATACCAGAAAGGAGCTATGGTATACCTCCTGCCCTGAGCTACACCATACAATAATGCATCTATTCTTATACCTTCTTCCCTTACACCATATAATGTTCACACTTTCCTTTCATGAATTCTGAGTTCTTCGAGAGCAGGGACGATCTCTTTTTTTTTCTTTTTCTAAATTATTTATTTATAAGTGAATTTTTTAATTTATTCTTCATTGCTGCATGGGCTTTCTCTAGTTGCAGCGAGCAGGGGCTACTCTTAGTTGCGGTGAGCGGACTTCTCCTTGTGGTGGCTCTCTTTGTTGTGGAGCACGGGTTCTAGGTGTGCGGGCTCAGTTGTTGTGGCTCGTGGGCTCTACAGCACAGGCTCAGCAGTTGTGGCGCACGGGCTTAGTTGTTCCACGGCATGTGGGATCTTCCCAGACCAGGGCTCGAACCCACATCCCCTGCACTGGCAGGCGGATTCTTAACCACTGTGCCGCCAGAGAAGCCCAGGGACGATCTCTTAATCATTTTCAAATTCCCAGTGTCTTGCAAGATACATACTAAAGAAATACATGAGCAAATAAATCATTGCCCCTATATATCCTCGTAATATCTTCACAAACAAATAGGGAACTATAGTTGGAGGCAATTTATCCAAAACATTGGTTACTTAGGTATCTTCAGTTCAAAATAAAAATTAGCAGATCCATTAAGCCCACTGAATCATCCAATAATTTTTTACTCCTCCAAATGGGAAACATGAGAAGTAAACATATCTCAGTAAAAACAGCAGTTAACATTTTAAATAAAAAGAGTTTAGGCATTTAAAATGTCAGGAAGACAGAAGCAGTGCGAAAACTATTAAAAAACTAAAAATAGCACGTAAGGAAGAAATCACAAGATTTAATGTTTATATTGTCCCCTTCTTCAGAAAAGAAATAAACTATAATCAGAAGTCAGATGAAAGTATATACCATATTAAGGTGGATAAAAATCGAGATTAAGTCACATGTTAAATCAATTTCACACAATGCTTTGTAGTGAGGTTTTCTAAAAAGATTATGTCATGAGTCAGCAAAAACTGGGCTGATTTTTAGGAATTCAACAGTTCTTGGCAATTTTCTGGAAATTGCTCAGGGCTCCATAATATGGTACTGACTCCTGTCAGGTGGTTACAGGCCCATCTTCTGTTACTATAGAAGAGGTGTCCCTCCTCCCAGCTAAGGCACAGGGCTCACGTGCTTTGGATCCCATGCCCTCCCATCTTCTCACGAACTTTGCACAAACAAGTAACACTTTTCTCATCTATATTCGACCTCCCCCTCTCAACAGACACCCTCCCTTCAGCATTTAAATATGCTAAAAATCAGAACTCGCGGAAGCAGTTTCCGATTCTTGCTGTCTCCATTTTCCCCATCTTCTACTTACTTCTGCTCCCCATCCTACCCCTACCACCACATCAGTATCTCCTGCCAAGGTCACCCATGACCTCCCAGTTGCTAAATACAACAGATGGTACTCAATTTTCCTCACAGGGGCGTTCCACAGTATTGACAGCTTCCCCCTTGGCAGCAGGGACACCTGCTTCTGGCGGTCCTCTCACCTCCCTGGCCACTACTCCTGTTTCTTTTGCAAGCTCAGCCTCCTATACCCAGCTCCATCCCTGGCCTCTTCCTGTTCTCTTTCTAGTCTCTCCACTGGCAATCTCTACACTGATAGCGTCAAAATGGTAAATGAGTAATCACTCAACATCTCCTTCTCCCAACCCATATACTACTATTAATCACCAGGTCTGGCAATTTTGCCTCTAAATCTCCATTTTCTCAATATTTCTGCTAATGATATAAGGCTCTTAAGAGGATCAAATAAGCTAAAATGATAGTACTTTAAAAAGGAAAAAAAACTTTAATCTGAGTATTAGTATTCACTAAATTGAAATCTCCTCGAAAGCAACGACTTTACAAGTTCATCTTTTTATTTATTCCACATTGTACACCTAGCACGGTACTTTGCATGCAGACGGCATTCAGTAAATGTACTGCAATGAACTATTTGTATTGGCTTAATACATGTTCAACTGAAATAGTCACACATTTAATGGCTTATATTTCCCAAATCATGTCATCATTTGTCTCCTAAGAGGTGAGAATTTTAAGCTAAATCACTCTATAAAGTGTAAACTACACCGGATACTTCCGATAATTATAATACTACTTATCTAAAGTTAGAAAAAACTGCCTAGCTTTCCTGAAAACATCCAAATCCCATCCTCAGGTCCAAATCTCACATAAGTTTCTTGCTTCCCAACTGTTCATCTGAAAGGGGAAAGTTTAAGTATTACAGGAATATTTAAGCTTTAAGTACCCTAAAGGCAGGGAGAATGACTTCCTGAAAAAATTCCCTCTCACTTTCATATCTTGCAATGTGAGCTGGAGTGACATTCTGAGTAGAAACAGACATTGAAATTAAAAGAATATTGTTGCTTAAAAGTTCTCTAACTCTTGCTTTATGTACATTTAATTGCAGCCTCAGAATGCAAGATGGTCATCTAGTAATATCTCACCATATCAATTCAAAAATCTCCCCAGAAGAAAATACAGTCTCTTCAAAAAGTGGTGTTGGGAAAGCTAGACAGCTACATGTAAAACAACCAAATCTGAACATTCCCTCAAACCATATACAAAAACAAACTCCAAATGGTTTAAAGATCTGAATATAAAACACGACACCATAAAACTCCTAGAAGAGAACATAGGCAAAACATTCTTTGACGTAAATCGTAGCAATATTTTCTTAAATCAGTCTCCCAAGGGAAATGAAATAAAAGCAAAAATAAACAAATGAGACCTAATCAAACTTAAAAGTTTTGCACAGCAAAAGAAACCATAAACAAAATGAAAAGACGACCTACGAGAGAAATATCTGCAAATGATGTGATTGACAAAGAGTTAATATTCCAACTATACAAACAGCTCATACAACTCAATATCAAAAAAAACTCAAACCACCCAATCAGAAAATGGGCAGAAGTCCTAAACAGACATTTCTCCAAAGAAGACATACAGATGGCTAACAGGCACATGAAAAGATCCTCAACATCACTAATTATTAAAGAACATACAAATCCAAACAAACCACAATGAGGTATCACCTCACACCTGTCAGAATGGCTACTATCAAAAGTCTACATATAATAAATGCTGAACGAGAAAAGGGAACCCTCCTACACTGTTGGTGGGAATGTAATTTGGTGTAGCCACTATGGGAAACAGTATTCAGGTACTTTAAAAGACTAAAAATAGAATCACCATATGATCCAGTAATTCCACTCCAGAAAGGATGAAAAGTCTAATTCAAAATGAACATTTGGGTACATGTATATTAGCAGCACTATTTACAATGGCCAAGACATGGAAGCAACACAAGTGCCCATCAACAGACAATTGGCTTAAGAAGATGTGATGTGTATATGCGTGTGTGTGTGTGTGTGTGTGTGTGTGTGTGTTTATAGTATTACTCAGCCATAAAAAAGAATGAAATATTGCCATTTGCAGCAACATGGATGGACCTAGAGAATATTAAACTTAGTGAAAAAAGTCAGACAGAAAAAGACAAATACTATATGATATCACTTGTATGTGGAATCTAAAAAATAATACAAATGAATATATATACAAAACAGAAACAGACTCACAGACACAGAAAACAAACATGGTCACCAAAGGGGAGAGGGAGGAGGGGAGGGACAAATTAGTAGTACCGGATTAACAGATACAAACTACTATACGTAAAATAGATAAGCAACAAGGATGTACTGTATAACACAGGGAATTATACCCAATATCTTGTAATAACCTATAATGGAATATAATCTGTCAAAGAAAAAGAAAGAGAAATAAGTAAAATTAAATAAAAGTAATTTGAGAGGTAAAGAGATGCCAGTGAGGGCTTCCCTGGTGCCGCAGTGGTTGAGAGTCCGCCTGCCGATGCAGGGGACACAGGTTCATGCCCCGGTCCGGGAGGATCCCACGTGCCACGGAGCGGCTGGGCCCGTGAGCTATGGCCACTGAGCCTGCGTGTCCGGAGTCTGTGCTCCGCAACGGGAGAGGCCACGACAGTGAGAGGCCCGCATACCACCAAAAAAAAAGAGATGCCAGTGAAACTGTTCCCTTTCCAGATCCTGAATTTTAAGTCTGATCAATTTTCTTTCTACCGTACTGATACTGGGCAATCTTAATTTAAACAAAACTGGAATCGCTGGAAAATGACGTATAGTTTATTTTACATATTCGTATATTTATTTTCTTAGTGTTCCATACCACTCTTACAAATTATTAGAAGTAAACTCATAAAAGGTAAATTTTAAAATTAGTATTTAATATTAGAGAAGACTAAAATAACATAAATGCAAAATGCCAGCTGGTATCATGGACTCAATCCTGGAACAGAAAAAAGGGCATTAGTGGAAAAACTGGTGATATCTGAATAAAGTCTATAGTTAAGAGGATAATATCAATATTAATTTCTTGTTTTGACAAATGAACCAAGGTTATGTGACACGTTAATATAAGAGCAGGGGAGCTGGGTTATGGTATACAGGAATATTCCATATTTGCAACTTTTATGTGAATCTCAAATCATCCCAAAATAAAAAGTTTAAAAATATATATATAGTACCCAGTCTAGTCAACAAGCACTACTGGTCACCAACCATCTAAGGGGAAAAACAAAAAAGCCTCCCTAGACTAGGTTTCCATCTAAATCACAATCCTCTATATAATATTTGTTCACACACTACTTGTCCTTCATTACACATTACACATGTAATTTGTAATTATATATTATTTGTATGAGATTTGCTTCGTTTGTTTCCTCCGTAAAGGCAAAGCTCACATCAGTTCTGTTCACTGCTGCATTCTTAGCACTTTACATGGTGCCTGACATAGAATAGGAATTAAAGGCTCTCAGTGAGCAATTAATTGAAAGAGGAATGGTTAATTTAAGCAGAACCAGACAGCAGAGGAGCACATAAGCAATGAGAAAAATGTTGGGGCTTTAAGATCTGACTTCCCAAACCAGACAGGGATTGCTCCTTCCCATCCCTCCTTCCTTCCTTCTTTCCTTCAAGGACATGACTCAGAATATTTCAGCTTTAAATCAACCAGCACAAACATCTTACAAACCCAGTAACTGAGACCCAAAGACACTAGGTGACCCATACATCCAGTGGATCTCTGCTCTACACCCAACACTGCCCTCCTACAGAAGCAACTCTTTCTGTAGAAAAAGAGAGAAACCAGGAAAAGTCTAAAGGGAAAATGCCAGAGTGACTAAAGAAGCCTTACTCATTCCTAAGGGTGAGAAGTGCATGGGGAGACGCCAGAACACAAAAGAAAAGAATAAAGTCTGTGCGGCACACTCCTGTGTCACACCTCCTCCGCCCTGTAATAACCTACTAATACACTTTCAGGAGCACCTCAGCAGCACCCCTCAACTCTGGGAACTAATCTGGGGAAACAAAAAAGGTAATCATCAAACTACAGCTCTCCTGGCCACTCAAACAAAAATCCACGGTGACAACTATTCAGCCAGCCACCAAGGAGCGGCAGCATACTATAGTGCTAGATGTGAAAGCTCTGGATTTTCAGACAGGCGGATCTGAATCCCAGCTTCTCCTCTTACTTGCTGTGATCTGGGGGCAAGTTAATATATCCAAACGGCAGTTTCTCCAGCTGTAAAATGGGAATAACCGCCACCCTAGTGGGTTGTTAACAGTTTCAGAGATACTATACAGAAAGCTCTTAGCACAACGCCTGCAATGTTATAAAGGCTCAATAAGTGTCAGCTGTTTGTCATCTTATTCGGCTATAATCACTTTCACGAGGCCTATTCTCTCTCTAACGTCCATATAATTTCAAAGACGTTGTTCTACCCTATTTTTGAAGGGCCATATACACAATAGCTTCGAGCACATTTTCTAAATCCAGCCTGGACAAACCAGTTCTATGTCTCTGGGCCTCAGGTTCCTCATCTGTGAAACGGGCCGGATCATCCCTACCCCACTGGGCTGCTGGTAGTGAGCACTCTCTCAGTGTTACACATTCCACTACTGCTGTATAATTAAAACGCACCTAGGGAAAATAAACCTTCAACTCCCAACCCCAAAACAACAGTATTCATCCCCGCCCCATCACCACCGGTCGTGGCCTGAACAAATACCAAAGTCGACCCATCTCACACCCCCAATTTCTCCTCACACCCCGCAGCAACCCACCCCCCCAGTGTGGGTTTCCGAAACCGCAGGGCTCAGTTTCCTCCCAGCGACGGCGTCAGAGCCGGGCTAGTGAAAGCTGCCAATCCCCCAGGTCACCCCGCCCCCAAAGCGCCGGGAGAGACCCCGCGCAGCCTTCCTCTCCCGAACAGCGCGGCCGCCCGGGCTGCGGTTCCCCCAGCTCACGTGGGCCCTTCGGCCCGGGCGCCACCTCACCCGCTTCCCGGACCCCACGGGCGCGCCTCCCACATACGCCGCGAGCCGGCCCCAGAGCCCGCACCGCCAGCGCGCACACCCTCGGCGCCGGGCTCGGCGGCCACGTCGAGGAGCCGGGGCCTCCAGGCCGGCCGCGTCCCTCCCCCAGTCCCGGGCTGCCCTCGGGCCCAGCCCGGCCGCACGCGGAGGCCCCGCCGCCAACACGGCCCCGCCGCTCCCACCACAGGCGCTGCACTCACCGCGACGCCGGAGCTCCGGTTGCTCCGGCCCATGCAGGCCTGGCTGTGCCCCCAGAGCATTCACGCCCCGGGCCGCCTCCTGGGGACCCTGACGCAGCCTCCGCGAGTCGCACTGCGAGAGGGCGGCGGTCGGCTGCCCGGTCAGCTGCCGCGCCGACTCTTCTCAGCCCCAGCACTCGCAACAAGAGCAGCGTAGCGCCCCAGCGCCTGCAGACCAGCGTCTGTTGAGCCGAACCGCCCAGGACGCGCGCCCCCGGCCGGCGCTCGTTGCATATGCAGAGAGGCAGCAGCCCATTGGCCCGCGGGCGGTGGCGCGTGCGGGGCTGGGCCTATCGAATTCCGGCCGGGAGCGCGGCGCGGGCGGCCGGGGGCGGGGCGGGGTTACTATGGGTCATTCGCCCGAGCCGGGGCGGACGGGACCCAGCCGCAGCCGGCGCGGGGCGGAGACAGGTCGGCGGGGAGGGACGGGACCACTGCGGCCGGGGGAGGGGAGGGGAGCCAGTCTGTGCGGCCACGACATGGGCGGAGATGGGGCGGGGCCGGCCGGGTCTGCAGGAGGGCAGTTCCTGGGGTAAAAGACCACCGCCTTGTCTCCCGAAAAAAGAACTAGAAAACGCAGATATTGCTGTAATGCATAAATCTTAATATAGGTCAGGGAAAAAAAATGCGCGTTATTATTTTCATTCTTAATTGGATTACTTGTTTCGTTCTTGCACAAATGTGTCAGATTTTGTAAAATAAAATGATTTTTGGAAATGTCTGAAGCGAGAGGGTCTCAAAAATTCAAAGCATGTTTCTTTATTGTCTCTTGTTTTGGCCTTACCGAACCCAGCAAATAACCCATCTCCCCTCAGTGCACTCACTACTTATACCAGATTGATATTTGTTTTCAAATGATAAAGTTGACCCCAAATTATTGTCTTTGGACGTTCTTTTTATGAAGCTAAAAGTGTTCCTGTATTTTAAAGTTTGCCATTATATTTCACTTTAGACACTACAAAAAGGAAAAAAACATAGAGTGCAGGTAGACTGCCTTACTGCAAGCAAACGAACCAAAACACAAACGACTAAAACAACAAGTACAATACACTGTAAGAAAGATGGCTTTCACTACCCAAGCAGCAGTGGGATTGAGCTTTTTTTTTCTTTAATCCAACATATTATTTAGTTGGTCTGTGGACAAAGTTACAACATTAAGTCAGATTTGATACCACAGGAAATAAAACATTTGGAGGGGTTTATTTTGTTTTGAAGTAATGAAGGAGCTAGAAATAGCTACTTGAATAGTAAACCTCGATGCTATGCAAAACTTGGCTTTAAGTAGGTGAAAGGTGACGTTCATGAGCCAGCCTCAGGCTAAAGCAGGGGCTCACTTCCCAAGAGAATCTCAAAATCCGTGAAGCTGCCTGAACTTGAGCTGGGTGGAGTGATGAGGCTGAGAGCAAAGAAATCTCACTCACCTTGGGCCCCAGGCCAGTTTAACTACCTAAAGGAAAGGATACCTGATTCAGGCAACCTGCTCTTCTGCTAGAAAAATAGGTTAATTTGCTCGCTAATCTTTCGAAGTGCTGTCAAAGGTTAACATCCTGAAGATAAATAGAATGCAGAATTTCTTATCTGAAAAGACTGCCACCATTCTGCATGCTGAGGGAAGTATACCTTAAAAGTGGTAGTTCCAGAACCAGGAAAAGCCTCTAGCAAAATAAGTAATTTACAAGGGAGGAATCTTTTTTTCCATCAATAAGCATAAAGCAGACTAGTAGAATTCCAGCAACATCTTAACATCTTCATTATCTCGTTCTGTACGTGTGTGTGTATGATATATATATTTTAAAGGAAAATACTCCTTGGACTCAAAATTCTAAATTCCCATCTTGTTTGCTTAGGGTAAACAGAAATGTAATGTTTCCAGTCTCTAAGATGTTCTGTTTTTAAAATAAAATAATATATGCACAGTTGCTTTTCTTTTATTCAGGATTTCAGTATATTTTTACTTAGAGCTTTTGAGGGAATTACGGAATTTGGCTGCATTTCCCTTCTTTTTAGAAAAACTCAATTCAGAAACTATAATGGCCAACTGAATGAAAACATCCAACAGTTCCTTTTACAGTTTTGTTATTTCTCCCAATTACAGGGCTATTGAGAGGAGATATGTTTGTAATTTTCATGAATACCTAATGATCTGTCTCATGTGAAGGGTCATAGAAATAGTTTGTGCTTCTATAGCAAACTATATACTACTAGCATTTTCCATAATCATTATAAGGTAAAACCAGGACCAGCTGATGTTTAAAAGTTTAACAGAAACTTTTTGTTCTTTCATTTCTGGTGGATTGGGAAGGGAAGACCGTGACTGAGGTAGCATACTATACTATATTTTTGAGTTAAGATGGCGCTGGCCTCAAGGAGCAGAACATCCAACAAAAACCAACTTAAATTGCGTCATTTATTTACCTCCCTTAAAGATAACTCAAGAGGCAGGACAAGTGCACGATTGGTCCAGGGACTCTGCTAGGTCACTGAGGACCTCAGCTTTTACATCTTTCACTCTGGCTTTATCCTTAGACCATGATAGTCACAGATGGACGCCACAGTTTCAAGTGTCACGTGAAGACACAACAGCATCTGGCCAAAGAATAGGGCCTAAATGCCGCTTCTTATCAAGGAGGAAACCCTTTCTCAGAAAGCTAACAACTGACCGCTCCTCAAGTCCTAGTGGCCGGACTGGGTCACGTGATTTCCTAGCTGCAAGAGAAACCAGGAAATGCCAGCGTTTTTGGCCTTTCTAGTGGAAGGTGGACACCATCAACACAGAAGCAGCCATGGGAAGGAATAAATGTGCGAAGCCCAATTCAGAAGTGTCCACCGTGGGTATCACTGGAAATTACTCACCTCTGACTAGAAGTGGCTCAAACAATAAAACCATCTGTTATCTCACTTAAAAGGTCCAGAGGAAGGCAATTCTAGGGTTTCTTCAAAGGGCTCACTGGTGTCATCAGAACCCAGCTCCTTCTATCTCTTTACTCTGCCATTCTCAGTCTTCATGTTCTGTCTCTTCCTGGTTACAGAGTGGCTGCAACTGCTCCAAACGTTATCTTTTCACAATACTACATCCAAAGCCAAAAGGGGAAATTGGCTTCTCCGACATGTCAGTGTGTGTTTATTATGGCACTGCATCTTCCCAAGGTGTATTCAGCCCACTTCCCCTAAACCAATCACTAGCAAATGAAAATACCCTGATAAGCTTAGCTCAATCATAGATCATCCACTAGGGCTGGGAGAGGATGTTCTAGCAACTGGGGACACAGCATCATTTGACCTTTGGTTCAAAGCCTATGCCATATCTTGAAGCACAGGGCCCCACCCCAAAAGAGCATCATCTACAAGCTGGCTCCTTAGCTGGGCCTTTAAGAGACCTTTAAGAGTTCTATCAGGCCGCATGTATATGGTAATATCCATGGATCCTATAGTCACATGCCCATTGCTGCTACTGTGCAGGAAAATGAGTTTCTTGGTTGCAGATCAGTGTTAACGCAAGATTCCATGAAGGCAAAGCCGATACTCTGTGGGGCCTCAGGTTGTAGTGCTAGCAAGACTTAGTAGGCAGGATTGGCAGAACTGTGCCTGGGTTATGTATCAGCCCCAATAGGGACAAATTACTGCCTTACACTCTGGTAGGGAGAAAGCCCTGAGATGGAGATTCACAGGCGCCATCAGCAAATCCTGGACGTGCGAATGCTGAGGGGATATGTTCAGGGCATCAGCAGAATCTGCTACAGGTGGACACTCAACAGTGTCTGCCATTATCATTTTGTTTTAAAAAAAAAAGAAACTGGAGTGTATTTTAAAAAATTTTCCAATTACTGAATTTCAAGGAAAGAATCAGGAGAATTCTAAGAGATCTTGTATATCCAAATCCTGCAGTCCTTCTAGAAAGTTCTTTGCAACACAGGTATCAACTTTAGGAGGGATGCACATGTTGATCATGGGGTGAGACATCACAGTGGGACACCCTCTCATCCACTGTTCCAGTACATTGAGACTCTCAAACTCAATGTCTTTCAATGACACCGGATTCCATAAACACTCTAGCAATGTGTTCTTTCTTCAATTTAAGGTAATTTAATTTTGTTCCACTTTAGTGATTAAGAACCGACCCGCCTCCTTTTAGTAACCCTTCATATTAATGAAATACTTTAAACTCCACTTTTACTTTTTCTTTTCCAGGCTAGACTATCTTTTTTATTTTAACTCTTTTCCAAATGACCTATCGTCTATCCCTTTAGTCATTTTTATTATTTTTCTCCTTTCTTCGTCATCTGGAGGATGAAATAGAATACCTAAACTTTAACAAGGGCCTGACAATTGTAAAACATATTGAAAGAATCCATTCCAAGTCCTTACCTGTCAGAATTCCATGAAAATAGCCTAAAATTAATTGGCTTTTTAAAGTAACCACACATACTTTTTCATTCCTGGTTCATTTTGATTAATGATAACTTCCAATTAAGGCAGTGAACATTAATTAGCTATGCATACTTACGTGTCTAAAAGTCTCTTCAAATCCACTGTTGGGCTTGTTTGCTGTTTTATGTATTAGTCTCTGAATACTTAGCTTTTTATATTATTTTTATTAAACCTCTGTAATTCATCAATTCATATAACTCTCCTATCCATTTTATATCTGTAAAAAAACTCTGAATTCAGGCAGTTATATTAAACTCTCCAGAATAGTTGATTTTCTATTATTTTTCAAAGATGTACTGGAACAGAGACTCAATATATTTGATTAAAAAGAGATAACCTAGAGTATCAGCTAGAATTAATTTTGGCTGCATGTACCTGAGAATGCAAAATAATAGTGGCTAGACCATGCAAAGGTGTATATTCTACATAAAAGGAGTAGGGAACGAGGTAGTCCAAGGCTAGAACAACAATTCCATGAAATCATCAGGGACCCAAGATGCTTCTCTCTTTCTGCTCTGCTATTTTCAGTGTGTGGATTCTTCATATGTGACCATATTCAAGGTCCATATTCGAGGACCATATTCAAGGTCCATATTCAAGGTCATAAAATAGCTGCTAGAGCTCCAGCCATTACAACCACACGCTGGCATTAAGAAGGAAGAAAGGGGGCTTCCCTGGTGGTGCAGTGGTTAAGAATCCGCCTGCCAATGCAGGGGACGTTGGTTCAAGCACTGGTCTGGGAAGATCTCACATGCCACGGAGCAACTAAGCCCATGTGCCACAACTACTGAGCCTGAGCTCTAGAGCCCGCGTGCCACAACTACTGAAGCCCACGCACCTAGAGCCCGTGCTCTGCAACAAGGGAAGCCTCCACAATGAGAAGTCCGCGCACCACAGTGAAGAGTAGCCCCCACTCACCGCAACTAAAGAAAGCCCTCGCACAGCAACGAAGACCCAACACAGCCAAAAATAAATAAATAAAATAAATTTTTTTTAAAAACCCTTAAGAACATCATAAGCTTTAAAAAAAAAAAAGAAAGAAGGATGTAAAAGGCAATAGAGAGTTTTAGGCAATACAAACTGTTCTATATTTTTCTGATAAAGAGCCTTCCTATAGTTGTGAAATAAGTAAATAACCCCTAAGATTTCTTGGGAACTGTCTTAATTCCTTTTAGCATTCCTTACTGAACTTACTCCTCACTCCCTGCATCCTTTTTGTTTCTTTTCTCTGGACCTGCTATAATTTCTCTCCATCATTATAAAGTATTTGGAAACCAAACCTGGATTCAATGCTCTAATTAACTGAACATTAATTCAACAGATACTTAAGTGCCACCAGAGGACAGGTACTGTGCTAGATGTCACAAATATAGCACTTATCGAGACAGAAATGGTCCTGACCTTCAAGAAGCTTATGCTCTAAATCATTATAATAAATAAATAAAAAGATAGTTCCAGAGTTGGAGGTGCTCTTCGGACATTTAAACAGGATAACTAGGAGAAAAGAGGAACAAAGACAATTTTGGATAGGGAGATCAGGGGAGACAACTCTGAGAGGTGACATTTAAGCCCTAGTGAGGAACCGGCTGATATTTTTGGCAGGAAAATAATTTTGTGACTCTAGAGAGCCTCTCCCAGAAACTAGAAATATATTCTCGTATCACATGGACTTGACCTGGCATTTTTAGAAATCCTGCCCAGTTTGCAGAATCCATAAATATTACAACAAGGAACACAGTCCTATCACCCAAACATCCATTATATCTTGCTTTGTCATTTAAGGCATTTAACTCAATGTCAAGTGCTCTGGGAAGATCCCAAGCAAAATTACTTGTCCCATTCTATCTGCGTTGTTCGTGCTATTGTTTTATCAGTTAGGTCTCCTTGGGATACAAGCAATAGAAAATGCAAATTAAACTTGCTTAAGCAATTGGAGTTTAATGGCTTACAAATTAAAGGGTGTACATCGGCCTTCAGGGACAGCTTGATACAGAGCTCAAAAGGATCAGAAAGAGTAGTTTTGACCCTCTCCATTCCTCAGATCTACTCCTTGGTGACAGTGTTTGCTTCATCCTGGCTTCCCCACCCCCAGGGCATGAAGACGGCTGGAGGTTATGGAGACTCCTCTCCCACTGGAAATTCCAACTCTCCTCCCAGAAATTTCATTTCCTCTTGAGGCATTATGTCTCTCCTTGCTCAATTTATGGCCCCAACAGTATACTCTGTCCAGACCTGGCTCACTGGCTCCAGCCTGGGATCCAAGGATGGAGATCAGCAATTCACATCTCAGAAGCATGAGGGAAAGTGTTGGGAGGTGGGTGTAGATGTCCCACAGGAAAATCAGAGCGTGTTACTGGTAGAAAGGTGAAAGGAAACAAAAGCACCATATTGCACTACCGTGAGCTTAGTGCTTCTTGTGCTGTATTAGGTCAATTGTGTTTCTCTCTTTCTCAAACCCCATGATGAACTGTTTGAGAAGAAGAACCACATCTTCATCTATTTATTCCATAAGGTCTACCCAATGTGCTGATAGATATAATACCTGCACCAAGTGAGCTCAACACACATTTGCTGAATTCAACTATTGAGTAGGGTACACACATGTGTGAGTGTAGAGGAGTACATATACCAGTGATGGTATTTGCAGTACATTTAAATCTCTCACAAGACATCAAACTATTTTTTAAAAGTTTGACTGAGAAACTGTCCTCACACTACATTTATTTCAGTTCTTGCTTCTGTGATATTTAGTTTATCTTAATAGTCATTCTTTCTACAGCCAGTTCATTCCTATATATTTTTTCCTCAATCATATATTTCAATCCACATTTAATTTACCATTTTGTAAGTCTTCAAATCTAGTCTACTCAAAGTGTTCTCCATGGAAGGCAGCATCAGTGTCACCTGGTTGCTTGTAAAAAATGCAGAATCTCAGGCCCCACCCCAGACCTACTTGAACCACATCTGCATTTTAACAAGATTTTCCGAGGATTCATAGAAAACCATAAAATTTGAGAATCACTAGTCTCCTGCTCCAGATTAGCACCATCCACTGAGGATGTAATAGGAACCACATATGTAATTTAAAATTTTCTGGTAACCACATTAAAAAGTACAAAGAAAACAAGCCAAATTAATTTTAGTAGTATACTTTATGTAACTCTATCTCAAGTATTATCATTTCAACTTGTAATCAATATAAAAAATAATTAATCAGATGTTCTTTGGGGTTACTCTTTCTAACCTGGTGTTTATTTTGTACTTACAGTACATCTCAGTTTGGACTAACCACCTTTCAAGTGCCTGGATAGCCACCTATGGTTAGCAGCTACTGCAGTTGGTGAAACCACATAACTCAGATTGGGACTTGGTCTTTTAACTGACATCACACACCTGGTCTCAGGACTTAAGGAAGCTCAGGTTCTTAATGTCTCATGGCAGAAAGAATTCAGTGAGAGACAAAGTGATAGGTAAGAAGTAGATTTAGAGAGAAACACATTCCAGAGAGTGTAGGCCATCTCAGAGGTGAGAGGCCCCGAAATATGGCATGGTTAGTTTTTATGGGCTGGGTAATTTCATAGGCTAATGAGTGAGAGGGTTACCCCAACTCTTCCAGGGGAAGGGGTGGGGATTTCCAGGACTTGGGCTACCTCCCACTTTTTGTCCTTTTATGGTTAGCCTCAGAACTGTCACTGTGCTGGTGAGTGTGTCATTTAGATGCTAATATGTTACAATGAGCGTATGATGAGGCTCAAGGTCTAGTGGAAGTCGAATCTTCTGCCATCTTGGACCTCGTTGGTTCTAACCAGTTTTTGTCATGTCCTATGGCTACGTCATTCTTTTAAAGGTTGTGCCCTGCCTCCTTCCTTCCTGTTTCATTGGCACAGCATTGGACCGTAAGATGCATGAAAACAACAGACCATGTCATTTCACTCTCCACTGTAACCCAGTGCCCAGTACAGTGCCTGACGGGTAGCAGACACTCAATAAATGTTTGTTGACTTAATATGTTTGAGTGGAGAGAGATTTAAAATATTTAACCAGCACAGCAAAAGTACTGACCAAACAAAATCAAGACAGAACCAGGATGTAAACTATCAGTAGTGCCACATTAGAAAGAAATAGCATAATAACGGCCTAGAATACAGTCATCCCTCAGTATCTGCGGGGATTGGTTCCAGCAGCCCCTATGGACACCAAAATCCAAGGATCCTCAAGTGCCTTATATAAAATGGCGTAGTATAATGAATACAGTCAGTCCTCAGTGTCCGAGATTGGTTGAACCCACAGAAGTGAAACCCACAGATACTGAGGGCCAACTGTATGGGAACTGGTCCAATCCCTTCACATCTCAAATGGAACATGGGATACAGACAGGTGGGTGATGTATGCTTAGTCACACTTTTTTTTTATTACGTACACTAGGATTAGACGATCAGGTTTTAACTTCCAACCCAGAGAGGCTTCCACTGCATCCATTCATTCAGTGAGCACCTACTGTATGCAAAAGCATCATGCTGGACCCAGTGGGGGAAGAGACATAAAGAAGAATGATATTCACGCACTTCCAAGAAAACCAATTAAGATCATTTTCATTTTCAATGGAATGGAAACACAACTCAAACTAATTGGCACGAAGAACAGCATTTATTCAGTCATATCATTGAAATTCTACAGGTAGAGTTGGCTTCTGGGGCAGCTTCCTCCAGACTCATGTGTCCTCAGTTCTTCTGCCTCTCCGGAACTGTCTTCCTTCATGGGTTGACTTCATCCTCCACGGCTACCCCAGCCCTAAGCAGCTCTTCCTCAAATCACCAAATCAAGCCCAGAAAGAACGACTATATTTTTCAGAAATCCTGGGAACATCATCTTGCATCGCATTGGCCATGATTGGATTAATTGCCATTGCTACCTCTACAACAGCCCTTACGTGTTGGGAGATAAAACATTCTGGCTCAAGTTAGTCATGGCCCATCCCCAGAGCTGAGAGTGTGGTCAGCAATGTTAGGCAGCATGTAGGCTTAGAGTGAGGAAGGGCTTTGAGTAAACGTGCTTCAGACGAGGGGAGAGCAAGCTGGTGTGCAAAACACAATAACATCTGCCCCAGGACCTGTGTTTTTTCATTTCACTCTCCCACTTTTGAGAAGGTAAAAATTAATCGGGAATACCCTCCTCTCCACTCTCTTCCTTCTCTCCCCTCCAGTTTTCCATCCTTTCTTTTCCTCTTTTCACTCTCTTAAAGGTAGAAGCATCAGGTGGACAGAATTTAGAATTATGGTCAAAGTCAAAGCAGAGAAGTCATTTTGGTTTTTCTCTGTTGCTCCTTCAGCTCTTGAAAACCTTTATCATTTGTATTTATCTTGGTAAACACAGTTTTTAGTCTAGAAATTTTTAATGAAGTAAGGCCATGCCATAACAGCCAATTAAAAAAAATACTGGGGAAGATTGTTTACTTGCATCTTGCTAGTTTATTTTTATTTATGCTGAATTTCTAATGATCTTGTAAACACTTCTAGGATTCATACACAAATAAAAAACCTTTTATATGTTTTACATGTTATCTGTTTTATATACTTTCTAGGTAGTTTCTACCTAGAAACTACTCCACTCTAGTGTCCATCATACGGGCATAGCTTGCTTACGAGCATATTGCTCAAACTAGTATAAATTGTGGAAGCATCAAAGCATTAACTAAAGGTCAAGTGAGTACCTGATTTATCACACCTGGGTACAAACCGCTTTAATTAGAACTGGGGAAAACCAAACTGTGACTTTGGGAAAGGGCCCCTCTCCACTCTGTGTGTTCCTGGCAGAACTACTGGTCACCAAACCTTATCCACTCTGGCCACAGAAGTACAGGACCCAACCTGCCAATCAGAACATCCTATCCCCCCATCCAGTCACTGGGTACTGGGTCAAGGGCAGTCACATGATCCAGGAAGACACAATAGGAGTCTATCCCTGGCATTTTATATCTGTATCCTAAGAAGGAAGCTGAGTTAGGATGATCGAAGCCTAAAGTTTGCTGAGTCCAGATCAACTCTCTCTTAGAAGCCAGCAAGCAGACCAATACAGCTCAGGAAAGAGCCAGTGGGGAGAAACCCCAAATCTAATAGTGCTTGAACCCACCCCCATTCTTTCTAGGAAAATAAGTCAGTGTGTGTGTGTGTGTGTGTGTGTGTGTGTGTGTGTGTGTGTGTGTGTGTGTGTGTGTCTGTGTGTTAGCTTAAGCTAGTTTGGGCTTATTCACAACACACACTTCCTGGTATACAAACAGGAAAATGAAAGAAGGATTTCAAAGTGAAATTCACTGAAGCTCAGGAAGGTAGCTTGTTACTATTATGAAATTGTGGTTATGTCTTTAGTAAACAAACAGAATCATTTACCGTATATTCTATCATCCTTTGTCTGTGAAGCAGGAATCGTATTTCTAGTGCTTCCTTTTCTCCCTGCACTAGGTCAGGCAAACTCAGGTTTCTGAGTGAATAAAAGAGAAATATAATACAGTGTTTCCTTTTAGACAGACCTTCTGCTGTATCACTCTCTCCTCCCCTGTCCTGGTAAACTGAATGGATGGTGTGAAATTTCTGTTGGACTATTCTCTAAGTCAAAATGTTAGGGTGGAAAAATAGCACTTGTGTATTGAATCAGTGGTTTGCACATATTATTTTATTTAATAAAGGAACTACCCCAGTGAAGCATTTTCCTGTTTCATGGAAGAAAACACTGAAACTTTGTCAGGTACCTCCTGGAGATCCTGAAACAAGTGTGGGCAGCACCTGGACACACACCCAGGCCTGTCTGGCTCCCAGCCCATGATTTTCCCCACGGCATTACATTGTTTCCTGGATTGAATGAGAGTCCGAAATGGAAATAAAGAAAATTCATCCCCTACCCCCTAAAAAAAAATACATGTTGAATACTGGAAGAGAAGGAAGACGAATGAAGAAAGAGGAAGGAGAGGATGAGGAAGAGGAAATTTCTACCATTTAAAAAACAAAACTCAAAACAAGAATCATTCGTCAAAGACCATCCATCTCAAGTTAGCCATACTTGAAATTGGTACATAAAAAAGAAAAAAAAGATAATCAGCTTGATTTACCTGAGAAAGGAAAGGATAGATATTATGTTTTTTAAAAACTATTGAGCTTTAAGTAGCAATTAAGAATAGAAAAATTGGACTTCCCTGGTGGTGCAGTGGTTAAGAATCTGCCTGCCAATGCAGGGGACACGGGTTCAAGCCCTGGTCTGGGAAGATCCCACATGCCACGGAACAACTAAGCCCGTGAGCCACAACTACTGAGCCCACGTGCCACAACTAGTGAAGTCCGCACACCTAGAGCCCATGCTCCACAACAAGAAAAGCCACCACAATGAGAAGCCCGCGCACTGCAAGGAACGGTAGCCCCCGCTTGCCACACTAGAGAAGGTCTGCGTGCAGCAACGAAGACCCAACACAACCAAAAATAAATAAATAAAATAAACAAATTTAAAAAAATAAAGAATAGAAAAAATTAAAGTTCGATTATTGCCAGAAATACAACCAACCTCCCAGACCCAAGATTTGAGAAGCAAGGATGGAAAAATTGGGCAGTCGGTCAGGTTTACTTTTGAAACGGCCTCACTAAGTGCTTCGTCCCATACAAACTCTCAACACCCCAGCAGCCCAACCTCCCTATACAGGCTTATTGTACTAGATTTCCTGCCTCCCCCCCATCAAAGCTTGTCCATCCTGTGTCTTATTAACTAAAGGCATATTCTCTGTTTTTTATAACTTAACCTTTTAATCTTAAAACACTGACACAGAAAGTTTTCTAAAATACATTGCTGCTCTATGTGTATAAAATGAAAATGCAGAGAAGGACCAGAAAAATACACAATGTAATGAGGGGGGAGGGGAATGGTGAGGTGAGATCCTGAGATAAGGGCAGATTTTTCCTTTTATTCCACTTTCCATTTATTTTATATTTTTAACCTTTTACATTAAGCATGTGTTTATGTGTAATTTTTACAAAATGAGTGAGAAAAAAATGACAAAAAATATAGTTTAACTCATTCTCTTCTTTCCAGAAAAATTTTTAGTAGCAGATTAAAAAGAATCTTTTAGAAAAGCTTCTTAAATACATAAAAGGGATTTACAGGAGGGGGCAGTTTCAGATATTCCTGGGGTTCGATGACAATTAGAGGGAGGTGTTTTCTGTAGGTGGGATTTTTTAACGCAACTTCACTCTTAGTGCATTTGTGAGCAGAACCTACACAATCACAGCCTCCATCCCCACATAGTCACCGTGCAAAAGAAACTTCTATGTGCTTATGTGTGTCTATACTGAGTTATACGGTTTAAAGGATATAAGCCGAATACAGGGTAGCCTCTGGAGGGGAGCGGTCAAGTAAAAGTCAGAAGACATTCTGCATTTTCTAAAATATTTTAATTTCTATAAGAAAAATGTATTCATGTTTGCTTAGTAATTAAAAATAAATATAAAACAAAATAAATTTTGAAAAACATTTTTTTTTTGACAAGTGCAAATGAAAGGGGGAAAAGATGTATCCCATCTAGTTGGGCCATAGTTTGAGACCCACCACTTCCTCCAGGGTACTCTTTCCTCCGTTACCTGCCTAGAGGGTCACTGGGTAAAATGACTTGGATGAAAGGAAACACATCCTTTTCCTATGACCACAGAGCCAGAGTCCTCTGTATTCACATTTTCTCTCTAGATTTGCTGACTACCCTGATTTCTGTACTAATAAACATCTTTTGGTTGCAAGCGACAGAGACCCAGATTGAATCACCTTACTCAAAAAGGGGAAATGATTTTATCACGTAACCAGAAGAACAAAACAAAACAGGCCTGGCTTAATGCAAAGTTGGATTGGGCACTCAAACAGCAGCAGCAGCAATTTGGTTTTCTGCCTCTCAACTCCTCCTTCATTCTCAAGTCTTTTCCCGTGTGGAGCCCAAGCTGGCAACCAGTCACTGCAGGCTTATACATCTACCTTATATTTCCACCAAACAACAAAAAAAACCTGTCTCTATTTAGCTCCAGAGAAAGTCCTGTGTTTAGTGTCATTGGTCTGGCGCGGGTCATGCACCTATCTCTGAACCCATTGCTCAGGGAAAGGGAATGGGATGTTCTGACTGGACAGGCCCAAGTCATGTGCTGACCAATGGCGTGGGAGCCTGGGATCAGCCCCACCTATAACACAGGGATTGGGTTGGTGGAATAGGTAGTAATAAGGTACTCTTATTAAAATAAAGGGAGGAGACCTTGGCGAGGCGGCAGAGACGCTTAGCGGAGTTTGAAAGCTTTGGCGGAAAGGAAAGTCCAGTGGCAAGATGCAGAGCTGGAGCCGTGTGTACTGTTCCTTGGCTAAGAGAGGCCATTTCAATCGAACATCTCGTGGTCTGCAAGGAGTTTCTACAGTGCCACTGAGAACTTATGCAGATCAACCAATTGATGCTGATGTTAACAGTGATAGGTTCTTGTCCTGGAGGATATGTTGCTGCTATCAAAGCTGCCCAGTTAAGCTTCATGGCAGTCTGCGTTGAGAAAAATGAAACACTCGGTGGAACATGCTTGAAAGTTGGTTGTATTCCTTCTAAGGCTTTATTGAATAACTCTCATTATTACCATATGGCCCATGGAAAAGATTTTACATCTAGAAGAATTGAAATGTCTGAAGTTCGCTTGAATTTAGAGAAGATGATGGAGCAGAAGAGTAATGCAGTAAAAGCTTTAACAGGTGGAAGTGCCCACTTGTTCAAACAGAGTAAGGTTGCTCATGTAAATGGATATGGAAAGATAACTGGGAAAAATCAGGTCACAGCTACAAAAGCCGATGGAAGCAGTCAAGTTATTGATACAAAGAACATTCTTATAGCCACAGCTCTACCAGAGATCTCCATCTCTCTCTTTAAATTGAATACCAAAGTTACTGGTGCTACTAAGAAGTCAGATGGAAAAATTGATGTTTCTATTGAAGCTGCTTCTGGTGGTAAAGCTGAAGTTATCACTTGTGATGTACTCCTGGTTTGCATTGGCCGACGACGCTTTACTAAGAATTTGGGACTAGAGGAGCTTGGAATTGAGCTGGATCCTAGAGGTAGAATTCCAGTAAATACCAGATTCCAAACTAAAATTCCAAGTATCTATGCAATTGGCGATGTGGTTGCTGGTCCAATGCTGGCTCACAAAGCAGTGGATGAAGGCATTATCTGTGTTGAAGGGATGGCTGGTGGCGCTGTGCACATTGACTACAATTCTGTACCATCGGTGATTTACACACACCCTGAAGTTGCTTGGGTTGGCAAATCAGAAGAGCAGTTGAAAGAAGAGGGTTATTGAGTACAAATTTGGGAAATTCCCATTTGCTGCTGAGAGCAGAGCTAAGACAAACGCTGACACAGATGGCATGGTGAAGATACTTGGGCAGAAATCAACAAACAGAGTATTGGGAGCACATATTCTAGGACCAGGTGCTGGTGAAATGATAAATGAAGCTGCTCTTGCACTGGAATATGGAGCATCCTGTGAAGATATAGCTAGAGTCTGTCATGCACATCCGACCTTACCAGAAGCTTTTAGAGAAGCAAACCTGGCTGCATCATTTGGCAAATCGATCAACTTTTTTTTTTTCGATCAACTTTTAAATTAGAAGATTATATTTTTCTGAAATTTCCTGGGAGCATTTATAGACGTAACATTTCTGAACAGGAAATGCTCTCAGCTCCAAGAATTTCTAGGACTGAATTACAAAACTTTTGGAAGGTATTTAATAGGTTTGGACAGAATGGAATAATCTCATACCTATATTTTAAATAAATTTAATATTTTGTTTTACTGTGTTAATACTGCAGAAAAAAAGCTACTTATAGTAGCATGCTGGAAAATTTTCTTCAACTCATATTTTCATGCTGTTTATGAAAGGCTCAACTTCACTGAATTTATGCTAAGTAGTTTTATCTCTGTTACAGGATTTACTTACATGGGTGGAGCTGGAGTATGGTATGTGAACAGCTGTGTTTGAAACAAGTTGATCAAGTTATTTTAAACTTGGTTTTCACATTGGAAACAGTCATTAGAATAAGTTAAACATGTATAAACTGAACTGATGTAAATAAAAAATGATGGCCTGTCAGTTATTTTAATCCCCAAAGTCTTGGTGGTTAGAGGTAGAACTTGTGTTTAGATTTTTAAGGTTCTACTGAGGTCTACAGTCTGAAGTATAGTTATATAGTTGACCAAAGTAAGGCAGTATATATACAAAATTCATATATTAAATGGAGAAGCAATGTATTACAGTGGGAAATGAAGCTATGGAAATAAACATGTCTTAAATATTCAAAAAAAAATAAAGGAAAAAAAGAAAGGGAAAACATTGCCAGAAGTCACCAACAAGAGATGTCTACCAGTTTCCCTGACAAGTAGCCACACCGAATAATCCAGTTTCATAATCATTACTGTTCTTTTTATATCTCTAATGTCTGTCTGACAGGCTCTGACTTTCAGGTCTCAAACAACTGGTCTTTTCTCTCCAACCCTGGAGTCTCAGGGAGCCCTCAGAGCATTACTGTCAATGCTGGGAGGAGTTATCTATCAACCCCCTATGACTTGGGCTGAGAAAGAATAATTTTCCAGGCAGGGAGCATTTATTCAACATACCTTTTATCCCTGCTATGTATCACACACGTGCTGGACCCAGATCCTGCCTGCGATAATTAGCCTGGTAAGGGTACCATATGAGAAAATCAATATTGAGACAGGCTGATAAGGGAAGACTATAAAAGAGAAGACTCCAAGTCAGCTCAGGGCAGCCAGGATATGCTTCCAAGAGAAGATGACAGTCTAGCTAAGTCCCTAAGAACACGTAAGGGTTATGCAGAGAGGTGGAGGACGAGGGAGTGGATGGATGTTTTAGGTGGAGAAAACAGTATATACCTGAGCACAAAGGCAAGGTGAACCGTGGCACATTTTTGGAATTACAAGTAGGCCAGGTGAACTACAGCTCGGGGTGTGTGTAGGAAAGTGGCCTGAGACAAGGCTGTAAGGAACACAAATGAACTTGTCGGCCATGCCAAGTCTGGATGTTTGAAATTTATTTTGCAAGCAAGCATTAGCCATTGAAAGCTTTTAGGCAGAAGAAAAATATGACCAACTATGGTTTTGTTTGTTTGTTTAATCACTCCCTGGAGGGCAGATTGCAGAGGAATGAGACGGGAGGTAGGGTGTCAAATACAGGATGGTCCTGGCAGGTGTTGACAAGGAGGAATTAAGCAAAATACTGTGGGGTGGAGGGGACCTTCAAGATGGCAGAGGAGTAAGACGTGGAGATCACCTTCCTCCCCACAAATACACCAAAAATACATCCACATGTGGAACAGCTCCTACAGAACACCTACTGAACACTAGCAGAAGACATCAGACTTCCCAAAAGGCAAGAAACTCCCTACATACCTGGCCGTGTGGCTGACAGGGTCTTGGTGCTGTAGCCTGGTGTCAAGCCTGAGCCCCTAAGGTGGAAGAGCCGAGTTAAGGACATTGGACCACCAGAGACCACACAGCCCACTGAACCAAACTTACCCACTGGGGGCAGACACAAAAAAACAATGGGAAATACAAACCTGCAGCCTGCAAAAAGGAGACCCCAAACACAGTAAGTTAAGCAAAATGAGAAGACAGAGAAATATGCAGCAGATGAAGGACCAAGGTAAAACCCACCAGACCAAACAAATGAAGAGGAAATAGGCAGTCCACCTGAAAAAGAATTCAGAGTAATGAGAGTAAAGATGATCCAAGATCTTGGAAATTGAATGGAGAAAATACAAGAAATGTTTAACAAGGACCTAGAAGAACTAAAGAGCAAACAAACAGTGATGAACAACACAATAAATGAAATTAAAAATTCTCTAGAAGGAATCAATAGCAGAATAACTGAGGCAGAAGAATGGATAAGTGACCTGGAAGATAAAATAGTGGAAATAACTACCACAGAGTAGAATAAAGAAAAAAGAATGAAAAGAATTGAGGACAGTCTCAGAGACCTCTGGGACAATATTAAATGCACCAACATTCGAATTATAGGGATCCCAGAAGAAGAAGAGAAAACGAAAGGGACTGAGAAAATATTTGAAGAGATTATAGTTGAGAACTTCCCTAACATGAGAAAGGAAATAGTCAATCAAGTCTGGGAAGCACAGAGAGTCCCATACAGGATAAATCCAAGGAGAAACACACCAAGACACATATTAATCAAACTATCAAAAATTAAACACCAAGAAAAAATATTAAAAGCAGCAAGGAAGGGCTTCCCTGGTGGCGCAGTGGTTGAGAATCTGCCTGCCAATGCAGGGGACACGGGTTCAAGCCCTGGTTCAGGAAGATCCCACATGCCACAGAGCAACTAACCCATGTGCCACAACTACTGGGCCTGCGCTCTAGGGCCCACGAGCCACAACTACTGAGCCCACATGCCACAACTACTGAAGCCCTCGTGCCTAGAGCCCATGCTCCACAACAAGAGAAGCCACCACAATGAGAAGCTTGCGCACCACAAAAAAGAGTAGCCCCCGCTCGCCACAACTAGAGAAAAGCCCGCATACAGCAACGAAGACCCAACACAGCCAAAAATAAATACATTTATTATTTTAAAAAAATAAATAAATAATAAAATAAAAAAATAAAAGCAGCAAGGGAAAAGCAACAAATAACATACAAGGGAATCCCCATAAGGTTAACAGCTGATCTATCAGCGGAAACTCTGCAAGCCAGAAGGGAGTGGCAGGACATATTTAAAGTGATGAAAGGGAAACAACTATAACTAAGATTACTCTACCCAGCACGGTTCTCATTCAGTTTCGATGGAGAAATTAAAATCTTTACAGGCAAGCAAAAGCTAAGAGAATTCAGCACCACAAAACCAGCTTTACAACAAATGTTAAAGGAACTTCTCTAGGCAAGAAACACAAGAGAAGGAAAAGACCTACAAAAACAAACCCAAAACAATTAAGAAATGGTAACAGGAACATAAATATTGATAATTACCTTAAATGTAAATGGATTAAATGCTCCAACCAAAAGACATAGACTGACTGAATGGATACAAAAACAAGACCCATATATATGCTGTCTACAAGAAACCCATAGCAGACCTAGGAACACATACAGACTGAAAGTGAAAGGATGGAAAAAGATATTCCATGCAGATGGAAATCAAAAGAAAGCTGGAGTAGCAATTCTCATATCAGATAAAATAGACTTTAAAATAAAGACTATAACAAGAGACAAAGAAGGACACTACATAATGATCAAGGGATCAATCCAAGAAGAAGATATAACAATTGTAAATATTTATGCACCCAAATAGGAGCACCACAGTACATAAGGCAAATGCTAACAGCCATAAAAGGGGAAATCAACAGTAACACAATCATAATAGGGGACGTTAACACCCCAATTTCACCAATGGACAGGTGATTCAAAATGAAAATAAATAAGGAAACACAAGCTTCAAAGACACATTAAACAAGATGGACTTAATTGATATTTATAGGACGTTCCATCCAAAAACAACAGAATACACTTTCTTCTCAAGTGTTCATGGAACATTCTCCAGAATAGATCATATCTTAGGTCACAAATCAAGCCTCAGTAAATTTAAGAAAATTGAAATCTTATCAAGTACATTTTCCAACCACAACGCTATGAGACTAGATATCAATTATAGGAAAAGAACTGTAAAAAAACCAAACACATGGAGGCTAAACAATACATTACTAAATAACCAAGAGATCACTGAAGAAGTCAAAGAGAAAATCAAAAAATACCTACAAACGAATGACAATGAAAACATGATGACCCAAAACCTATGGGATGCAACAAAAGCATTTCTAAGAGGGAAGTTTATAGAATACAATCCTACCTCAAGAAACAAGAAACATCTCAAATAAACAACCTCAACTTACACCTAAAGCAATTAGAGAAAGAATAACAAAAAAACAAAAACAAAATTAGCAGAAGGAAAGAAATCATAAAGATCAGATCAGAAATATATGAAAAAGAAATGAATGAAACAATAGCAAAGATCAATAAAACTAAAATCTGGTTCTTTGAGAAGATAAACAAAATTGATAAACCACTAGCCAGACTCATCAGAAAAAAAGGGAGAAGACTCAAATCAACAGAATTAGAAATGAAAAAGGAGAAGTAATAACTGACACTGCAGAAATACAAAGGATCATGAGAAATTACTTCAAGCAACTCTATGCCAATAAAATGGACAACCTGGAAGAAATGGACAAATTCTTAGAAAAGCACAACCTTCCGAGACTGAATCAGGAAGAAATAGAAAATATAAACAGACCAATCAAAAACACTGAAATTGACACTGTGATTAAAAATCTTCCAACAAACAAAAACCCGGGACCAGATGGCTTCACAGGCGAATTCTATCAAACATCTAGAGAAGAGCTAACACCTATCCTTCTCAAACTCTTCCAAAATATAGCAGAGGGAGGAACACTCCCAAACTCATTCTACGAGGTCACCATCACCCTGATACCAAAACCAGACAAAGATGTCACAAAAAAAGAAAACTACAGACCAATATCACTGATGAACATAGATGCAGAAATCCTCAACAAAATACTAGCAAACAGAATCGAACAGCACATTCAAAGGATCATACACCATGAGCAAATGGGGTTTATCCCAGGAATGCAAGGATTCTTCAATATACGCAAATCAATAGATGTGATAAACCATATTAACCAACTGAAGGAGAAAAACCATATGATCATCTCAATAGATGCAGAAAGAGCTTTCAACAAAATTCAACACCCATTTATGATTTAAAAAAAAACTATCCAGAAAGTAGGCGTAGAGAGAAGTTACCTCAACATAATAAGGCCATATATGACAAACGCACAGCCAACATCATTCTCAATGGTGAGAAACTGAAACCATTTCCTCTAAAATCAGGAAGAAGACAGGGATGCCCACTCTCACCACTATTATTCAACATAGTTTTGGAAGTTTTAGCCACGGCAATCAGAGAAGAAAAAGAAATAAAAGGAATCCAAATTGTAAAAGAAGAAGTAAAGCTGTCATTGTTTTGCAGATGACATGATACTATACATAGAGAATCCTAAAGATGCTACCAGAAAACCACTAGAGCTAATCAATGAATTTGTTAAAGTTTCAGGATACAAAATTAATGCCCAGAAATCTCTTGCATTCCTATACACTAATGAAGAAAAATTTGAAAGAGAAATTAAGGAAACACTCCCATTTACCATTGCAACAAAAAGAATAAAATACCTAGGAATAAACCTACCTAAGGAGACAAAAGACCTGTATGCAGAAAACTATAAGACACTGATGAAAGAAATTAAAGATGATACAAACAGATGGAGAGATATACCATGTGCTTGGACTGGAGAATCAACATTGTAAAAATGACTATACTACCCAAAGCAATCTACAGATTCAGTGCAATCCTTATCAAACTACCAATGGCACTTTTCACAGAACTAGAACAAAAAGCTGCGCAATTGGTATGGAAACACAAAAAACCCCGAATCCCCAAAGCAATCTTGAGAACGAAAATTGGAGCTGGAGGAATCAGGCTCCTTAACTTCAGACCATACTACAAAGCTACAGTAATCAAGACAGTATGGTTCGGCCACAAAAACAGAAATACAGATCAATGGAACAGGATAGAAAGCTCAGAGATAAACCCACGCACATATGGTCACCTTATCTTTGATAAAGGAGGCAAGAATATACAGTGGAGAAAAGGGAGCCACTCAATAAGTGGCGCTGGGAAAACTGGACAGCTACATGTAAAAGTATGAGATTAGATCACTCCCTAATACCATACACAAAAATAAACTCAAAATGGATTAAAGACCTAAATTTAAGACCAGACACTATAAAACTCTTAGAGGAAAACTTAGGCAGAGCACTCTATGACATAAATCACAGGGAGATCCTTTTTGACCCACCTCCAAGAGAAATGGAAATAAAAACAAAAGTAAACAAATGGGACCTAATGAAACTTAAAAGCTTTTGCACAGCAAATGAAACCATAAACAAGATGAAAAGACAACCCTCAGTATGGGAGAAAATATTTGCAAATGATGCAACTGACCAAGGATTAATCTCCAAAATAGACAAGCAGCTCATGCAGTTCAATATCATAAAAACAAACCACACAATTCAAAAATGGGCAGAATATCTAAATAGACATTTCTCCAAAGAATATATACAGACTGCCAACAAACACATGAAAGGATGCTCAACATCACTAATCATTAGAGAAATGCAAATCAAAACTACCATGAGGTATCACCTCACACAAGTCAGAATGGCCATCATCAAAAAATCTATAAACAATAAATGCTGGAGAGGGTGTGGAGAAAAGGCAATCCTCTTGCACCGTTGGTGGGAATGTAATTGATACAGCCACTATGGAGAACAGTATGGAGGTTCCTTAAAAAACTAAAAATAGAACTACCATATGACCCAGCAATCCCACTACTGGGCATATACCCTGAGAAAACTATAATTCAAAAGGAGTCACATACCACAATGTTCATTGCAGCACTATTTACAATAGCTAAGGACATGGAAGCAACCTAAGTGTCCATTGACAGATAAATGGATAAAGAAGATGTGGCACATATATACAATGGAATATTACTAAGCAATAAAAAGAAACGAAAATGAGTTACTTGTAGTGAAGTGGATGGACCTAGAGTCTGTCATACAGAGTGAAGTAAGTCAGAAAGAGAAAAACAAATACCGTATGCTAACACATATATATATATAGAATTTTAAAAAAAAATGGTTCTGATGAACCTAGGGGCAGGAGAGGAATAAAGACACAGAAGTAGAGAATGGACTTGAGGACACAGGGACAGGGAAGGGGAAGCTGGGACGAAGTGAGAGAGTAGCTTTGACATATATACACTACCAAATGTAAAATAGATAGGTAGTAGGAAGGAGCCACATAGCACATGGAGATCAGCTCGGTGCTTTGTGACCACCTAGAGGAGTGGGATAGGGAGGGTGGGGGTGAGACGCAAGAGGGAGGGGATATGGGGATATATGTATACGTATAGCTGATTCACTTTGTTATATAGCAGAAACTAAGACAACATTGTAAAGCAATTATACTCCAATAAAGACATTAAACAAAAACAAAACACTGTGAGGGCTTCCCTGGTGGCGCAGTGGTTGAGAATCTGCCTGCCAATGCAAGGGACAAGGGTTCGAGCCCTGGTCCGGGAAGATCCCACATACCGCGGAGCAACTAGGCCCATGAGCCACAACTACTGAGCCTGCGCATCTGGAACCTGTGCTCCACAACAAGAGAGGCCGCGATAGTGAGAGGCCCGCGCACCGCGATGAAGAGTGGCCCTGGCTTGCTGCAACTAGAGAAAGCCCTCGCACAGAAACGAAGACCCAACACAGCCAAAAAAATAAAAATAAATAAATAATTTTAAAAAAAACCAAAAAACACTGTGGGGTGGAAAAGAGGGATTGGATTAACTACATACAGGAGATAGAGTTGATAAGACAGAAAAACTAAGGAGCATGAAGTAAAAGAAGAGAGAGGAGAAGAGAGTCTGGAAGGGTTCCCTGGTTTCTGGTTTGGGTGACTGGTTGCTTCATGCTGTCATTCCAACAGAAACTGAGGTTTCAGAGGAAGTGTATAAATACAGTTAGGGACATCCAGTTGGAGATGTGTAATGGATACAAGGATCCCAATTTCAGGAGAGCCAACATGGCTGAAGCAGATATCATCAGGGACCAGGTGTAGCTGAAGCCATGTGTGTGTGTGTGGGTCATTCAAGGCGAGGGTATAATATGAAAAGAGAAGTTGCCAGGACAGAATCCTGAGCACCACCAACACCTAAAATTCCAATAGATAAAGAGGAGTCAAGAAGGAGACGAAGATGAAAGGACCAGACATGGAAGGGAGCAGTGATGATGTCCACCTCACCAGGAAGGGGAGATTCTCTTCTTCAGAGTCATTTGCAATCCTCTTTTTTTCTTTTTTTTTTTTTAAATATTTATTTACTTATTTGCCTGCACCGGGTCTTAGTTGGGGCACGTGGGATCTTCGTCGCAGCACACAGGATTTTTAGTTGTGGCATGTGGGATCTAGTTCCCTGACCAGGGATGGAACCCGGGCCTCCTGCATTGGGAGCGCAGAGTCTTAACTGCTGGACCACCAGGAAAGCCCCTTTAATTCTCTTTGGAGAAACTGTCTCCCCTCCCCACTCCAGCTCCTCTCTGCTAAAGCTGCAGATGGGAAGCTGGGGTAAGAGAAGCCTTTGCAAAAATGTGCCAAAAGGCTGCAGCGTCAACATCATAGCCAGCTGAACGTCATTTCCTTCATTTCTGCTCTCCTATAGGTTGTTAATAGGTGACTTTTCCTCACTTCTGGATCCTTGGCTGTCTTCCAGACAACTGAGATCACAAATACATAAAAGATTCCAGTGACGCTTTCAAGGCAAACCTTATCTTTACAAATAATCAACTGGATTTGAGAAAACTGCTCAATTTCCCTTCAGAGGCAGGAAGTGCTTCTTTATGGGGCCCAAAGGGACTGTCTCCACCACTAACCTGGATCTGATACTGTAAAGAAGGAATGGATATTTATGTTTGGACCTCTTGATAGATCATAAGTAGAAAAGTTTATCTATCATCTAGTTAGCACCGAGGAAGCCCTCAGACTTCAGTGCAGTCCCGGCTCTTCAGGTAGTAGCTATTTGGCCACGAGCCCCTCTCTGAGCCTTAGTTTTCTTAGTTGTCAGATGGAGACAGTGATCCTTGCCTCATAACATTGTGTGAGGATGAAATAGGATCATCAATGTGTATAGAGCCCCTGGTTTCACATGAAAAAAATAGAATGGTTATGTAATCGACCTTTTTTCTTTTTATTTTCTTGTAGTAAAATATAACATATACAACATAAGATTTGCTATTTTTAAGTGTATAATTCAGTGACATTAATTACATGTACACTGTTGTGCAACCATCACCACTATCTGTTAACACTGTCACTCCAGATAGAAACTCTGGTACCCATTAAGCAATTAACTCCCTTTATCTCCCACCCCCTGCCCCTGGTAACCTCTACTCTACTTTTTGAGCCTAAGAATTTGCCTATTCTCGATATTTCATGTAAATGGAGTCACATTTTTTCCTTTTATGTCTGGCTTATTTTACTTACTATAACTTTTTCAAGGTTTATCCATGCTGTAACATGTATCAGAACTTCATTTCTTTTTTTTTTTGAATATTTGAATTTTATTTTATTTTTTTATACAGAAGGTTCTTATTAGTTATCCATTTTATACACATTAGTGTATATATGTCAATCCCAATCTCCCAATTCATCACACCACCCCCTTCCTCCCCTGTGCCACTTTCCACCCTTGGTGTCCATACGTTTGTTCTCTACATCTGTGTCTCAATTTCTACCCTGAAAACTGGTTCATCTGTACCATTTTTTTAGGTTCTACATATATGCATTAATACATGATATTTGTTTTTCTCTTCCTGACTTACTTCACTCTGTATGACAGTCTCTAGATCCATCCACGTCTCAACAAATGACCCAATTTTGTTCCTTTTTTATGGCTGAGTAATATTCCATTGTATATATGTACCACAACTTCTTTATCCATTTGCCTGTCGATGGACATTTAGGTTGCTTCCATGTCCTGGCTATTGTAAATAGTGCTGCGATGAACATTGGGGTGCATGTGTCTTTTTGAATTATGGTTTTCTCAGGGTATATGCCCAGTAGTGGGATTGCTGGGTCATATGGTAATTCTATTTTTAGTTTTTTAAGGAACCTCCATACTGTTCTCCATAGTGACTGTAGCAATTTACATTCCCACCAACAGTGCAAGAGGGTTCCCTTTTCTCCACACCCTCTCCAGCATTTGTCGTTTGTAGATTTTCTGATGATGCCCATTCTAACTGGTGTGAGATGATACGTCATTGTAGTTTTGATCTGCATTTCTCTAATAATTAAGAACTTCATTTCTTTCTACAAATATTCCATTGTATGCCTATACGGCATTTTGTTACCCACTCCTCTGTTGATGTACACTTGGGTTGCTTCCATCCCTTTGGCTGTTGTGAATGATGCTGCAGTGAAGATTGGTGCACATGTCTCTGTCTGAGTCCCTGCTTTCAATTCTTTTGGGAAAATACCTAGGAGTGGAATTATTGGGTCATACAGCAATTCTATGTTAAACTCTTTTGAGAATCTACCAAACTGCTTTCCACAGCACTGTACCTGTACATGTCTACCAGCAATGCACAAGGGTTCCAACATCTCCATATCCTCACCAACACTTGCTATTTCCCACATTTTTTTTTATTATAGCCATCCTAATAAGTGTGAAATGGTATCTTGTGATTTAATCAACATTTACTTATCTCTATCAATGCAAGAAAATAATTCAGATAGTCAAATCTAAACAATAGTCCAAAGATCATCTCTATGTAGTTTTGTAAGATTGGGGTATTATTTGAAAGAGTCTGTGCCATACAAACCAAGGGTGATTATCTGGTTAAAAATTGCATGGAGGGACTTTCCTGGCCGTCCAGTGGTTAAAACTCTGCAGTCTTACTGCAGGGGCCGCGGGTTCAATCCCTGGTTGGGAAGAACTAAGACCCAGCCCCGTGTACATTTCTGCCTAAAATGAGACTGGAAGCTGGTCTCTGGCTGGGTGACTCCTTGGCCTTGACTCATAATGCTAATTAGTCTATGGTGTCCCCAGACTGATTCACAATGGCATGTCAAGAAAGGCTGGGTGCTTGCTCTAAGGTTGTCTTTCTGGTTTATGACTTCCACAGTACACACAGATAATTCATTGTTTTGTTGCAGGAGACTTTATGGCTTTGATCATTGAAAATTAATAAGAAGAGTTAACAGCAATATTAACAATGGGCACTAATGGACAGAGGACGTGATGCTGAACTTGAATCTCTAAGGGGCATAAAAATTACAAGGGTCAGACTACCCACCACTAGACTTACAAACATTCGTTGGAAGATGGTCAATAGGCTGTACGTGGTGCCCTTGAATTTATATGCACCTAGAAAAGAAGGGTCTTATCTATTTTAGCTTGCTTAATACTCAAGAGAGTATAGTCAGCATTATTAATGTTCTTATTTTATGTATGAGAAAATAGGCTCAGAAAATTAAGTAACTTGCCCAAATGATTGAACAGAGATCAAGTCCCCCTAACTTCTGCTGCCTTCATGGACGATAGTGTGATCTGAATGAAGAAGGTGCTGTCAGAAGCCCAGGCTTCCTGGGGCTACAGTAATAAAGTACCACCATTGAGAGGCTTAAACAATAGAAATTCATTGTCTCAGTTCTGGCGGCTTGAAGTCTGAGATCAAAGCCTGAGATCACGGTGTCCGCTGGGTTGGTTCCCTCTGAAGGCTGTGAGGGAGAATCTGTTCTGTGTCCTCTCTCTTGGCTTCTGAGTGCCTCAGGCGTTCCTTGGCTTGCAGATGGCTTTCTTCCTGTGTCTTCACATTGTCTTCCCTCTACGTGTGTCTTGTCTCTGTGTCCAAAGATCTGCATTTTATGAGGACACCAATCGTATGGGATTAAGGACCACCCTAATTACCTCGTTTTAACTTGATTACCTCCGTAAAGATCCTATCTCCAAAGTACTGGGGATTAGCATTTCAATATATCTTATTTTGGGGGGCTGGGGGAGTATACAGCTCAGGTCGTAACAGTGACTTAATATTGAGTTGTTTGAACCTCCAAATGGGCTTGCACTTGATTTTATAATGTCTGAAGGACCTTGGAATGTATTTTAAATTCAGGAAAAAAACGTTTAAATTTCTAACCAGACGTCTGCTCGGTATTCCCTAAACTACTGAAGAATCTTACCACATACTCTAGGACATCTGTTATTGCAATCTTTTTAAATGTTAAACTCTTAGGAAGTTTGGTTCATAGTGCCCGTGGGCTTGCTTAACTTTTAGCATCATTTCAAAAGGAAGGTCTTCTTTATTTTTAAATTGCTTCAACGTTTATTTTTAAAAGAAAGTTTCCATTTCCTACAGAATTCACAAAATTTAGCATATCTGGAAAAGAAGGTCTTAGTTTTCAGAAATATATTTTGAAACATAAACCTTCATTTACAAAAATAAAAAAAGATTTGATGTTTCAATTTATCCTTTGTAAGAAATTGGACTACCTTGTGCCACAATTTTTATAGGGCTTTTTGTTGTTGTTTTTTAAGACATTGCTAGATCTTTGATTTTCACCCAGAAGGTTTCTAGACAGAGCTGAGCGTCAGGGACTTAGAGGATGAGGGATGGCTCATGAAGGAATAAGGAGAGAAGGGTTGAGGAATTGTGGATGTTGCACTGTGTTTCCCAGATCCCTACCCCATTCCTTTGGTGCTGAAGGATCTATTTCTTCAGCTGCTGGGAATGTTGGCAGCCAACAGCCCTCAGCTGTCAGTTCTCTTTAGGAATTGCCTGGCCTGAGTCACCCTTCCATGCCCAAGGTCACTATCTCTTCCCTGAGCAGCCAGCATCCAAGGACTGGTCCCCAAGGAGGTAATCAAGCTTTTTTTTTTTAATTGAGATATAATTGATTTACAATATTATATTAGTTTCAGGTGAACAGCATAGTGAATCACAATTTTAAAGGTTATACTCCATTTAAAGTTATAAAACATGGCTATATTTCCTGTGCTATACAATATATCCTAGTTTATTTACTTTATACATAGTACTTTGTATCTCTTAATCCTCTACCCCTATCTTGCCCCTCCCCGCTTCCTTCTCCCCACCGATAACTACTAGTTTGTTCTCTATATCTGTGTCTCTTTTTTGTTATATTCACTAGTTTGTTTTATTTTTTAGATTCTACAAATAAGTGATAACATACAGTAGTTGTCTTTCTCTGTCTGACTTATCACTAAGCGTGATACCCTCCAAATCCATCCATGTTGTTGCAAATGGCAAAATTTCATTCTATTGTGGGGCTGAGTAGTATTGCACTGTGTGTATATATATACATGCCACATCTTCTTTATCTGTTCATCTCTTGATGAACCCTTAGGATGCTTCCATATCTTGAAGGCCAGCTTTTTGCCGCAACTCAGAAGGACCCCAAAGAGGCTTCCTAGTTTCAGGACTCTTTGGAGGATAAGGCCTTGTTGCACCTGTGCTGCACCCCATCTTCTCCCTCTGTCTAGTTTTGCTGCCGTGCCTTACTCTTACCCCAGCTGTTGATCTCGTGAACATTCCCTTCAAAAGGTATTGTATGGTACTTTCAGTGTATGCCTCTGGGGACCCCAACCTGTCACAGGACCCCAAATACGGAAACTCTAAGAGAAAAAAACATCTATGGGGATACAAAAGGAGTAGGATTCTAGGCTGCAGCTACAGTGAGACAGCAGGAAAGACTGTGTGGAAAGCTGCTTCCAAAGTAATTGTTTTATCCTGCACGTCAAGGAATAGTCCTGGAACCCAAGTAGAAAGAAAACTGCATTCCTCCAAAAAACCCCAAGGGGAACTCAATAGCAATAACCCCAAAAAAGAACGAAGGTGGTCTAGGAAAAACTTAGGAGTCAGGATCTAAAAGAAAAGGCCTATTGGCTAAAATGGGCAAACGATAGTAAATATATATAAACGTTTATATATATATATAGTTTAACTGTTCCAAGTAAGGGTAAGCCATCACAGGAACTTGAAACTGTATTGTACTTCAGCTCAACTAAGACCTTGACATTTTCTCAGTGTTGTAAGATGTTGTCTTGCACTCGAACAAGTTGCTTGGTTGTAGTGAACAAGACAAATTAAGAAGATAGCTAGATAAGCCCAGGCTGTGAAGGAAGGCCAGCATTCAGAGGCATGGTTTTGATGGTGAGATGATCTCTCTTTTTACCCTTAGGTAGTGACACAAAACCTGACCTGAGACAATGACCGGGGCCTGCTCTGTGTGTGTGTCTGGGTATGTTTCTGTGTGTCTGTGTGTGTGTGTGTCTCTGTGTATATGTGTCTGTGTTTGTGTCACTGTGTGTGTCTGTGTATGTGTGTCTCTGTGTATGTCTTGGTGAGTGCGTGTGCACACCTATTCCTGAGTGTGTATGTACACACATGGGGTGGTGTGTGTTGGTGTGTGTTTTGTGTGTCAGGTAGGTTGAGGGGGATCATCTACCACAAGGGAGGAGAAGTCTGCTCCTCCTGGACAGATTATATCCTCTTTTGTCATTGCTTCATGTCGTTGCTTCACGTCATTGCTCCATGTTGGGTCTCCCCAAAGGCAGAGCCAGAATTTGACTGCAGGTGGTTTAATTGACAGGTAATCCCTGGAAGCAGGAGTGAGAGAACAGAGAGAGGAAAGAGGAAATGCTAATGAGAGGGTGTATAATGCATCACTTCTGTGGGAAAAAGGTGTTCAGTTCCACTGGGACCTCCTGAGAAGTGTTCCCAATACCTCCCAGAATTGTCCATGCAAACGACAGGCATCTGGAGCATTTATTCACTCACGGACTCCTCTCCTTCATTGCCTGAGGGTTGCCCCTGCAAACACTGACTTTCCACAATTCCAGGCTCTGCTTGCAGGTTGGGAGAGGGCTCTGAGGTTGAAAAAGGAGCAATACAGGACATCTGCCTGAGGTGGGATGGTCTGAGCTCACAAGGAACACTCCACCTCTGCCGTGGCTGAGATCAGAGGGGTGGGCGGCTGTGATACAGGCCACCACAGACCCCTACTACAGTCAAATAAACAGCCACGAGCCCGAGGAAAAGCAGTCACATGTTTTTAAAAGGTAGACCTTGGCAAATCATTGCTGAGCATTTATGATGCAAACTAAAATAGTATTACAAAGAAGGTTTATGTTGAGTTCCTTTGACTCAGGAATAAGCCATGATTGTTGCTGGGTTTTAAATGAAGAAGAAAGTGGGTGCTTTCTATTTGGGGAGTTTTAAGAGATCAGTAAATAATAACACCTCTTTCTTCCCCTGTGGAATTCTGGAGCAACTGACAAATAAGACACAGGAGAAAGATAGAGATGAAAGTGGCAGCATATTGGAGAACATGGATTTAAGCCTGTGGCCAAAAGGGCAGGGCTGGTGAATCATCTGTGCCCACACCATCATCTGAAGTATGGCGCCAGCCACCTGAGCAGATGAACTTGTCTGGAGTCACTGCCTTGTCCTGGTCTGGCAGAGAGGGAAGAGGATGAATCTCCAGTGGTTGTAGCCTTGCAGATTTTAAATAGGTTAATTTTACCCATCCACGGAACGTGCACCATTGTCTGTAGGATCCTGGCTATCCACCAGTCAGATAACTCTCTTCTAATGCAGCCATGTCATTCTGATGGGATTTCCTCCACGTGGAGCAATGAGGCAAGGCGAAAGATGATTTCTCCCAAGAATTGTGAAAAGTAAAAGAGATCACAGAAACAGAGCGCACTCGGGGTTCCTCCTGTAGTTCTTACTGTTGATGGCATTCCATTTGATGTTCTGCTGTATTTGTACAATTTGCTTTGACAACCAAGGTGAAGTTGTCTTCTGTAAGTCTTGCTCTCCGACTAGAGTGTAAGCTTAAGCGGGGTCTGTGTCATCTCCTTTGTGGGATCCAGAAAAGAACTCTGGGTTGGGAGTCTGGAAACCTGAGCTCTGGAAAATGCAATTCTACTGCATGTTCTCGTAGGTCAATTCCAGGTCCAGATATCAGTTTCAGAATGACTTACTGAATTGAACTGAATACACACTGATATGATAGTTGAGGTTGAGGGTGACCTAATAATGAAAATAAGACTTGATGTTTACTAACAGGGTACGGTGTACCTATGGGGGAGAGAAGCCCATGGAAGAAATACTGGCTTTGGCCTTGGACAGATCCAGTTTTACATCCTGGTTCTGTCACTCTCCACCTTGAGGAATTTACCTGGCCTCTCTATGTCTTCATTTTTTTGTGGGTAAAATTATAATTCCTACCTTGGAGGTTTGTTGTAAAGATTTAATAAAATAATGTAAGTAAAATGAATAAGTACTGCCTCAAAAGCGTTCAATAAATGACAGTGATTGCCTTTGTTATCTAAGAAGAGAATTTTAAAATACCATTAAAAGATACTTGGTTTGAAAATAGGAGTTTTCCAAGGATTATCTTTGAGTAGTTAATTAACAATCCTTGAAATCTCCAGGCATTTTTAGGTAAGAGTGGGAGTGGGGTTATAAACTCATGAAGCTAAGCTCTTGGAGGCCTGCGTATTAGAAAAGAAGATGACTCAAACATTGTCCCCTCTGCTCTAATCACCGCTGAGTATGGTGGCTTTACCTGGGTTTAACTCCTTCAACCAGGCCTAGCACCTTCACTCAGTCCTAAAAGAAGAGATGGAAAGAAAAACACAACACCTGACACATAAATATATATTGAATAAGCAAATGAATGAAGAAAATAATGAACTGATGGCTGAATAAATTACATCAACAAGAAGGAGTACGAACATTTTTTTTTGCTTGTGGAAAGAGATGACAGGTTACCCTGGAGGACACCCATCTGAAAGCAGTCAGATAAGCTGCTGACACCTTGGGTAGCTTTTCCTACATTCATGTGTCTCCTACTAAAAGGCAATGGGAAAGAAAAGAGCATGGAGAGGAAGAGTGTCATGGGTACCTGATGGTTGCCTCTTCTATATCCATGATCCCAATTTCCTGCCAGCACGGTATAGCAGGAATTTCACCCCTGCCCAACGGATCCATCTCATCTCTGGGAAGGGGATGGTGGCTGAATAAGTTAAGATTATGGATGTCTTGCATTCTCTTGGCCACAGAGATTGGTGCAGGGATGAGCAAGTTAAACAATTTTGGTCAAAGAGATGGTAAATCCTGGGCTTCCCTGGTGGCGCAGTGGTTAAGAGTCCGCTTGCCGATGCAGGGGACATGGGTTCGTGCTCCAGTCCGGGAAGATCCCACATGCCGCGGAGCGGCTGGGCCCGTGAGCCATGGCCGCTGAGCCTGCGCGTCCGGAGCCTGTGCTCCGCAACGGGAGAGGCCACAACAGTGAGAGGCCCGCGTACCGCCAAAAAAAAAAAAAAGAGAGAGATGGTAAATCTCAAGGCTTGAGAAGCTATGCCATACGGCATGATATGAAAATGTGAGGCCTTAGAATGCTGCCATCATTTTGCCATTGGAGCTGCTGGGCAGAATGAAGGATGGTAAGATACCCTGGAGAACCAGAGGTGTTATCCTTCTTGAAGACATTGAAGTGTGTGTTCAAACCTTGTCTGAAGGCTATCTATTTTGAGACTTTTAATTACGTGAACAAATAAACCCCCTTCATTGTCTAGAGGTATTTTTCTGTCACTTGCGAAAGAGTCCTAATTAATGCAGAGGATCTTCTTTCCTCCGCGCTAGACGGAGCGTTGCTACTGTGCTAAACTCCGACATAAAGTCCAACAGAAGTCAATGTCTGAGAGTACCATATACGTGGGGTTCTGACCTTGAAAATGAACTTCTAAATATTTTGAAAGAACTTGGTCAGGATAAACTTAGTTATCAGTGTCAGAGGTTTTACCCTGAGTGGTTTTTTATGAATTCCTACAAAACTTTTCAATTTATTAATTCTACTTAACAAATCACTGGAAACTGAATATAAAGTAATCAAAATTACACGTGTGGTATTTCAATCTTTTATATTACATCAAAATCTGGAGACATCTAGATTTGACTGAGAAAAAAAAATTTTTAAGTGATTTTCAAACAATGTTTAACTCTTGAAATTCAAAGCGAGACCCCACAAATGGCCAGAAATAGAAAGTCTTTGTTCCCCAAAATAAGACTTTAAGTTGAAAAGTATAGAAGAAAATAAATTCCAGCTCTGATATTAAATAGCACAAGCATGAATATTAAGAGAAGAATAAAAACCACACATGTGTTTTTAAGAAAGTACATCTAAATGCCTCTACCATAAAGACACAGAAAATAAAAACATCATATTCAAAAACTGACTGAAAGATAACTAAACTAAAGAGGGTTTTTTGGTTGTTTGATTTCATTTGATTCAGATAGAAAGTCTATATCTGATTATGGTCAAACTGCCAAGGTTTGCTGAACATGAGGGAAATAATCAAATTGTAACCCATCTGTAACAAATTCAAATTATTTCTTGCTGTATTTTAGTCAGATAACTTAGATTTGGTTCATAATTTTCTTCCAAGGAGAGAGCCTTTGAAGTTGAGTAAGGATTTCAAAAATACAGGAAGTTAAATTAGGAGAAATAGAAAATTAAGAGTTATTTCTTGGCTGTATATACCACGAAATATATATATTTTCAAGCTGTAAGTGTGGCCCCATTCTTTGTCAATGTGCTATGGAGTGGCAACGTGGATGGACCTAGAGATGATCATACTAAGCGAAGTAAGCCAGACAGAGAAAGATAAATATCATATGATATCGCTTACATGTGGAATCTAAAAAAATGATACAAATGAACTTATTTACAAAACAGAAATAGACTCACAGACATAGAACACAAACTTATGGTTACTAAAGGGGAAAGGGGGGGAGGGATAAATTAGGAATTTGGTATTAAAATATACACACTACTGTATATAAAATAGATAACCAACAAAGACCTACTGTATAGCACAGGGAACTATACTCAATATCTTGTAATAACCTATAATGGAAGAGAACGTAAAAACAATATATACTTTTATATGCATATGTAAAAACAAACAAATAGATAAATAAAAATAACATTGAGAAAAAGCTGTAAGGGTGGCCTCATTCTTTGTCAACATGTTATGGAGTGGTCATTAAAAAGTTCTTTCATCCAAAAATAGAGATAATTTACTCACAAGCTTGGAAGAAAGTACGGTTAGTACAAGAAGGAGTAGAGTGATAAACTGGAATATGTTTTTACTGCTTGGTGTTGAAAAATTTACCTAGAGATATTGCCATTTAAATAATGTTGGTCACCTCTCACCCAGCAAAAAAATTGGAAGCATATTTTCCTAGTTTAAGGAAGAACTGCTCCTTCATTTTAATTTTTATTTTTGGTTGGAATTGTTTTGTTTTTGACCTATCAGAGTAGGCTCCTTCCAATACTCCCTGATAAGCTGGAGTGGTAGGTTTTGAGGAGAAGGTGGGCACATTTGCAAAGGGAACCGGGAGCTTGGGGGAACACAGAGAGACTTACAATTCCTATCCTTTGGGGCTTCTGATTCTCTCGAAGGGGTTGAGATTGCCTGCAAGGGGAATCTTGCCAAGAAGGAAAGAACAAACTGGCCTGGACTCCAAGGCCCAAAATCAGGGTCTCCATTACTGAAAGCTGGTTCCAGCAGAGTGCATGGCTTATCCTGGCAAGGAATCTGTGCTTTGGGGAGCTGTGGCTGAACATGTAAGCATAATCCAGGGACATTCAAAGAAACAACAACCTCAGAAAATAAGATCCATCAGTAGACTAAACAGATTCTCCAGATTCTGTTGGCAAGACGTTTGGAAGCAGGACTGGCCCGGCTGGACTGTGTAATAACCCTTTGGTGTTCTTGGTAGAGGCCCCCAAGAGAGAAAGCAGACTTCCTGAACATCTGGGCAAGTAAGCCCCAAGTGATTAACCTGGTTATTAAAGGAGATTTGACCTTATTTGAACCTTGAACATGATAGAGCAAGTCTTACTAATTAAAATAATATAAAGCTCTGATCTCAGCGGGTACTAGACACTCTACAGCTATCGTTATGCTAGACTCATAACTGGCCAAGTGGGGTATGTTTGCTTCAGTACAACTGTTCCCTCTGTATTTGTGGCCAGGCTACAATGGTAGACATATAACCTTTAACTACATGTAGACTTGGTCTAAGTTAATACATCTTACATTTGGGTTTTGTCGTCTCTGATAAAAACGATATAAACTATCTTTCTATTGTTACTTATACCTTAATGTTTCTGCCTCCTAATGTTTTAATATTTTAACTAAATAAGTTATAGGTTTAACATTTATGATCAGATAAAACAACCTTTAAAGTAAAACCATTTCATGTACTACTTGTTTAAATTGACTTATTTAACGTTTCTTATCCATTTATATGGGAACTCACCTTGGATAGAAGCTTCTAGAAATTTCTCCCTGCAGTATAAAACTATACATGAATTTTTAAAAGGGAGTATTAATGTATTTTTAATCACAAGTTGAAAGTATGAAGAGAGGATAAATTAAACTTTATTAACATGATATATTAATAGAATAAATCCATACAACTAATTTATTTGTCAACATAATTATTAACTTAAAAATTAGTTTATTTAATAGTTTTAATCAATTTTCTCCCTGGTTTCCTGTATCTGTTATTCTATGGTATACTGCTAATATTTTCTAGCATTTGGAGTCATTCTTAAAATTTTTTAACATTCTTGCTTATTAAATTACTACATTTAATTAATACTTCAGGTTAAATTGCTTCATACATTTTTATTTCCCCTTAATTTTAAACATTTTGTGAAAATGATGCCTCATTTGGTAACATTAGATAATCAGGGAGACAAATTCTATTTTGAAAGCTGATTGAGCCCCTTTGCTATGATTAAAGACATTTTTTTCCTGATTATTTGTAATAGTCAAAATATTATTTTTTTTAGAAAGAATTAAGTCACAGATTTGATTTCAGAAGAGATGACTTCCTACAATGACAGCCATATAACAGCTTGAACTCGTACAACATCATTAATATTTCATTTCCAACTTATAAAAATTATAACCAGTTTATCCAAGAGGCTTTATAACTGAGTTCTCATTGTTTTTTACAAAGCATATTAATGCGGGGTCAAGAATATATTCAGACAGATAATAACAAGACACAATCCTTCGGCAAAATACCGAAGTCATATTTAGCACTTTTTGAGCCAAGCTTGAGATGGGAATGTGTGAATGAAAAAGAAAACTGAAATAGAGGCAAGAGGACAAGGGAAAATATTCCACTGAGTGCCAGGGAAACTTCACTTTCCCCAACCCCTCGGACTCCCACACCCAATTAGACCTTCAGTGTAAATGGTGGGAAAGAAGAAACCATCTTCTCATTCAGCAAATGTTTATTAGCACCCAGTACGCACCAGGAGCTCTGTAATATCTTAGCAGTACCACTCGTGAGCAAAACAAAGACACTGTCTTTGTGACCTTAAGGTCCAGTTGGGGACACAAAGACATGAGTATATAAAGAAGGATAAGGACAGAAAGTTAAGGATATGTTCAGTCCGGAGGGTCAGGTGAGGCTGCCCCAGAGGACATGATTTTTAAACTAAGACAGAATGGAGACAACATTCCAAGCAGAAGGAGGGAGGCCTAGTTCCAGAAAACCAAGCAGACAGATTCTTTGTCAGCATTAGTATCTTTCACACCATCTTTCAGGCTTCCCTTTAAAGACCTGCCCTCTCCTCTGTTTTCCCTCTCCCTCTCCCTCCCTCCCTTTAGCTCCACTGAAAAATGAAAGAGTAAGGCAATTGCGTATATAAAATGAGTCATAATTTTAGCCAGAAGAGAATGAGATTAAGAACCACTGTGAACTCCATTCAACCTGAAAAAGTAAGACTGTTATATAAAGGCTGCAGAGGAAAAAGCAGACCCAATTCATCCACCATGCCAGCAAAAATGAAAGCAAATATCCCCAAATCCCTCCTGTAATGATTCCCAGGTTGTCACTGCAGTGATTTCTTGGTAGTTTCTCTGGTCTCCTTGTTTTCTCCTATTTCTTAAAACTAGGCCTGTTGAAACTTAAAGGAGTTTCCTGTTTAGTTTTGGGAAGTGCACAATTGTTGATTGATCTTATCGATCCATTAAGGGGAAAGGTCTCCTATCAATACAGTTTTTGCCTGTTTCTAGGTCAGCATTTCTTTTAGTCAGAGACTCAGCCTTTTCTTCAATAACTACCCTAGAAGCCTCCTTTGCCCTTGTACTTGAATGGGATATGGATTGTAATTTGTGCAACTAACCTAAGACGCAAAGAGACTGCAGAAATACGAAGATGGAGGCAATAAGCCCCACTCCAGGGAAATTGAACCTTCAGAAGACAAGCTTTTTTGGCTTTTGAGCCAATTTATTCAAGTCTTTCTTTGTTTCTATCTACTGGGGGATAGAAGGCAAGTCTGGTAAAGACATCATTTAAGTGTCTGCCCTGATGTTCCAGTGGAAAGTAAAATGACACCTATCATGAAAACCTATTATATAGATTCACCAATGTGCTGCATTTGAAATTTGCCGCTTCACTTGGTGATATATGTGCATATAAAGCACTAACTGTGACCCAGTCTGTATCAATGATATAAGTAATCCCACAAGAAAAAAATAATTCTATATGCTTGGGATTGCTCTCTCTTACTTTTTCTAAGCAAAAAACCTAAATTGCTTTGCTAAAAGATTACCAAAAACCCTTTATTGCTTTGCTAAAATGAGAGGACTGATAATGGACATACTATTTACCCACTTTGGGAGAGGTAGTGATTTAAGATATGAAAAGTTAATATTAAACTTCTAAGGGACTGTTAAAAGACTGCGTCAGAAGATACATGCCTGATGTCATACTTCATGTTTTGGGAGCTGGAGCAAACTTTAAGACTGATCAATAGCGATTAATTAATATCATCTTGGAAAACAAGAGTGTCCTCAATGGACCAGAAAATTTGAAGAACTACTGAAGGAGAGCCCTAAGGGTCAACACCGTGGGTAAATCATCAGAGGAAAACGAAGTTTCCTGTTGGGAGAAGTCCCAGAAGAGCACCCAGCTGAGAGGCAACAGATCTAAGGAGAAGCATACACAGAGGGTGGAGCACTGGAAAGATGTGCGGGAAGGAGTCGGCTATTTGGAGAGCTGGGGCTTTTGCTCACGGACAGAACCTTGAGTGTGGACACATGCTAGAGAGGCAATATCTGGAGAATAACACATCAACATGGGCACTGGAAGCTTCCAGACTTAGAGAAGCTAACGGAAGACTTGTCCTGTCAGCAAGGCTTCTCCTATCCACTCTCATGTCTCTCTACAACATTAGGTATAACTGGCAGGTGGCCAGAAAATTTCAATACAAAGATCAACAGGAAACCAAGTATTTAGGGAGAAGCACTATGTAAAAAAGCACCAAATTCAACAACAACAGAAAAGAATGAACGCCTGAGGAAATGCAGTTAATTAGGCAGGCAAAAGATTTCATCATAGATTAACATCCTCAGAAAGATTTGAAAGGATATCATAGAAAAGAAATAACTACATATCTTGGAAATTTTAAATGTAACGAGCAAATATTAGTAGAAGGATTGAATGAATGAAACTAAAAAACGAAGTTTACCTATGAAGGAATGAAAATCCAATTTGCAATAGACTTGAAATGCTATTGAGTCTTTGTATTCAAGGACATGTAGGATTCTCTCCCTTTATTTACGTCTTTTATATATTTCAATTAAAATTTGTAGTTTTCTTTTTAAAAATTAAATTAAAATGAGCTAAACTGTACCCGTGATCATTTTGGGGACAAGAAAGAATAATTTTATAATATAAACTAATTAATATTCTGGGTCATTACTGAAGATATCAACAGTGACTTTCAAATATTTTGACCACAACCCACAGAAAGAAGTATGTACAACCCACAGCATAAATACACATATGTAAGTATAAACAAAGGTTTCATAGAACAACACTTACACTTATCATGGATTATGAACTCTGATATTTACTATTTCACTATATTTTAATAACTTGTTTTTAAACTAAATGCACTTCCTGCCCCCCACGCCTAAAGCTCTCAGTTTGAGAAGCGTGACAGTAAGAAACATTAGTCGAAAGGTACTTGCCCATCCCCTCCAAAATATTTAATCCTTCATCCTACATAGGGTGAGTTCTTGTTCCCTAACTTCTTTAAGGTCCCTGGAACTTCCTATGCACACACCTCTGGTGTATTCTACTACGATCTCTTTGCATCCCTTTTCTCTTGGAGGACAGATAACGCTGGTTTCACACTTTATGCCTGTGTGACTTTGAGGCATACGTGGCTTTTTACGTATCAGCAAAGACCATATACTCCAACAACATTCACTTATGTTACAAGAAAGCTGGCCTCTGGATCTCACTCCCCTGCCCTGGGACAGCGAGCTGACCTGATTATTAAACCTACCCCTTAGCGTAGGGCAGGCTTCCTTCTCCAACTCATGACACAGCTCTCTGTAACCCACCTATACATGTGCTGCTGGAAAGAGGAGATAGTGCAAAGCGGCACCACTCTAACGCGAGCTAACTGCTACTTCGGCACCTGGGTACAGGAAGGTGAATGGAGTTGCTCATGCGTCCCAACAGCTACATACAAGCATACGTTGGTTACGCCCAGAGAAGACAATGCTGAAAAAAAAAAGTTAGTGTATGTAGATGGAATGAGGCCTCAATAATCATGAAGGTGTTTCACTGATATCCTAATTAGAATTAATGAAAACCTAGATCCCTCAAACTTCTGTGTGTTGCCTAATTCTTCAGGACAGGGCAGTGATGTCTGGGACTGGAGTTGCCTGCTGGAAGTCCATTTGCATGAAGGGCTAGGAGCCTCCTGGGAATGAACTGCTTCTAAGGGACAGTGGAGCCGTGCCCAGGAGGCTGGACCCAAGAGCAAAATCTTCGACCCCGGAGAGGAGAAGAGGGATGTTTCCTAGAATAGCAGTTATTCCCTTTTTCACATCTGGGTGTGGCACAGTCTCCGCAGAGACCATCAGTCTTATTGAGACAGGGAAGGAGTGGTAGGGTGAGAGGGACTGTAAGTTATATCCCAAAGAGGTATTTCAGCAAAACCTCCATGAGACAAAGAGGCAACATAGAGCCAGGCAGTTTTAAACCTGAAATATCAGTTTTATTACTTATTGGACCTGTAACTTAGGCAAGCTGCTTTAAACTTCCTATGCCTCAGTTTCCTTATCTGCTAAAAAGGGCTGCTAATTGTAGCTACCTCGATGGACAGGATTAAATGAGATCATGGAAACAAGCATTTAACATAGTGCCTGGCATGGAAAACCATTCCATAGATGGTATCTGTCACGATTAAGAACTGTACATACTGTCACAGATATCAAGCCAGTGTTAACACGTGGAGGGAGAGAAGCACCTCTCCATTTTCCAAATGAATATTGATTTGGGGAGCTTTGTCACCTCAGAGGTCCCTGACTGCAACAGGGTATAAGCAAATAGGATCCAGGGGAAGAGAGGAGGGAAGAAGCAGTTTAGATGTCATTAGAATGTAAGATCCCTGAGGGGGCTGTCTGATTCAAAACGGTATCTTGGCATTTAGCATGCTACTGTACATAGCATGCCAGGGACTCAGGAAGTACTTGTTAGATAAATGAGAGTGCGTAGGTGAATGAATTCATGGATGGGTGACAAGTCTGAGAACCAGCCTTGGCTCTGAGCACATGTGAAAGCCATCCCACATACTTGGGGGGAGGCACTTTGCAGGGAGTTGATGTTGGGTGGCAGCAAATGGGCTAAAAAGCCATTGAAATGTCCACTCACTTGTTCATTCATTGAATATCAGTGACATGCTGGACACTGGGTTATTACAGTTAATGTGTTGTATCCTCCAGCTGCCAAGATCAGGGGAAATCCCTGGGACTTTTCTATCATAGGGACTTTTCCTAAAGACATGTCTCAATTCATAATATACTGTCATTTTATTTCCCCCCCGATTTTTCTTTTCAAAATTTCCAAACCTACAGAAATACTGAAAAAACAGTACAATGAACCCGCCTAGATCCATCAATTGCTAATACTTTACCAATTTGCCCAACAGTTAAATTCATAGATAGATAGATAGACAGATGATAGATAGATAGTGTGTTTATATGCACACACATAAACACACAAACACATATATGTTGTATATATGTTATATATGTGTAATATGTAGTAGGTTTTTTGGCTAACCCATTTAAAACTCAGTTTCAGGTATCATGACGCTTCAGTGTGCATTTCTTAAGAATAAGTATGTTCTCCTACATGATCACAAAATCATTCAAAGTACCTAAGAAAATTAGCAATGTCACAGAAACATCTAATACCCAATCCATATCTGATCCATTTCATCAGTGATGGTAGTGATGGTTTGGCACCAGGAACCCCTAATAGGGTACCAGGAGGCCCAGAAGTCTTCTTTACCTCTTTTTAATCCTAATAGGAGATGAATTGGAAGGGAGCAGAGGCTCACAGCATTGATGGGAGGGCTGCAGATCAGACTTGGAGAAGAGTCCGGAAACCTGGGCAGCTCCGGAGAGCCGTGAGGCAGGACACATAACAGTGTTCTTTTAGCAGAAACAATCTGGAAATCGCAGTGTTGCTTCCCACCGCCCATAAACACTCATGAATTCAACCAGCTCCTCTTTGCCTTATTACTTGATATTCAAAATCCCTGAAGGAAGCAACCGCTGGCTGAGGCTAGCTCTTGTCCTGAGCAGTGGCTGCGAGGAGGGAGGGGAGAGAGGATCTGAACATTTGGGGAGATGGGGCAATACTTCTGCCAAGATAAAATACAATGTGAAATTCTCCAAACCTTGTACAGGGGTTGGAGTCTAGTCAGCCAAAAAAGGAAAACATTCACCACTCTTCCTCCTAGTCTGGTTCCTGCCAATTTATTCTCCTAGCTTCAAGTATTTTTATTACATCTGGGGTAGCCCCAGGCCCCCGAGAATGCTTTCTTCATGTTTGGGTCCACTACAGTTCCTAACACTTAGAACAACGATTTGAATTCGTAGAGTAATTCAAAGTTTTCTTGAAAAAAAAAAAAAAACAAAAACTTGTGCACGAGCATCTACTGGGTGGTGGGCACCACGCTAGGAGCACAGTGGGTGCCTAATGAACATTCAGTGAGTACTTGAGAAATGATGTCAGTGCTGAGGACCTCTGCCTAGAGCTCAGAGATAGGATCTGACATGGATGGAGCATTTCCTATGTACCAGGTGCTCTCCCAACCCCTGCAGTTATCCCTCTTAACGACCCTCTGAAGGAAATACTATTTGAGCTCCACTTTCCAGGGAGGAAACCTGCCCACAAGCTAATATGAAGTTGCAGAACAAGAATTCCAGCACAGCTCTCTAACTCCAGAGTCCTTGCTCAAAACCTCTCCACTGTACTGCTCAGTTTTGTCACCAGCCTTCCGCAACTAGCAATGACGGCTGCCTTTGGGCTTCTGTTTTTTTAATCAGCTGCAGGATCAGCCTTGGAGGTTTTTGGAGTGGTAGAATTGTAAACTCTCAGAGCTAGTAGAAAACTCGAAGATCATCCAGTCCTACAACTGGATTTTATAGACGTGGAAACTGAGATCCAAAAGGTGCTTTTAAGGTCAGAGTACTGGCTACTCAGAACATTCCACATGTTCCAAATCCCACCCCCTCCCCGGGAAATCAGGTTCTGAAAATGTTCCTTTGTACCAATTATTCAAGTTAAGATGGTTCTCACTAAAATAATTAACTTTGAAAGTAAAGTGCAAATGAAGTCACCATTCATAAATGGTCTCATTCTTTTTCTTGGGCAGATTGGTCTTTAGCTGTGACTGACGTATTGCCAGCCCCCATATTTGCTCCTCATGTGTGAGCAATAACAGTAATTACAACAACAATGATATTACATTTTTGTTTTGTTTTGTTTTTTTTTTTTGTTTTTTTTTTGTTTTGGCGGTACGCGGGCCTCTCACCGCCGTGGCCCCTCCCGCTGCGGAGCACAGGCTCCGCACGCGCAGGCCCAGTGGCCACGGCTCACGGGCCCAGCCGCTCCGCGGCATGTGGGATCCTCCCGGACCGGGGCACGAACCCGCGTCCCCTGCATCGGCAGGCGGACCCCCAACCACTGCGCCACCAGGGAAGCCCGATATTACATTTTTATACACTTCTTCCATCTCATGTGTGTAAGCCACCATCCACTCATTAATCATCAGAACACTTCTTTGAGGTAACTTTGGTGGGTAATTTTATTATCCTTTTTATGGACTGAGAAGCTACAACAAAAGTACAATGACATGCCCAAGGTCAAATATATTTAGAGATAAAACCCAAGACTCCTAAATCTTTCTTCCAAGCTTGCAAGCATCCATCCATCCGGCTAACTAATATTTGGGACATTTAGGTCACGGAGCATACTTTTATTAGGTTAGCATTTATACACTCTCATAAATGTTTTTTGGTAAGACAGTTAGTTATTAGGATTAAAATTTAAACAGTCAATTTATTCTTCTTTGATATGGATATATCATGTGCTGTTTTAAAAATTTCTTTGCACTCTAGCCTCAAGTTCATTTCATTTTTAATTGGGCAGAGAACTTTGGGAACTAATGATATTAGCAAAGATAACTAGGAGTAAGAGGGGAGAGGAAGAGGCAGCTTGAAATTTAACAAAAATGTGTTTAAGGGGCTCTGGGCTGGGCCACAGAAAGAATGGCTCCTTCCTGGAACAAGGATCTTCCCCTCCCCCTTCTCCCCTTCCTTCTGTTCTTCCGTTCAGTCACAGAGGGATTCTATGAACTGCTGGAGTTTTTAGTGTGCTGTATTTCAAGAGAAGTGACTCATGGAGGAAAGAGCCTCAGCTGGGCAACTCCCCTAAGTTCCTGGAGCTCAGTGCCTCTGGCTGTAAGATGACAAGGTTGGTGCAATGATGTCAAGGGTCCCTCTGAGTTCAGTCAACCCAAGATTCTTCCTCCTCTTACCTCTTCTGGATATCTGCTTATGTCTTGTGCTTTCAAAGAAAGGCATATTCTATACATGTCAGCAAAGATACTTGGTCGGTATATTTATTTGAATGTTCCATGAAACCAAATCTTTGTCCAATGGCCCATTCTTTATTTTATTTTCCCTTGTTTACCTCTCTCTCTTTGTTGTTCTCTCTTTTGCCTCTTGCTGGAGGAATCCCAGCAGTCTGAGAATATAACAACCTTCAAAACTCTTCTCAGATGTCTAAATTGTACCAGATTGTACTAAATATTTTCAAATAGGACTTTTTACATGAAATAATAGAGAGTCAAAATAGGCCTGTTTCCACCAGGCTTATTGTCATCAACTTTGCCGTGTTCCAGATTCAGTTTCCCTCCAAGGATATTCTTACAAATGCCACAATCCAATTTCCTACTCTTGAATCAGGATTAACTGCCTCACTCATGTAAGTACTTTTTAGTGATTCTCTCATAGCAGTATAGTAATGGCTTTTTTTTCCCCAAAGAGAGTTGTAGCTAGCAATATCCTCCTAATGAATCCAGGATACAAAATTATAAATGGATTAACCAAAATTTCATGCATTTGAATAGTTCTAGTGTTACTGAGTCCAAGCTTGTATTGCTTGCTTCATGAAAGGCCAATAAATTGAGAGATGAGCTGTTGGGGCAAAGGATAGCAACTTTATTCAGAAAGCCAGCAGATGGAGAAGATGGTGGACTAGCGTCCTAAAGAACCATCTTAATCGGAGTTAGAATTCAGGCTTCTTTTGTACTAAAAGGGGAGGGGGTGTGGCTGATTGTTGCAGATTTCTTGGTGCTGGAATCCTTTGTTCTTGCAGCTCTCCACGTAGGTCTGGTCACAATGTTTCTATAAACCTCCAATAAGAGAAATGTTTGTCTCTGTTCTTCAACTTTTTTTATACATCTTTATTGGAGTATAATTGCTACACCATGCTGTGTTAGTTTCTGTGGTACAACAAAGTGGATCAGCTATATGCATACATATATCCCCATATCCCCTCCCTCTTGATCCTCCCTCCCACCCTCCCTATCCCACCCCTCTACGTCGGTGCAAAGCACCGGGCTAATCTCCCTGTGCTATGCGACTGCTTACCACTAGCTATCTATTTTACATTCGGTAGTATATAGATGTCAATGCTACTCTCACTTTGCCCCAGCTTCCCCTCCCCACCACCCGTGTCCTCAAGTCCATTCTCTATGCCTGCATATTTATTCCTGCCCTGCCACTAGGTTTGTCAGTACCTTTTTTTAGATTCCATATATATGCGTTAGCATACGGTATTTGTTTTTCTCTTTCTGACTTACTTCATTCTATCAAACTACCAATGGCATTCGTCACAGAATTAGAACAAAAAATTCTACAATCTGTATGGAAATTCAAAAGACCCCAAACAGCCAAAGCAATCTTGAGAAAGAAAAGCGGAGCTGGAAGAATCAGGCTCCCTGACTTCAGACTATACTACAAAGCTACAGTAATCAAGACAGTATGGTACTGGCACAAGAACAGAAATATAGATCAGTGGAACAGAATAGAAAGCCCAGAGATAAACCCATGCATATATGGTCACCTAATTTATGACAAAGGAGGCAAGAATATACAATGGAGAAAAGACAGCCTCTTCAATAAGTGGTCCTGTTCTGCAACTTTTTATCTCTATATGAATGGAAAAGTGTTATACCTTTAAAGGTCAGAACTTTGAGAATGGACTTTCTTGTGTATTTCAGGCTACAGGCAACATTTTTTTCTACAAAGGTGCAGAGCCCTCATGACAAAGCACAGGCAACAGAGCATAAGGGTTAAAGCTAAAGGAATAGATCCAATATGGAGTCAGGTTTGTTTTCTGTTACTCTAGGAGCAGATCTTGTCTGGATTGCTCTAAGTAATTTGTCTGGGGTACAAACATATTCCATGTAGGCTGCTAATCACCCCCAATTTTTGCTGTTTCTCTACTCCCTTACTAAGTTAACTAGCATTTCTGGGTTCCTCTCAAGTGACCTTTAGAAGGATTGCTGTGAAACTGTAGACTTTTATGTGGACAATCTTCATGGAACACAGCCATGTTCTAAATCCGCCTAACACAGTACCTTAGTTGTGTTAACAGAATTAATGTTAAAACAATGTTCACTTCAGTAAACATTAATTACTTTATTTTTCTTATTATTAAATAGTAATAACCACATAGATCATTCCTTGTTAGTTCTGCACTTTTTTTTCCATTCTGGTGTATTTAAAACCAATTTTAAACCTTTCAACTGTGATGCTCTTGCTGAATTTTGCAAGGGACTTAATTCCTTAGGAATCAATAAAATATATTAACCAGGTTTGTGTTTTATGTAAGTCAGGGGCCAGAACCGAAAAGGCTTAGGCTTCATTCTTTAATCTATTTTAGGATCACATTACCTAGCATGGAGAGCCAACCATCTCCCATGCAGCATCACAGCTGGGGAATTGCCCTCAGCCCCTCCCAGGGACAGTTTAGATTAGAAAATGAAAAAGAATCACATTTCCCATCAAAGGGACAGGGAGAAATCTGTTTATGGAAGGCAGTGCACTTTTGAGTCAGACAAACTGGTTCTTTGTTCAAAAGTGCCAAGGTGAAGTGTGCTTCTAAAACAGTGGGTCAAGTTAGCTCCTGGAACTGAAAGAACACAACGGTGTTACATTTTAAAATTTTTCTTACTGGACTTCCCTGGTGGCCCAGTGGTTAAGACTCTGAGGTTCCACAGCAGGGGGCATGAGTTCAATCCCTGGTAGGGGAACTAAGATTCCACATGCTGCATGGTGTGGCCCCGACCCAAAAAAAGAAAAAAAAAAATTACCTTACTAAATCAAGGGGGAAGGTAGTGCAGACTTCTTCATACACTGTCTTAGATTCCGTTTCTCCCTGGCTTAGAGTAGGTGTTGTTACAGTGGAAAATAGCCCAGCAACTTCCACCCCCTCTGTTTTTCTTTCAATGTAAATAAGACAAGGGCGGTTCTGGCAGCTCCATGAGGCAGGCAGGCAGAGTGCAGGAGAGCTCCCGTTAATGTTATAAAGGCAGGTGTCCGAGCCAAACACCTCTCACGACAAGATTACTACACAAACCAGGTGGGTCTTGTTTTTCTAGCCATGACAGAGCTAGTTGGAATTTCATTTCAGTTTACTAACCTATTGTACCCATTGATTTATTGCATGGAAAATGACACTTTTTAGTCTTTAACAGTACTTTTTTTCAAAGCAGTTTCATATGAATGTATGTTATTCTCACCGGTGCTATTACCCCTTAACTTTTTTTTTATTATAAATATTATGCATACCAAACCGAGATTATCGTGAAATAATTTAGAGAGCTACAAAGAAGAAAATAAAAGTGGCATCTACTACTCTCTCATAGAACAACCACCCCTGAATTCTTTTTTCTAATTTATTTAATCTACTTGGGTTTCCTATGTATATTTTAGCTTCAGAACGCCCCTTTGAAGTAAGTAGATCAGTTTTGCTGATGAGAAAACTGGAGGCACAATGAACTTCCACGACCTGTTCAGACGTTCACAAGATGTTAGCGTCAGACCCCAAGCTGACCCCACGTGTGGCTCCGCCCCACCTACGTGCTCTGCGTCACAGGTCAGCTCAGCTACTCTATTGCTTCTGCAGCTAGTGTGGTGTTCCTCAACGGTAGGGGCGAATTTTGTTTCTAAGTGATTACAGTTAGTCAGTCCTCATTATTCAGATCCCCTACTTGCAAATTTGCCTACTGGCGAAAATTTATTGTAACTCCCAAATCAATACTCACCGTGCTCGCGCTGCGAGTGGATGTGCACAGAGCAGAGATTTGTCACCCTTTGTGCACTGTCCTCAACTGAAGTCAAACAAGGTGACACGCTACTTTCTTGTGTCAGCTCTCAGACTGGTAATGTGTCCTTTTAGGGATCTGTTTAGTGCCACGTCTTTTGCATTTTTGTGCTTTTGTTGGTGATTTTGCTGTTTAAAATGGCCCCCAAGTGTAGTGCCAGAGAGATACCCAGTGTTCCTGAACATGTGTTAAATATACTTCCTCCAGGCATGAGTTAGTGTTGTTGGCTGTGAGTTCACACAGAAAACAAGGTTATGTATTGATTGGTATGCCCAGAGAGTCATAGGAACCTAACCGTGTATGACACCTAGGTGCAATGCTTCAGTATTTGCTAATTTAATGTTTGCAGTGACTTTATAGAATGACCACAAATAAGTAGAATCAATGTATTATTAGTGTGGCTGTCATTGTGGTTGTTATTCCTAATAATAAATGGTGTGGCTTCTCAGAGAATTCCAGCTTACTTGTGAGACTTATCAAAGAGGGTGTGACCTTTAGTTTATACTTCTTCCTGCTGCAGATGCTGGGGGTGGTACCCTCAAGAGCACTTGTGGCCCCTGCTAGCAGTTATTCATTGTTCCAAATCCAGGTCTCTTGTGTCGTGCCCGGTTCTCTGGAAGCATCAGGACAGTCCATTTACAAGTTAGAACAGCCTTGCTTCTGGTTTTGCTTTGAAAGCATTAATCCTGAGGGCCTGCCCAGTAACCCTACCTTCACCATTGCTCCTTTCAGGACTTCTAGGGTCACCCACTGAGAATCTCTGCTGTCCTGTTCTGATACCCTAGAGTGCCTTAGACAGATATGAAAATTAAACCTCAAGGACTAGCAGTGTTCTTTGAGAGACAAATGTTTACCTCTCTTGAATGACTTACTGCCTAGAAAATATGCACATAACTTGTGTAAAAGTCTCTGAATTTCAGTCCCTTAAGCATAAATAAATGAGAACATATATGGACTTGCTTACTCTTTAAAGAAACCTTAGTTTCAAATGGAAAAACTCCCTTGAAACAATGTCTAAAGAAAGGGAGAGGATATTCAGAGAAACTGCTTTCCCCCCACCCCCAGGAAATACTAGAGCTTATATTTTCTGAGAAATTCCAAAGGGGACTGGTGACAGGTATCAAACATATAATAAAGCAATTCAGTTGGTGATAAATAGATGTTTTGTTTTTATTTCATATGAATTATAGTTTCATAATAAGGATAGTCATGTAGCCAACCAAAGTAATCATCATTGGTGAAAGAGAATTTTTTATTCAATTAATCAAAAAAAAGATCAAACTAATTTGGAAATAAATTATAGTTCTCTTGTGACATATGTTAAGAAGACAATTATTGGGCTTCCCTGGTGGCGCAGTGGTTGAGAGTCTGCCCGCCGATGCAGGGGACACGGGTTCGTGCCCCAGTCCGGGAGGATCCCACGTGCCGCGGAGCGGCTGGGCCCGTGAGCCATGGCCGCTGAGCCTGCGCGTCCGGAGCCTGTGCTCCGCAACGGGAGAGGCCACAACAGTGAGAGGCCCGCGTACCGCAAAAAAAAAAAAAAAAGAAGACAATTATTTATGCTTAAAAATATACGCCTTTATTATAATCATCAGTACTATAATGACCAGATCTCTGTCACAAAATGCAAAAGATGTGAAAATCAAACACTTGCAGGGAATCAAGTTATCAGAGCTGACAGACTGTAACCACCACTCTGATGTAGCCAAGAAAATGTAGTTCAAACAAGGGTATCGTGAGATTTGTCCATATATATGGATCTCAATCTCAATCACTTTCAGAAAAATGCACATGAAAACCACACAGTCTGAGATGCTTTTTAAAAAACAAACAAAAAGAACCCACCAGGCTGGCAAAAATTCAAGAGTTTGACAGCATGCTCTGCTGGTAAGGCTGTGAGGAATTGGCTGGTGGGACCTAATACATGGCTGGTGGGAGCGCAATAGAGTGAGTTGGCCACATCTAGCAAAATTACAGTCGTGTTGACTATCTGCTCCAGAAACCTCAGTTCTGGGAATGGGTAACACATGTGTGCCAGCACACATAAAACATGACAGGTGTTCAAGGTTGCTCACTGCAGCAATGCTTGAAAGAGCAAAGATATGCATCTAATAAGGGACTGATTAAACAGATCATGGTACCTCTGCACAATAAAGCACTATGCAGCTTAAAAAAAAAAAAAAAGCAGTGCTACTACCTGGATGAACCTTGAAAACATTACATTTCGTGAAAGAAGCCAGTTACAAAAGACCATACGTTGTATGATTCCAATTGTATGAAATGTCCAGAATAGACATGTATAGAGACAGAAAGTAGATTAATGGTTGCCTTGGACAAGGAAACAGAGCAGGAATGTTGGTGGGTTACAGCTAAAGGGACAGGGTTAATTTGGAGGTAATAAAAGTGTTGTAAAATTGATTGTGATGATGGAGTCACAGTTCTGTGTATATACTAAAAACTATTGAATTGTGCACTTCAAATGGGTGAATTGTGTGATCTGTGAATTATATCTCAATAAACTGCTTTGAAAATGAATAAGAATGTTCCCTTTATATTGGTACAGAAAGCTCTCTAAGATATATTAAATAAAAGAGCAAAGTGCAGAGCAGTCAACTTATACAATATTTTGGGTAGGAAAAGGGGAAAATAAAAATGTGTCCTGTTTGCTTGTACATAAAGAAACACTGGGCAGTTAGACATGAAATTAACTCAAATTCTCACCTGGAAGAGGAGTGATAGGGAAGGTTTAGACCAAGCCAAAGTGTCCATGTATTTGTCATTGAACTTCTTGGCTGTGGATATTAATTTGATAAGATTTGTTGAGCCAACATACACATGCAGCACCATATTTTAATCTGGGGGCAATATTTTTAATTATGCAGATTAAAATTATTTTTTTTATTTTTAATTTATTTTTCCTAGGCAGCCAGCTTTATCAAACTACCCTAGTATGTGCCTGTTTGTTGAATAGGAAGCATGTTTGCATTTGGGTTCATCAACATGGTGGTAAAAGTTACAGCCAGGCATATACAAAGACATGTGCGGAGCGTGAATGAATTGATGAGCTGGATTCACTGAGCACGTGTTCCCGAGCTCCAGAGAGGGTGGCCCTCAGCCTCCATTCTATTTCCCGGACCTGTGTGCAAGGAAGCCCCTCACAACAGCACGGTGAGGGTGCCAGCACCCACAGATTGTCATCTACGTGTCTGCTGATGTGACCAGGAATGGGGATGAGGGCAAGTGGCATAGGGAACGCATACACCTGCAGACGGTGCTTGGAAGGTGAAGCAGCAGCTGCTGAGTCAGCCTTGTGCCACACTTACAAAAGGAAGTTATAATTCATAGATTTCAAAATATTTATACAATTTCAGCTCCGTCAACCAATACTAATCCATCTCCACAATGGAGACAGATTAAAATCTGGCCCTGCCCACTGGCGTGTCTATAGCTGGTAGGAGGCATGGCACTGCCTTAGACGAACCAGCCAGAGAGGGCAATTCCCTAGTGAAGTGGTTCTTGAACCATCGCCCAGGTTTTATTTTTTGGTGTGTGTTTCTCTAGATTTTCCTTTGGATTCTCTGTCTTTAAAACACTAACTTCAAGTGTCAATGCGTGTCATTCCTCTTAGGCCACAACTCAGCAAATTGTCCAATTATTCTGCCATATTAAGATCACAGAAAAACAAATTCAAAAGAAATGATTCTAATATAAATGGTGGTAAAGGACTGACAGGAAGTGTGTTCTTTCCTGAGACAAATTGTTAGTAGTAATAACATCCTTTATGTTTTAAAAGATACATCATAAGTGTCAGAAAATTAAATATATAAAATCAACCCTCATATAAAAGTCACCTGTACCCTGTTTAACTCCAGTAGGGAGGGAAAGGCAGCCCTAAAACAAAGACGTTGTTGTCATTTTTAATTTATTCGTTCTATTTTATCCAAACTATACCACACATGGTCTGAGAAAAATGCACCATTCTTAGATTAGGGAATATTAGCATTAATTCTGCCTTTATGTCTTTTATGTTTCTGTGTCCAAAACATTTTCCTGCTGACATTCACCCCAAATGTCATAATATTACCCATAATCTGAATCTTGCAAAATAATTTAGGGTGATACATTTATTCCAGACAAAATTGACATGGAAAACATTAAATTTAAAAAGAACATTGCAAAAACAGTATGCATGTTATTTTTTTTAAATATGATTTTTGTTATGTTTAAAAAAAAGACTAGAAGGGAGATATATATCAAAATCTTAACAGTGATTAACTTTGGGGGAATAAGAATAATATAGCTTTTTATTTCAGTTATCTGCATTTTATAGTCAGTGTAATTTTTTCTATCATCCTGAGAAATAATATAGATATTCTGTTTTAGAAAACAGATAAGAAATCTTATAAAGAAAAAAAAAGTAGGCTGATAGATATACATATCCAGTAAATCAGAAGACAGCCTTGAGGGACTACCCTGGTGGTCCAGTGGTTAAGACTTCGCCTTCCAATGCAGAGGGTGCGAGTTCGATCCCTGGTCTCATGGCCAAAAACCCAAAACATAAAACAGAAACAATATTGTAACAAATTCAATAAAGACGTTAAAAAATGGTACATGTCAAAAAAATCTTTAAAAAAAAGAAGACAGCCTTGAGAATAAGTCATGATTTCTAATACAAATGGCCTTAATACAAAACTGAATTTCCCTTTCTATTCCTCTACATCAAAATGGGTAGTCACGCATGAATAAATTACACAGTTACGCGTGGCACACTGATGACTGATTTCTGGTCGTTCTTTCTTAATAGTGGTTTCAAGAAATCAATTTACTTGCATTCTGATATACGACAAAGACCACTGACAGTTGGGCAATTCTTAAGATAAAAACAAACACGAATATCTGAGAGCATTTCTCAGAATTCTTTCTTCACGTTGCACCATGCAAAAAAGTTTCTTAATGTTTTAAATTCCTAGTTACATATTAAAATCTTTGTATTTTGTATTCCAGACTACCAACATTCCATTGGAAATACCTAATTATTAGGTGAAAGAAAACAGAGTTTATCCAAAGGTCATTTTTTCGTGACGGTAACCCCAGTTTTGTCTCCCTGGTTAATGTACTTATTCTTCAGTAACCTCCTAGAGTCCTATAAAAATAATTTCTAAAAGAAAGAAATTCCTGTGGCTTAAGGGAAAAATGGTCACTAAAATTTTTTGGAGTGGCTGTGATTTAAATGCAGCGAGAATATGTGTCTAATTATTTATGTTTGACCTAAGAAACAACAATGCCACGTTTTTCCTTCAAAGTAGTCCGTCCACAGACTCTCAGATCCAGTGCTTTTTCCTGAAACTGCCGGGACCATGGACACTGAGCTGGATCCACGTGCCCAGCCTTCAACTCAAAGGCCGGGAGGCAGGCGAGGGAGTCCGGCGAGGGAGTCCTCACTTATGTTTCTGGATCCCAAGCACTACTATGGGAGAAGTTCTGCACTGGGGAGAACGGGCCTTGTGTTCATCGGGACTGACTCACCACTTTATTCACATTCACTGGAGCACATGTAAGAGAAGCCCAAGGAGGAGTTTTGGAGGGGACAGGTACCAACCCTACTCCCACCCCAACAACTGCTACCGATGACATCTTCACTACTGCCTTTAATGGTGTCTAACTTCACCCCTGCTAAATCAAAGACTTTAAGAGCTCCAACAATGTGCCTTATAGTCCTTGGTATTCCCCTAAAGAGCTTACTGAGTACACGACCTTCGCATAGCAAGGGTACAATGAATGTTTGTCTATATGATTTACCTTCTTTCAGGAAGATAAAAGCCACATGCCAAGCACGATTAGCTGATTGTGTGAGGGAAGGGGCAGAGTCATGCAGATAAGTCTAAATAGACTTAGATCCCAGTCCTGTTGGATTTGGCTGTCTGTGCACTGAATTGCACTTGACCTTCTCTCTGCTCCTCTTTCAACACCTGCACCACCCCCTTCCCCCCCACCCCAACCCAGCATCTCACCAGGACTAAGAGAAGAGTACAAGGCCGAATTGCCAGGTTAGATCCATTATAACCAGCTTATTGTACCCTTCAAGATATCACATTTAAGAAAATACTATTTCTCTTTAAATAAACTTTTTAACCCTTCCTTGAGTGATGAAAATCACTAATTTCTCTTGGTTAAACAGCAAAAACCTTCAAGAAAGTAATCACAAAATTGCCCGCAAGTAATAACCTGTAACCGATAAGAAATGTCCGCCCTATTAAAAATGCAGTCATCTGGTAGAGCAATATGAATTCCAAAGTTATGCTTGCATGGTCAGGCAATAAAATGAAGTAACATTTTAATAAGTCAATCCTTAAATCACTTTAAGGTATAGCAGTGTGATGATCTGAATTTAGAAATGGGAAACCCTGAACCGTGCAGCAGAGAAGAACGTTTCTATAGACGGAGATTTGCCAACAACTTCAAGAACGACCTACTCAGAGATGTACTGACGACATGCATAGCTTTCATTTCCAGGGTTTGGTAATGTGGCTTCCTTTATTAATTTTTTAAAATTAATTTTTATTGGAGTACAGTTGATTTACAATGTTGTGTTCGTTTCTGCTATACAGCAAAGGGAATCAGTTACACTATGTGGCTTCCTTCAAGGTGCTTTCTACAATAAAATTTGAGAGCTTTTTGTGAGCCCTTGAACCTAGGATGAATGCTAGCAAACTTCAGTAGGCCATGGGACCATCCTGCCCAACACTCAAATCCCAGCTCACACCCGAGGCTCTCGGAACTGGGGTTCAGACTGAACACAATTCTGTACCTCTGAGAGATTCCCACTGTAGAGCCCAGTGCCTTCCTGCTAAAGTGTCCTCCAGTCAAATAGTAGGTCATTTCTGAAAGGAGCAAACCTGTGAAGTTAAGGGGAACTTTGGTCCAGTGAACTATACCCTGGGCCACAGCTACACCTCCAGAGCTGCATGTGGATTCCAAAGCTCCCTGAACCAGGAGCGAGCAGAAGCAGACACAACACCGAGCTCCCTGTCAACACGTTGACTCACATCTCAGTGCATCAGCTAAAAGGTATTTGCTGGGCATTAGACAGGCTGGAACTTTCATGGGACCCAGGAGAATACCAACCCATTCTTTAAATATCGTCTAGAAAGTTGGAATAATAAAGAAGAAACGGAGGAATTACGTTTCTAAGTGCCCCTTGGAAACAAGAAGTTTACTGTGTTTTAGTCACCAGAGTTAAAATAAGTCATTCATCATCCTCTTTCTAAGTCTTCTCGTCCTGAAGAATTATAATGATTTTAGGGACTTCCCTGGTGGTCCAGTGGTTAAGAATCCACCTTCTGCAAAGAAGAGCCCGTGTGCGGCAACTAAGACCCGAAGCAGCCACATAAACAAATAAATATTTTTTAAAAAAAGAATGATAATGGTTTTGAAGTAAACAAATGGCAGTGATAGAGTGAGTCACTGAATGACTAGAGGTTTTTGTGTATTTGTTTTGTTTCGTTTTTGTTTTTTTAACAGGGCCCCAAACTGCTGGTTTTTAGAACTTTTCAAGTAATTCCTTTCAAAAGCAATGTTAGGACAATTCTTTGCAGAAGGCAGATGGCACTAAGTTCAAAAGAAAGAAAGGCTTAAATGGGAGCCTTTCCCTCCTGGGGCCAAAGATGATAAGAAGCAGGAACGATTATTTGGGGAGCTTAGGGGAAAGACAGTGACCCTTTTACACTCATTCAAGGTATAGTATTAACTTGAGCAAATGTCATCTGCATTTACTTGCTGAGTGTTCAGAGACCCTGGCAGCAGTCACAAATCCACCCTAACGAGACTAAACTTTCTTGAAAACTGATCTCTGATCTCTCCCCAGGCTGTCTTCCCTTTAACATTAGGTATAGGAACTGCTTGTCAGATTCCTGTGTTAAATCTTTGTCAAAATTTCCCCAACCAGAAAAAGCCAAGGCCTTTGATACCTTCAGGGCAGATTTCAAAAGCTGAGGTTCACCTACAGTGTTTCAGGTGCCACATGGGAGGCTCCCCGGGGCCTGATTACAGGGCATTGCAGAAGCAAGGCAACCTCCCTCTGGCTCAGCAGCTCACCCCACTGCCCGTCAGTGCCCTGGGTGACAGGCCACAGCAAGGAGCAAAGAGCCACCGCTGCAGGCCTGTCTGCTCCCCAAAGCCGGTGCCCAGGCCTGTTTCCCCCACTGCTGGACACTCCCCATCTGGGAATATCAACAAGTGATACCTTTGGATTGCCGTCCTCCTTGACCTATAGTAGAGTGGCATATATTGGCATTTTTGAGGAACTAGAGAAGTTTTGAGGCTTTCCAGTGGGACACATCTAGTTTTCAGATTGTTTTGACCTAAATCAACCTGATTTAGGTCAGGTAAATTATGTTCTTTAAAGAAACTTCCTGGATGAGATTCTTGAAAGAAAATTTGGGGGACATAGAGCTAGAGGTCCCAGGGTACCATTTTCTATAAGCCGTTCCAAAAAGAAACACTTAAAAAGACTCATACCACTGCTTGCTTAAAAGAAATAAAAACACAGTTGAGATTTGAAGAAGAAAAAAAAACAAACCCACTCTAGGGTCTGGCACAGAGGCTGTGCTCAGTAAATATTTGTTGAGTGACAAACAGAGGGACAAACAGCAGCTCTTGAGTAGCCTGGAACCACTTCTGAGGTTTCTGTTTCAGGATCTAAACTGCTTTTCCCAGATGTCCCTTAATTTCTAGGTATTGACTACAGCCGTGCAAGTGTGGGAATGAGTCCATTCCCAGACCAAGTCTTGGGCCTGAGGGTGTAAAGCACACCTCACAGAGGGGGTTTTGGCGTATGGACGCCACCCATTCCTCGACTAGGTAGTTTTCCAATATGGCGAAGCTGATGTGTTCAACGTCATTTCACTTATGGCACAAAAAGAAAAGTGATCAGGGCTTCACCCTTAGACTAAGAACTTTGGGGCCATGGAGGGACACATTTCAGGGAGGGGAAGTCTGTTGAGAGGCAGTTTGTTATTACAGGCTCTTGTCAAGGAGTGCCTGGAATTTGCACATTATACATAACTCAGAAGGAAACACAACATTTAGTGTGTGTCACACAAAGGGCAGCTAAAAAAAAAAAGGCTTTTCATTTGTCAAAGCACTAAGTACCTTTGGATTTATCCTCAGAACAAGGTTCTGCTTATACTGCAGATATCGATTCTAGCGACAATGACTAGAGCAGGATGTAGGCCCAGAGAGTACTATACACAATGAGACTTGATTGAAGAAATAGAGGATGCATCCAGGTAAAATTTGAATGTCATAGAAAATTCACGGATAACAGAGAATTTCCTTTTTCCTTTGGACAAGGTCACATTTGGGGGAAGGATGGTAGTCTGGGATGAGCGAGGATACCTTTTAATCTTTAATGAAAGTGCCTTGAACTTGGACTAATTCCAAGTTGCTTGTAGATATCCCAGACTGACGGATGGAGGGTCTCAGAAATGTCTCACAAATACACAGAGCCCCTGGTAACCCAGGAGACAGGGGTGTTCTTAAGCCTTAAGAGTGAAGGCTGCTTATGAGTATGTGTGAACACAGCCCTAAGTCGGAGGCAAAATAGAAAAAGGAGAAGAGAATAAAGGGAAATAAGAGAGCAAGAGAAAACAACAGAAAAAGAAGAAAGAATGAGGAGCACTTAGAATATGAAGAGTTTATTGGGGGGAAGGCATATGAAGGAAACCCTTAGTCACTGAAGTAGCAGTAGCTCAAAGAAAAGATTTAGCCCAGAAATGGAGCGCTCAGGAAGTGTTGTATTTGGTATTTGTTACTTCATGCTGGATAATCAGGCTGAAGTCCAAGGCCTGATATCGGCTCAGATAAACATGTAATCTGTACTTGATCAGGAGTAGCCCACACCTGATAGACAGTGGAGGTCAAATTCATGGAAGGAAGCAAAGGATATATCTTTTGGGAAAGACAGATTAGACCCAGTACAAAGACCCAGATTCAGGGGACTTCCCTGGTGGTCCAGTGGTTAAGACTTCACCTTCCAATGCAGAGGGTGCAGGTTTGATCCCTGGTTGGGGAGGTAAGATCCCATATACCTCTCAGCCAAAAAAAAAACAAAATATAAAACAGAAGCAATATTGTAACAAGTTCAATACAGACTTTAAAAATGGTCCACATCAAAAAAAAAAAAATCTTATCAAAACCCTAAAACACCCAGATTCATAAACCCTGCAATTCTGTCAGATATGAGCCAAAGAGTGGAAGGGAGGAAGACCCTTGCACCAAGGTCTGGGGCAGCTCAGAGAGGAGCCAGCAGGCAAATTGACCTTGATATTAAGCCAGCCTCTTCCATGGCAGGCACTGTAAGCAAGTTGTGGACGTGATGGAACACACCCAAAGGCTCACTGAGGCAGAGAAATATGGAGAACTCTGACAGATAGCTCCTGGCATGGCGGCAGAGGGGCAAAATGATGTTGAGCCAGACAGACGTGTTTTCCAGTCCCTGCTCCACAATTTTCCATCTGTGTGAGCTTGTACAATTCACCTAACCTCCAAATTTCCCCTCTTTACCTGAGCAATAGATTCTTTGGAGCTCATCTTTAGCCTGCACGCACTGGAACAATAACCACTCTGGTTGTTTATACCCAGTTTTTGTTCAGACTGGTCAGCACTCAAACCACGCCAACTGTTAAGTATTTTGAGCATCACCCTGGGTGTAATAATGCCTATTTTGAGAACTATAAATAATATGCACAGAGCATGCTATACATTGCCCAACACATAGTAGGTACTTAAATGAATAGTAGCTGTTATTATTTTATAAAATATTTCTCACTGTTGCTAACTGTTATAGACTGAAATGTGTCTCCCTGCCCCAAATTCAGATGTGGAAGCCCTAAGCCCCAGTGTGACTCTATTTGGAGATAGAGCCTTTAAGAAAGTAATTAAGGTTAAATGAGCTCATAAGGATGGGGCCCTAATCTGACAAGACTGGTGCCCTTACAAGAAGAGGAAGAGACACGAGAGAGTTCTCTCTCCTTCCGCCCTCACACAGGGGAAATGCTGTGTCCATGGGAGGGCACAAGGAGAAAGCAGACACCTATCTACAAGCCAGGAAGAGAGGTCTCACCAGGGACCAAACCAGCTAGCACCTTGGTCTTATAGTTCCAGCCTCCAGAACTGAGAAAAAAATGTCTGTTGTTTAAGCATCCAGTCTATAGTATTTTTTTATGGTAGCCCAAGCTGACCAATACACAGACTGATTGATTCACATTTGTAGACCAAAGAGGAAATCCACAGAGCTGCTGCTGGCAAAATAATCAACTCATTCATGCCCTGCAATTTAAAAGTGGAAATACTCTGGAAGAGATTTTATTGTGTCTAACCTAAGCAGGGATGGGGTGTGTCTTCTAATCCATGGATGAAAAGCTGGACAATCCTTCTGTAGGGAATTCTGCATGGATCAGAAAGTCTAGGAGGGAGCCTCATGACCTCACATACTCCACATAGTGACCACGCCTTTCTCCTTGGGAACAATAAGAGTGGTCTTTTACTGGGTTGCAAATCTTGCTTTGTTTTTGCAGGGCTCAAAATAACGTGCCAGAATACGCTTATATGTGGAATATCTCTGGAAATAGACACAAGAAACTGGTAATAGTGATTGTCTTCAGAGGGGGAATTGAACACAAAGGTGGATTTTTTTAAATAACATTTCTGTACTTTTCTTTACGCTTTGAGGGAAGTATTTCAGCACTTTAAAAAATACTGTTATACAGTATTTCTTTTTATACAGCTTTTTAAAATGTTTTTATTTATTTATTTTTGGCTGCGTTGGGTCTTTGTTGCTGCGCGTGGGCTTTCTCTAGTTGCAGTGAGCGGGGCCTACTCTTCATTGCGATGCACGGGCTTCTGACTGCAGTGGCTTCTCTCGTTGCAGAGCACAGGCTCTAGGCGTACGGGCTTCAGTAGTTGCAGCACACAAGTCCAGCAGTTGTGGCACGTGGGCTTAGTTGCTCTGCGGCATGTGGGATCTTCCCAGACCAGGGATCAAACCCATGTCCCCTGCATTGGCAGGCAGATTCTTAACCACTGTGCCACCAGGGAAGTCCCTGTACCTCTTGAATTTTGACCATGTCCAGAAATAACATTTTATTGAAAATGAAGAAGAAGGAGGAGGAGGAGGGGGAGGAAGAGGAAAGGGAAACAGAGGGGGAGGGGAAGGGAGGGGGAGGAAGAGGAAGGGGACACAGAGGGGGAGGGGGAGGGAGGGGGAGGAGAGGAAGAGGAAAGGGAAACAGAGGGGGAGGGGGAGGAAGAGGAGCTTTCTTGGAAACAAAGAGAAAACAGGGTTTCCAAAAAACGACACAGCAATTTTAACAGGGTTCATATTTTTTGCATTTGGGGATTCTTACCCACTAGTAGGAAATCTTTTTTGGAAGAACAATAGATTTTAAAAGAAGAGAAACACAGGGGCCTGTGTGTTCCGTGGGTGACCTGCTTTCCACCCCTACTCAGACGTGACAGATCTTCACCTTGCCCTGCTCATCCTTGAAACATCCTCATGCCACCTTCCCTGACTTGACAAGTTCCATCCAAATAGTCATCCCTCCTTTGCATTTGCATATCTCCAGGGGAGCCTTGTGCTGAATCCACACATTCTCTGCTCTGAGACAGACAACTCTATGCTCGGAAAAGGAGGAGGCACTGTGACTAACCAGAAAATCCTCCGGTCAAAGCCAAGGGCCCCCTTTCTGGCTATATTATCTGCTGTGAGAGGTGGGCAGAGTGGTCTGCGAGGAGGGCGCAAGTGCTTAGAAACTCCTCTTTTCAGAAGTTCAGACAGTGTTGGTCTGCCACTTGTCAGAAAGGTCTGTTTTCAATTAAACTATTGCAAATGGAAGTTGTGAACATTAGGAAATGGTGTTTCATCCGTTACAACTGTTAAAGACTTCGCAAAAATTTCCATGGACAACAAATGGAAATGTGCACAGTTGGGAGCACACAGTGTCCAGGCACCGTGTTCCCAGTCAAAGGCAGCGGTTTTGTTCTGCACAATTCAGCTTGAATGAGGTGACAGGCTAAGGCACCAACTGTCCTACTTACAATGAGGAGGGGAAAGCCCTGTGCCTGAAAAGAGAAAAGCGGTCCTGACCGAGGACTGGCCACGGTCGTCCCAGTTCCCTTCACATAATGTCCCTGTTTAGAAATATTCATGAGGAAATTCCTCGTCTCTATTTCATTTTTTTTCCAGTTTTATTGAGAAATAACTGACATACATCCCTGTATAAGCTTGAGGCATAAAGCATGATGGTTTGATTTACATATATTGCAAAATGATGACCACATTAGGTTCAGCTAACTTCCATCTTCATGTGGATCCAATAAAAAGAAAACAGAGAATAAAAGAAAGGAAAGAAAATTTTCTTCTTGTGATGAGGACTCAGTTTTAAATTTTAATATATAAAATAGAACTGTGGACCACAGAGAACAAAAGAACAACATACATTCAAATATCAATTGTGGGGAAATATTTCTAAAGTTAATTTCAGGTGCCTTTAAAGTGGGAAAATAGGGCTTCCCTGGTGGCACAGTGGTTAAGAATCTGCCTGCCAACTCAGGAGGACACGGGTTCGATCCCTGGTCCGGGAAGATCCCAAATGCCACGGAGCAACTGAGCCCGAGCGCCACAACTACTGAGCCTGTGCTCTAGAGCCCGTGCTCTGCAGCAAGAAGCCACCACAATGAGAAGCCCGCGCACCTCAACGAAGAGTAACCTCCACTCAGCACAACTAGAGAAAGCCTGCGCACAGCAATGAAGATCCAATGCAGACAAAAATAAATAAATACAATAAATAAATTTAAAAAAATAAAGTGGGAAAATATGTGCTTTTATTTTTATTGAATGGGAGATAGAAAGAAACCAGAATTCTGTAAGGCTGACTTTGAAATTAAAATATGGTTTACTTCATTAATTTGGAATAAATTGTGCTAACTTAATTTTTTAAAATACAATTAGAAATGTTAAAGAAATAGTTTTGGGAGAGGGGGGTTGCTTTTGAATATATCCTGGTTTAGTAAGTAAAGGTTTTCTAAATAATTTGATCAACTTTAAGAAAATATAGCTTCTTTATTTTCCTATTGAGTGGTTTGATTTTCCCTAAGACCTTCACCTATTGGATAGACAGGAGGCAGAAGAGTTTAACAGTTTGCTAGGGCTGTCATAAAAAATACCACAGACTGGATGGCTTGAGCAAAAGAAATTTATTTTCTCACAGTTCTGGAGGCTGGAAGTCTAAGGTCAAGGTGCTGGCCGGTTTGGTCTCTTCCGAGGCCTCTCTCCTTGGCTTGCAAATGGCCACCTTCTCCCCGTGTCCTTACACAGTCTTTCCTCTGCTCACATGCATTCCTGCTGTCTCTCTGTGTGTCCAAATATCCTCTTCTTATAAGGACACCAGCCAGATTGGATTAAAGCTCTCCCTAAAAGCCTCATTTTAATTTAATCACCTTTTAGAGGACCTATCTCCAGATACAGTCTCATTCTGAAGTACTGGGGTCGGAGTGTAACAGAGAAGAACAAAACGGACTCCATATTGTATCTGTTCCTTTAGCTCTAACCTCTGTGCTCTGTTGCTTGTGCTTAGTCATGCCTCCTCTACACATTTTGTAAAACAATATTGCCTATAGCCTGAAATATACAGAATAGCCCACTCTCAAGACTCTGACCTTTAAAGGTATAACACTTTTCCATTCATATAGAGGTAAAAAGTTGCAGAACAGAGAATAACATTTGTCTTGGAGGTTTATAGGAACATGGTGACCAGACCTACCTGGACAGCTGCACCAAGGATTCCTGCACCAAGAAGTTTGCAGCAACCAGCCACACTCCCTCCCCTTTTAGTGGAAAAGAAGCCTGAATTCTAACTTGGGTAAGATGGTTCTTTGGGACACTAGTCCACCATCTTCTCAGTCTGCTAGCTTTCTGAATAAAGTCCTATCCCTTGCCCCAACAATTCAACTCTTAACTTATTGGCCCATCGTGCAGTGAGCGATACAAGCTTGGACTTGGTAACAAGAGCTAGGACATGTGAATTTTGGGAGAACACAATTCAGTCCACATCAGAAGGAAATGTTTATGCTTTCGTCCAATTCAATAATTTAAACAGTTCCTTTAGACAAATGCTTAGTCCCTTTAGGACTTTCACACTTCTCCTTTCTGCTCCTCTCCAGAGTGGTCTCTGGGGTGACTGTGTGTTTGTATTTTGCTCCACCTGTGGGTGGGGCATGGCCCAAGCTGTGTCTGGTGGGTCCACACGGATCCCTCTGCAGAGGCCTGGACTGCTCTCCTCCTTGTTCAGCTGAGAGCTGAGATGCACCTGATCCCATCTTGGCTTTGGGGATGATCTGCTGGCTCCTCCAGTTGGCACCTGTGGTCTTGGTGTCCCTAGTCTTGGGGTCCCTGCCCGTGCTCACCTCAGGCCTCTACTGTCCACCTGCACACTCAGAAAGTCCACATCTTCTTTTCTAGACATGCAGGAAGGTCTCATTTTCCTGAGTGCCACTTGAAGCCTTGAGGGAACCAGGAGCAGTGCCTCAGTTCATTCAACCCCAGGTTCTCAGCGTACCTACCCATCCCCATCACAGTGCTGTTTTATTTATTTATTTATTTTGCGGTACGCGGGCCTCTCACTGTTGTGGCCTCTCCTGCTGTGGAGCACAGGCTCCGGACGCGCAGGCTCAGCGGCCATGGCTCATGGGGCCAGCATGTGGGATCTTCCCGGACCGGGGCACGAACCCGCGTCCCCTGCATCGGCAGGCGGACTCTCAACCACTGCGCCACCAGGGAAGCCCCTACAGTGCTGTTTCAGATGGCACCCAACTCTAGCCTGGGGGCTCTCTCTTTCTTTCTCTCTCTCAGTCGTCTCTTTCCCACACACACACACACACACACACACACACACACACACACACTCACACACACACACATACACGGTTGCCTTCAAGGAATGGGAGGTGAAAATCCTTGTTTTGACTTCTTTGCTTTCCCCTTTTCTCCCTTCTTCCATTTGTAAGAAGAGGTGAGTTTCACTCCTTTTCTTACTTATATCCTCCTAGCCATCAGAGGTGAAAACGGCCTTTTAAAAAAATTTTTTAGACAAAAAAAAAAAAAAAATTTTTTAGGAAGAAACTCTACCATGCAGGCTTGGTTCTTGATATACTGAGTTCAGTAAATAAAGGAATTTAGTAAGCCTTTTTCTCACTCACACACTCTTGCAAATCTGATAGTCAAACCTATTATCTTGTTGTTTCTGGATGCAATTCTCTAATAGTCAAACCTGAGAAATAATTGTGTTGCTCTGCTGAATATTAGCTTTTCTCCTAAATCTCTGAAATGTACAGTTTCAGTAGGTGGGAGGCCAAAAGGGACATGAAGTCTATAGGATATGGAACAATACCAAAACATATTTTGAACTACTACCTTCCTTAACAAAGTTCACGTGCATTTCCCCGGTTGGAACAGGATTCTGAGCTCCAGCTGCTGCCATTATCATTGCATCCAGTTTTAAAACGTGGCAGTGTTACTGGGGCAGGTTACTTCAATTCCCAGATTCCCAATTATCTATCTTCCTGATTATAACCATCCTAGAGGGTATGAAGTGGTATCTCATTGTGGCTTTGATTTGCATTTGCCTGATGGTTAATGATGTTCCGAATCTTTTCATGTGCTTATTGACCATTCGTGTATCTTCTTTTGGAGGAGTGTCTATTCAGATCCTTTGCCAGTTTTTAAATTAGGTTGTTTGTCTTTTTATTATTGAGTGGTGAGTGCTCTTTATAAGTTCTAGATACAAGTTGTTTATCAGATGTATAATTTACCGGAAAATTCTCCCATTATTTGGATTTTTACATTTTTGATGGTCTCCCATTCTGGACTTTTTATCACTTTCTGACTGTTTTGCCTTTTTTTTTTTTTTTTTTAATATCTATCTTTTTGGCCACATTGGGTCTTAGTTGTGGCACGCGGGATCTTGGTTGAGGCATGTGGGATCTTTTGTTGCAGCACGCGGGCTCTTCGTTGTGGCATGCAGGCTTCTCTCTAGTTGTGGAGTGTGGGTTTTCTCTCTTTAGTTGTGGTGCATGGGCTCCAGAACATGTGAGCTCTGTACTTTGCAGCTCGCAGTCTGTCTCATTGAGGCCCGTGAGCTCAATAGATATGGCATGCGGGCTTAGTGGCCTAGCGACATGTGAGGTTTTAGTTCCCTGACCAGGGATGGAACCCACGTCCCCTGCATTGGAAGGCAGATTCTTTACCACTGGACCACCAGGGAAGTCCCTGCTTTGCCTTTTTTGAACTCCAGTAAAAGTATGCTCAGATAATTTTGGATATGAAGGAAGACCTCAGAAATATATAATTCATGGGGACTTCCCTGGAGGTTCAGCGGTTAATATTCTGTGCTTCCACTGCAGGGGGCACAGCTTCAATCCGTGGTTGGGGAACTAAGATCCCACACACTGCATGGTGTGGCCAAAACAAAGAAAAGAAAATAAATAATCTAATTCAATTCCCTCACTCTTCAGATTAGGAAACAGGACCAGAAAGATTGTCATATGTTCTACAGCTAGTTGGAATTAATATGTTAATTAATATTTATAACAGAATGGGAATTAATACATTATCAATCAGGATTCTTTTGGTTACAAATATAAGAAAAAAAAATAATTCCAAACTAATTTAAGCAAAAAGGATGACTGGCAGAGCATTAACACCCAACATTGCAATTGCTATTATTGGGATTTTCGTACTGCACACCACGAAATATTCATTTATTAGTGATGACCATGGTGGGGAGCAGAGAAGGCAAGTTAGTGGGCAGATAATTTCAAAGTGGAGCAAAAGACAAAATCTGCTGTGCTGCAGGAGAGGGGAGCATAACATTGGCAATAAGGCTTAAGTCAAAGGTGGCAGAGGTGGGACCTGGCACCATCACTGGATGGAGGTAAAGACATGAGTACTAGAGGGTCAGGGCAGAACTGGGGCAAGATAAGCTCAAACTTGATCAGTGGGCAGGGATGAGGGCTGTCTTAATCTGTTCAGGCTTCTGTAATGGAATAAATGCCATAGACTAGCTTATAAACAAGAGAAATTAATTTCTCAGAGTTCTGGAAGTTGGGAACCAAGATCAAGGTGCCGGCAGATTCAGTGTCTGTTGAGAACTTACTTCCTGATTCATAGATGGCTGTCTCCTCACTTTGTTCTCACATGGTGAAAGGGAGTAAGGAGTTCTCTGGGGTCTTTCTATAATAAGGGCACTAATCTTATCCATGAGGGCCCTGCCCTTATATACTAATAGCCTCCCAAAGGCCCAGCTCCAAATACCCTCATTTTGTAAGTTAGGTTTCAACATATGAATTTTGATGGAGACACAAACATTCAGTCCATAGCAAGGGCCAAAGCAGCAGATGAAAGTCTTACTGGGGTTGAGTCTGACACCTTAAAGAGGTTAGAGACCAGTGAGTCTTGTGGTCCAATGAAAGCTTGCAGTCAGTCCCCTGCTGTTTTTTTTTTTTTATCAGAAATAACTTCAGTTCTTATCAGCCCTGTCCATGAGGTCACACTAAGTTTTAAAAGACCTGAGATTCTGGTGGCATTGGTGGCATACCCAGTCAGGAATTCCCAATGCTCCTTCCAGACCAAATTCAGATCTGCTAGGAGGATCCTTGAGATCTCTTTGTTTTGTAGTATGATTCTAATTATTTTATAGGCACACTTGAATTATTTCAATGTATGTGATAATTCTCCAGAAACAATATGTATCCAATCATACCACTTCATTCCCCTCTTCGTCAGCATCTTTGCCCTCTAGAGCCAGCATCTCTCAATCGGTTCTGGCAACTGTGCTCTTGCTTGATACCTTCAACAAGCACTTAGTAAAACGAAGAGAAATAAAGCACAGTCTTCACATTGTGCAAGTGAGAAAGTGAAGAGCACTACCGCGGCTCCTGAACATTTCAAGGAAAGAGACGGTCTAATTTTAAAAAACGGAATTTATATCAGATTGAAAGTAGGAATGTTGGAACTCATCGTCAGAATTATGGAAATGAAGGTAGAGAATGTTCTGGGAAATAAATCACTATCAGTGAGAAAGAAGGACGTAAGAGCAGCAAAAGAACAAACAATCCTCTCACCAAATAAAGTATGAACATTTGTATGAGCCAAAAGAGCAATAGGAAACCAGAACATATCATTCCAAAATCAGGAGACATTTGTTTAATTAACAGTGGTCAATGCCCTGAATAACTTTACTTCCAGTCAGTTTAATCATAAAAATGAAACAGGATACAAAATGTTCTAAAGACTGTATTATTCAAATTAAGTGTTTGTCTAGGCAGTAAACCTCTTAATTAGTGGCTTGCAAATATTTTTGAGCCTGACTCACAGTAAGAAATATATTTAACATCAAAACCTGGTGTACACACACACACGTGCACACACACTTTCTCTCTCTCTCTTTTTTTAATAAAAGTTTCACATCACCTTTACTATAGGCAGTGTACTCTGATATTTTCTTTCTAGTCTATTTGGCTTTATTCTATATCTCTTTTTCTTTTTTTTTTTTTGCGGTACGCGGGCCTCTCACTGTTGTGGCCTCTCCCGTTGCAGAGCACAGGCTCCGGACGCGCAGGCTCAGCGGCCATGGCTCACGGGCCCAGCTGCTCCGCGGCATCTGGGATCTTCGCGGACCGAGGCACGAACCCATGTCCCCTGCATCGGCAGGCGTACTCTCAACCACTGTGCCACCAGGGAAGCCCTTCTGAAGTTCTTAACATCACGTCTGCATTCAAGGCAGAATAAAGAGGGGAGGTGGCCACCAGTCACATCTCTCTTTTCTTATTAGGAAATCAAAAGCTTACCAAAATGCTCCAACATTTTAGGGAATTTCTCTAAGGTCTAAGGCCCTCTATGGTGAGAACTGGGACATCTATTTACCTCCAAATAAAACTGAGGTATGGTTAGAAAGGGAAAAAATTAGAGGATGGATATTAAATAGGCAATTGCAAGTGATAGCCATATTTCCTCAACTAAGGACCATTCACCCTTGCACGAAAATCTTCAGGGCAAGGGGACAGCCTGTCCCATTTTTGGTAGCTCTAGAAAGCTCTTTTTATTTTGAACCAGAATCCGCCTTCCTGCTACTTGTCCCTATAGCCTCTGGTTCCACCATAGGGGCTGTATAGATCTGAATCTGTATGGATCTGAATACTTTTTGGTGACAGCCATACAAATATTTGAAGACACATATCATTTCTCCTCCTGTCCTCATGAAGCAACTCCAGCTGGGTCCTCATGTGACATGACTTAAGTGTTCTCACCTTTCTTTGGTTTTCTCTCCTCTAGGTCTGTTTCAGTTTATTGACGTTTCTATTAGACTTTGTTGCCCCAGATGACATCACTGGTCAAAGGGTGGCCTGAGCAAAACCAGAGAAGTCAAAAGATTATCTCCATTGTTCCAGGTTATCGCTAAGACATCTCGAATTTGCATTATCATCTATGCTTACCTATCTGTTGATAATTCAGCCAAATAAAGACCACAGATCTTTTCCACCCTCTCATCTTCCTTTACTTATGTATTTGGTCTGGAGATCCTAGAGCAGGATTTATATTTATCAGTAGTACACTTTATGGTGTTTGAGTTGACTTATAGTTCTAGTTTACTGAGTTCTTTTCAGATTTCAATTCAATTACCCAGGGCATCAGTTATTCCTCCCAGAATCACATTATCTGCAAATGAGACAAATTTATATTTTGCAACCCTGTATTAATCCCCATTAAGTATTTTCAACAAGAAAATCAGAATAGACTCTTTCAACCTGCCACCAGTGACTTCTTTCTAAGGTGAAGCTAGTCACCATTTAGGTAGGGTCCTTCAATGCGTTATGAATTCACGTCATGGTGGTTCAGCCCACATTTCACCTTCTGTCCTAAGGATGATACAAGATTTTTTTCAACTACTTTGAAATTTTGACCTACAGATCAGTCTACTTATCAAATAACTTAGAAACCTGGTCAAGTTTAGTGGCAGGACTTTTCCAAATGAATCCATATTAGTTCCTAGACAGCACTAATTCCCCTTCTGAGTTCTTCAAATTAACCTTTACATAATCTAGTCTGGAACTTTTTATGAGCATGTTGTCCTTCTTATACTGGATACTGGAAATTCAGCACAAAATTTGGAGCTGAATCACAGTAACTGCTAAGAAATTGCACTTTAAACCCGGGGTTAGCACAAAGGCAAAAATTATGTGTAATTAAAATTATCTTTGAAAAGCCATTAAATGACTCACAAAGTATAGTATGCCTGATACGCTGTGCACAGTCTTGTACAGGAATCCTTCTTCTATCATCAAAGATTGAGAAACACTGAGACACACTAAAGTTACAGAGGAAGCCCATAATGCAACATTGAAAACATTTTATCAAATCCATCTCTAACTGAATGAGGGAATGGTGGAGAATTCTAAATTATCCCTTCTTGTCAGTAAAATTTAATTTGTGTTGTTTTAATATGAACCTTTTATAATATTAATATTTTGTAATAGGTTTTTTTCTGTTGGCATGAGCATTGAAAGTTATTATCTATGAGAGTACCTAGCACAGGCTCTGATACCTAGTATATTTTCATCTAAATCTTTCTAGAGTAAATATATATACACACTATTCTTTGAAAGGTTGGAGAAAATACCTTGGTCACTGATGTCTTAATTTTCCAAAGCAGCTCTTCTCTTTCATGACATTGGGCATTGATCCTATGATGATCCCTTACTGTAAGTTGATGCTGGTAATTAGTTCCTATAATAACGAAACTGTGGAGTTGAAGGTGGACTTTGTTTTAAGACGGCAGCTAGTTGGCATGACGGACTTGATCATTTATCAGCTATGTGACCTTGGGCAAGTTAACATTTTTTAACTTATTTCCCTATCTTCAGAAAAGGTTACTGATAACTGCGTCAATGATGTAGGTCATAAATGTAAAGCGCTCAGCCCAGAGTAGATCCAGGTGTCCATGTTACACATCAAAGTCATCTTTTAGGAAAAGATAGTTTATTTCAAAAAGACCTATAAAGGAAAATTATTTCTATAAGAATCAGTGTAAAAAGTCCATCGAGGGAACCCAAACCCAGCATTCAGTTCTTTTTACCCATTAACGTTGCCTCCAACCACATTAAATAAGTTTAAAATATAATATACAATAAAAAATAATGAAATGTTTTGTGTAAGTATTTTTCCTTTAAAATGTTGACTTTGGGTGTATTAGTTTCCCAGGGCTGCTAGGAACCAAGTACCAAAGTACCAAAGTTACCAAAGTAACCAAGTACCAAAAAACTGGGTGGCTTAAAGCAACATACATTTGTTGTCTCACAGTTCTGGAAGCTAGAAGTCTGAAGTCATGGTGTTGGCAAAGCCATGCTCTCTTTGATGACTCTAGGGGAGAATCTTTCCTTGTCTCTTCTAGATTCCGGTGTCTGCCGTAACCCTTGGCATCCCTTGGCTTCAGATGCGTCACTCCTATCACGTGGATGTCTTCTCCGTGTGTCTTCCCTCTCTGTGTATCTATCTCTGTATCCAAACTTCCCCTTTTTATAAGGACACCAGTCATTTTGGACTAGGGCCCAACCTTAATGACCTTATTATAAATTAATAACCTATATAAAGATTCTATTTCCAAATAAAGTCACATTCTGAGGTAATGGGGGTTAGGATTTCAACAAATCTTTCTTGGGGGAAGGGGCACAATTCATCCCATAACACTAGAGCTGAGCAAAGAATTATGGGGCCATACTAGCTGTTTGAGCAAAGATAATAGCCATAGATGCTAACTTCAGGAGCGAAGCGTTGGGTAGAAGGGGAGGGTGGAAAGGAAGGATTTTTCATACCCACTTCTGTGAACATGACATTTGTAGAGGTACATGGGATTGCACATAAAGAATGAAAAGTTTGCTTAAGGCCTAAAGTCTTGCCGTTTTTAGCCCTTTCATAGTAAATAAGGTTTCAAGTGTCCACTGCTTTTCATTATGAATCTTAGTGTTCAGAATAAATAACAAGATCTAGGACTTTAATTTCTCCTAGCCCAGGTCGCAGCATAACTTAGCACTGACTCAAATGTGCCCCATACACCATTAGCAAAGGAAATGGATAATAAAATATATCAGTCTGACACATAATGAGCACCTACAAAAATACTCAATAAATATTGGTTATTTTTCTCCATTCTGTGGACTGTCAACCCCCGCAAAGCTAATTTTTATTAAACTTACTATAGCAAAGAAAAACGTTACCTCGACAATACTCATAGTGTCTCAGAAGGAGGATTTCAGCAAAGACAGCATTGGGGCTCGGGGCTCGAGCAGTCTAAGGCTGGTTTTTCTATACGGGGAACAATCAATATTGGTAAGAGTTTATGACATAATAGTTTAGGATAGGTGGACACAGCAAGGTATGGGTTTTGATGAGTAAGCTGTTATCTGATAGGCAAGCTCTTTCCACAGGTGGATAATCCATTTCCTGATAACAGAGCTGTTTTCCCAGATGGGGAAACTGTTTTCCTGGGTAAATTGGTTTGCAGGAATCTTCTAAAGCAAACAGCTACATTATTTATTGGTTTTCACTTATCCTCCAAGGAAATATTTCCAGAATATATTAAAACAGGTGTCATGGGGGCTTCCCTGGTGGCGCAGTGGTTGAGAATCCGCCTGCCGATGCAGGGGACACAGGTTCGTGCCCTGGTCCGGGAAGATCCCACATGCCGCGGAGCGGCTGGGCCCGTGAGCCATGGCCGCTGAGCCTGCGCGTCCGGAGCCTGTGCTCCGCAACAGGAGAGGCCACAACAGTGAGAGGCCCGCGTACCGCAAAAAAAAAAACAAAAAACAAACAAACAAAAAAACAGGTGTCATCATTTCTCACCTCCCGCATATTCTTGGACACAACCTGAAACAATTTTACTTGACGAATCAGTAATCTTTAAGGAGTAAAATGATTAGTATACTTTACAGCACTATGATGAAACAATCTACCTCTTTCTGAGATAGAAAGACCACAGACATACCTATAGGCCTTTTATAAGAGGTACCCCATAAACCCATGGTCAATACATGGTGCTAAGCACATTGTAGTCACAGCTTTCTGGGTAGGGTAGAGAACCTTTGGCTGTTTTCTTACCTTGGTTTTACCTGTAATCTCAATTTTCCATTATAAATGCTACTAATCATAAGAGAATAAATGTGAGATCTTCATTGTATTCATAACTGAATGAGAAAAAAATCTATCTCCACAACTATAAACAGAGCTGGAAACACATAACCTTCAAAGAAGCATTTCTTACAAAGCTCAGCATATTGGCCAGAAAGTCAATATATTTCTCATCTGCTGTCAGGGTCTACTGCATACCGTGTAAGTTAACTGAGTTAGGAAATATTAATATGATAGCACTAAAAGAGATCTCCATTATCAGTACTGGACATCAAAATTGAAGTATGTGGGAAGCAGGGCTAATAGACAGGTGTGAAGCTGCCAATTTAGGGAATTTTTCTCTAAATAAACAGGACTGTGCTGAAACAGCAACTTTCTCCCTGATAGCAGATCAGCATTTCTTCAAATCTGACAGCCATATTTTCTGCAATCGCAATCACTGGTTTGATGACATAAGCATCATTTCTGGTTCTTGTTTTGGAGACAATTTTTATTCCACTGGGAAATTTCTAGCATGGGAGTGTATTTTGGTATAATATTTTGTTGCCATTTGATACCAAGAATAAAGACCAAAGAAAACCAAAGTCTTTCTCTAGAGAATCTTAGCAATATTGCTCACAGCTTTAAGAAAATCTCTTCAAGAGCAGCCTAGGAAGGAGAATACTCAGGACTGTAACCTTGACGATTGTTAGCCAGAGAAGCATATTTGCAACGGCGTATGGTGTACCCTCAATATATAAAACTTGAACAGGCTGGTTTGAGAGTTGGTGGGAGGTAGGGAAATGGTAACAACTGCCCCAACAATAAATTTACACATCCTCAAGGTCACAGACCCCATGTTCACTTTTGAGACAGGTTCCTAACTCACCAGACGTCTCTAGTCTTCTCCCTGACCTTTTTTTTTTTTTTAATTTTTATTGGCGTATAGTTGCTTTACAATGTTGTGTTAGTTTCTACTGTATAGCAAAGTAAGTCAGCTATACATATACAGACATCTCCTTCTTTTTGGATTTCCTTCCCATTTAGGTCACCACACAGGGAACTCTACTCAATGCTCCCTGACCATCTTTTTTTTTTTGCCTTACGCGGGCCTCTCACTGTTGTGGCCTCTCCCGTTGCGGAGCACAGGCTCCGGACGCGCAGCCCCAGCGGCCATGGCTCACGGGCCCAGCCGCTCTGCGGCATGTGGGATCTTCCCGGACCAGGGCACGAACCCGTGTCCCCTGCATCGGCAGGCAGACTCCCAACCACTGCGCCACCAGGGAAGCCCCCTCCCTGACCATCTTGAGAGTCCACGACTTGTATTTCTCAGTTCACTTGGCTGATTCCATATACTTTTAGCAGATCCATTCGACTTTTGACTGATAAAATGTTGTTTTCCTTCTGGATATCAAGGTGTCACAGGAGGTGGATGAGGGTGATAGGAAATAGACTGGATTCCCCTGCCTCTACTCTCCTAAGTTGGTTTTAAACTCTTGTCCAAGCCCAGAGTCCATGCTTCCTGTACTGCTCATTCATTCATTCATTTAATAACATTTCAGAACTTTCTATAGACCCGTCTAAACCAGAGGCCCTAGAGAAAACAGATGGAACAATTAAAATAGGTAACTTGAGGAGAGTTTAATAGACTACTTTAAAGGTTCAGGGACGGTAGGGAAACCACAAGGCATAGCTAGTGGGGCACTGATCCAACCTTAGGCCTGAGGGGCAAAGGGAGGGAGAAGTTACTGGGACTTGGAGCAGTGACCTTCTGTTGAAGGATTTAGCCAGCGTGTAGCAACCTACAGGGAGGAAGCTAGGGCAGTAAACGCCTCAATTTCTTTCTCCTCCATCTCTCTGATCTCTTGCCATGTTTCCCATTGGAAGAACCAGAGGTGGATTTACCATGAAGATAACTGTTCACCTTCAGCTACTTTCATTTATAGTGGCTCCTTCCAGGACCCTGTTTGGGCCCCAGCAATGTTCAGGTGTGCATATGGTTTTGTAAGACTTTCAAACGTAAGGTGTTTATGTCTGCTGTCTCTTCACATTCCAACCTACCCTCCATCAAACTTCCCCTGGTTCATGTGGTGCTGGGAGTGCTCACAGGCATTTGGAGGCTCCAGCTGTGGGGTAGTTGAGTTGCGGATACATTTATTTTGTGTTTGGGGGAAATGTATGCAGTTCACGATCTCTTCTGTATTATTGCTAGGCTTTCCAGACAAGGAATAATAGCTCATTTATGCCTAGGTCACGGGGTGACCACGCAGCGTTCGGGGATTTATTGGTTTAAGACTGAGTTAGAGCCTGTATTCGTCTTCTAGAGCTGCCATATCAAAGCACCATACTGAGTGGCTTAACGCTTAAACAGAAATTTATTTTCTCACAATTATGGAGCCTGGAAGTTCAAGATCAAGGTGTGAGAGGTTTGGTTTCTAGTGAGGTCTGTCTCCTTGATCGCCAGATGGCTGCCTTCTTGCTACATCCTCAAATGGCCTTTTCTCTGTGAACTCACATCCCTGGTGTTTCTTCCTCTTCTGTGTGTTGCATGTATCCTAATCGCCTCTTCTTATAAGGACACTAGTCAGATTGGTATAGGACCCACGCTTGGCCTCATTTTCACTTTATCTCTGTAAAGGCCCTATCTCCAATTACAGTCACATTTTGAGGTACTAGGGGTTAGGACTTTAACATATGAATTTGGGGAGACATAATTCAGCCCATAATCATGGGCATTATGATATCTGTTTTCCTCTCTCCTGGCACTGTTGAGAGGATATACATAAGGAATACTGGAAAGGTATGGGGACTTCCCTGGTAGCTCAGTGGTTAAGAACCCGCCTGCTAGTGCAGGGGACACGGGTTTGAGCCCTGCTCTGGGAAGATCCCACATGCCGCGGAGCAACTAAGCCCATGAGCCATAACTACTGAGCCTGTCTGCCAAAACTACTGAAGCCCATGTGCCTAGAGCCCGTGCTCCTCAACAAGAGAAGCCACTGCAATGACAAGCCTGCACACCGCAACGAAGAGTAGCCCCCGCTTGCCACAACTAGAGAAAGCCTGCACGCAGCAATGAAGACCCAACGCAGTCAAAAATAAATAAATAAAATAAATAAATTTTAAAAAGGAATACTGTAAAGGTCTAAGCTATATAATTATAAAAATCTAAGCACTGGGAACTGAGAATATTATACCTCATTGTGAAGTACTTTTCCTCTGTGACCAGAGACCTTTATAAGTAATAATTTGCACTCTATCACAATACCTGATGTAAAGGTGGATTGCTGTCTCTTCCTCTTCTCATAAGGACACCAGTACTACTGGATTAGGGCCCCACCCTAAGGGCTACATTTTAACATAATTACCTCTTTAAAGACTTTATCTCCAAATATGGTTACATTCTAGGTACTGTGGGGTTGGTATTTCAAAATTTGGATTTGTTCCTGGGGAGGGGGGTTGGTGGTGGGTGGGGCAGGTCACATTTCAGTCCATAACAGAGGCCAAGGCAAGATGCTGTAATGGGGAAGACCACTTCCCACGCTTCACACACAGGCAGAGATGAAGCCCAAGAAGAGAGTGAGTAGAAAGGTATGTGGCTTGGAGAAGCTTGAGATACCCTGGCAAGGCCTCAGGCAGGAAGAAGTTGAAGAACTCTTGGCTCTTCTGCTTATGGGGAGTGAGTGCTAGGAAATGCCTTAAATTTCAGACACGGAATGTGTGCAGGAGAGCTCAGCCGTCTGGAGAGATCGTGCATGCTGTGGTGGTTTGCATGTCCATGTTTCTAGAGTCTGAGGTTCTTGGGGCCAAGCACTGTAATCCATTCATCTTGGCAACCCCAGTGTCTAGGGACCTGAAACAGTGAAGGAACACAGCAAAGCTTGTTCAACAGATTGATGAGCCTCTTAACGGAGACCTGGAATGAATTAATGCCTCGTTTTCAAACCATCTGTGAACTGGGTCGCTTTGCAGATGGATGATCCCATCAGTCCTATGTTCATCTTTATCTTGTTCTTAAACTCTGGTTCCTGTCCCCCATCTCCTAGTGTGCACAAGTGCTTCCGCATGTGCACACACACTGACACACACAAACACACAGTACGTGCAATGGTCCTCTGGCTAGAGCAAAAAAGCGTGGCAGAATATCCCCAATGGAGGTACACACCTGTTTGTCTAAAGGTAGATGAAGTCACACCTTCACTGGCTCATGAGCCTTTGTTTATGAGACGTGTTCATAACCATGGGTTAGACTTTGCAAATAGAACTAAGCAAAGTTCTTATTCTGCCCTGTCTTCCTACCTTCCTTAACCCTGCCTCGCCTCAACAACTTTGACAGGATGGAAAGGTGGCCTGCAGGTGATGAAAGTGGTCATCTCAGCAACTCTCAGGATCTGATCAGTGTGCAGATCACTCATTAAGTATTTTTAGGCACCACGTCCTGCCTTGCTGTATTAGCTAATAACAGATATCAACTTTTCGAGCCAGTGGAATTTCTTCTGTAACCCATGCTGAATAAATGGTAGAGCCAAAACACAATGTCAAAAATCTTTGGGCTGGAATATAGATGCAAACTCTCTTTAATCCTAATTACTAGGATAATAGAACGACCTGAGAGAAAATGCCATGTCCAGATGAAGTGGGCAGGAGGCCAGACAATTGTACACCCCTCGCCAGGTGTTTCCTCTCAAGTTTACACTGGGGAGGCTCACAGCCAATCCACCTTTATGTCAGGTAGCTGTGATGGAGAGCAAATTAGGGGAAAGGTACCGTTACTGCACAATGAAGTATCATGTTCTCAGTTCCTAATGCTTAGATCTTTAGCTTAGACCTTTACAATACTCCTAATGTATATCCTCTCAACAAATGCCAAGAAACAGGAAAACAAATATTATAATCTCCCTGATAATGGGCCGAATTGTGTCCTGCCCCCCTTCATATGTTGAAGTCCTAGTATCTCAGAGTGTGACTGTATTCAGAGATAGGGCCTTCATAGAGGTAATTAAGTTAAAACTGAAGCCATTAGGGTGGACCCTAATCCAATCTAACTGGTGTCTTTATAAGAAGAAGAGATTAGGACACACACAACAGAAAAGAGACATCAGGGATGTGAGCTCACAGAGAAAAAGTCAGGTGAGGACACAGCAAGAAGGCGGCCATCTGCCAACCAAGGAAAGAGGCCTCAGGAGAAACCAAACCTGCTAACATCTTGATCTTGAACTTCTATACTCCAGAACTGTGAGAAAATAAATTTCTGTTGTTTAAGTCACCCAGTCTGTGGTATTTTGTTATGGCAGCCCTAACAAGCTTATACACCCCACTTTACAGTAAGTGATTTGCCCAAGTTCTCAGAGCAAATTAGACTTGGACCGAGAACCCTAGGTTTGTTTCTTTGTTTTTTATGTTGTCTTCATTCTATTACTATATTCTGCCTTTCAATGAGGAAAAAGAAACATAGACATTTAAAAAGTAACCTCTATTATTTTCTCTTTATTATTACAAATGTATGCATGCTCATGGTAGAAATGTTAACTTTAGACTAATAAGGATAACTTAAAAGAAGAAAATATAAATCACCAATAATCCCACTGTTCATGTGTAGAGGCTATCTTTCCATGCTGATAGGAGCTCCTGTTAATTTATAGACAAAAAACGGTCCCCCTCTGAAAGGTCCCCAGAAGGTTTTCCTAAGTACAGTAAGTCCGCTACATATGAACCTTCAAGTTGCAAACTTTCAAAGATGCGAACATGTGTTCCATCAACGTCAGGCATGAGTGAAATTGCAGCTTGCCCTCCGTCTCCTATAGCTGATGATCCTTCAGCTCTACCATCTCCCACCCCCCTCCCCCCTCCAGTCAGTAACCCTTCTTGCCTGTTCACTTGATGCCAGCCCTGTATGCCAGCTGTTGTACTGTACTGCTGTACTTTTCAAGGTCCTGTATTGTAAGACTAAAAATGTTTTCTTTATTTTTTGTGTTTGCTTTTTATGTACGTATTATTTGTGTGAGAAGTATTATAAACCTATTACAGTACAGTACTGTATAGCCAATTTTGTTAGTTGGGTACCTAGGCTAACTTTGCTAGACTTACGAACAAATTGGACTTACGAAAGCACTCTCAGAATGGAACCCGTTCATATGTAGGAGACTTACTGTATTTACATCCCCTGTGCCTAGACACAAATGCCTCATGCTTTTCCTCTCCTCTTCATGCCACCTGCTGATGACCTCTGTAAGATCTCTTCTCACCTGGGGGTGAGGGGCACAAGCACAATGCTCTGTTATGTGCTTTGCTCCAAACAGGCACTCAGACCCTTCCCCAATCCCCCAAAACACAGAGATCAGTTTGTGACTTTTCACAAAAAGGATAGAAGGAAAGTACAACACCGAGAATAATGAACAACGCCTGCAAACTCTCAGACCTGCTTAAATACCTCCAAAACTCTCAGCTTTGGGCTTCCCTGGTGGCGCAGTGGTTGAGAGTCCGCCTGCCGATGCAGGGGACGCGGGTTCGTGTCCCGGTCCGGGAGGATCCCACATGCCGTGGAGTGGCTGGGCCCGTGAGCCATGGCCGCTGAGCCTGTGCGTCTGGAGCTTGTGCTCTGCAACGGGAGAGGCCACAGCAGTGAGAAGCCTGCGTACCGCAAAAAACAAACAAACAAACAAACAAAAAACTCTCAGCTTTGAAGGGCTTGAGGGCCCAGCAGACAATGGGACCTGGGAAGGGGGTTGGGAAAGGAATTTGGGGCTCCATTAATATAGTAAGAGGGAGTGGGGTATAAACTAAAATGGGAAAAGAATAACATCTGTATTTTCACTAACTTCTAACTGTAATTTACATCAGCCTTTCAAATATGAATGTGGACAGCAAACCAAAGCAGGATTAGCCGTGTCTGTAACTTTGTCACTAACAGAAATCACAGCTATTTTCATAGCAAATTGTCATTGCAGATATCACTGCACATTCACCCTCATAACTTTGAAATTACAGTAGCTATTAGACCCGCTGCAGGGTCTTGCTATCTCATGCATTAAAAGGTCTGTGTATTTCCTTACCACCCATCTGCTTTTTAAAATGTATTAGTAACTGTATATTAATACAGTTGGCTTCTTTTGTGGTCCCATGTATTTTATTCTATGCATTTAAAAGATGCTTTTCTGGGGAATTCCCTGGTGGCCCAGTGGTTAGGACTCCATGCTTCCCCTGCCGGGGCCCAAGTTCGATCCCTAGTCGGGGAACAAAGATCCCACAAGCCATGTGGCTTGGCCAAAAAAATAAAAATAAATGCTTTTCTGAGTTGTCTAAGGCTCCACCAGACCACCAAAGAGTCCCCGAACAAAAAAGGGTTAGGTGCCCACTGTAGAGTGAAGTAGTAGTAAGTGTCCCTCGTTCACACTGGGATGAACGTGTGCATTGTCTTTCAGGGCTGTTCCCGGAAGATGTGGAGCTGAGGCCCTGGAAAGAGGGAGGGCAAGGATCCATGAGGAAAAGCACTGAGTCTGAATCCGCTTCTGTCTCAGCCTGTGGTTGAAGCTCCTGATTAGAAAGGTGAGAGCTAGGAACAGGTGAAATAACTTTCAGGACAGACCTGTTGAGATGCTGAGCAGGGGCTGGCCTGCTTTGCATCACAGGTGGTAGCGAGTGACATCTGCATGACCCTGGGCAGCACGAGGACCTCAGCACAGGTGTCCAGGTCAGAGCAGGGGTCAGGCTGTTTCTCTCACCTTCATGGGCATGGGTGTTGAGACGTTGGTGAAGAGGACGGCAGATCCTCTATGGTAACTGCCGCTGGGAGTGTGGCGTATGGACACACGTTAAGGTGCCAATTTGGGACTCACAGAAATACCTGGATTGTAAATGGGATTCTACCTAAGGTTAGATGAGCCAAAAGGACCCCCAATGGGTCCCCAACACTAAAGGGTCCTAAACAAGTCTGCTCTATTTACTCCAGTTTAAAGGGCTGGAAGAAAATTACACTGAGATACCTACCTGACCAACAATTATTTGAGGTAACAGGCCAATGAATCAAGTGACAGAGTTGACAAAAGGGACTGAGTCCCGGCTCAACCTCTCACGGGGGACCCCAAAATCTTCTATACAAAAATGGATTAAATGGCTGGGGGAAAAATGTTTCTGGGACTCCTTGTAAGCACAAGACTTATTGATGGAGTCTTAATGGAGGCTAAATTTAAAGGTATAAGAGTTGATAAAATTGAGATGAAAGTTTATAAAAATTGGAATACTTGAGTGGCTTTATATAAGACGATTACATCTCTTTTGCCTAATTATACTGTGGGTTGGACTTCATGAATCAATGGGGAATGCTTCCCCTGCCTGGTATTATAAGACAGGGCATATAAATCTGTCCCTTAAGCAATATTAATTAAACACACTGAGAAAAACCAGTAGGATTACCTGACCCCACACAATATAAAATAAAAACTGGGAGCTAATATTCAGTGGCTAATAAAAACAATAATGGAGATTTTTTGCCTCTAGGGTAAATTGCTGTGGGTTTAACTTTTACACTCAGAAAGAGGGCCTTTGTACATCCATCAGAATGGCCATCATTAAAAAGTCTACAAGAAACAAATGGAGAGGGTGTGGAGAAAAGGGAACCTTCCTGCACTGTTGGGGGGAATGTAAATTGGTGCAGCCACTATGGAAAACAGTATGGAGCTTCCTCAAAAAACGAAAAATAGAGTTGCAGGACGTCCCTGACGGTCCGCTAGTTAAGACGCTGGGCTTCCAATGCAGGGGGTGCGGGTTCGATCCCTGGTCAGGGAACTAAGATCCCACGTGCTGCCTGGTGCAGCCAATAAATAAATAAATAATAAATAAATAAATAAAAATTAACATAGAGTTGCCATAGGATCCAGCAATCCCACTTCTGGGCATATATCCAGAGAAAAAACTATAATTTGAAAAGATACATGCACCCTTATGTTCATAGCAGCACTATTTACAATAGCCAAGACATGGAAACAACCCACATGTCCATCAACAGATGAATGGATAAAGAAGATGAGGTATACACACACACACACACACACACACACACACACACACACACACACAAAATGGAATACTACCAAGCCATAAAAAAGAAAGAATGCCATTTGCAGCAACATGGATACAACTAGAGATTATCATACTAATTGAAGTAAGTCAAAAAGAGAGAGACAAATACCATACAATGCCACACACATGTGGAATCTAAAATATAATACAAGTGAACTTATCTACAAAACAGAAACAGACTCACAGATATAGAGAGTTGTGGTTGCCAAGGGGAGAACAGAATTGTGGTTGCCAAGGGGAGCAGGGTGGGGGAGGGATGGATTGGGAGTTTGGGATTAGAAGATGCAAACTATTATATATAGAATGGATAAACAAGGTCCTACTGTATAGCACAGGGAACTATATTCAATATCCTGTAATAAACCATAATGGAAAAGAATATGAAAAAGAATATATATATATATATATATAACTGAATCACTTTGCTGTACAGCAGAAATTAACTCAACATTGTAAATCAACTATATTTCAATGAAATTAAAAAGAAGAAAAAAGAAAGAGGGCCTTTGTTGAATGCCTTGTGCAAACTTTCAAAGTCATGATAAATTGAACCCTAAAATTTTAGAACCTAGAACATTTGGGTCTCAGTTTAGTTGGAAATCTTCTCACTGATATAAAAAAACAGATTAAAGAAGATGTAGTTGAGCAAATCAATCTTTTGAAATCATTTAAGCATAAGAACAATTCTTCGAGGAATTAAGAGCAACTGTCTTTGTCTTACAAATCTCTACAAATCAGAAATGTAAATACAGTCCACAATGATTTGAGACCAAGCCAAGTTAGCTCAATCAGGGAGAACAACCAGAAACCAAAAGAAAAAAAAGGGCGTGGGGTCGGGAGAGGCCTTTTTAAACTCAAACTGCTGGAAAGGCTCTCTCACCCAAAATCTAATTCACAGCCTCCTTAAGGATTTATCAAGGACAAATACAAATCGTAAAAGTCTTTCCCACAAATAGTAAAGCCTTAGTCATCTAAGCAAATAAATTGAATTTATTCCAACTGTTATTTATAAACTCGTAAGTTTATATTGTAATATTTGATTCATGACGCAGGCAGATAGAGTAGGGGGGTGTGTCCCCGGTGGAAGAGAATCAGACATACACTTAAGCCATTTTGTGATCTAAGCCTCGTTACAATGCTTGCACTTGCAGAAGAATAGTCTCAGTAGTTGATGATTTTTAAGGAAAAAAAGAATGTAAGAACAAAGAGCTATTACCAGGCTGGGGAAATAGCTTAATCATATGGAGACAATAAAGACTCCCCATTCTGTTTGGAAGGTAAAGATTAACCTGAGGCACATTCTTGAGCTGTTCTGCAGCATCCAACCCCCTTGAGCACTCAACCACCAGACTAACTGAAAACTTAAGAAATGGGAATGTTGACCTTTACTGACCCTCCTAACTTCAATCAACTAGAGCCCGGACTCTGCTAACCTTTGCTCCAATTCTATGCAGAATTCTCCTCTGCTCAAGTCCCTTCATGAATATGCATACACCACTCAAGGCCCCTCATGAATATGCATGAACCCTTAGCTTAAAACTTCCCCAATTTTGGTGTTCAGGGACACATTGCTTTGAGAAATATTCCCAGTGTTTCCTTTACTTGTTGCAAGTAATAAAATTCTTTCTTCTCCAGCCCTTTGACTTGGTTGTGTATTTTGGCTCAACACCCATGCAGAGGTGAACCCAGCTTTTGGGTAAAAATGACTAAGTTTTAAAGTGAAGATATGAGATCTCTAGTTACGTCTGTTTATATGTCTGTGTGTACATTATATGTTTGATATGTCTCTATTAATAAAAATATTTGGTGCCAAACAAATTTTTTTCTATAAAAAAGCACATTTTTTAGAAATCATAAACAATATTTATGTTTGCCAAGGTACAGAACGCTACCATAAAAGACAGTGCATAATTTCTTACTTCTTAGTTTTACTTCCTACTTCTTAGTTTTCATTAGAAATTAAGGTTTTTAAAAGTTAAGAATTCTAATTAATACATGTAATTAAAACTACTAAACTTAACAAGAAAAACATCTTTGTTTGAAATAAAAACTCACAAGGAATGAAAATACATTTTGTTAAGAGAAAAAGTAATTTTGTCCTGGAGAGAGACTAAGAAAGAAAAAGCATAGGACAAAGTCTGAAAGTAAAAAGGAAGTTACAGAAGTTTTGTGGGAAAGGAGCCCTGAGAAATGAGTTTGAACATGGTCAAGACTGGCTAAGATTAAAATAAAATTTAATTGAGTAAATAAATTTTAATATTTAAAGTAAGCTGGTACAAAACTAGAATTTAGTTTTCTTCCTTTGTTTCTTTTTTTTGACCATGCTGCTTGCAGGTTCTTAGTTCCCTGACCAGGGATTGAACCTGTGCCCCCTGCAGTGGAAACGTGGAGTCCTAACCACTGGACTGCCAGGGAATTCGAGAATTTAGTTTTCTGGGTTACGAGAACAAAGTTTTCTTGGACTATCGATCTGCTTTTAATAACAGATTGTAAATTTTCTTTACCTCCTTTTAAGTAATCTGTTGCAACTTTCTGTACCTTTAAGATGTTTTATTGTCACTTTGGTTGAATGAATAAGTATTATTTCACAGTGAACTATGATCCTATTTGACCAAATGTTGTAAAACTTTTTGATATCTTGGACAAACTTCCCCAAGTCAAATTCTAAATGGAGTTCTTTTGACCTCTAGCTAACTTTGAGATGCTTCAAAGGGCCCCTGAAACATCCCAAAGAGAAATATTAAACTAATTATGTTTACTTGATATGTTAAATTACATGGGAAACATTGTCAAATAAGTGGTGATAAACCTTCTTAGGTTATACTGTATAGGTAAATGATATAGAATTTCCAAACAATTGTATGGAATAAAATTCTAAACTTATCTTAAAATGTTGTATGTCACAGAAATAACCAGCTTTCTTGTCAATTGCATTATAATCAGATCTTTAACCATGCCATTTTAAATCTTTTGTCACTTATAGACAGTCATTATTTTACTCTGATGCTTTTATAAAATGAAGATCTTCAAGAAGATTCATAAAAAGGACTTTTTGACAAATATAAGTTTCTGATGACTTTTAGATCATACCACTGAACGGGGTAAGAAATTACAAAACTAATGGAAAACCTTATGGCTTCATCCAGGTCAACAGGAATTAATTACATAGGACTGAGTGAACTGATAAATATGATTTATAATTTTATAACCTTTTGCCTGAAATATTACTGGCCTTTGTATCTTTGTTTTTCAGAGAACATTTCCTCTTATGCTAACTATGACCTACAACAAGTTGATAAAGCATAGCTTTGTAAATAAAAATGAAACATCTATCTTTTTCTCTCTACCTGATCCTTCCAGAATTTGGCTTCTCCAACTGCCTCCCCTCTGGACTTGATGGCTTATTGTGACCAGATCACAACTAATTATACTAATCATTGTTTTAATTTGTTCTTTCTTTGTTGTTTTCAAATTGTTTATGTTTTTGTCTCTCTCTGAGTACTATGACCTTATTAATGTTACTAGCTATATTACTTATATCCTGTCTATTTTATAATATTGTTGTCTCTTGCATTACGCAATGTGTAACCAAGCCTCGGACAAAATTAATGATGGTTAGAGGTCTTGAGACAATTGATCATATATATAGCTCTATATAAAATCATTGTAATAGTGCAACTCTGGATATGGGAAGAAGCAACAAGGGAAAGCATTTCCTGGATTGCAGTAGACAAGACGGACAATCCAGAGAATTTTAGGTTATCAACAGGGCCTGATCCAAGAATAGCACATCGAATGGACTAACAACCTTTTATTCCTGTCTAAACTAGGAATGAAATTCAAGCCATCAGCCACTGCAGTTGCCCCTCAACAGTACATCCTGAGAGGAATTCAGGATGGAGAAAAACGGTAAACATCCTTTGTTGGATACTGGCCCTAGATACTTAAGATGCATATCTAAGGAATAATTTCAATGAGCCCAGACTCTCGCATCTTCCCATACACAGAAAAGCATGACCTTGAGATGACTGTTTTGTGACTAGTAGTAATCTTTGATGTTCGACTACATGTTTGTTTGGGGTTTTTTGGGGGGGGGGGTTGTTTTTTGTTTTCAGCAAAAACTCCTATATATGCTGGCTACTCCCTTACCTCTTCAGAGCAGTCTCTCAGAGCTAAATGAGAGGCTGTCTCTTGGGCTATAGCCCTCAGTAAGGTCCCAAATAAAACTTAACTTGCAACTTTTAGGTCGTGTGTTTTTCTTCATTTGACAATCACTACTATTTTGAATGTCTCTGGTACAGCATTAGAACCAATATTCCCAATCAAAAACTTCAATCAATTGGACTCAATAGGAAACATAGAAATTTATTTATTAAGGGTCCTTAACATGGAAGATCTAGGAGAAGTCATTCTAAGTAATCCCAGAATACCATCTAGATTATAAAGGAAGGTTAGTGTTGATGAACAGTGAAATCTCATTACTTAGTTTCAGAGATCTGATGAAAAGATTCCACTAATCTTTTGTTCGCTTTCTGTTTCTGAGTCTCTCTAGAACCCCAAGTCCAGACATGAGAGAGGGGTCAACCAGGAGACAAGTTTCTGACTCCTCTGGGGGAATCCAGTGAACTCTGGAAAGATTCAGACCTGACTCAGGATACCCAAGACTTTTACAAATATATTATTATGGATATGATGTGGAACTATCATAATTGCTACCATTTATTGAACCCATACTATGTACAGACATTGTGCTAAATGCTTTTGTGTATTATCTCATTTAATCCCCAAACATCCTTGAGTTCATATTATTATGTCTTATTTTAAGAAAAAAACTGAGGCTCAGATATGTGAAGTACTGTAACTTAAGGTTATAGTGAGGACTTCCCTGGTGGCACAGTGGTTAAGAATACGCCTGCCAATCAGGAACACGGGTTCGAGCCCTCGTCCGGGAAGATCCCACATGCCGCGGAGCAACTAAGCCCGGGAGCCACAACTACTGAAGCTTGCTTGCCCTAGAGCCCACACACTGCAACTACTGAGCCCGCGTGCTGCAACTACTGAAGCCCGTGTGCCTAGAGCCTGTGCTCCGCAACAAGAGAAGCCACCGCAACGAGAAGCCCGCGCACGGCAACGAAGAGTAGCCCCCGCTCGCCGCAACTAGAGAAAGCCCGCAAAGAGCAACGGAGACCCAATGCAGCCAAAAAAAAAAAAGCAGTCATAGTGAAGGGGTCTGCCTCCAAAGTTATGTTCCTAAAAAGTTCTAGAATCAATATTGGCCCAGGGACAGCCCTCACCTAGTACAGAATCAAAAGGCCTGGCAAGTAGAACAACTAAATCAGCTTTTGCCCATGTTCAAATCCCATCCTCAAATCGCCTCTTGGAATTTGGCTTAGAAGGAGAAACAAACAGCAGTGCCCCATTTTTGCTGAAATGTAATTGAAATGGCTCATTGTTTTCTTTACTCTGAGTCCCCTATGAGCCAACAAATTGTCAGCACACAAATTGAAGGCAGTTCTAACACAATGACCGCTGAGTGTGTGCAATAATAAGATGTAATAGAAGCTGGTAGGAAGGTTTTAGGGGGCAGTCTTGCTATCTTGATTGTCAATAATGACAATAAGTTCATATGTAAGGACATCACCTTTCTCAAAATTCAGCATGTGTTTTCTCTTCAGAAGCTTTGAATTATTTATTTTACTTCCCTGGTGCTTTACCGTTTGCTTTTTAAAAATATAAGACTTTATGATTTAGGTACGTTAAATATTTTATTTTAAATATTTTAATGTAGAATTCACTGAGTTTTGCTATCACTATTATCTGACGCATCCTTATACCTCAGATAATAAATGGGAAAATGCATGTAACTGTAGTTCTTTTGACCAAAGTATTAATATTAAAGCTCATATGTCTTCCTATCTCTCTTCTGCAGTGTTCCTACTGTAAATGTTGGAGCATCTTGAAAGCATAGACCAGTATCACTACTGGGTAAAGCCAAGTCCATTTATTAAAATATTATCGGTTCAAATGTCAGCTTTGGGGCTTGGGAGAACCTTGGCTGTATTTCTCTTGATGTTAAAGGCCGAAGCAGCTACTTCGGTGTCATCTTAATTCTATCCACCCCTTTCCCACATAGCCTAATTCTACAAAACATGAATAGAAGAAAAACTCATTGTGGTTGTTCTCCACCAACTTGATTTCAATTAAAAGAGTAGAATTGTTTAGTCACCCAGGAGCAAAGACCAGTGAATAGTGTTAAGCTTAAAAGGAATAAAGCAAAATTAAAAAAAGAAAACAAAAGCAGGCCATCGCCAATTGCTTAAATGCTACCCTCCAGACTGGTTTCACCAAGGGTTATAGCTTGCCCTCAAAATCAGTTACGGAAGCAAATTCACCAATTCAATAAATGTTACTACTAAGTCCCTCTCCCATCCAGGCATTGCGCTATGCATCAGGATTAAAACACAGACAAACAAAAGCATACGTAAGGAAAAGTCATGATTTCCTACGCTCGAAGATCTCAGTCTTGCAGGGGAAAATGACCTGCAGATGGCGCTCCAGCAGCCAGTCAGTGATGAGCCCCATAACCGTGGGCGTGGATACAGCGCTCCAGGATCGCAGATATGAGAGACTATATCCCGTCTGCCTGAGATTGATCAGAAAAGGTTTTGTAACAGAGAAGCACTTATATCCGATGGACACTGAGGGGTCTGTAGTAGCAAACACTGGGTGGCCGAGGGATGGTTGGTGAGGAAGGACCTTCCAGGCAGAAGGAGCCATGTGACCAGCGGCACACGTGTAGGACAGGACTGGTGTTGTATATGACTACGCCCATGACAATACTGGTAGGAAATACAGAAATATGACAGCGGTTACCTGTTTCTTTGGATCTAGAAGTAAATCAATTTCAACTTCATCATTCTGTGTTTTTTCCAAAATTTGTACAAATAGACTGTTACATTTTTTAATAAGGACAAATAACTTTTTTAAAAAGTGCATGGCATATTTGAGGATATGGCTAGGAAGGGAAGAGATATCAAGATCCTGAGGGTGGCCAATGAGCCTGAAAAAGGAGCTGTGGTTAGGACAGTCCCAGATCCTCGCTGAGTTAAAGAGATTGACCTATATCTGTGAGCAGTGGTTTTCAACCCCGGCGGAGGAGCTTGCAAAATACCGCCACCCGGGCCACACCAAGATTAATGAACAGAGAATCTCTGGGGGTGGGATTCAGGTCCCAGTAACGTGGGGTGGATACAGTCAGACACGGATGCTCTAGAACGAGTGTGTCCCGGTAGGGAGAACCTGGAGTCGGGGAGAGGGGCCGTGAGGGGGAAAAGCACTGAGGAGGGCAGTGACCACTGGCATCTTAGGGTAGGAGAGGGAGGAATATGACAGATGAAGGAAAGGAACAGGGCATTTCAGGCAGAGTAAATGGTGCACGAGGGCCTGGAGTATTTGGATAGAAGCAGGAAGCAATGTTGTGACTAGAACTAGGTGCAAAGAATGCTGAGGTTGGTGACAGTGGGTCTAATTTATTTTAAGATATCGTTACCATTAAACCCTTGGCTTCTTATGCCATAGAATGTGATTTTGCAGCCACTCATCAGTTATGTCCATGACTACTGAGTCTACTATTGATTTTTCAATCAACTTCAAGTTTTAGATACGTGGATTCTGTGGTTAGTTCTAATTGACCATCGCATCCAAGCTACGATTTGCTTTATTATGAATAATAACGTTACCATTTTAAACTCTAGAGGCTGTTGGTCTGGAGCAGGGTTACGCAGCCTCAGCACTATTGACGTTTTGGGCTGGATCATTCTTCCTTGGGGAGAGGGGCTGTCCTGGGTAGTGTAAGGATGTTGAACAGCATCCCCAGGCTCCACCCACTAGGTGCCAGCAACATCCGCCCCATCCTCACCATCCCCAGGAATGACAACCAAAAATGTCTCCAGTCATAGCCAAATGCCCCTTGGGGAATAAAATCACAGCCCCCCCCGCCCTCCCCAAGGTGAGAACCACTGGTCTAGAGCCTAATTCTAGACCACTTCTCAAACGTGTGTGTGTACGTGTGTGTGTGTGTGTGTGTGTGAATTTCCTGGGGGTCTTGTTAAAAGGCAAATTCTGATTGCACTGGGGTGGGGAGCCTGAGATTTTGCATTTGTAGCGAGCTTTAAAGTGCTGCTACTGCTGCTACTCTAAGAACAAGGCTTTTGAGTAAATAAGCTCTAGACCTTACATTACTAAGCGCTAAAGTAAGTGCTGATTTCAGTGAGGACAGGAATCGTGTTTATTGCAGCTCTCCATGAATGCATCTGAGGACTGATCATAACTTCTGAATATTTACAGGATCCCCTTATACCATTTTATAGAATTCATGGTTATGAGAGTCCACAAATACATGACTGCCATAATCTTGTAGCCTACCACCCGCCATTACTTTATGTATGTACCACTATTCACCTGGAAAGCTTTCTCTTTACCTGCCGCATTGTTAATCCTTTCGCGTTGCAAGAAGTGACTTTATCACTTGATCTTCATTGGAAGCAAATGTTTCCATCTGGTCATGTGATACTCTTATTCTAATCACACTCCATTATCTAACCAAAGTCCATTTTCGGATCATGGGTAAAATGGTGTCCCTTTAAATAGCCTAAGAGTCTATCTTCGAGCTGATGTATATTCAAATTGTCCACCCAGATGAGCCTCACATGATGGAACAGATGTGATTCAGAAGAGTTACACTGGAAAATGCATTTCTGAAAACTAAATAATATTTTCTCCAACTTACATAATTAGTAGTATATTTCCCCTGAAACGATACCCTTAGAAGACAGTATCTGGGAGAATGTCACTGCTAAGCGTGTGTCCAACATTTATTTAGTCCACAAACACTTACTGATCCCTTACAATGGGACAGGGACAGTTGCAGGAGCTGGCAAGAGGGCTGTGAGCCTAGCAGACAAGACGTGGTCTACTGGGGAAGACAAACACTGCAGGAGATCATTTCACAGAGTGATAAGTGCCCGGAAGGAAAACAGTGATACAATGGCGACACCAGAGGAGGTGCAGGTGGTCAGGGCCGGCCTCTCCCAGGAAATGCTGCATGGACGGTGAGGTCCAGTCGAAAGGAGACAGCCCTGCATAGATCTGGAGGGAGGACATTTCGGAGGATGGCCAAGTGATGTGACCGAAGAATAGTGGACTGAGACTGAAGGAAGAGGAAAGTACAAAATCCAGGGCCACAAAAGAACGACTTTGTCCCTGCTCAGCCCTTGCTAGCCCTTGGAAGTTGAGCAAAGTTCCCGGATCCTTTCTAGGTCTTGGGGTCTGGAAAATCAGGGGGTGAACCAGATTGCAATCACCTGGGAAACTTACCAAATGCTGATGACTTACTGCATCGGTCTAGGGGGCAGCCTTGGGCGTGGAGACTTTGAACAATCCCCGGGTGATTCTAATGCACACAGCAAGCAGCTTGAGAGCCCTGAACTGGGTTACCTGTGAAGTTCTGTCCCACTCCTACCACCTGTGGGTTTAGGGCTGACCCTGTCATTATGTTAAGTGACCTCAGCCAGCCCAGCCTTTCTGGGCCTCAGTGTCTCCAGCTGCTGGATGTGGGGAATTGACCTGGATTTATCTATCCTCTTTCGTATTATCATTATGCTATGACATGGTTAGATTGTTTGCTTATTTAACCACAGGGCTGAAATCCCATCTTGGGCCAGTCATCATTTTCCCAGTCTGAGGAGGTAATGTGATATTCCCTGCAGGGTTTCTTTCTGTCTCTTAGCCTCTCCAAAGCAAATGGACTTTTCCATCCCTTTCAACTGTAGCACAAAAAGAGGACTACAGCCATTACAGGCATTTCCTTTATAAGCAGAGGCAAACAATAAATAGCTCTCAGCTTGCTATCCAGGTAAACTCAAGACAAATTTAGAAACATCAAACTTGGACCCATCATTTGACAAAACAGAGTGAGAATGTTTGTTTTGTTCCTGGATGATTTCATTTCCCCCATCCTTTTTTAAATTCTGTAAGATCTAATCCAAAAAGATAGGTAGTGTTTGCAAAGGCCAAAGCTCACTAAAGGGCTTAACTCCTTTAATGACCGAGGCCGCGGAATTCCAGCTCAAGCAGATTAGCCAAGTTAAGTCTTTGGCATTAGGGTCTCTCTCCTCTAACACCCAGGCGTGCTGAGAAGCTGTCAGCCCTCCTTCTCACAAATCCTCACTAAACTCCCAATAATAGCAACTTAATCTATGAAGAAGGCAACAAAGGAAGAGATCTAAGTACAGCCTGTGCTGCTGAGCCGTCCTCTAGAAATAGAATGTGATCCACATGGGTAATTTTAAACTCTCTAGTAGCCATATTAAACCAGTAAAAAGAAAGAGATGGCATTAACTTGAATTAATATTTTATTTTACCCCATAATATTAGTTCACCACATGATCGATATAAAAACTTTATTAACAACATGTTTTACATTATCTTTTTCTTAGCAAATCTTCAAACTCCCATGTGTATTTTACAACACATCACAGTTCAACCTAGATATATTTCAAGTGTCAGCAGGCCAAATGGGGTTAGTCACCGGGGCCTCAGAGGATCCTGTTTGTTTTTGCAGTGCTGGCTGCAGGAGGGGAAATAGAGCAGGTTGGTGTAGCAGAGAGGGGTGGGACCCAATAACATTTCTTTAAACAAATATGAAGCAGTGTGATCCTACCTAGGAAAACATGTTGGCAAAGTTCTTTCTTTGTTAAAGAGGTGGTGCGGTGAGCTGGAATGGAAAATAGGCTCTGGCGTCAAATAGATTTAGGTCAAATAGATTTAGGTTCAAATCTTGCTTGTTTAAGTCACAAGATTTTAGGCCAGCTGCATACGTTTCCTCACCTGTAAAATGGCAAAAACTTCTCTTCATCTTACTCATAAGAGAACTAAATGGGGAAACATTCAAAACGTTCAGTGGAGCACTGATCACGGGCTTGTCACTGAGGAAATACAGGCATCCTTTCGGATGTGTGTGTCCCTGCATATGGCAGGTAACCAGCAAAGGTTTGTTGAGTTCATTATAAACTTGTGGCATAAACAAAAGCAGCAGTTACAGACCTGACTCTTATTAATAGACCTTCAAGGGCCTTAAACCATATGTGTTGAAATAAATCCTAAGGCTGTAAATTTCTGTGTGTTTTCCTCTACCTTTTCCGACTTTTACACAGGAACTGCTATTTGGAGCAAGTTGCCACATCAATTGTTAACATGGCTCCAAGATTTAGTGAAAACTTTAATTTTTCTTGAACTAAATTTTACTTTAACATTCTTTGAGATGAGTTGTCTTTATTAAAACAGAAGACTGTCATTTTCTTTTCTCTCAGACTTCCATTGTTTGATGAAAATCAACCTTCCTTCATTCTCTGCTTTGGAAAAGTTCCCTCCCTGATAAGGACGAGCCCCAGTGTACATGAAACCAAGCAGAACCCTGCAGGGCCTTCCCGGGTACAAAAATCCCTCTGTGTCCCCCATTTGTTGTTTGTAGAGAAAAGGCTTTAGTCTCCTAGGCCGTCTTGAGTTCCAAAGAGCAGATTCAAGCGGTTAATGATTAGAACAATAGAGTCACAGGACTCCTAGTTCCTCCTGGAGGGATATAGATAACAATCTGATGCTTATCTTTGAGCTGTTCTGCAGAAACTAAGACCCCCCACCTGGTGTAGGGTGATGACCAGCACTGACCACCAGCATATAGACCCCAGACTGGTTGGAAGCATAAGGCTGATTGAGATTCCTGAAACTTTGCCCTATTACCTCACCTCCAGCCAATCAGAAGGTCCATAACTGATCAGGCGTCCTACAACCCTCTCCCCTAATACTGTCTTTGAAAACCCTTGCCTAAAAGCCAGTAGGGAATGCAAGGTTTTTGAGCATGAGCTGCCCTTGCTTGGCACCCTGTAAATAAACCCTTACTTTGCTGCAAACACGCACTGTCAGAGTTTGGCTTTCTGTACCATGGGCACATGAGCCCTTGCCTGGTAACACAGGGTCCTGTGAATCTTTCTGCCTGCCTTCTCAAGAAGAGTATGGACTGAGAATGGAAAGACGTGAAGAAAAAGATCAAAGACAGAGCTGGCAGTGTCCGTAAATCAACAGGTCACTACTTTCAAAATCTATATGATGTTAGACACTTTTTAACTTTCAAAAAGACAAAAAATAACTAACTTAAAAACAGTTTGGGGTTGATAGTGGAGGATGCCACACATGAATGGAGGGCAGGGGACATGGGAACTCTCTGTACTTGCTGCTCAATTTTGCTGTGAGTCTAAAACTGCTCTAAAAATAGTCTATGTAAAAGGGGAAAAAAAGTTTTGGTTCAGGTAAAGAAGGCAAATTATAAACACAGAATAATACAATGGCCACTATGTTAGTGTGTGCAATTTAGTTCTTTTTTTCTTTTCTTTTTTCTTTTTCTTTTTTTTTTAGCTATAATGAGACCTAGTAAGAAAGGGGTTTCCAAGAAATCCAGCTGCTTAAACTAAATGGACATAGAAGCAAAGCTCAAATTAAGAATTGCAATTAGCAAGTCAATAACATTTGGATGTCAGACTTAGAGTGGACAGAACCAAAAACAGGCACAAGTTCTTGTGTGTGTGTGTGTGTCTTTGTCTATGCAAACCAATCTGCGTATGATTTCCAATGGATTCTAATATTATGTATCTAATAAGACTGAAAAGACACCAGAGTTAAACTTGTACTAGTGTCCTAGTTTAGGTTCCATCAAAGCAGACCCTGAGACAACTCAGGTCAAATTTTAGGGGGAGGTGACCTCAGTAAGTGCTAGTGAAGGAGCAGGAAAGTGAGAAGGGGTAGAGACAAACCCCAATAAATAAATGGTACATAAATAAGCAGTCTTCCCCTCCAGGCATCTGGGGCTCAGTCTCCCTAGGGACCCTCTGAGGAGCCACATAGAAGCTTCTCAGAATGGCCTCCCCAAGAGGGGAAGATGAGCTCTTTATCCACAGACTCTGTTCCCTCATTGGCAGAGTGCTGCCTGAGGTTATTAAGTTCCTGAGTCTTCCAGGCTTCCTTGATCTACACAAATAGAACAGACACCAAAAATCTTTTGAATTAGAAAAAAATTCCGGACAGAAAAGCAGAGGGTGCCTGCTCTTTTTTTATTTTAATTTTTTATTTTTATTGCGGTAACACTGATTTATAACATTATATAAGTTTCAGGTGTACAACTAATTCAGAAAGATATGTTCACCCCTATGTTCATCACAGCGTGACTTACAATTGCCAAGATATGAAAACAACTTAATTGCCCATCAACAGAGGAATGGATAAAGAAGATGTAGTATATATGCACAATGGAATATCAGCCATAAAAAATGTTCCCACTCCTTGAGCTAGGAACTCTGAGAGGGGGGCAGAGGAGACTGGAAGGGGACGGGCTGGGAGGGAGAAGAAAGTTGGTCTCTAGCAGCTCTGTTTAGAAGAAAACTTATCAATAGATGCATTTTGTTAATTCATAATGTTGTCCTGACATTTTCGTTGTAGTTTGCTTCCTTCCTCCCTCCCTCCCTCCTTTCCTTCCTTCCTTCCTTTTCTTCTTTTCTTCCTTTTTTGAAGTTAAAAAAAACTGCTTAAGCTTTGTCAGTCCCTCACACTTCCCCTGGAAGGGAGCCTGTGCATCTAAACTGGCTCACCACCACCTGGTGGCAGCTCCTGGGATTGCAGGCAAGGAGCTTTGGTCAATGACATCCTGGGTATAATAATTTCAATCCGACGTATTTCCTTGGAGAAAAAGGCCACTGAAATGTAAAATGAAAATAAAGATGTTACGGGATGATACTCTGTGTAGTTCCGGGGATTCTTCTATCCTTTTAATAGACTCGGTCTTCTAATACGTATAGTGATACCACACGGGAAGGTAAAAGAATTGAATAATTGCCACATGTTTAAAAAAAAAAATCGCATATCAATGAAGATTAATTTTGATGACACTGAAGTGATGCTGCTGAAGTGAAATGAAATATTTCATGAATTCAGAGCAAATGCCACCACAGCACATATGATATTAACCAGTGAGAATATTGAAAAAGATTTTTCCTTTATTATGGGATTTCTTGAAGCTTTTACACTGTGGATGTTACTGGGAATTTCCACAAAGAGGTTTTAGTTTGCAGCTTTCCAACAATGAACAGTGGCATCAGTCTACAACTCCTTAAACCAGTGTTTTTTATATCACTATTTGGAAATACCTGCCCTACAGAATGCCCAAAATACATTTGAAGCAAATACTTTCTTTCCTTTATATAAAGATAAAAAAGATTTAAATTTTAAAATATGCATTCAATCTTATTTCTGCTTTTATTTTTAAGAAAGTCATTTTTAAAGTAAATAAAGAACACATTTACTCAAATTTTACCATTGCTCCACATGTTTTATTTTTCATTCTTAATGATTTTTAGAAAGCAGTCTATTTAGAAAAATAGACTGAAACTAATAAACTAGTAGCTGATAAACAGTTTTGATACAGCTTCTTCACTCAAGTTTAATGAGCACTTTTTATCTCACCAAATCTTAGTATCTAATTATTTCTACATAATCTAAGCACCTCATTTTGGACTTGAAAAGAGAAGGATAATTGAAGTTCTATTTCTTAACAACAGTGGAATATAGACTTAGCCATGTCCTCCCTTCTTTAATATCAGAGACTTTCAAGGGAAAGGTTTGGGACATAGGATAGTTGGTGACATAGATTGCATCCCCATTTACATATGTGAAAAGAGACATAAATGAATTTGTGCTTCTCACCTTCATCCATCGATTTTTTAAATTAGCAAAACAAGTTTTTTTAAAAAATAAATAAATTAGACCTCTGAACTTCACACTTAAAAATAGTTAAAATGGAAATTTTTGTTATGTATATTTTACCACAATAAAAAGTTTAAAGGAGGGTGATAAGGAGAGAAAAAAAAATTTTTTAAAGAAGATGTTGGGGGTAGGAGTTTATTAATTAATTTATTTATTTTTGCTGTGTTGGGTCTTCGTTTCTGTGCGAGGGCCTTGTCTAGTTGCGGCAAGCGGGGGCCACTCTTCATCGCGGTGCGCGGGCCTCTCACTATCGCGGCATCTCTTGTTGAGGAGCACAGGCTCCAGACGCGCAGGCTCAGTAGTTGTGGCTCACGGGCCTAGTTGCTCCGCGGCATGTGGGATCCTCCCAGACCAGGGCTCAAACCCGTGTCCCCTGCATTAGCAGGCAGACTCTCAACCACTGTGCCACCAGGGAAGACCAGGACAGAAAATTTTAAACATTTAATAAGTCACTAGAAGCTATAAACTATCCAAATGTATCAAATTCCCTTTACTATTGAAATACTAACATCTTAAAGGGGTTCCCTTTTCCCTCTTTCCTCAGAGAAGGATGTTCTAATAATTTCTTAGGCTAAATCAGGACTGTCAAATTACTAGATTCCTGGTAGACAAGTACTTTGTAAACATGCTGACTAGTATTTCAGTCTATCTATCATGCCTTGAGTATTCACTTTTAAAATGCCAAGAGTTTCTTAATCATTCTGTCAATTACGGATCCAGGGGAATGAAGCTTGGTTTGACGTCTGTGTATAAAAGCAAGTCCACTGATAGAGCAATAACTTATTTTAATGTCCAAAATCCATGGCCATGAGTTTGACTAATTTATCACATTGGCTGGAGAAAATGAAAGTCCTGTTTCAGGAAATATCCAGCCTGGCCTAATTTCCCTGTGGAGATGGGAGCTGGGAGCTGGGAGCTGGGAGCTGGGAGAATCTGCTTGATACAATGCACTAGTGTTGCGCTAGGGAAATTCAAAGGCCCAGAGGTTACCTAGAGGTACAGAAAGAGAACTCAAGGAGCCCAGTTCAGATACACTGAATGGCCTACATCTAACATCACTAAGATATCCTTAATGATCCAGAAAGAAAGTACCAGAGTTGAAGATCAAACTAAACCCTGGAGACCTTTTGTTTCCGTCTTTCAGGTAGCTACTTAGCTGTCTGAATAATAGTCATTATTATTAACCATTGTTTTTTTTTTTTAAAAAAAGGGAAACTTTCCACCAATCCTCAGCATACACATTGAGATTTGCATGGTCCTAAGCCAACTGGAGCTTAAACAGCCCCTGTGGTTTCCCTCTGAGCCCTGGTCCTGCTTTTGAGCAATGACCAATTGCAGAGAGGAGTTTGCTGTGCACCTCAGGAGCCATCAGACTTTTCCTCCGTATGTGTTTGATGTACTTCCTTTTCAACACATATCTCCCCCTTTCAATTTCTATTCAGAAATACCTACTGATTTTGCATTTGAGTGATGCAGCTCTTCTTGTCAAGCAAACCAATAAATTCAACTTTGTTTCAGACTGCTGTATGGCCATCTTTCTTTCTTTCTTTCTACACCATAAAATATTAAGATACCTAATAGGAAATCAAAGACCAATTATTGCAAACATTTTAGGGGCACTTATACCAGGGACTGAGAATCCATATACCTTCAGGGGCCAGGTCAGTAATACAGACAAGAGAAGGGGCTGGAGCAATACCAAGAGGATGAAAACTGGTCAGAATGTAGCTCTTCTAAAGCAGAAACTGATTCTCAGCTCCAGGAATTGTGGATTCCTGGCAATGTGACAATGCTAGTTTACTGTTGAACCATCTTCTAATTCTTTTAGAAAAGTTATAAATTTATTTATTTATTTATTTTTTGCGCTACGCGGGCCTCTCACTGTTGTGGCCTCTCCCGTTGCAGAGCACAGGCTCCGGACGCGCAGGCTCAGCGGCCATGGCTCACGGGCCCAGCCACTCCGCGGCACGTGGGATCTTCCTGGACCGGGGCACGAACCCACGTCCCCTGCATCGGCAGGCGGACTCTCAACCACTGCGCCACCAGGGAAGCCCCTAAATTTATATTTTAACGTGAACATTCTAATGTTTAAAAGAGTTAAATAAAACATAGCCACAGGCCAAGTAAGGAGTGTGGACTGCCGGTCTGTGACTTCAGGATGAGAATATTTTAGACATTGTGTTGAGCCGTGGTGCTAATAAGAGGGCCTGCAGTCTAGAAAGGAAACAGATATGTGGGTATTGAGGTATTAGGTAAAATGCTATAATCAAAAGGTTCAAGGTTGACAAGGGGCACAGAGAGACTAGGAAACCTCCTAAGATCTAACTCGGTCTCATATCGCCTTTGCAATATGTATCAGACTGTTTATTAGGAATTTGAATGTGTGCAGGCCATGTCTCAGGTCTACAATGTTAGTACAGGAATCCAGGGTCCCAGTAAAGTAAGCCTGATTCCTATTATGAGAACATTCATCTTAGTAGCTGGCTGTTGACCTCCCCCCTCCCCCCTCCCTGAGCCCAAGAAAGTAGACTTGACTAAAGATACACACAGCGTTTCTCTACCAGTGGTGATTTTGCTACCCAGAGAACGTTTGGCAATGTCCGGAGACGTTTTTTTTTTTTTTTTTTTTTTTTTTTTTTTTTTTTTTTTTTGCGGTACGCGGGCCTCTCACTGTTGTGGCCTCTCCCGTTGCGGAGCACAGGCTCCGGACGCGCAGGCTCAGCAGCCATGGCTCACGGGCCCAGCCGCTCCGCGGCATGTGGGATCCTCCCGGACCGGGGCACGAACCCGCGTCCCCTGCATCGGCAGGCGGACTCTCAACCACTGCGCCACCAGGGAAGCCCCCGGAGACGTTTTTGGTTGCCGCGACTGGTGGAAGGCGGAAGATGCTACCGGCATCTAGTGGTTAGTGGCCAGGGACCCTGCTAACCATCCTCCAATGCACAGGGCAGCCCCACCAACAAAGAATTCTCTGGCCTAAAATGTCAAAAGTGCTGAGGGTGAGAAACCTTGGCCTCGAGTTTATAATCATATATCCTGCAGCAAATATTCGATATTTCATTTCTATCTGCTTTGATATACTGTGGACGAAAATATGTTAGCTGCCATGTCAGTAAATGAAGGATATTGCAGCCATCTAGACACCAGCTACTGCAGCTGACCGCAATGGTGCACCACGAGGGGATTCAGGACGGAGAAAAGCAGGACACTGACCCCAGACAGTTAAGGTGCATATCAAAAGAATGATTTCAATGACTCTTGCATTTTCCCATAGGAAAACACTAAAGTCATTAACTTGAGATATCTGGTTTTCTTTAATTAACAGTCATTTTTTGATGTTCCCACCTCCAGGTTTTTCTGGCAAGAACTCCTCTATATCCTGGTTGCTCCCTTTACATCTTCAAAGCAGTCCCTCAGAGCTAATCAGGGAGGCTGCCTCCCGGGCTCAAGTCCTCAGCGAGTCCACCAAATAAAACATAAGTCTCAACTTTTAGGTTGTGTTTTTTTCTGTTTTTGTTTTTTTCAGTCAACAATACCATGGCTGAGAATTTTTTTGCTCTCTCTCTTTCCTCCAGCATTGCCCAGCCTAGCTGGGTCTTCTCTCTCTATTATGCAGAGATTCTGCTTGCCTCTTGTTTCTACTCCCAAACTGGCACATATAAAACCAATTCACAGCTCAACTAAACAAATAGCTTCCTGTTAACAGGATTCAGGCTCCACAAAAGGCCGTTGACTATTATTATTGTGATTTCTACTTAATCATATCCTTGGGATCCCACCTTCCTAACCCAAGTTGCTTATCAAAATATTTCTTTCCCATAAATAAAGTGCTTTCCCAAGAGGAATCTGATGAATGAAGTTTGCTTTAAAGTTTTACTCACCGTTTCAACAGATTGTTGTGAACTTTGAAGTGATATTTAACACAAAATCTAGCTCATTCTTGTGCACCTTTGTCACAAATTGTATGAAATTCTGATTGTATCAAGGTGTAGGGATTTTTAATACATAAAATATATTGTAAGAATTGAAACAACTCATGCGACTACACATCAGATTAAAGCTAACAAGCGTGCTGTTTTCTCCTGTGTCCCAAAACAACGCGGAGTGTTGTGAAGCTGGCCTAGTTTTTCTCACTGCTCTTTGTCAATTTTTGACTAAATGGAGGTTGTGTTAAAGGAGATGTGGGGAGAAAAGAGAAACCGTATGTGTGCTAGTTTGAGGAAAGGAGGTGAGACCAGTTACCTCCATGGCTCACAAGACTGAGAACACCAGGAAAACTCCTCCTGAACATACAGTTGATGTGACATTAAAACAAAATATTCACAAGTTAGAATTCAGGCAGCGAGTCCAGAAATTGACTTGATCTAGATTCAGAGAACTGGCCTGACGGGCTACAATTTCCCATGTGACTGCTTCATTTCAGCTCTGTCACTGCTGGTTCTAACATCTCTCCTTTTCCTGCTGTCGCTCCCGCTCAACGACTGTGTGATATTAAAGTAAAGGTAAGGTTCTTCCTTCCTCGCCTATGAGAACAGAAACCAGCATAGTTTCTTGTGCCTGTGTTAAACAGCGCTGAAATGGGGCATATTGTCCTTACATTAAACAAGAAGCAAAAGTGTCTTATCTGCTTGCTCCAGGAAATAAATACTTGCTCCTGGAAGAGAAGACTTGAGCCAACCGAAAGAGCTTACTTATCAAGACTAACGTCTTGCTCATCAGGACCGGCTTCAGGACCCTTGCTCCACTGTGCCCACTAATGCAAAGCTATTGTGTTGTAACCCCTGCCCAGTGCCAACCAGTAACTCAGCTTCCAAGACCTGCCTTAATGTCACACAACCAGGCCTCAAACCCTATAAGCATCGTCCCCTGACTTCCCCCTTCTGAGACACTAATGCAACCTTTAAAGACATGGTCTTCCTTCCTGTAACAGGTGTAGTAAACTCGGCTTTGCTTGGCCAACAGGTTTTCTGGTGGTTTGAAGAGCCAACAGTTGACAAGTACTTCTTAAGAAAAATGGGGATGAACAATGAAATAAATGCCTCTCTCCTAAAATGGAAATAAGTAGTTGTTTAAAGTCTAGAGGTGGGAATGTAAAATGAGCCACTACGGAAAACCGTACATGGTTCCTTAAAAAGGAATTCTAAACTTAGAATTACCATATGATCCAGCAATTCCACTTCTACATATAGACCTAAAGGAATAGAAAGGGACTCACGTTTTAGAACATCTATGTTCATAGCAGCATTAGTCACAGTAGCCAAAAGGTGGAAGCAACCCAAGTGTCCATTGATGGAGGAATGGATAAACAAAATGTGCTATGTACACATCTATGAATGGAAGGATCCAGAGTAGAGAGTTAATACTTACTTTACTGTGTGGCTGGTTGCTCCCAGAGAAAGCCTTTTACCTGTGTGGTCTCAGTTGTTACAGAGGTCTGGGAATTAGAACTTATTGTAATAGGGAAGAACAAAGTACTTTAACCTTTGCATTTTATTGTTTTTGCGAGAAGTTAATCACTAAAGGGATGTTGCCTATAAGCTTATATTATACATCATGGCCTATCTCTGGGAACCCTGCCTCCTATGTAATGAGCATTAAACTAAAATATCTTTGTTTAGGTCACAGGAAACATCCTGACCAGGCCCACCTGTGAATGACTGCAGGAAGGAAGAGATTAACACATCCCCTCTGGAGGCTGAACGGAACCAGGAAATGTTTGACTTTACTCCCTCCCCTTTTAGTATAAATAAAGCCTGCATTCTAACTTGGGGAAGATGGTTCTTTGGGACACTAGTCCACCATCTTCCGTCTGCTGGGTTTCCGAATAAAGTCGCTATTCCTTGCCCCAACACCTTCTCTCTCAATCTATTGGCCTGTTGTGTGGTGACCAGTACGAGCTCGGACTCTGTAACATTATTATCTTCATTTTGCAGATAGAGAAGGAGAAGCTTGGAGGGGTTCCCTTTATGTGGTTCGTGGGTGAGCAATGAAGACACCAAGTCCATGCACTTTCTGCCACGTCCCCTGGGATGTGTCTAAGAGCAGGAGAGAAAAAAAGTCTGAGGATGAGGAGAGAGCCAAGGAAGCACCATGCTTGGCTGGAAGCCAACAGAGTGCCACCAACCAGTGCTTTCAAAGTCTAAATGGCAAAGGAATCTTGACTTTCTCCTGTATTATAATCCTTGGCCCCTCTAAGTACTCTGCCATTAGCTCAGCTTCCCTATGAGGAAGCTAATACACAAATCTCGAGTTAATCCCTTAGCTTCTCTGAGCCCCAAGATTTCCAGCCATGCAAAAGGCAGGCATTCCTTAACGACCTACCGTTCACGGATGCTACAAGGAGTAAAAAGAACATCAGTGATCCCTGGAGGAAAGATCTGTTGTCAGAATTTTGACAGAGGAATCTTGGGCTGGGTGGCTATGAATTAAACACACTAAGCAAACCAAGGTGGAAGGAGGGCGCTAAACTGGAATCCACAACTGTTCTCGTGCACAGCTTTATTTCACATTTCTTTAGCATGCGCAACCTTGGCATGTGCTATTATAACCTCCTAGCTGCTGAGTCCAGAGAGATGGTAAAGGCAGAAGTACCTCAGCCAAAAAAAGAAAGAGACTTTCCCCTAAAGTGTCCGTTCCTTGATGATCTGAGCTATTTTTTCCCCATGCCAGCTTGCACGGCGACTCGTGCTGCAAGTGCAGCTGCAAATTCCATGCTGTCTGGTTATTTTAAATTCGGCCAAGAGCAAACTCACCTCCCAAGTGCTTTATTGCTGGCAGCTGGAGGAGCAATTGCAACAGATAGTTTATCCAATGGGCCCACTTGGAGAGGCGGCCTTCCAGGATTCTAGGAAGTGATGTCATGAGAATGAGGAGGAACTGTTATCCAAAAAAATAAATAAAGGAAATGATTCCAGTCACTTCTGCATTGCAGTGGGGCAGAGTTGTGTGAAAAGATGCGGGTTGTGTTTTCCACTAGAGAATCTATCATTTGTGCCTTACTGATTGAGGAAAGAAATACTTTCCTGGGCATGGTCTGGAAGACTATCACATTAAGAAATGAATAAAAATGAAAACCTGCCATATAACAAAGTAACAGATAATCCTGGCAATAAACCATTTATGAGGCTTTAGAACTTAGCAAAATGGGAGCTGGGAAACATAGCTGGGGAAAAATGTATCAGTAACAAAATAATTTTTAAAAAGGGGGGGGGTACTTTGACACCTAGAGGAACCATAGTAGTAAAGGAAAGCCCCAGTGTCTATATTTTGAGGGCCTGGACAGTGGAGATGCAATGCCTGCCCCTCTTACACAAATTCTTTTTGTATAAAAGTAAGACGTTCCTTATGCTAAGTAATAGGTGGTTAGGGTGTTATTTCTACTTTCAGCAAATTCATAGAGACAAGTCAAATGAGGTGATCAGGAAGTGCTAGAAATGTCAGATAGATGCTAAATCTGGGAGTAAATATCACACTCTTTCTTAGAACAGTCCTTGAAGAAGTGCTCCAGCAAAATGAAGGAATAAAGAAAGAAAGCATAGAATCCAAAAAATAGCGGGTCCAACTAAGAAAAGTGGTGAAAGGCGGCCTTAGAAGGAGAGCTGGGCCGCTGGCTGATTAGTCCTGATGGGAACAGAAGGATGGAGGGAAGGAGACGCTTCAGGGGAAAAGGGGAGGGACATCCCCAACGAAATATCTAATTGGCGAAAAAGTATGGGGAAAAACTGTGATTGTGGTTAAGGGAAACAGTGCAGGAATAGAAGAAAGAGAATAAAACAGAGACCATTAGAAACTCCAGGAAAGATGAAAAGGTGGATGAAAGAAAAGGCAATCAGAGCAATAAGCTGATTCTGCAGTAAACAATTTTTACACAGACATCACCATTGGAAACATACTGACTGATTTTCAACTTGTAGAAACAGCCTATAGACAATATATGGAGAACTAAGTTATGGTTACAGAAGAAATTATAAATGGTATTGACCTTGGCAGTGTAAAAGGAAAACGACAGAAGATGGAAGGAGAGAGGACAACTAAAGGAAAGGTTAGGGGTGTTTATATCTTCTTTTGATAACTAGGGGATCACAAGATCTGGGCTGTAGTCTAGAAGAAATAATGGTGCTTAAATATTATTCAAACCATAAGTGTAACTTGTTGAGACCATAGTGATATCATTTGATATGTTGAGAGAATGAAGGAATGGAGAATAAAAGGACCAGAGTCCAACAGATAGTGACTAAAACTGAGTCAAAACAGCAGAATCCTATTAGTTAGCAGTTTTAGACGTATCTACCGGAAGAAGTGACTAAGAGAGGAAAAAGTGATTGCCTCTGGGAAGCAGGCTAAGGAGGTGCAGGGGACAGATCAAAAGGCTATTATTTTTCACCATAAATATTTCACTTCTACTAGATTTGAAAAATAAAACTGTATGCCCAGGTGACTTAGATTTAAAAATCATATTTTAAAAATCTGTCGTATGAATGAGGCCAAAAAGAACGCTTCCTTATTGTCACATCCCTTGTTTGCATAAAATTCACTTCAAAATATAATAAAGCTTTTTATGAGTATGCTACCAGTTGTGTAAAAGTTGGATTGTGTGTGTGTGTGTGTGTATGTGTGTGTTATGATGGTTAATTTTGTGTGTAAACTTGACTGGTATATATAGATATAGATAGATATAGATATACCAGTATATCTATATACACTTATACATGCATAAAATATCTCTGGAAAAGCACAAAACATTGCTTGCAAGGAGAGGAACTGGGTGGATTTGTAGCTGAAAGTGGAGATAAAGTTCTCACTCCATATCCTTTAATATTTAAAAATCTTAAATGTTAGAAGTACACCACCTGCACATGATATAAAATAAAATAAATATGTAAATTCAATAAGATTTGCTACGTTTGGTTTCTAGCTAATATTTTTAATTAGGATCCCGTAAAGAATGTATTGCTAAAAGATACATTTCTGGAAATTAAAAAACAAAACTAAAAAACGGAGCCAAAGTTCTTTTTTCTTTTTGCGGTACGCGGGCCTCTCACTGTTGTGGCCTCTCCCGTTGCGGAGCACAGGCTCCGGACGCGCAGGCTCAGCGGCCATGGCTCACAGGCCCAGCCACTCTGCGGCATGTGGGATCCTCCCAGACCAGGGCACGAACCCGTGTCCCCTGCATCGGCAGGCGGACTCTCAACCACTGCACCATCAGGGAAGCCCCTTTTTTATTTTTCAACATTTTATTTTGAGATAATTTTAGACTTACAGAAAAGTTACCCCCCAAAATGACAGAATTCCCATATATCATTCACCCAGCTTCCCCTTACATTAACATTGTACATAAATATAGTATAATTACCAACAGCAGGAAATCAACATTGGTACAATATCACTAACTAAACTAAACAGAACTTGTAGCCAAAGTATTAACCTTGATGCCCACACAGCATTTAGAAATTGCTTGCTGACTGCAAGAAAAGTCTAGAAGTAAATAATCAGCCAGTAAGTTTCTAAAATGCTCTTTTGTTTTTTCCACTGTAGCACCCACAGCAATTTCTTCCATTGTCTAGATGGAAGAAAGGATCATCGAACTCGTTGATTGTACCATTTTTCTTGTCCCTAAATGAGTGCCAGTTTCTGATTCCTTGTCCAGTGCTCAGCAAAGCACTTCCATGATTTAAACTGCAGTCCATTTCCAGCTGACCCCAGGCATAGAGGGGATGTGTGCTTACATCTTACCTTCACCATCTCTTCCCCACCTTTCATTGTCACTTTCTGATTTGCCCTCAATCCAGGCAAACGACTTCTTCAGGGGAGCCTCAGGACTGATACTTCTGTACCCCACCAAGACCCACCCTGTTCCCCAGCTCCCACACACCTTTTCATGTCAGCCTTGCATGGCTTCAGTCTCAGAAATGTTGGTACTGGATTGATATGCTGCTCCACGAGGAATTCACCTGCAATATGGGAGTCCTATAGGCAGCATGATACACTGGGACAGTGTTGATGGGGGAGGGGCAGGGAGCTAAGGAAACCCGAGTGTCTCTAGAACTGTCACTAACAAGTGTGGTGACCTTGGTCAAGTCACTCAACTGCTCTAGGTTTTCATTTCCGGTAACATAAGAGGATGAGGCTAGATGCACATTTATTAATATTTTTGGCATTAAAGGTATCTTTGAAAATCTGATGAAATAAATCTAGAGAACCATACTTTCAGAAAAATGCACATTGTGTCTCAATATTTTTGTATAGCTGAAAGGGACAAAAATATGAAATTATAGGAGATCACAGACTTTCCTCTTCATTTCACATCCTAAAGAAGATACTGTATCAGTTCTACTTTCCTCAGGGCCTTTGTTATACAGTTCAGGGTGATGCGTAGAAAGGAGAATCAGAGGTAACAAGAGAAGCTAGATTGATTTACCTAAGGGTCAGGGCACTAATGCAGAAGGTGAGTAAGAATAGATCTAGGGTAGATAAAGTGTACTTAATCAAAATTAAAAACCTTCGTGCTTCCAATGGCATCATCAAGAAAGTGAAAAACAACACACAGAATGGGAGAAAATATTTGCAAATCACATATCCAGTAAGGGACTTATATCCAGAATGTATGAAGAACTCTTGTAATTCAACAATAAAATGATAATCCAATTTTTTTTTTTTTTTAATTTATGGCTGCGTTGGGTCTTTGTTGCTGCGCGCGAGCCTTTCTCTAGTTGCGTCGAGCGGGGTCTACCCCTCGCTCCGGTGCGCAGGCCTCTCATTGCGGTGGCCTCTCCCACTGCGGAGCAGGGGCTCTAGGCGCCGGGCCTCAGAAGTTGTGGCTCACAGGCTCCAGAGCACAGGCTCAGCAGTTGTGGTGCACGGGCTTAGTTGCTCCATGGCACGTGGGATCTTCCTGGATCTGGACTCGAATCTGTGTCCCCTGCAGCAGCAGGCGGACTCTCAACCACTGCGCCACCAGGGGAGCCCTGATAATCCAATTTTAAAATGGGCAAAAGACTTGAATAGACATATCCCCAGTGAAGGTATACAAATTGCCAATAACATCATGAAAAGATGTTCAATATCATTAGTCATTAAGGAAATGCAAGTCAAAACCACAATGAGATGCTACTTTGCACCCACTAGGATGGCTATAGTAAAAAAAAAAAAAGATGGACAATACCAACTGTTGGTGAGGTTGTGGAAAAATTGGAAGCCCCATACTTTTCTGGCAAAAGTGTGTAAAACAATTTGGAAATTCCTCAAGAAGTTAAATATAGGGACTTCCCTGGTGGCACAGTGGTTAAGAATCCACCTGCCAATACAGGGGACACAGGTTCGAGCCCTGGTCCAGGAAGATCCCACATGCTGCAAAGCAACTAAGCCCGTGTACCACAATTACTGCGCTCTAGAGCCTGCGAGCCACAACTATTGAGCCCATGTGCCACAACTACTGAAGCCCATGTGCCTAGAGCCCATGCTCTGCAACAAGAGAAGCCACCGCAATGAGAAGCCTGCAACGAAGAGTAGCCCCCGCTCACTGCAACTAGAGAAAGCCCACGTGCAGCAAGGGAGACCCAACGCAACCAAAAATAAATTAATTTTTTAAAAAAGTTAAACGTAAAGTTATCATATGACCAGCAATTCTACTCTTAGGTTTATATCCAAGAGAACTGAAAACTCATGTTCACAGAAAAACTTGTGCATGAATAATTATAGCAACATTATGCATAATAGCCAAAAAGTAGAAAAAATCCAAATGTCCATTAATAGATAAACAAAAAGTGGTATATCCACACAGTCGGATATATTCAGCCATAAAAAGGAATGAGGTATTGATGCGTACTACAACATGGATGAATCTTCAAAACATTATGCTAAGTGAAAGAAACCAGACCAAAAAAAGGCCCCATATTGTATAATTCCATTTGTGTAAAACGTCCAGAATAGGCAAATCCGCAGGCAGTAGATGAGTGGTTGCCAGGGGACAGGGGAAGGAGTAACGGTAAGTGACTGCTAGTGGGTACCAGTTTATTTACGGGGTGATGAAAATGTTCTGACATTAGTGGTAATGGTTTCACAACCTTGGGAAGACACTAAAGCTCACTGATTTGTAAAATAAAAGATCTGGGGGTAGCGGGGGAGAGAACAATGAGAAAGGGAGCCAGCATGGGTGGGAATTTGGGGAAGAAAAAGAGAAGAAAGTTTAAAGCACCTGCCTTATATGAGATATGGGAGAGATGGATGGGTAAAGAGGACTTTTAGGAAGTTTGATATGTATTTGGGATATATCTCCACCTCCCAGGAACTTTACAAATTACATATTTTAAAAATAATTTTGGAATTGGATTTGTGGGTTAGGGGGAAGGGATATTGAATTTAGACTGGTTCCAAAGAATCCATTTATTTGGGGTTTACACATTCATTCAGTCAACAAATGTTTATTGAGCAACTACTGAGTGCCAGGCCCTGTTCTGTGGACATTAGGGTGCAGTGGTGAATAAGACAGGAGGAGGTACTGCCCTCCTGGAGCTTACAGTCTAGTGGTGTGTGTGTGTGTGTGTGTGTGTGTGTGTGTGTGTGTGTGTGTGTGTGTAGCAGAATGAGAGGCTCAGGCACAGACAATGAGGAAAAGTAAAAACATGATCAATTTCAAGTGGTGATAAGTGTTTTTACTAAAAAGGCAAAGAAAAGGAATAAAGAGTGGCAGGATTCTGAGGGTTACATTTTAGGGGTTCATGGAGTCCTTAAGCCCATGGGTTTAGAGCCTCCAGATTCAGAATCCCTGGACAAGTTAATTTCTATGTATCCCTTTTATCTAAAAAAAAAAATCTATAATATATGGAAGAGGTATGAGAGTAAACGTGACAAGAACTCAAACTAAATACAACGTTAGTAATTGGGAACCTGCCAATTTGGAATTTGTTCTAATGTAAAGAAGAGCTCGGCTGAGATTTAGTTTATATTATCAATAAAGAGTTTGTAGAGATTTCCCTGGTGGCACAGTGGTTAAGAATCCGCCTGCCAATGCAGAGGACACGGGTTTGATCCCTGGTCTGGGAAGATCCCACATGCCATGCCGCAGAGCAACTAAGCCCATGCACCACAACTACTGAAGCCTGTGCGCTCTAGAGCCCACGAGCCACAACTACTGAGCCCATGCACCACAACTACTGAGCCTGTGTGCCACAACTGCTGAGCCCTCACTGTAGAGCCTGTGAGCCACAACTACAGAGCCTGCGTGCCACAACTACTGAAACCCATGTGTCTAGAGCCTGTGCTCCGCAACAAGAGAAGCCACTGCAATGAGAAGCCTGTGCACCACAACGAAGAGTAGCCCCTGCTCGCTCACCACAACTAGAGAAAACCCGCGCCCAGCAAGGAAGACCCACCGCAGCCAAAAATAAATAGTTTGTAAAATAACGATGTTAAAGGGAAACCACTTAACTAACTCCCTCAATTAACTGCAGCATTTCCTCAGGGTCCACTGTGCCGGAGGAACTGAGATAGACAGGGAGGCCCACACTTGGTGGATGATAAAACTGGAAGGAACTTTGGAGACTTCAATCCCTTCATTGTACAGAGGAGGAAACTGATATTCAGAGGCTCAAGTGAGTAGCCAAATTTCCACGGTTTACTAGTCACAGAGCTGGGATCACAGTTCAGGTGCCCTAATTCCAGGTCCAGTCAGAACATTCATTTTAAAATAATTGATATGTTAATGCAAGATTGTCTATTTACTAAATCAAGGACCTAAAGTTCCCTCTGAAACAATACATTGCTTCTTTGTTCTGCTTCTACCCGTTAACAATAATGAAACAGCATTTTGTTTGGTGATTTTTTTCACTTATTCAGGTTCCCTATGAAACAAAACATTGCTTCTTAATTGTGTTCTTAGTTAACAATAATGACTGATTTTTTCATTCATTCAGCACAATGCTAGGCACCCACTAGGAACAGGAACGTCGTTCAGATGTAGCCCCTGACCTCAAAAAGGTAAACATCCAGGGTTTCCCTGGTGGCGCCGTGGTTGAGAGTCCGCCTGCCGATGCAGGGGACGTGGGTTCGTGCCCCCGTCCGGGAAGATCCCACATGCCGCGGAGCGGCTGGGCCCGTGAGCCATGGCCGCTGAGCCTGTGCGTCCGGAGCCTGTGCTCCGCAACGGGAGAGGCCACAACAGTGAGAGGCCCGCGTACCGCAAAAAAAAAAAAAAAAAAAAAAAAAGCTAAACAGAGGAGAAAATAAGACATGTTCACAAATAATTAGGATGTCAGATAGATCTTGATAAGTCCATCAGATGCTCCCACATGTCAGGAGGTTCCAGAGGATCAAAGTCATGTCTGCTTGGGAGAAAGGAAATCAGGAAAACACATTCTGACTTTACGAAGCTTCAGAGAAATAACTTCTGGAGTTCATGGAAATTGTTGAAGTCCTTGGGCAGCAAAAAACACAGAGACTACAAGGGGAAATCAGTAATTTCCTTAAAAGTACCCAAACAAACCTGTCTTTATTTAACCACAGGACATTTTCTTAATTGACTGCTGAAACTTTTAGAATATTTAACCAATACTCTGGGAAAATATTTATAATTGCACCCAAGCTGACCTCAATTGTGACTACACTTAGAATAAGATAAATGTACTTTAAAAATTCCGTTCTTTCTAAACTTTAGCCTTCAGATTTTAAGTTGGCCACCATAAACGTGTAAGAACCTTTTCAAATGACAGCGTTACGTGTGATTAATGAGACTTGATAGTTGAAATGGAATAAATGTCTTTTTAAAAACCCTCAGGTTTGTTCGTGTATAATTTAGAGACAGTAAAATTCGCACTTTTTAGGTGTATAGCTCCACGAGTTTCCACAAAGGGGACGCTTTTATTGTGATTCCTACAGTTAGCTGTCAGCACAGTGAAGACCTACAGAACTGAATGGAGAGAAACAGCCTAGGAATCAATGATAATATACAGCAAACATCTCCACATGCACTGTGTGCTCGGACAGGGGAGCGTGCCCTTTATGTGAACAATCTCAGCTCCTTCTTCCATCCCTATAGAAAATGTTCTTTTATAATCTCTACAGATGAGAAAAATGAAGCTCAGAGAAGTTGAGTTTTTTTGACCAAGGTCACATTCCCAGGAGGTGGCAGGCTCCCAAACAGGGAGAATTTCCTGCCTCCATCACTAAGTAGTTTTGAGATTTGGGGACATTCATTTGGCCTTCTGGGGCTTTGTTTTCCTCATGCTCATAAAGAGAAGGTCCTACTAGCTTTCTGGTCCCCCAGACCTCTTTGATTCCTTATCAGAGCCCCACCACCTTGGTTCACAAGTGGAAATAAAACATCTGACCAGCAGTAGCCTCGGGGCTGAGAGTCTCAGACAAACAGCCCCAGAAGTTAGAGAAACAAGTAAGAAATGCCACGCACACTTAGACGGAGCCCAGCCTGCACCCACGCAAACTCTTCCCCGTTTTCTCACCTTGGGCAGCTGGCACGGGGCGAGGACAATGCCATCTAGTGGAGTTCAGGAGGCCAGAGAAACAAATGGTGAGGAAGTACGTTCCGCCTCAGTCCCGCAGAACAATGCGGCCACTGTCTTCTGTCTCGGCTTCTCTGGTCGCATCACATCCTCACTGACCACGATTACAGGGATTGGAGCTGGCCGAGCCACCCTCATTCTCCCAGCTTTCAGTTCTGAGGTTGGCAAACCATCCTCCAGTACATCGCCCCGCTAGCTGCCTCCTGCCATGTCTCTTTCTCGCTGTGAACGTTCGTTATTGTCCAGTCGCCTCCGAGGGAAGCAGTAACATGAGGATGGAGAGCTGGGAATAATAAGTGTGCCTCTTCTCTCCGCAGCTGTAGAGGGAGTCTGGAGACCTACTTCTGAATTCTGACTCTGCCACCCAAATGGCTGTGGATGTGGGCGCTCCATTATCTTTTTTTTTTTAAAATAAATTTATTTATTTATTTTTGGCTGTGTTGGGTCTTCGTTGCTGTGCGTGGCCTTTCTCTACTTACGGGGAGCAGGGGCTACTCTTCACTGCGGTGCACGGACTTCTCATTGCAGTGGCTTACCTTGCTGTGGAGCACAGGCTCTAGGTGCGTGGGCTTCAGTAGTTGTGGCTCGCAGGCTCAGTAGTTGTGGCTCGTGGACTCTACAGTGCGGGCTCAGCAGTTGTGGTGCACAGGCTTAGCTGTTCCGTGGCATGTGGGATCTTCCTGGACCAGGGCTTGAACCCGTGTCCCCTGCATTGGCAGGCGGATTCTTAACCACTGCGCCACTAGGGAAGCCCTCCATTATCTATTTTTATTTTATTTTTTTTAAAAGAGACTGAAGGCAGGAAGTAAACTATTTCCTGTATAACAGTTTGTTTCTCTTTGGGGTGCCGATGTTGAAGGACCTGGGGAGGAGTACTGCTTCCTCCTGATCATTCAACATCCTGTGCTTCACTGTCCTTCAGACTTTAGAGAAGCCTTTTTTTTTTTTTTTGGCCATACCATGTGGCTTGAAGGACCTTAGCTCTCCGACCAGGGATTAAACCTGGGTCCCCTGCAATGCAAGCACTGAGTCCTAACCACTGGACTGCCAGGTAGTTCCCTAAAGCAGCCTTTATCCATGTAAAACAAAACAGTATCACACCCTGCACCAACCTAATAGGCTGAACCCTTTTCTCATTTTTGCCTGTTTCTGGCTGGCTTTTCAGGGAACTTCAGGTCACTGAGTCTTCTCTGAGGCCTTGAAGGACATAGCAGGTGCTCAGCAAACGCTTGCTGATTGTCTGTCATGGGAATCAACAGATAAAGATGAAAATGACCCAACCCTGGAGTGGGGATTTCAAAAACCTTATTTTGTAGGATAAAATTCTTTCCTTAGTGGTAGAATGTCTGATTATTTTTTAATCCTCAAATATCTAACTTATCCAGGGACTCAGTTTCTACACTTGGAAGAGATTAATAATAACTTCAGAAGGCTCCTGTAAAGACCAAGAGAGATAATGCCCGTAAAGGCCACGAGTGAGTCCCAACGCATGGCTTCCTGGCACATTTTACTTGAAGCTACTCAGAGTAAAGGATGATGTTTGTACAGTGCATTGAGGGTAAATGGACAAGGCAACCAGAGGGATCTATCACCGCCCCAGGGGCTCCAGCAGCCCTAAAGATCCTTGCTACTCCAGTCCCCTCGAAGCAACCCCCAGGGATGAGGGAATCATTAGTTCATCACACATACAACATCTGTGTCCCAAGGTCCACTTCTTGAAAAGCTGTTTTGAACTTTCATACAAATGGACAAATGTAATGAATGATCCTATTGATGTGAATGGATCATTTTGTCTTCCTTCACTCAGTTGCCACGGGGGAAACTGCCTAATCACCAAGATCATAATATTATTTATGAAAGTAATACAATGACATATTTGGACCAATGGTGAAAGCAGAAATGCTTTTGGTCCCCCCCTCCAAAAAAAAAAAAAAAAACAGGCAAGACAGATTCACTTTGGCTTGGGAAGACTTGAGTTACACAGTTACTGATACTGGTTTGGGATTTGTTGATGCCCGGGCTTTGGACTGGTATCTTCGGAAATTCCCTTGGTCATGCCCTTGTGGTTGGAAGACGTCCACAGAGAGCTGGAAAATGACATCATCACCCTGTTCCAAGCCAGCCTGCAGAATCTCTTTCCCAGTGCCCTGTCTCCCCATCAGGAAGGACAACACTTCCCAGAGGCCCCTAAGCAGACTCCCTTATATGTCATTGACCAGAACTGGGCCACGTGGGCACTCTTAGCTGAGACTAAGACTGAGAAAGCAAGTATCTGATCTGTTTACTGGGATGCCAGTCAGGGAGAGGGGGTTTTGAGAGGCCAATCAAGTAGCGTCTGGCTTGTTGCTATGCAAAGCACCTCTGGTTGTAACTCAAAGGGAAAAGCAAGTCTTCATTCCCCAATATTATCTGAACAGCCTTCCCATTATTAAAATATACAAACGAAAAGGTTTAGTAACAGAGCGTCTGTAGTTTCTGCAGCATCTGCCAACCCTGTTGATATTCGGCAGCTTGGTCCATAATGATTTGCTCAGATTTCTTAAAACAGGAATTCCCACTTTTCCTCCTGAAAGTTTCAGGATTCTTTCAAATGCTTTCAGATCTTAAGCCCGTGAGCTCCCTTGTAAACTGCTTCTTCCCCCTGGTCCATCGTGCTGCTCTTCTCACTAATTACTTCACACAGAGACTTCAGGTACATTTATAGCTCAACATCTTATTGGGAAGCAGTCTTTCTTTTTTTTTTTTTTTTTTTTGCGGTACGCGGGCCTCTCACTGTTGTGGCCCCTCCCGTTGCGGAGCACAGGCTCCGGACGCGCAGGCTCAGCGGCCATGGCTCACGGGCCCAGCCGCTCCGCGGCATGTGGGATCTTCCCGGACCGGGGCACGAACCCGTGTCCCCTGCATCGGCAGGCGGACTCTCAACCACTGCGCCACCAGGGAAGCCTGGAAGCAGTCTTCAAGAAACGAGATATTAACATTTTTGATATTTAAAAGTATATATAAAATATTTTAGAATAATATTAAAACTAATAAAAATGTTAAAACACATTTTAATGTTACATGCACGGTTTTGTAAATCAAGTAAGTATTGGCTTATAATAAAAAGCTGCAGTCTCCTGTCTCACCTTCACCACCCTCAGTTCCCACTTCCAGTCAATAATTTTCTACTCATTTAGCTTTCTTTATGTGTTTATATCTATATTCTAAATTACATGCTTAAATTGCTATTTCTTGACTTTTAATTTAGACTCCATCTGTTGGCTCTATTCTACACAAAAGGAGAATTTGATTTCCTCATACATACATTCCCGCACCTATTTTTCTCCTCCTCCCATCATCCCTGTATGGTTATGTCACTATCTTTTTTCTTAATCCTCTTTTTTACATAGTATTCTGTTCTTGTTTTATTGTTGCAAAATTTTCTCTTATCTCTCTAAAGATATAAATTATCGTAAGTTTTCTTCCGCTGTCTCCATCTCTCCCCCGTTCCTCATCTGTTATATTTGCTCCCGTTGAAGCCTTCCTTGAAATGTCGGTTGATTCTTGGATGTCCATTACTGCCACTAAAAAGCTGGCCAGCAGCTCTGTGTAAATAGAGTTTATTCATTGGTCGGCATCATTATATTGTGGCAGATGGGGACCCACAAGGACTGGAATCTATATGTCTTCTCTCTTGGGTTGATTGCCTTCCCCAAAGAGGAATTCTCCAGTCTCCCTTTGGGGGTAATAGAAAACCGGCTGCCCGGGATCCTGGGAACGTAGTGTGAGAAGGAGGCTGTGGGAATTACCGTTCAATATGAAGATTGTCACTCAATCTGCTTTGAAGGCGCCTCACCACCCCATTCCCCTCCACTGAGCTTGGCGCCCCAGAGCTCAGAGTTCCTCTAGAATTTCCAAGAGCAAATCTCTTGTGCTATATTCAGGTAGGCGATGGACAGGCTGCAGAAGCTAGGGCAGGGAGTCTGGGAGCTGCTTCTTCAAGAGAACTTCGACTACTCTCTGTTTTTAGTCCCCTCCACAGCCAACTTTTTTTGTTGTTTTTTGTTTGTTTGGTTGGTTTTGGGCTGTGCCGTGCGGCTTGCAGGATCTTAGTTCCCCGACCAGGGACTGAACCTGGGCCACGGCGGTGAAAGTGCCGAGTCCTAGCCACTGGCCCTCCAGGGAATTCCCCTCACCCAAATTTTGATAGGTGGTGCCTCCCATCGTTTGGCCTTTCCGAGAATCTGCAATGGGAATCAGCTTGCTTCTCACTGGACATTCCCCCTCAACTCTGTGTGGCATTAAGTTTCTGTTTTTTCTGTTCTGCCTAGTCAGTTACCACTTGTTCACCTGTTTTCCACTTTGCAAAATAGGGTTGACATCACTTTCTCCTCTTATTCCTCCCCTGTTCTCTTTGACTTTTCAACTGTTCACTATTTTTATCTCTTTATTCTCATGTCAGTAGGGTTTCATGAAAGAGTAAAGATTAATGCAAGGGGCTTCCCTGGTGGTTCAGTGGTTGAGAGTCCGCCTGCCGATGCAGGGGACATGGGTTCGAGCCCTGGTCTGGGAAGATCCCACATGCCGCAGAGCAACTAAGCCCGTGTGCCACAACTACTGAGCCTGCACGTCTGGAGTTTGTGCTCCGCAACAAGAAGAGGCCGCGATAGTGAGAGGCCCGCGCACCGCGGTGAAGAGTGGCCCCCGCTTGCCACAACTAGAGAAAGCCCTCGCACAGAAATGAAGACCCAACACAGCAAAAATAAATAAATTAATTATTATTATTATTTTTTAAATGTAAAATGCCAATGTTATTGTATAGTTGTTTGTCTTTCCAGAATCCATTCGCTCTGATTTTCCTTTGGGGACGCGCTTATCCTCAATTCTCTGACCATGTGGTTCAGGCAAACCAGCCGGCTCCATAACATCGCCGGCTCTAGGGAGGGACACTCAACCACACAGCCCAAGCCAGGCCAGTCGGCATATTCCAACCTCTTAACCACAGTGATGTGTTCAGGGGTGAACACATGATCCAAGTCAGTTCAGTGAGACCTGATCCTAGGGAAAAGAACAGGTCTTTTTCCTCTGGGAATGCTAAGCTGGTAGGATGTATGCCTGCAGCTGTAGGTGCCCATCTTACCACCATTGAGGGAGTCTGAGCATGAAGTCAACACAGTGGAGAGAAGAGAGGAGAGATGATGCAAGACTAGTTCCGATATCACTTGAGCATCTGGAATCGTGCCTGAAGCCCTAGACTCTGCAGCTACATGACTCAATACATTGCTTTTTATAAGAAGGAAGCATCAGATTACATAGATATGTATATATTATACATCTATATATTATCCATAGTATATATATTAGGATTATTTCATATTAAAGTGATACGTATATATTTAAATATTTATATAGAAATACGCAACATAATTATAAAATTAACTATGAAGTTCAAAAGAAAATAGAAAATGAACATGTAACATTTTAGAGATACTTTCAAAGAGAATAATCATTAGATCAGTGTATCTAACACATCACTCTCCTGTTTTAACTAGTATCTAGGGTAATTTTGTCTCTGAATTTTTATGAAGTTGATGCAAACAGACCTTTGAGGGATTATGCAAATGCTTTTGTTATAGTATCAATAATTTTCTGGTTACAGTTCTAGACTGTTCTAGAGTTTTCTCATGTAGAGTCTGATCCAGTTTTGCAGTCACTACAGGGCAACTTAAAACAAAATATGTAAAATATATAAGGCTTCCTGACCCAGGAAATCAGCAGTACAGATTTCCTGAGTTAAATGAATCTGGTAAACGTCACTGTGTTCATGACAAGGAACATGACTGGGAAGCAGGTGCTTTTTGTTGATCTCAGGAAAATTAATGTCTGCTTGATAGATCGAACACGTCAGCACTTTTCAATAATCTGTATTCAAGGTATAGGGCCTATTTGCTGCAGCACGTGGTGGGCCTTCCAAAGCCATTCACACCCTTCTCTCACACAGAGGACTGGGGTTCTGTGTTTGTATAGCCCAGGAGCCAAGGATGATTTCCACACTTCTAAATGGTGGAAGAAAGATCAAAAGAAGAATAATACTTCATGAATATTACATGAAATTCACAATTCATTGCTCACAACTAAAGCTGTATTGGAACACAGTCACATTAATTCACGTACACATTATCTATAGCTGCTTTTGCATCACACGGCAGAGGTGAGTAGTGGTACCAAATGGTCTGCAAAGCCTAACATATTTACTGTCTCAGTCTTCAAGTTTGCTGACCCCTGCTACAGAGAATGGAAAGTCAATACTCACTTTCCCAGAGATATTTGTAAGAGGAGGGGAAAACCATGTGTCCCAGTTCTGACCAATAAAATGTCGAGGAAAGTTTGTAAGAGGGATGGTAGAAAAGATAGAGTAGATCCTAATAAAGTAAAAGAAGAGAGTCGATTCCTCTCTCCTTCTTCCTGCCTTAAACACAGATGTGATGTCTGGAGCTGTGGTGACATTTTTGTGACCACGATGAAACAAGCACAAGGTTGACTGCATTTTTATCTGATATATTACTTTTTTGTTCAAAGATCTAATGCTTTCTTCGCTCTCTGGCGTTGGAATTGATTTGAAGCAGTCTATAGTTTTTCTAAACCTAGTCTAAACAATGGTCACTGGGGAAAGAATAACTTAGACAGATGCTTCCCATGGGAAACTTTCCATTTCTTTAGGAATTTGATTGTGGTCACGTAACCCCAGGCTCCAACTGAGGGGAGTTCAACTTTAGCCCGAGTTAAATCTGCCAAGGTACTTGGGGTGGGAAGGATATAAAACGTTTAAGAAGCTGCGTTCCAAAATTAAATGTGCTCATTTAACTGTGGCAAAGATGTAAAAGCATCAATCACTGCCAGTTCCTACTACTCAGTGAATCTTCTATAAAAGAGAGGTAATTTTATTATTGTAAGTAAATACTCAGCTGCAATTTGGTATTCTTATATTCAAGTCTTCTTTTTATTAAGTTTCATAAGTGACCGTTTAGATCATGAAATCTCTAGCAGAGCTATTCCATCTATAGTCCTTCTGGGAGCAAGGGAGGACTTCCCTGGCAGTCCAGTGGTTAAGACTTCGCCTTCCAATGCAGGAGGTGCAGGTTCGATCCCTGGTCAAGGAGCTGAGATCCCCACATGCCTCACAGCCAAAAAAACAAAACATAAAACAGAAGCAATATTGTAACAAATTCAGTAAAGTCTTTAAAAATGGTCCACATCATGGGCTTCCCTGGTGGCGCAGTGGTTGAGAGTCCGCTTGCCGATGCAGGGGACACGGGTTCGTGCCCCGGTCCGGGAAGATCCCACATGCCGCGGAGTGGCTGGGCCCGTGAGCCATGGCCGTTGAGCCTGCGCGTCCGGAGCCTGTGCTCCACAACGGGAGAGGCCACAACGGTGAGAGGCCCGCGTATCACACACACACACAAAAAAAGTGGTCCACATCAAAATCTTAAAAAAAGATTTATTTGAATGATATATATATATATATATTTATTTATTTTAAATGAAATATAGTTAAAATAAATATAAATTTAAAAATAATAGATTTATATATTTAACATATATAAGGCAGAACAAAACAAAATAAAAACTTGGAGTAAATGCTATATAAAGATTAGGGCATTTTCTAATATTTCAGACCTCTAAGTATACCTGGAGTTTCAAAAGTCCCAGGGTCTAGGCACCCATTCATTTAAAATATTTTAGAAATCCATTATAGGAGAAAATAATTTCTCCTTGTAGAGAGAGAAAATGAAGCTCAGAAAAGATGGTCACAGTCACAGAATAACTCTCTCCACAGGACCCAGACTCTTGGGGAATACTCACTGTCATTAATTTTGAGGTCACTTGGACAAAAGAGGGCATTAAGGGGAACTCATGACAAAATCTCACTCAAATGTATGGTGACCTTCCAGGCCTTAAGCCCATCATTCACACTGAATTCCCAGTAGATGGGAAATTTCAGAGTATTATAGGCTATATAGCTAAGCTGGAATTATTCATTTTTCCAAAGTTTGGTTTAAAAGCTGTTATTAAAAGAAAAAAAAAAAAGCCTCCCTGCCATCCCTCCTACAGGTTGAGGTAGCCACTCGCTCTGCCTTCCTGCCTAGGGTAGCTGACCATCCCACTTTGCTTGGGACTGAGGGGTTCCTAGGATGGGAGCTTCCACTGCTAAAACTGGGAAAGTGCTAGGAAAACTGTGACAAGTTGGCCACCCTATCCTGACTCCTCTGCTGAGATTCTCCTTTGTGCTCACCGAGGTCTTCCTCAGCTTTGCAAGCCCAAGGCGATTCCATTCCTTCCATGACTCCTCCCGGATCCCCCAGCCACAACTCATCTCTCTACATGGCCAAAGCTCTGGGCTGGTGCTGATTCTGTGACAGCTGCTTCCCTCTCTCTCCTGTAACACACTTTCTAATTATGGCCCCGTAGAGGGCAGAACACATGTCTTGTGCCTTGGTTCTTTTCATTGAGTCAGTGCTGGATCAACATTGTCAAATTGACTGGGCAGATGTTCAGAACTGGACCCCAAGCATCTTCCTCCATGCTGTGCCCAGACTTCTTGCATTTACTTGTAGAAATACAACTTGCAGCTCGGGCCTTGGCCCCTCCAAGAAAATCTTTGATTTGCCAGGAGATGCAGGAAATTGCGATTGAATCTAGTAACTACAAACAAATCTGAAAATAATTCTTCAGCGGATTCTTGCCAAATAATTCTGGCAGGAAACAACCCTGATGGAACTCAGTGAATTAGGAGAAAACACATTATATACCTCAGAGAGAGGATCAGACTGAAGTTACTGCATGCCTCTGTTTCACAAAAACTAGAGCCCTGAGCAAAGAGACATCACAGACAGGATGGAAGAGAAATTTCCCCTTTGAAATAATGGCCCTGGGGCAGTTTCTAAGCCTATCAAGATGTGGAAAGGAAAATAATACCTGCAATAAAGTCAGGCCAAAATGATGTGGTAACAGCTTCAGAGCAATTCAAAAGTTCAGTACGAATAGTTCCTTATGAAAAGGGGTTTCTCTGGCCACAAATGACCACTCAGGCACACTGCTTTGCATAAGCTCTGTCATCTAAACATCTAAACTCAGCAAATTACGCTTAGCCAAATTATCCTGATGGTTTGTTTCACCGAACTCTTAACAGTAACCATGCAAATACATAGTTCTATTGGTCACATTGCCTAGGCAGATTTAAACACCATTTTACTATTCTGTTTTCACCTGACTATTTGATCTTTGGGCTAGTTGCTAATATTATCTGTCAATCTGGCACAGTATTGGGGGAAAAAATACTTTCAGCTAAGATTTTCAACTGTCCAGACGTCTAGGTAAGAGATAGTGGATTCCTAACAGTCATCAGGTAAATAGCAAAGATCCTTATCATAGTGGTCTGGTAGAGCTAAGAAAATGTGAACTACTAACGTAGGAATCACTCCTTCACGTTACCAGGAAAGGGCCAAGAAAAAGATAGACCTTCCTTCACTGGGGCACCATTTCTGAGATGCCATTTCACTCAGGCAGCACCAGATGTGTTCCTGTCAGCTGTTACTGAAATGAAAGTTCTCCAGGACAAGGACACACCATGGAATGGAATGTGAACAGTCCTTTAACGTAAAACGTAGAATCGTGACACGGCCTCCTCCTCGTGCAGCCCCATTGCTTTCTTATTAACTCTTCCTTACTTTCATGGTCCTTGACCTGACCACTGGCAAAAAGTAAGTTTCGTGGTTGCTTCTTGCAATTTTTTTGTTTGTTTGTTTGTTTTTCCGGACGCACAGGTTCAGCGGCCATGGCTCATGGGCCCAGCCGCTCCGCGGCATGTGGTCTCTTCCCGGCATGTGGGATCTTCCTGGACTGGGGCACGAACCCACGTCCCCTGCATTGGCAGGCGGACTCTCAACCACTGCGCTACCAGGGAAGCCCTGTTTCTTGCAATTTAACTTACCCCTTCACTTCCTCTTATTTTTCTTTTTCCTGGATTATAGACAAAGTAAAAACCAATGTTTTGAAAAAAACCTGAATAACAGAGAAGATAGAAAAGGGGAGGAGTGTGGGTGGGATGTCTGATCAAGGTCTTCCCTGGTTGGGAAGGTCACCCCTCCCTCTGGAGCTGCAGTGCTTTTCAGGTGCAAATATGCTTGTGTCCTGGTTTGAAACAGTACACTATGTTGCAACTTCTGGAAACACTGTAGTGTCACTATGCCATATCTCCTATGTTTACTGGTAATAATAACCGCACTAAGTTCAATCAACTATATATTATTCAAAATACCATAAATCAAATCCACCTTTAAAAGTACAACTAGTTTCCAAATGAATCACATTTACTTTTCTTCTGAGTGATTTAAAATTTCCTTTGTCTGGATATTATTTCAGTAACAGTAATGAATATATATATATAGCTATACATCAATGCCTGTATCTATAGCTATAGAATATATAAGCCCTTCTGCAAATCTCACTAAAATTATTTAATATGACTTACATTCCATATGCATGGATTCAACGTTATTTTAAACTTAAGCGAATTTGAAATTACAAATTATGTGATCCTGCTTTTATATAGAGTCAACCAATCTAAGATAGATCACAGCATTCCTTTATTTCAGCATCACATGTAAAATGCCAGTATCAGGTCAAACTAAAGATCAAACTTCCTCTCCATCTTGAATTTTTTTTTTTTTTTTTTTTTTTTTTTTTTTGCGGTACACGAGCCTCTCACTGTTGCGGCCTCTCCCTTTGCAGAGCACAGGCTCCGGACGTGCAGGCTCAGCGGCCATGGTTCACGGGCCCAGCCGCTCCGCGGCATGTGGGATCTTCCCGGACCGGGGCACGAACCCGTGTCCCCTGCATCGGCAGGCGGACTCTCAACCACTGCGCCACCAGGGAAGCCCTCCATCTTGAATTTTTAAAGATGTTGTGGTGAGCTGGAGAAGACAGGGAAGGAGACGTCAAACAGGAGACATTTCTTCTTAAATGTGGAACATGCGGCAATTGTATGGAGAAAAATTTTAAAAGGTACTTAGGAACACACGTATATATACACACATGTGATAAAGAAAATGAATTTTAAAATACAGTTTGGAAGGGGGGAAGGGCTAAATTAGGAGTTTGGGCTTAACATACACATACTATTACGTATAAAATAGATAACCAACAAGGACCTACTGTATAGCACAGGGAACTATACTCAATAGTTTCTAATAACCTATAAGGGAAAAGAATCTGGGGCTTCCCTGGTGGAGCAGTGGTTGAGAGTCCGCCTGCCAATGCGGGGGACACGGGTTCGTGCCCCGGTCTGGGAAGATCCCACATGCCGCGGAGCGGCTGGGCCCGTGAGCCGTGGTCGCTGAGCCTGCGCGGAGAGGCCACAACAGTGAGAGGCCCGCGTACCGCAAAAAAATAAAGAAAGAATCTGAAAAAGAATATATATATGACTGAATCACTTTGCTGTACACCTGAAACTAACTATAAATCAACTATACTTCAATTTAAAAAAATAATAAAATACAGTTTGAAAAAATGATCTTTCCCCCACTAATGCTCTATGTAGTAACAGTTTCCCCCCAAAATCAAGACTTTTAATTAAACAAGTATTCTTCATATAACATTTTAAACTTTGACAACAAATATTAGTCCACTGATGAAACTTCCTCACTCTGTCCTTCTAATGGCAAACACAACATTTTTCCATCTCACAATGGGTCCCCAGAGTTGTTCTCAGCGCTGAGAATGGCTGCCATGCCCACTGGGTTTGGGGAGTGGCCTGGAAATGTAGACGTTTTAGAATAGAATCACGTCTAGGTGGACCTATAAGGAATCTTCACAATCACGTCCCACTCCTCATTTGATAGGTAAACAATACAAGGTCACTAACCCAGAGTCACGCAGCCAGTTACTGAAAGAGATGGCACACACCCCAGGGCTCCTGAGCCCTACACCCAAAGCATTGGCCCTGGCCAGAGGCCCTGGCATCATGTCTGAGCTCCACCACCCGCCATCAGTGTTGCTTCCACTAGAGCTCTTAGCTGCTCTGAGCCCAGTTTCCTATGGGATAAAAATAGTACCAATCCATAGGGCTATTTTAAGAGCTAAATGCCATAACTCAAAGTACTCAGCCCTGAATCTGGCACATTGTAGGTGGTCAATAAATGTTGATGGTTATCTTTACATGATAATATTTACTTAGTCTTCAGCTATAGTATTAATAAAATACTGGGAAAAATGAAAGTCAAACAGTATTTTACACCATAATAAAACGGCGTGTTCTTTATCCAATAAAATACTTTAAAAGAGTACTGAAAACACCTATTTTGAAAAGAAACAGCAGAAACACCAACAGGTCTCAAAAATCAAGGTATAAACTTTATCATTCAAAGCGCTGGCATCAAAGGGAGGCCATTTCATTTCTGACACATTAAACAAAAGAATTTTTAAACTTCTTCCTTTATTTCGGCAAGTGTCTGATTGACTTGAGTTTAGAAAACGTCCTTATTGAGACATAATTCACATACCATAAAATTCACCCATGTAAAGTGCAGAGTTTAGGGGTTTTTAGAATATTCACAGAGTTGGGCAACCATCACCACAATCTAATTTTAGAACACTTTCATCATCCAAAAAGAAACCCAGTGCCCACTAGAAGTGATTCACTTGATTGAGAACCTGTACATTTTTTGACCGGCTTTTTAATATTTCTGGATCTGAGAGGTTTCACACTTACTCCAACCACATGAGACCACAGCAATTTCCTGACTTGTTTCCTCTCACTGCCCTCTGCTCATGCTTCACCCTGCACACCTGCACTTTTTCGTTAGCCCTGCCCCTGCTTTCTGTCTTGACTTTTATCCCATCACGTGAATTTAAAGGACTGACTCTTCAGTAGGAGAATTTGCAATGCTCACCTTTTCACTGCATTTCCCCTGCTTGTATTCATCCCCAAGTCCAAGTGAAACACCACACCCACACAATTATAACTTGAGCAGAAAACCCATTTATTGGTCAAAACTTTACAAACCGAGAGCTTTTAAAAAGCACACAGCCACACATCCAATAATGAAAATATAAAAATTCACCATCTCCTATAAAGAGTTTAACAAGTAATAAACTGTTATGCCCTAGTTTTGAATGATATAAAGGAGGAGGCCTCATAGATAAATTTCTCTGATTTTTACTTAGAGATTTAAATTATTTCTTAAAAACACCATGATGAAAGGTCACTGTGAAGAAATTTCAGTAGCAATCTGTGTTTTATAAATAACAAGAAAGTGAGACAATCGTTTGAACTCACTACGTGTCTTGGAGGAACACAATCAAATGAGGATGGTACAGGGAAAGGAAAAGTCATCACATAAATCTGCATCTCCAACTAGATGTCATCACAAAGACAGAAAAAAGGCCAGGGAGAGACCACAGAGATAGAGCCAGAAGGAACCTCGGAGATCATTCACTCCTAACTCTATTTACATAGGAAGCCACCGAGCCCACGTCACACAGCCAATTAGTGGAAGGCCAGAGGCTAAAGGACGATTTGAACATAGAAGCCTGGAGAGCAGAAAAGAATGGGATAGTTACTTTCTCTGGTTGTCTCAACATGACTGCATCCCCATAAAAGAGGGATTGAAATCCAACCAGCAAGACCTTAAGCTCCAAGTTGGTTTGGAAATGGAATAGGAGAGAATCACGCCAATTCCCAATGCCTTCGGGAATACAAGGAAGGTCGGATTTATCTTTATTCTCAAGAGAGCCTAAGGTAATTCATAACCAGAATCTAAGAGCTATTAAAAAAAAAAAAAAAAAAAGCAGCTGTGACAAGCCAGCTGGAGGAAGCTGAAGCCAAAATGGACTGGGGCTTGGAGCAGACTGTGAGGTGACAGAAACTCTGCTTGCTCCCCTGTCTGAGGTTCTGTCACCCGCCCTGGGCCTGAGGCAGCTTGCCCCATCCTGCTGCTCTTATAAGGCTCCAGTGGCTAAGCCTGTTGTTGGAAACTTGGGCTTTGCCCAGGACACATCACCAAAATAGCTCTTGCAAAAAGGAAAAGTCAACAATGCAGTGTACTGATCTCAAGAAAGGAAAACGTTCTTAATACCAATAAGACAGAGCTTGCTGCAGAGTTGTTAAATTCCTTGCCTTAAGTATATTTTTAATCGTACTCTACTTCTTTGACACTTTTGCTTTATAGGAGGATTCCTGGGTTTACTAATCTTCAGTCACAGAATAGCAGTACCTCCTGTTCAATCTGGAACATGGGGTCAGTTCCAATGCGTATTAAACCTCACTGGGGTTCAGCTGCTTCATCTGCAGAAGGAATATCTGACAGACTATGAAGTCCCTTCTAGCTCTAAAACTGGGCTTCCACGGCACCATCCGTCAAACTTCCTGGTCGATGCCTCAAGCATTCACGGAGATATGGCAGAAGTCTGCTCTCTTTGGGCCAGGATCGAAACACACGCAAGGCACCGTTTCTGCCACCGAGGCACTCATCACCCCATGGGTTAACTATGGATTGAGATCAAATTTCTTCTTCTCATAGAAGATTATTAAGGCACTAAGCTGATGGTGTTTGGGAAGGAGTAATTCAAATAACTAAAATATTGGGTTGGCCAAAAAGTTCGTTCGGGTTTTCGTAACATTGAAATCTAGAACAAACTTTTTGGTCAACCCAATACAAGGCATTAGAGAAATCCCTCTGTTTTAAATATAAAGAACTGCTTCCGTGTTTACCATCCTAGAGAAACAGGAGCAACGACTTGGTTATTTCGACACTGCCTTGTTTTTCTCCTTTAAAAAGATATACACATTCTACTAGAAGGAACTCTCCCAGCCCCACAAATAGACATTTTATCACCTAGCTTAGAAAAAAATATATATATATATATGAGAACTAGCAAACTTGGGCTATTGGAGAAAACCAACCAGCTGACAGATCCCATCCACATTTTCTCCTGTTTCAGAGGAAAAGAAGACGAAGATAACGCACCACAAACATGTTTTCAGATTTATCACCAACTTGGCAGTCTGCACCCGTGAGGTAGTTTGGAAGAGACGCACAGTTACAGAAGTAAGGGCACTGAATCTAGATTCCACCTCCTGCGCTTCCCTTGACAGAAATATACCTTCTACTGGAAGTAGGGATTTTACTTTTAACCCTACACAAATAATAAAGGCTCACTCATCACCCCTGACTTATACAGACTTTGACTGTTTTCACAGTCCTGGTGAAGGGTTTGCATAAATCACGCAGCATCCCTTGCCCCGGTTCCCCTTGAGACAGAGCAAAACTGGTTGGCTTTCATAAGCACCAAAGCTGCAAACCTCATTGTGAACGTCACAGACCTAGCTGGGTAGGGACAATTTCAATACTTCTAGCTGCAAGACAAAGGAAATGACTCAGCCTGCACCTGGTGTGCAAAGGAAACAGGAGAAAGAGATGTCCAAATCAAATAGCATAAATGCACATTTTCTTAAGGCAATCTGCCCAGTTTCTCTTCCGGTGTTCTGGGGTTATTTCTGTTGTTGTTGTTGTTCTTGTTATTTTGTTTTGCTGTTTAAATTTTACATGCAATTATATATTAGATGAGAAGCTTTAAAGTTGAGGAGATCTCCATCCAACCATACTAGTGAATACAATACATGGCTCACGTTTGTGTTGTAGCAAAAATTCCTATAAAAATATTCATCTGCGGGCTTCCCTGGTGGCGCAGTGGTTAAGAATCCGCCTGCCAATGCAGGGGACACGGGTTCGAGCCCTGGCCCGGGAAGATCCCACATGTCGCGGAGCAACTAACCCCAGGAGCCACAACTACTGAGCCCACGCACCTAGAGCCCGTGCTCCGCAACAAGAGAAGCCACTGCAATGAGAAGCCCACGCAGCAACAAGGACCCAACACAGCCAAAAATAAATAAATAAATTTATTTATTTTAAAAATACATATATATTCATTTGCAGTCTGTAGGACTGTATGGAACTTACAACTATGCTTTGAGTTTATGAAAGGACTTCTGGCTTTGCTGGATTAAGACCTCTGGAGATCAACTCCCTAATACGTACCTGAAAATAAGATTTTATGTATGCCAAAATTAAAGTTGCCGATGTCTAGATTTTTTAAATGGCATAATTCTAAATAAATTCATCAGAGCAGAACTTTTCCCAGTTTTCAGGGCCTCTGCTTTCCACACATGGGCTTTAACTGCTTCCTAGACAATCCAGTGGAGGTTGGTGGTCATCTTGGCCCCCTCACTACTGAGTGTGAGATTAAAATTCATACCTTGTGAGATCGCAAAAGACTGTGTCATGAGATTTTCATAAACTTCTCCAAAGGAATGAAGTTCATGGATTTTATAATACTTAAAGGCCTTTAGTTGTTGTGGTTACTTGGGCCTCACAGCTCTGTCAGAAAGACTTACCCCTGACCAGCTAGGGCATAGTTTTATGTAAATGGCGCTCCTTTTACATTTGTTTGGTATTGAATAATACCAAAAAGGATTTATCGTCAAATTATCCGCATCTATTAAAATAGGATGTGTCCTGGGAATTCCCCGGAGGTCCAGCGGTTAGCACTTGGCATTTTCACTGCCAGAGGCCAGGTTCAACCCCTGGTCGGGGAGCTAAGATCCCGCAAGCCACAAGGAGAGGCCAGAAAAAAAAAAAAAGAGAGAGAGAGAGAGAATAAAATAGGACGTGCCCTGTTCCCTGCTTTGACGAAAGAACTGATCTAATTTTAAGGCCTTGGGTCAGTGGCCTCCTGGACTGCTCAACCATATGAAGCCAAAGGGATGCTGGCCTAAAAGTCTTCTATAGAACAATTGAGAAGGTTCCCTTTTTCGTCATTACCCAGTCATTACCCAGCATGACTGTGTTTTGCTGTTGCTACACCCAGTCCAGGCTCTAGCCCAGGGCCTGACGTTTTAAAAATTAGGGGTTTTAACACATATTCACAGTAAGTTAGAACAACTCAGTAAAGTTGCCCCCAAATACTGAGAGTGGAGGAGGTATAGAAAGACATGTGGCAGTGGAGATCACTTGGAAACTAGATATTCTTCTTACTTACTGGATAATTACTTAATGCTTAGTGACTAATTCTCAGAAACCCTCCTCAACTTGCTCTTTACAAACCAGTCTGCGATACTGTCAATTACTGGCACGGGACAATCACACATAAATTACCTCCTTCGGAAAGTACGTCTTTTCTGAGAATAGGTTTCATACTATGGTACAGCTTAAAAAAATTCTTCACCTATGGCAAGGTTTGTGAGTCCACCTAGAAATACGCCCATTCAACAAGTACTTATTTCATGCCTACTACGTATCATGAGCTGACCCAGGCGCTAAGGAGACATCCATGAACAGGAAGGACAAGGATCCCGCCCTCCCGGACCTGACATTCTGGTTTAGGGAGAATCATATAACCGGAGTCAACTGGTCCCATCTCTCCAGAGGGCGCTGCCTCTCAGAGCTCATCTTACTCGAAGAGGCCATATTGGAAGACAATTAAAACCCCTCCTTTTACTGTGAAAACCTTTTGGAATTTCAATGCCTTAAAACCCGTCCAAAGCATGTCTTCCAAAAGACCTCCCTACCGGTAGCAAATGAACATATTTCTAAGCAAATGGCAACAATGAATATTTCTAAGCATAATTAGAAAAGAGAAGACATGCTGTCATCCACATGCATTTCCATATGGTAGATTCATCCTGTTTCCAAAATGGCATTAAAATTCTGCAATATTGTATAAAAATGAGTTGGTTGATATGACCTAAAGGATCAAATTATCTAAGTCTTAAAAGTAACATTACTCACTAATAAATGGTCTGTTCAAGCAGAAAAAAAAATGGTGTCCTCCAGTTCTACATGGCAAGTTATATTACACACTGTCTCGTAAATGTTCCAGCTGTGCTGAACAACAGCTGTCATATTCAGTGAAAACGCCACATTAAGTTATTGTAATATTTAGTAAAGGGGTCTAATTATTTTTTTTGAAGCTGTCATTTTTTTTAAGCACATGAATAATTTTGGGGGTTTTTTTGGCTGCGTTGGGTCTTCATTGCTGCGCACAGGCCTTCTCTAGTTGTGGTGAGCAGGGGCTACTCTTTGCTGTGGTGCGTGGGCTTCTCATTGCAGTGGCTTCTCTTGTTGCGGAGCATGGGCTCTAGGCACGCAAGCTTTAGTAGTTGTGGCTCACGGGCTCAGTAGTTGTGGCTCGTGGGCTCTAGAGCACAGGCTCAGTAGTTGTGGCGCACAGGTTTAGTTGCTCTGTGGCATCTGGGATCTTCCCAGGCCAGGGCTGGAACTCGAGTCCCCTGCATTGGCAGGTGGATCCCTAACCACTGCGCCACCAGGGAAGTCCCGCAAGTGAATAATTCTAAACCTTTTCTTAACCTGTAAAATAATTTTGACCTTCCCAAATGAGGAAGACGATTAAAAGGCTGATAATCATCTCCAACCTTACCCTACAGTCACCCACTGGATTTTTAGTTACCATAGATAAACATCAACATCTGTCACCATACATAATACTTCTCAGTTGCAAATCTGATTCCTTCATCAAAGAAAAAATTTAATTTATTTAAAATATTTGTTCTTCCAACGGGATATTCTCTCGCCCTCTTGCATGCCTTCGAGGAGGAGGGTTATCTAAAAATGAGAGTTTCATTTTCTGGAATACCATACTTCCCTTTGTGCTCCTCAAATAATTTCCTTAGCTCGTCCATATAGGTCTGATGCAACTCCTCAATCTGCTCTGGGGTTGGGTGCAGGGTCTGACGAACAGGGATTGGGCGGCCAACTGCAAAAACAGAGAATACATCATACATAAGAAATCAAAACCACTCCACCACAAACTACCACCTCTAATGGACAGCCCTAGAAAGATCTCCCAATCAGAATCTGTCAGGCCTGCCAGCTCCCATCCCTTTTTCCTTTTACTGGCTGCCTGCCGTAGTCACACCATCTCTTTTGGTAGCAAATAAAGAGCTTTCCTTCTCAGCAGACGCTGGATTGTCAGGACGCTTGTGGTTTTGACTTTGAGTCAAATGAACTACTGTGCTGGCTGCAGCTGGGAGATAAGAGGACATTGCTGTGTGTGCACGTCAGCAGCTCGCTCCTCTGGTACAGCTGACAGCCAGACCACAGTGCTCTATTATCACTGCCTGGGAAATCTTAGCTCATGAGGCAGCAGCCCTCTATTCTGGCTCTGTTTAATGTCATCCTAAAAAAATGAAAAGAATATATATCTTCACTGCTAAGTATCTGTACCAGAAAACATACATAATCACAAGGATTCCACTGTCTGTAATGGTGGAAAACAAAACCAACCAAAAGTATTAATAGAAAAACACATTAAATAAACCACAGACCATTCATTCAGTGGAATCCTAGGCAGCAATTTTTTTAAAAACTAAATGATATTTTTGTAACTGTGTATGGTGACTTACTGTGGTGATCATTTTACAATATATACAAATATCAAATCAACACTTGAAGCTGTTATATGCAATTATATCTCAATTTAAAAAATGAAATATATGTGTGTACACACACGGAGATGTCTAAAATGCTGTAGGTGGGGAAAAGTTGTAAAATAACATAGTATGATCCTATTTATTAAAAATGTCTCTATCTAGGTGCATTATAAGCTTTTAGTGCACTAAGCAAATCTACACTGATAGCCCTTACCTGGAGGGAGCGAGGTAGAGCTGGGGGAATTTACATTTTATCTGTATTGTATGAATTTTCTACAATGAGAAGGCATTGGTGTTATCTGTGTAATTAAAAATGAACTAATTAATTTTTTAAAACCTAGCAATTTCTACATGTATTTTAAGGCATTTATATAATAAATAACTTTTATCTCACTTGTGTCAGATTTTGAGAGACTAGATATACGTGGCCCCACCTCCTGCTGCCCTCAGTCCTCTCTGCTACTCATTGCGACCTCTGCTGGCCTGATGCTGCTACCGACGCCAGGAGTTGAAAAGGTACAGGATGTTCAATGAACGGCAAACTGCTTACTACATTTGATTAGCTTGGGCATGAGGTCAAATGGGGCTGTAGGTAACAGAATGGCACTCGCAGGGCCTCCTTTGCCCACCCGGAGTCTCCCCACGCTACATCCAAGGTTCGATCCATGTTAGTAACAAAAGGTGATTAGTTAAGAAGGTACCAGAGAAAGAAGGAAGTGATAAATAACAGTAGAAGGAAGTGTGACAATAGTATGGGAGGTAAGGGAGCACAGAGAAGGGAATGTATACACACAAACACACACACACATATATTATAATATATATTAAGAAGATATCTATCTATATCTATATAATATATTATATATTAAGAAGATATCTATATCTATCTATATTTATATACAATGTTACACATAATCTATATATCCTATGTATAGATATATAACCTCCTTATCACAACATTAGTATTCTCAAATTGCTACGTTTTTAACCATATATAGCCTCAAGAAGCTCCTATACAGTTTTCCTTGAAAGCTTGGATGTCAAACATACATAGTAGACATCAGTCCTTTGTAATTTAACATAACTATCTCGCTGTCAGTGTGGTTGACTTTTTTTTTTTGTTGCCACACAGCTTGCAGGATCTCAGTTCCCCGACCAGGGATTGAACCCAGGCCCAAGGCAGTGAAAGCACTGAGTTCTAACCACAGAATGGCCAGGGAACTCTCATGTCATTTGTGGTTGAGATACAGACTAGGAAGGCTGAAATGATGGGGTGGAATTGGGGGTTGGTGTTGCACAAGAAGCATCAGGCTAGAGCAGATCCAGTGCTAGCTCACCAGCAGGTACACGGAGCTAGTAAGGAACTTCTTCTCTGGCCTTAATTTTCACACGTATGGAATAAAAGAGTAGGCAACCTTGAAGCTTCCATCCAGCTCCGATCTTTGTTGTTGTCTGAGGAAAGAAACTGAGAAATTTACGTGCTCATTGAGGAATCTACCTGCAAATCTACTAGCAAATCTGTGGTGTTACAGAAATAACTTCTGTTTTCTTAGTGAAATTATCCCAAGGAGAGAGGTTAAGTGCAACTATTCTGGGTGGGAAGGGGGATTTATAAAGAGATACAGTGGTCCAAGAAGATGAAGAGTGTTGTTCCCAGCTTACTTCAATTAGGCCTTGTGAATTCTGAATTATTGAGTATTATTTCCTGAGATATCCTACAGTTAATTCCAATCCTGTTCTTTTCCTATTAATAGTTTTATTATATTTCAGATAGTTCTTCCAGAGGGCTCAAACACGCTCCTCTAAATTGAATTTAGCATCATTAGATTTTTCCCTTTAAACTGTGAGACAAACACAGTCATACTTGTCTTTCTCTTATTTACCCACAAAGAAACTGAGATGCTGAAAGTTTCTAAACTATACATACACATACACAAAAACAAACAAAAACCAAAGGAAATGAAGATTTAAACCCAGCACTTCTGCCTCTCGTTACTAAACTAACCCAAAATTGGATTAGAGAGCAAGAACCTTTCTCAATTACTTTTTAGGGATACAGATAGAGGTAACAAAACAAAAACTTGCAAATCTGAGAAGGGTCCCCGGAGCCCTAGAAGACCAGAGTTCCCTCTCTCCACAAAAAGGAGATTTTTACTATCAAGGAGAAGAAAGCTGTCTTCCACGTAAGACTGGGTTAGTTAGAGACTGCTGCCTGACTCCCTCTTTATAACACAAAGGAAAAACCAGCTGCATTAGATTGCTCTGGAGGTAGAACTCCTTGCCCTGGAAAAATCAGCTAACATCTACTTGTGGCAGAGTCAGGAATCTGAGCTCTTGTTTATGTTTCGGCGCTTTTTATAGCTGGCATGCTCCTTTGTTCCCTTTTCAATTCCATCCAACAATTCAGGATTCGTTATGTCTTTATTGCCTTACACAGCAGGCTTGCTCTAACTCCTGTGATGCTGTGCTGTATTTACCTAGATGGAGAATAAGCAGCTTCACGAGCTATTGTATTTGCAGCTGGAGAAGAGCTTGGAGATGGGAGTTATTTTCTTCTCATTGAGGCAAAGAGTTGGTATTTCTCAATAAGGAGCCTTTTTTCTATTTCTCTGTAATTGTGAACATTTTGCAGTTTTCTCTCTCTAATGGTCTCACATAGGAATTGCTCTTTCTTTAGATGCTACGTAGCCATACACAAGAGAGAGACCAGGCACAGAGCTGGGCGGAGTGGGATTTGGGAAGAGTCAAAACCTGGGTTCAAGTAAACCTCTGGCTTATGATGGAGTCTCAGAAGACGCCCAGTGTAAGTATGTGTGTGTATAAGTGTGTATACATATGCACACACACACTCATGAACATTTACTGAGCACTTAATACATTGTACTGGGCACCATACTAATTCCTGTATTATTACCTCCTTTAATCCCTACTTTACAATTAAATTTTAAATTAGGATCCCCTTCCTTCCTTTCTATTTCAGAAAATCCATTAGCCTGCTTTTTTTCCCATTAGGATAGAATAATGACTTGAAACAAAATGGACTACTTTTGTCCTCAAGTGGTTCCAAACCAGTTTTATTTAAATAAGGTACATTCCCTTCCCTAACTTTTTTATCAAAAAAAAAAAAATTCAAACCTATAGAAAAAAATAACACAATGAGCACTTGCATGCTCTTCCTCTAGACTCACCAGTTTTAAACATTTTGTGCACACACACACAATATGTATACGGATATACACACGTATTATTATTTTTATTTTTGTAGAACCATTTGAGAGTAAGTTGTAGACATCATTGATTCGATCATGCTATCTGCCTTAAAACTGCTCATGCTATAAAGACGAAGTTGAAAACCTATTCCAGCTTAAAGTAGGCTAAAGAAAGTGAAAATTAAATGCAATGTATGATCCTGCTATGGGAAAAAAAACTGCCCCCCACCAAAACACATAGCTAAAAAGAATGTTATTGTGGCAACTGATGAAATTTGGGTATGGCATGTACACTAGTTAATAGCATTTAATCGATGTTCAATTTCCTGAATTGTACTGACATTATAAAAGAGAATAATCTTGTTCTTAAGAGATAGACATAAAAGTAATTAGGAACAAATGGTCATGTTGTTTGCACTTAAACAGTTCAGCAATAACAACAGTAAAAGATGTATTTATGATACCATTAGAGAGAGAGAGAAAAACCGTAGCAAAAATGTTAACCGGTGAGTCTAGGAGAAAGGCACACAGGAGTTCGTTTTACTACTCGTGAGACTTTTCTGAACATTTGAAATTTTTCAACATGACATTTTAAAACTTAAATCCAACACATACTAGGACACATGAAATTTCCTCCTTTAAACAGCAAGTTTCCCTTGTATTTTACTTTCTTACCCAAACAACTTTCTGTCATACCACCTGTACTGGCTCTACGACTCGAACTTAATAGTAAATTCATCTTAAAAAATTTTAATATGTACTTGTTCTATTTCTGAAAACTTAAGAATTATAATCAGACAGGCCTAACTAAAGACTAGACTTTAAGAACAGTGTGTAAAGGGTCACAGTTCCTTGCAAGAATGTTGCTTTTGTTTGTTTGTTTCTGCATCACAGACCTCCAGGAGGGCAGGGATTTTGCCTTATTTGTTCTCTGCTATATTCTCGGTGCCCACAGGGTAGGAGCTCAAGACACATTTGTGAATCAACGAATTAGTCTTTAGTTAGTTCCTTGCAACATTCTTGCAAGGAACTGGACCCTGTACACACTGTTCTTAATGTCTAAACTCATTTCCTTTTTCTCTCCCAGTTGTCATGATGGATGTGACATTGAAATCAGTTTCTCTCCATTATTATGTAATAAAACATAATCTATGTGAACACTTTATTGTACTTGGATAAACTGATAATAACCCGGAGAAAATATATAAATGACATACTATTTGTGACACATAAAGAAAATGTATGGTAGCTTCTTTATAAATTATGTCCATTGAGAATGACCCTCAGGAAAGAGGAAAGAAGGTCTTGATGGAAGATGCAGAGAAACCTGATGGTTTAGCAAAGTCTGGTGTAAGAAATATGCAGAGACTGATGATGGCATCTTAGAATTAGCCAGAGCACATTTTTAAAGGGATTTTAACTAACAGGACATTAACAGACAAAACCATTACAGTCCTAGGGAATCTTAGTGAATCTTGCTCACACTACAATGAATGCTCTGGGGACTTCCCTGGTGGCGCAGTGGTTAAGAATCCGCCTGCCAATGCAGGGGACACGGGTTCGAGCCCTGGTCCGGGAAGATCCCACATGCCGCGGAGCAACTAAGCCCGTGCGCCACAACTACTGAAGCCCGCGCTCTAGAGCCCACGCTCTGCAACATGAGAAGCCACCGCAGTGAGAAGCCCGCACACTGCAATGAAGAGGGGCCCCCACTCGCCTAAACTAGAGAAAGCCCGGGCACAGCAACAAAGACCCAACGCAGCCAAAAATAAATAAATAAAATAAATAAATCTATTTTTAAAAAATGAATGCTCTGGTTGAAGTTGCTGATGAAGTGGGGTCTGAGAGACATGGGGGAAAACTATTTACAGGATGGAGAATCAGAGCATCTCTGGACACCTGGGAGTGAGAGGATTATAGATGCAGTAATGATTTAGGGTGAATTCAACTAATATTTAGTGAGTTCTTGTGATGCAAGGTGGAGTTAACAAACTCTTAATTAAGTAGAAGGGGGAGCAGAAGGACCCCAAAACAACTTGCCACTCTGGACGCTGCCTGAATTCTGCTTGGGGTGTGTCAGGGAGTCAGCAGAGAAACAGCTCTGGGTTTGAAGTGCACTGATTTAAAACAGAAATGAGCATAGCAACTTAGATCATGGTTTCAATATCATATTGTGTTTTATTCTCTGGCGCATGTGAATGATACATAACTTTTGCTTTTGTTTATGGAACTGTAAATAACTTAGCCCTAACTTGTGTTTCTCCAAGTAAATAAAAGTCTTTAAATACACATTGTCTGAGGGTCTGGTTCACACAAACCAGGCTGCTCTCAGCCATCTGGCTCCCACCTGATCACCATAAGAGCATGCAGCTGAGTCTTTATGCAACATGCATATCCTTAGCTTGGTTTTTAAAAGGCTTCACATAATAGCAGGATTCTGAGGATGCTAGAGACTAGAATTGGTGTTTCTGATGTAATCGTTCAGGGGGTAAGTGGAAGGATGCACTGAAGCAATTTTCTTTTGTTCTGAGTCTTTAAGAGATGCATGCTTGCGCTTCCCTGGTGGCGCAGTGGTTGAGAGTCCACCTGCCGATGCAGGGCACGCGGGTTCGTGCCCCGGTCCGGGAGGAGGCTGGGCCCGTGAGCCGTGGCCGCTGAGCCTGCGCGTCCGGAGCCTGTGCTCCGCAACGGGAGAGGCCACAACAGCGAGAGGCCCGCGTACCGCAAAAAAAAAAAAAAAAAAAAAGAGATGCATGCTTGACAGGCATTAAGTAAAAACCAGAGCTATAAACACGGAAGGACCTAGAGATGATCATACTAAGTGAGGTGAGCCCGACAGAGACAGACAAATACCATACTATATCGCTTATATGTGGAATCTAAAAAAAAAATAAGATACAAATGAACTTATTTACAAAACAGAAATAGACCACAGACTTATGGTTACCAAAGGGCAAAGGACGGGGGGAGGGATAAATGAGGTGTTTGGGGTTAATGTCGTCGTCATCATCCTCCCCCATTTTAATCCTCCCACACGTGCCATTTTTAAAGATAAAATCAGCCTATATTAGGATACATGTATCTAGTTGGGGAAAAAATGCTTTTGCCGTATGAACTGATGCCTATGTGAACTGAACATGACGAAGACATCTATTACACAGAAATGTCCACATATTAATAGACTCTGATGTAACATGTTCAAAGAACTGCTATGTTGTAATCTGCTAGTACAGAGAAATAGATTCATCCTAGAGTATTAGAAATTCTATTTCTAAAATTGAATTCTATTTGTAGTTCAACAGCAATATTTTTAAAATAATTGATTCCCATTCAAATGGAAAACATAGTCATTTCGTAAATAAAAGGCAGACTGTAACTGAAGCTCAAATAACACCTATAGGATTATTATTTTAGGAAGGTCTTACTCAAAGCTATCTCAGTAACAATAAACATAGCTCAGAGCAAGGTAATCCTTTTTACTCAGTTTAACAAGCCTCGAGTCTTTGATGTACATACCAACAGTGTGGATGGGCTTCCTATAGGGCATTAGGCCAAAATTGTATTGAAAAACTCCTCTGGCGTGGAACAGTGGCAAAGCAAATCCCATGATCTTCTGTAGTTTCTCCTGCACAGCTCGAAGCCATGAGCCTTCAGGGTTGCTAACTTGTTTAAACAGTTCATTTTCACCAAAAGAAAAAACTGGCACCAAATAAGCACTGCAAATAACAAGGAGGAAGAATAAGCATTTTCAATGAAAAGGATTTAAATATTTCATTTAGCCCAGCTGACTTTTACAACAGAGTCCTAACAATCCTTTAACGTTCCCAAGCCTCCCTATAGCGCTCAGTTCATGTTCCACACATTGAAACTGACTTATACCTGAGGTCCTTTGGGGAGGTACCTCAGCAGCCTTAGTGGTTTGTGGAATTTTATTCTATAGAAAATCAAGGTTCCAGGAAGCTTCTTTGTCATCTGTGGTTTTGGCCATGGTTCATTTGTTCATTTGGCTGGGAATTTATACTGTGCCTATAAAATTTTGTGTTTTTTGGTTTTCCTCTTACAGACAAGTTGAATTGCTGGATGCCATGACATTGAGTTACCTTAGTGGCAAGGTTGTATTTCATTCCCCATAAACATCCACACCTGCTTTCATTGGGAAGCCGATTAGGAGCTCCGTCTTTAAGGGCCAGAAAAATTACTTCACTTCTTTGTGTTCATTTAATAATGTGTTAACTACCCTGACCCAGTTGCCTGAAATGAAAAGCCACTTACCCATGGGTCAAAGCAATTTTCACAAATCCCTTCCGCTGGCGGATGAACAGAGTGAACTTTCCAGGATGGGCATCCAGTGATTCCTCTGCACCCCCAAGCACAATGACTGAGATGTTTCCACCTCCTTCCTTGCTCAGCACGTGAGACACGCTTCTCCTGGAAACTGAGACTGGCCCTTAGTGAATAAAACAAAAGGTGTTAACTAACTGCCCTTTTACACTCTTATCATAATAGTCTACGGCACCAGCAAATACTTCACAGAATTTCCTAGACTGCTTACATTTGGAGAAGTTTGCAGGTTTATAACTTTTTCATAGCTGACTCTTTGGTAATAGATTCCATTAATAAGATCTAACATTCTGGCAGAGGACAGGGTTAGGTCTTTAAAATTTCACTTGCTTATTACTAGGTCTATCACTTGTTCAGGTAGGTTGTGTACTGCTCATTTCTACAGATTCCATTCATATTGCATTATAAGTAAAAGGTGCCCCCTGGAGTTGTTCAGTGCACAACCCTGCACAGCTGTATGCGGTAATCTTGATCGTTATCCTGGCAGATCCTTGCTCAGAACCAAACAGCATAACCTCCAAGAGGTTGGCCTGGATCTTTGAACACACAATGGTCTGTTTTCAGGTATTCTTTATGGATTCTTATTTCTCAGACATGGATGTATAATGTAAACGGGTTCAAAAATTCAGACATCTGACAAATAACCTACATCAATTGCTAAATCTGTGCGTGATTCCCAAATGTCTAGTTTGACTTTGGTAAACTGTTTATTTAAGACGAAAGTTACATAATTGTTCAGCCTTTATATCAGCCTTTCCCATGTAAACATAACTTTAAAGACTCCTTTTCAAATTTTAAATGGACTACCTACTCTTGGAGGAAAACACTATGAACTCTTGGAGGAAAACAATAACAATGAAAACACAAACAACTTGTGACCCATATTTCAGAGACAACCACTTTTTAATGTCTTATTGTTTCCTTCCATTCTTGATTTTATCCGTTTTCTTTTTTTTAGTCATAAAAGAATGTGGGGCTTCCCTGGTGGCGCAGTGGTTAAGAATCCGCCTGCCAATGCAGGGAACACGGGTTCGAGCCCTGGTCCAGGAAGATCCCACATGCCATGGAGCAACTAAGCCTGTGTGCCACAACTACTGAGCCTGTGCTTTAGAGCCCAAGCACCACAACTACTGAGCCTGCGTGCCACAACTACTGAAGCCCGCGCACCTAGAGCCCGTGCTCCGTACTAGAGAAGCCACCGCAATGAGAAGCCAGCGCACCGCAACGAAGAGTAGCCCGCGCTCGCCGCAGCTATAGGAAGCCCGTGCACAGCAACGAAGACCCAATGCAGCCAAAAATAAATAAATATTTTATTAAATAAATAAATAAAGGTCAGAGCCTTGAGAATGGGCTATCCTGTATGTCAAAAAAAAAAAAAAGAATGTGTTAGTTTTATCAGGGCACGGCCCTTCGTCTCTTGAAGGAAATTACATGCTCATTTTACTGTGGGTTCCTATTACTGGGGGAGAATAAAATTAGGACAGGATTCTGAATGATCAGCGACTCTCTGAAGAGAAGACGCAGAGGGGGGTAGGTGAGAGGGTAGAGAACCTGAGCCCAAATAGGTGTGAGCTTTCACTGAGTTCAAAGCCACGGCCATTCTGCTCTGCGTGCAGAGCTGGAGGCATTGCTTCCACTGGAAAGAGGGCCTCATGGATTTCCAGACACCCGGCAGTCCTCACTTGCCTCTGGACACTTCTCAGTTTCCTCCTGAGGCTTCCCTTCTTCAGGCCATGCTTAAATGCTGCTATTTCTCAGGGCTGTTAGGGACTAAATGTTTACGTTCCTCCAAAATTCGTATGTTGAAACCTAACCCCCAATAGGATGGTATTAGGAGGTGGGGCCTTTGGGAGGTAATTAGGTCATGAGAGTGGAGCCCCCAGGAACGGGGTGAATGTTCTTATAGGAAAAGGGACAGAGCTAGCATGTTCTCTCTTTCTACCATGTGAAGATACAATGAGAAGATGGCCATCTGCAAGCCAGCAAGTGGGCCATCACCAGACACCAGATCTTCCCAGCCTTCAGACTGTGAGAAATAAATTTCTATTGTTCAAGCTACCCAGTCTATGGTATTCTCTTATAGGAGCTGAACTAAGACAGGCTCCTTTTCTGTCCCTGTTGTCTTTAACCTTATCTCTACATGTGGCACATGGATTCAAACCCCACTTATGTGTGCTGAGTTCTCCCAAATCCATCTCCTTAGAGTTTTACTCTAAGAAATTGTAAACCCAGCTGGTTTGGGAGGGGACATTCTATGTGGTCCTGCCCACCCAGAACCCTAGAGAAACAGTGATCACTTACCACTACTCATCAGATATTCTCGGAAGAGCGGACACCGGAACCAAAATGGAAGCACGTGAAGATACGCAGTGAGTCCAGGAAACAGCTCCTTGAAGTTTGAATAATTTGTACAAAAGTTTCCAAAGGCTCCAGCAACAAGCACTCCATGGGGGTGAAACCCAAATATGTAGTTGTGACTTGGATTCAAATCCCAAGTTTTGATGAGCTACAGTGCATTTATATGGACAGAAAAAAATAAAATGTTCCCTGATTAGTTTCCAGCAAGAAACAGAAGGACTCAGAATTAGTTCTGTGTTCAAGAGGAAATGAAGAACACGACTCATTTTCGTTTCCTGGGGTAGAGCTGTTTCCAAATTTTTAAACTGTTTCCTGAACCCAGAGCCCCTCATACACAGCCTTCTAACTTTTGTCAATTTAGGTTAGACTCCATTTAGTAACTTGGGCTGAATTGCAGGCTCTCTCCCTCTAAAAAGGGAAAACTTGAAAAATATGTGATAACACATTTGAATTTTTTTCCCAGCTTAAAACCATACCATATAAAACAATTCTACTCACATGAATTGGAAAATAGTCCTTAAAGTACCTCCAAATGGTCCAGCTTCTGACCCAGTCAGATCTCCTGCCTCCTTGCTCAGGGGTTTGCCAGTCAAAGTAAAGCCATGTCAAATAAGGGATGTAGAGGAACCAGTAGTTGTATATGATCAGGAACACAATGACTCCAAGGCACACCTGTGCTGTAAGAAAGGGGAAGACCTCAGGAATCAGGGTCAGTTAGCATCTACTCACTGTACTGTACAATCATTGGCCCAAGGTAGGGGGGATCTAATATATACAAAGTGTGTTCAACTGAACCTTGGTTCAAGTGAGGTGATGTAACAAGACAGCAATGGTACAGTATGACCTAACATTTCTTGGGTGTTTAGTATATACCAAGTACTGTATTGTGGATTCCACCAAAATATTTTTAAATTTAATCCTCATATAGCCACAGCATCAATGAAGCAGCCCTAGCACTCCTAACATTCTTTTTATAAGAGGGAAGATAGCAGCTTAGGGAGGTTAAGTGAATTGCCCAAACTGCACGGGGAAGTGGCTGACCTGTCTAAATTCAAGGTCCATTCTCAAAGCCCATGGCCCTACACCATCTCCCCGACGTGATACATGGAGGAACTGTCGCTGACAGGAGGAATGCAGAGGAATTCCTACAAGTGTTCACCTTGATTGAGCAGCTATTACGCGTGTGCCCATGAAGAGGGCACATTCCAATGACAAACGTCATTTCCCGGAAGTCTACTGCCAGAGATAGATATGGCACAGGAGGGACTCTACGCCTTAGCTCACCCGCCACTTCTCTTGACATTTCATAACAACAGAGCAATCCTATTTGTTTGTGCACCTAATGCTGTAGCTTCAAATAGATGAAGCAGGAATTGATAAAACTTGACCTGGGCAGTAGGGACAAGAATATTTGCCTTAAAGTAATACATTAAGCTAAGCTAGACATTTTCTTTTTATGTCTGTGCTATGGTTATACTAAAAAATATTTATGAGAAGAAAAATATATCAATGGGGAGGAGCACAAAGACTTAAAGCCTGCGGCTTCCCCGGTGGCGCAGTGGTTGAGAGTCCGCCTGCCGATGCAGGCGACGCGGGTTCGTGCCCCGGTCTGGGAAGATCCCACATGCCGCGGAGCGGCTGGGCCCGTGAGCCATGGCTGCTGAGCCTGCGCGTCCGGAGCCTGTGCTCCGCAACGGGAGAGACCGCAACAGTGAGAGGCCCGCGTACCGCAAAAAAAAAAAAAAAAAAAAAAAAAGACTTAAAGCCTGGCACAGAGTAGGTGCTCAACAAATGCCAGCTATTACTGTTGGTTTAAGGAGTGCCATTACCTCTTTCTTCTTTATTATGTGCTACAGTCTCTAATCTAGAACTAACTTTGGTCTCCCAAGCTGCTATCCATTCTCAGCCTTATTAAAAAGAGCTTTGTCCCCAAACAATCCATCATGGTATCTGACATGAGCACCTTTGATCTATTATTGTTTTATAGTTATAGATGTAGGTATAGATTTGGGGGTTTTTTGGCAAAAACAGAACACATGTTTATATTTCTAGAAATATATAAATCAATAAATTTCCCAGTACAGATTTAACCCACATACTGAATTGAACCCATCAGAGGACTGACTTGCTCTCTCCAGGGTGGGTTAAAGGTTAAAAGTGTGTGAAAGGTTAAGGAAGCATGTGCCCTCCACCGTTCAGTGGGGTGTCTTCTTGCATTCTGGAAGTTTCCACGAGTCTAGAAGTGAGACCAAAAGAGTGTCCTCTGCCCTCATTCCTACCAAGATCACTCTATTTTGATTTACCTGCTTCCCTCTACCCAGGTCTGTGCGCTGACAATGTACCCCTGTTAATTAATTTTATTGTATTAAAATGTGCAAAACATTTACAAGAAACATAAATAGGTCTCATTATTCTCTACCCCAAGCTGGATCAGGTGAGCTATGATGGAGCAAGGGAGGGAGGGCATAGGTGCTGAGTAGTAACTGTCTCGCATGGGCAACCTTATTTACTCCTCCTTGGAACCCTCAAGGTACAGAGTTCTGTCCCCATTTTGCAGTTGTGGAAACTGAGGCTCAGGGAGTTTGAGTGTCTAAAGGACTTGAACCTGGATCTGCCTAATCCTTAAACCCAGGCACTTTTTTTTTTTTTTTTAGAAAACCAAACTATCCCCAGCTAATGGTCATAACACCATAAACATGTGTTTATTACAAGTACATAAGCAGGTTCATAAGCATAAAGAATCAGGCACATGAAAGGTTTTATTTTCTTTACTATAAAGGTGGAGAAACTAAGAGCAAAAGCAAATTGACTTAATTTCAATCACAGAGTGAGTCAAGAGTAGGTCCAGAAACAAAGTCCCCCAGCTACTAATTCAATGGTCCACTCACCCAACCACATCCCTCTAGGTGAATACACACTGCATATCTCCAACATTCATTATGTGTTTTGCATGTACAGTGGTTAAGACATGGATGGGAAATTGGACTCCTTATGTTGGAATGTGCCACCAACCAGCTTCCTGACCTGGGGTGAGGTCCTTTACTTCTTAAGCCTCGATTCCTTAACCTGTGAAATTGGGCTAATAACAGCGCCACTCTCCAAGGACTGTTGGGGGAATGAACAGAGAGATGTTCCACTGTCTGGCACAGAGCAAGCGCTTGACAAATGGGAGCCATTTTTATAACAACTGTGTTTACTAGGATACATTTGGAGAATGCAAAAAGTAGAAGCAGACAAGGTAACTCATATTCCTGTCACCCAACAAAAACTACTGTTAAATTTTCCCGTCTTTTTTTTTTTCCTCCGTCAAACAGGTTATGTTTTTTTAACACAGTTGATCACACATATTTTTTATTCTGTATTTGATCACTTACGATTATCTCATCTTAGCTGCTTGGTATTATAAATTTGGCATTAAAACCTCTCCATAAGTGTTATTTTTAATGACTGTGCAACATTCCACTGGTTGTCAGTACTAATTCAAATTCTTTTGTTTTTGAATATTTGGGCTTCTAACAACTTTTCTCTAATAACATAATCTTGCATAAAGATTCTATTTCAAATCATAAACAGCACCAAAATAGTTTTTTAATCCCTTGATCCTAAATTGGATAGAAAGCAGAAAACACTATAAAAACTAGGTGACTAGATCACCTCTATTTTCTATTTTTATCCCACTAAGCAATCCAAGGTAACACGATTCTCCTAAACTGGAGGTCAAACAGAAGAGAAAGTTAAAAAGATTTACTCCAAAACATTGTGCAGCTCTCAAAACTAATGTTGATACTTCAAAACAAATTGTTTAGATTCACAAAGCAAGTTGCACTGAAGGCCAAAATTTCAACTGCCTTTTTTTTTATTAGAAAAATTATTTCTTTCTTCTCCTTTCACACATCTTATTGTTCAGGAAACAGTCTTACATACATATCTGAAATGATGTACTGTCACACACTCTGTTTAAAAGCAAAGCACCACAGGTAAAGCTGATCGGCTGTCCAGAGTTCTCAGCTTATGGGATCTCACTTCCTGATTTTACATTAATTTCTGAAGGTCAGAAATGTCATCTCCAAAAAATGTCAAGGGGTTTGTAAAAAATAATCATTTTATTCAATATTATAGTTGTAGAAATGAAGTATATTTTCTTTAAGAAATAAAATTTAAAAAAAGAAGAAAATGCCACTTAACATCGTTGGTGTGTCAGTACAGGCCAGCAGGAAAAAATGCTTGTCTCTTTGATACCAAGAACGCATTCTAGTCCAAGCTATAATATATAATATATATAATACGCTTCCTATGTTTTCACTAGATGTTTCTTTTCTGCTGCTTTTCATCCTTTTCCATATTTCATATCAGAGGACTGATACAGCCTTGAAAACTTCATTAACAGGAGCAAATTCAGTATCCACCGATTTCTTCTCAAAAGGCACTCTAACCCATCAGATAGCCCGGCAGTTTCATTCTCATGAATACTCTAGCCATGAAAAAACTCAATAGGACACAGACGAATCCAATGAATAGAAGGAGAAATCTATTGAGCTTGGGAATGTTTGGTGCACTGGATCGGTCCAGGATTATGAAACCTAAACCTCCCATTGTAAACAAGAAGCTGGATGGGAGTCCTTCCATAATATCTTGTCCATTGACTCTGTAGGCCAAGAAAGCTACTGGTCTCTGATGCCCATGTTCATCAGTCATGGAGCCGACACTTGGAGGTTCGACAGTAACATCATAAATGATTCCTCCGGCGATGAGGAAGTAAGACACCACCACCAGAGCATACATCGTCATGGCCGACGGCATGTGCACCCAGGGCGGCTTCTTCAGTTTCAGGTTGGGACATTCGAGCACTAAGAACGGGACGCGGTACAAACTCTCCATGTTGGTGGCGGCAGGGGCAGCTGTCGGCCGCCAGCCCCACGCACCACCCAGGAACAGCTCTCCTTTTTTTTTTTTTCTTTGGCTGCATCACAGCATGTGGGAATCTTAGTTCCCCGACTGGGGATGGAACCGTGCCCCCTGCGGTGGAAGCGCAGAGTCCTCGCCACTGGACCGCCAGGGAATTCCCCTAAATTTCAGCTTCCTTGACTTGGGTACATTCTGGATAAGAAACCACAAGTCAGCCCCCAATCACTTATACTCTATTTTTACTTAACTGCCATAGATTCTACTTTCTCTACATCACTGAGGAAGCTGCCTCCCGCTATTTTTTTTTTTTTGAGGTGAAATTCACATAACATAAATTAACCATTTTAAAAAAAACAATCCAGTTGCATTTAGTACATTGACATTGTTGTGCAACTCCCACTTTTATCTAGGTCCTAAACACTTGGATCATTCTGAAATAAAGCTCTGTACCCATTAAACAGTTACTCCCTGTTTCCCTTTCCCCTGTCCCTGGCAAGCACCAATCTGCATTCTTTTTTGATGGATTTACCTATTCTAGATATTTCATATAAATGCAATGATCCAATATGTAACCTTTTGTAGGCTTTCACTTACCATCAAGTTTTTGAGATTCAGCCATGCTGTAACATGTATCAGTACTTCATGCCCTTTTATGGCTGAACAATATTCCCATGTATGGATAGATAACAACTTGTTTATCCATTTGTTTATCTGTTGATGCACATGTGGGTTGTCTCCACCTTTTGGCTACTGTGAATAGTGCAGCAATGCCCCTCTCCTTTAACAGCACTGAACGTCAGAAAGGCTCAGCTAAAGTTTATGCATCGTCACTAAGTTTACCATCATCAGTAAAGGGACAAAGTGACATTTGCCTCTTCTTATGATCAAATGGGAAATAGACCCCATCACCTTTGTAACCTTGTTGCCAAAAATGTCTAACCTGACTCTAATCATGAGAACATATTTAGGCAAGTCCAGACTAGGGGACATCCTACAAGATAATTAGCTGGGGCTGTTTTAAAAATATCAGTGTCATAAAAGATGAAAAAACAAACAAAAAGTATAGAACAGGTCTAGTTTTAAAGGAAAATTTGAAGACAATTAGGGAAATTTGAATATGAGCCATGTATTAAATAAGATTATTGTTTCAATGATACATTTCTTGGGTGTGATAATGGAATGCAATTGTGTACAAAATCCTTGTTTTCAGGAAACACATTCTACAGTATTGAGGAATGAAGTGCAATGATTTTTACAACTTAATTTCTTACTTTCAAATGGTTCAAAAGCAACAGTAACAGGGCTTCCCTGGTGGCACAGTGGTTGAGAGTCCGCCTGCCGATGCAGGGGACACGGGTTCGTGCCCCGGTCCGGGAAGATCCCACATGCCGCGGAGCGGCTGGGCCCGTGAGCCGTGGCCGCTGAGCCTGCGCGTCCGGAGCCTGTGCTCCGCAACGGGAGAGGCCACAACAGTGAGAGGCCCGCGTACCGAAAAAAAAAAAAAAAAAAAGCAACAGTAACAACAAACTGTGTGTGTGTCTACAGAAACAGAGAAAACAAACACTGAAAAATCCTAAGAGTTGGTGACTCGAGGTAAAAAGAATGTATACTGAGCTATTCTTTAAATACTTCTAAATTTCCAAAATTAAAAGACGGGGGAGGGGGCTTCCCTGGTGGCCCAGTGGTTAAGAATCCCCCTGCCAATGCAGGGGACATGGGTACGATCCCTGGTCCGGGAAGATCCCACATGCCGTGGAGCAACTAAGCCCGTTCACCGCAACTACTAAGCCCACGTGCCACAACTACTGAGCCTGCGCTGTAGAGCCCGCGTGCCACAACTACTGAAGCCCACGCGCCTAGAGCCCATGCTCCACAACAAGAGAAGCCACCGCAATGAGAAGCCCGTGCACTGTAACGAAGAGTAGCCCCCGCTCGCTGCAACTAGAGAAAGCCCATGCGCAGGAACGAAGACCCAATGCAGCCAAAAAATAAATTAAATATATTTTAAAAAATAAAATAAAGAAAAAAGGGCTTCCCTGGTGGCGCAGTGGTTGAGAGTCCGCCTGCCGATGCAGGGGACATGGGATCGTGCCCGGGTCTGGGAAGATCCCACATGCCGCGGAGCGGCTGGGCCCGTGAGCCATGGCCGCTGAGCCTGCGCGTCCGGAGCCTGTGCTCCGCAACGGGAGGGGCCACAGCAGAGAGAGGCCCGCGTACCGCAAAAAAAAAAAAAAAAAAAAAAAGAAAGAAAAAAAAGATGGGTAAATGTATGAATTATACATGTAATTGATAATAACGCATAATAAGTGAAGCACTGCTATTTGACTGGGAACAAGTTGGCACCTCACAGAGAGCCCTACGTCTGCAGCAAAGTCTTCATCTCCAATCTCATACATACAGAGGGAACGATCGATCCAATGACCCACTTTTAGCTTCAAAGCTGCCTTCAGGTATCCCTAGCTTTATAGAAAGAAGTGTTCCACCAAATTAGGGATATACATTTCCTTTTTTCATGAACTAAAGACTTTTGGCAAGGAGTGGTGGCCAGGTCGACAGCTTTTGGGTGGTGGAAAGTCCTTCAGTGCTTACGTGGACTTTTCCTACCTCTGCTGCCTCCATCCGTTCTGGCTTCAAGGGATTCAACCTGGATACTTAAAATACAAGAGAATACAAATGAAAATGTAGTGTAGTGTTTGACCCATGGCAAATGCTCCATAGATGATAGCAGAATTTGAAAAAGTAAATGAATCCTAACAACACGCTTTGCCAATTGAAAATTTCTTTTAAGTTCTAGGTTTTAGTTTCCCTTCTTTATCAGTTTTTTTAAAATTTAATAAAGTATTATTTATAATATGGAAAAATAACTGGTTAGTGAAACTTAAATAAAATAACACACAGAAAGCCATCAGAACAATGATGGTGCAGGAATTCCCTGGCAGTCCAGTGGCTGGGACTCCACGCTTTCACTGCCGAGGGCTCAAGTTCGATCCCGCCAGCCACGCAGTGTGGCCAAATAAATAAATAAAAGGAGAACACTTAAAAACAAAAACAAAAACAATGATGGTATGATGGTGGAAGCAGCTCTTCTGCTCCTTTCCTGTTTGCCCATTTCTGTTCCCCTCTAACCTTACAAGAACCTAATTATAGGAATGAGATCACTAAGCAATTGAAACTAACTCCTGACTTTTGCTCTCCTGAATGCATACCATGCTTTGCCCAACCTGCTGATTGTTTTCCTAGATAAAAAGAAGTAAAAATGAAGAATTAAGCAGTAAAAAATGACTAGCTCTCTACCCCCAACAGCCCCCCTAAGCAATCCTGCAGACAGATCACACAGGCAAGATAACATCTGAAGAGAGTCAGCCCATCTGCACTCAATGGAGAAGGATGCAGAACCCAACCTCCTGCCTTGACGATTCACTGAGATTCTTCCTCCCTCCCCCATTTTTCCTTTTAAAGACTATCATGGCTGAGCAGAATCTTCAGAGCTGGTCTCTGGACATGAGTCCACCTTCTCCCCAGATTGCCGGCTTTTCTGATAAAAACACCTTTCCTTTCTACTGACACTTACCTCTTGAATTATTGGCTTACGAGCGGCGAGCAGCTGAACCTCGGTTTGGTAACAATGGCATACAGGAAACTCTCAATAAATGTTAGCTATCAGCCGTCACTGACTGCTTGAGACCTTTAAAAACACCAGTTTCATATGGCTCAACCCAATGTATTATTTTCTAGCGCATATATTATTTTAATAATTTTTTTAAATAGGTAAACAAGAGGAAAGGAATATGCCAAAACATTGACAATAGTTATCTCTGGATGGGAATATGGACTTTTTTCTAGTCTCTTCTAAAAGCTCTTCTGCAGTTTCCAACTTTTCTAATAACTAGCATGAACTACCTTATAATCAAAATTTATTTTAAAAAGATAAATAAAATGGTTCCACTAAAGAGGAAAAAAAAGAAACTAAACACTGCAGAACAAATCCACTTATGTAAGAATATTCTCATCTTTAACATGATTCTATTAAATCTGATGAGCAAACTCCATCAGAAAAACATTGTGAAAACTAGTGGAAGTTTACTTACTTGCGTTAAGTAGCGACCAGTGACCAATTAAGAAATAATTTAAAATATTTAATTTGTATGTGTATCCTTTCCACTTGTATCCAAGAAGTTTTCATTTTTCCCCCTAGGAAAACTGTTTCTATACTTATTTTAGCCATTTAACATAGTATGGAGAAAGAAAACAACTGAGAGGCAAGCAAAATCTTTTAGCACGTCACATTCTTTTCCTTTTTATTCCTGAGGCACTGTATTTCAAAACATCAATCGGTGTCATCTGCTGAGTACAAGAATATAAGCATAACATTCCTCTAATTTTTAAAATTCCTGCTTTAAGAAAACTTGCCTTCCAGAGTTTCTTAGGATGAGGATGGGGCTAAAAGACAAATCTCAGAACACTTTGCAGAATTTTTCAGCCTAGTATCCCTCATATGTGGGTCTGCTCCATATCGCCTTTAAAAATTATTGCCATACAAGGATCTGCATTTTTCTTGTTTAAAAGTGAATTCATTACTGGACCTATTTCTTTGCCTAATGAAGTCAAATAAATTATAACAAGGATCCAGTTGAAACCAGTCCCATTTTCATACTATTTCAGAAAGCTTTACAAGCTGAAGGACAAAAGAAGCACAAATACTTTGTATACCTACAAACTGAAAACCACATAAATAATCCATGATAAAAGAGGCACAGTAGTGTTTATGCAAGTCCAGGAATCTAGCATGAATCACTAGAGTGAATGTTAAAATGTGCTCCCTCAAAATTTTCCAGATTAAGGGAGACTAAAAAGATGTAACTACATACAACATGTGGATTCCTTTGCGATAAAGGACATCAGCGGGACAATCGCTGAAATATGAATAGCGCCTCTGGATTAGGTCATAGTACAGCAACACTGTTATTTTTCTGATTTGGATAATTGTACTGTGGTTATGTAAGAGATATATATTAGGAAATATGTGCGGAAGTGCTTAAGGATAAAGGCAGACCATGTCTGCAACTTAAAGAGTTCAGATGATGATGGTGATGATATACATGTGTGAGAGAGAAAGATAAAGGAAACATGGTAAAATGTTAACATTTGGGGAATTTGATGAAGAAATATAGAAAATTACCAAAAAACTTACAGTTATTATTTTTGAAGTTACTTCAAAATAAAAAGTGAAAACAATTTTAAGGGCCCTGACACCTACAGAACCAAAATCTCTGGGGAATTTGCATTTTAACAAGTCCCCAGGTGATTCTTAGATATACTCTAAAGTTGAAAACTTCTGATATAAATAAAATCAACAGTGGAAGACAGCATTTTTTGACGTCAATTTTCTCCAAGTTAAACTATAAACTAATCTCAATCAAAAAGCAATTCCAATGAAAACCCAGCAGGCTTTTTAGTATAAACGGACAAATCAATTCTAAAATGCATATGAAAATGTAAAGAACCTATAATAGTCAAAACAACTCTGAAGAAAAGAACAAAGCTTGAGGGCTAACACTACCTGATTTCATGAATTATTATAAAGTCACAGTAATCAAAACAACATGGTAATGGCATCAAGATAGATAAACAGATTAATAGTACAGAATAATCCAGAAATAAATCCACACATATATGGACAACTGATTTTTGACAAAAGCACAAGCCCAATGCAGTAAAGAAAAAACAGCTTTTTTTTTCTTTTGAACAACAGAGCTGCAACAATTAAACATATGCCAAAAAAATGAACTTGGACCTTGTACTATATACAAAAATGAACCCAAAATGGATCATAGATCTATACGTAAAACCTAAAACTATAAAACTTGAAGAAAACGCAGAAAATCTTTGTGAACTGGGATTAAGCAAAGATTTCTTAGCTATAACACCAAAAACACAATCCATAGAGAAAATATGGATATGTTAGACTTCACCAAAATTTAAAATTTCTGCTCTTCAGATACACAAAAGATAACCCATAGACTGGAAGAAAAAAATCTATGCAAAGTGTATGCCTGATAAAGGACGTGTATCCCGAAGAACACAAACTCTCAAAACTCAATAATAGGAAAGCAAGCAACCCAATCAAAAATGCGCAAAAGATTTAAACAGGTACTTCAACCAAGAAAACATACAGGGACTTCCCTGGTGGCACAGTGGTTAGGAATCTGCCTGCCAATGCAGGGGACACGGGTTCGAGCCCTGGTCTGGCAAGATCCTACATGCCGCAGAGCAACTAAGCCCATGAGCCACAACTCCTGAGCCCGTGTGCCACAACTATTGAAGCCTGCCTGCCTAGAGGCCATGCTCCGCAACAAGAGAAGCCACCGCAATGAGAAGGCTGCACACCACAACAAAGAGTAGCCCCCTCTCACCACAACTAGAGAAATGCCATGCGCAGCAAAGAATACCCAACACAGCCAAAAATAAATAAAACAAATAAATTTATATTAAAAAAATGAAATAAGACTAAATTAAAACATTATTAAAAAAAGAAAACATACAAATGGCAAACAAGCACATGAAAAGATGTTCAACATCATTAGACACCAGGGAAATGTGAACAAAAGCTACAATGAGAGACACCACTACACACCTGTTAAAGTTGCAAAGATTAAAAGGACTGCCTATATCAAATGATGGCAAGGATATGGAGCAACTGGAACTCTCATACGGTGCTGGTGGGAATGTAAACTGGTACAACAACTCGGGAAGAAAGTTTGGCGATTTCTGAAAAAGTTAAACCTGCTCCTACCATAACATGATCAACCGTTCCATTCCTAGGTTTACCCAAGAATAAAGAAAGTATACATTCGTTAAGACTTGTAGGCAGGGCTTCCCTGGTGGCGCAGTGGTTGACAGTCCGCCTGCCGATGAGGGGACGCGGGTTCGTGCCCCGGTCCGGGAAGATCCCACATGCCGCGGAGTGGCTGGGCCCGTGAGCCATGGCCGCTGAGCCTGCGCGAGAGGCCACAACAGTGAGAGGCCCGCGTACCGCAAAAAAAAAAAAAAAAAAAAAAGACTTGTAGGTAGAAGTTCACGGCAGTATTACTGATAATAGCTACAACGCAAATATTCATGAATACATGAATGAACAAACAAATTGCAATATATTCACTCACTAGAATACCACTCTGAAACAAAAAAGCTATGAACTACTTAATACACATACAAAAAGAATGAATCTCAAAATAATTATATTCAGTGAAAGAAGCCAGACCAAAAAAAAAAAAAAAAGAGTACGTATGCTGTGTCTCCATTTATATAAAACACTAGAAAATGCAAACTAGTATTATGAATGACAGCAACCACATTAAGTGGATGCTTGTAGATGGGAGAAGGAGGGGTTACAAAATGGATATGAGAAACCTTTGGGGATGATGGCTATATTTACTATCTTAATTGTGGCAGTATTTTTTTCAGGTGTGCATATGTGACAACTTAAACTGTACACATTAAATATGTGCAGTGGGAATTCCCTGACAGTCCAGTGGTTAGGACTCTGAGCTTTCACTGCCAAAGACCCTTGTTCAATCCCTGGTTGGGGGTCTAAGATCCCACAAGCTGCACGGCACAGTCAAAAAATAAAATAAAATAAATATGTGCAGTTAACTGTTTGACAGTGTCACAATAAGGCTGCTTAAATAAATAAGTAAATAAATAGACCCATTCAGTAAAAGATCACAGTCTCACCACATGGTCTTAGGTAAGATACATACCTCTTGAGCTTCAGTTTTCTCACCTAAAAAAAATAAATCTAATAATCCCTGCCACAAGGAGTTGTAGATAGAAGATGGTCAATAAATGTTGGCTCTCTCTTTTTCAGTTTTCCACTTTTCAGTTAGCAGGTTGGTAGCACACAAGCTAGTAAGTAATGTTTCCGTTTCTTGAATATTAAGATTGGAAGATAGGTGATCCAGCAATTCCACCTCCCAGCATTTATTGAAGGAAATGAAATCACTATCTGGAAAAGATATCTGCACCCCGTCATGTTCACGGCAGCATTATTTACAATAGTCAAGACGTGGAAACAACTAGTGTCCATCAACAGACGAATGGATACCGAAAATGTGATATATACTACATATATGAAATAGAATATTATTCAGCCATGGAAAGGAAATCCTGCCATTAGTGACAACATGGATAGACCTTTATGCTAAGTGGAATCAGTGAGGCAGAGAAGGACAAATACATAATCTTACATGTGTGGACAAACAAACAAAACAAAAGAACAAGCTCATAGATACAGAGAACAGATTGGTGGTTGCCAAAGGTGGAGGTATGCGGGGGGCCGGGGGAGGTAAAATGAGTAAAATTGATCAAAACGTAAAAACTTTCACTTATAAGATAAATAAGTCCTGGGCATGTAATGTACAGCATGGGGACTACAGTTAACAATACTGTATTGCATATTTGAAAGTTGCTGAGAGTAAATCTTAAAGATCTCAACATAAGAGAAAAAAAATGTGTGGTAATGGATTTTAACTAAACTTACTGTGGAAATCATTTTGCAATAGACATATATCAAATTATTATGTTGCACACCTAAAAATAATACAATGTTATAAGATTGGAAGACAGGCACTTAACATTTATCTCAAGGAAACAGTATTTGATTTCATGACTAAATGAAACATTTTGCTTTTTTTTTAAAAAAAAAATATATCCCAAGTGCTAATAGCTTAAACTCATTTCCTGATGGTGGAAAGAAAAATGCATTCCAAGATTTTGATTTAGAGACTTTAAAATACATAGTTAATAAAACTTCTCTTATCATCATTGGAAGGAGATACTACACGAACTCCTTACTTTAAAATAATTAAAATGGAAAGAAATAGGTAAGCGTTTATACTGCCTTTACCATAAGAATTGAATTGCAGGGTAACCAATGGCCCTAGATGATGAGGAAAAATTATTCCTGGCATAAATTCTAGTTAATATGTGAAGAATGAATGATAGAATATGAAAATTACCATTTTGTAGTCCCAAATAAAACAGTTAATTTGGTCAAGGATCATTAATGGAGACTAGGTGAAAGGTCAACGGTCAATAGGGAACTTTTATTTGCAGCATGTCAATTACCACCCCTCACATTACTTCCTACCTGTACCCATTGACCACTCTCATAAGGGACAGCTAGGCACTATGTGCATTCTGACATAATGCAACAGGAGCACACAGCAGCACCTCGGCAAAGGACTTGCAAAAAGGTTTCACCTAAATCTAATCAAACCTTTAGCTCCAACTTCCATTTTAGAAGAAATACAGGGAATTGAGGAACATGTTAACCCTACAAAATAGCAATCAGAGAACTTCTGAAGACACATCTTGCAGGACAGATAACCCGGCTTCTTCAATGCTTCATTGACAAGAAAACAAATGAGGGGGAAAACTGTTCTAAATTAAAAACTAAATGCAACCCAGGGGGCTTTTTTGGATCCTGGTTCAAGTAAGTCACACATAAAAGTGTATTTGGGGCTCAATTTTAGGCAATATGCATATTGACTTGGTTTAGATGATTTTAAGCAATTAATGTTAATTATGCTACATGGGACAATGTTACTATAATTTTGTAAAATAATTTTATAATAGGCATACTAAAGTACTTGGGATTAAAATGCAATGTGATTTGCTTTAAAATATTTTTGCAAAATAGGTAAAACTAATATAGCAAATTGTTAAAATAATTATAAATCCAAGTAATGGGTATATGGGAGTTTATACCCTTCTCTACTTTTCTGTACGTTTGGAACTTTTCATAATAAAATTTCCAAAATATATGATAATACAAAATAATATGCTCCTAGTAACACGAATGTCAAATGCATGCAATAAGAGCATTTAAATGAATTGTCTGTCAAGCCACTGTAGTTTGATTCAAATTAGGACTGGTGGGCCATGTCTAAAGTCATTAGTCCATTCACATATGACACATAAGGCTCTACCACCCACCTTGTGACCTTGAGCAGTTACTACACCTCCAAGCTCTATCTTTGGAAAATGAGTACAGGGGTTAGCCCCTACCTCTAGGGTCACTGTGGGGATTTACATACATGAGTTGATACAAATAGCGACCTGTGGGGTGGACCACTTCCCTTTTGGGTGACAGAGTGAAGACATTCAACCAGTACTTATTGTGTGCCTTCCATGAGCCAGGCACGGGCTGGGTACTCCCTCACTGAGCCTGTGAACTAGGATGTATCAGGGAGGAAGAAATTTTCCTCTACCCTCCTACGTTCCTCTGGCTGATCTAAGAATTAAATTGACGTGAGACAGATTAATGGGAGGAAATCAAACAAAATTTTAATAATATGTATGCCTGGGGGAGACCCAGGAAAACTGAGTAACTTGCCAAAACGGCCAAAACCCTCCCCTTAAATACCATCCTCAGGGCTTCCCTGGTGGCGCAGTGGTTGGGAGTCTGCCTGCCGATGCGGGGGACGCCGGTTCATGCCCCGGTCGGGGAAGATCCCACATGCCGCGGAGCGGCTGGGCCTGTGACCCATGGCCGCTGAGCCTGCGCGTCTGGAGCCTGTGCTCCGCAATGGGAGAGGCCCGCGTACCGCAAAAAAAAAAAAAAAAAAAAAAATACCATCCTCAGCTAAAGACAAAAAAGGATATTGAAGGTGGGTTGAGTCAGTTATGGGAGGTTATGAGGAAAAGCACAGTAAGGAAGGGTAAGGTTTTATGCAAATTTAAGTCCCTGCCTTCTTCATTGGTAGGTTTTTAGAGATTTGGTCATCATCCTCTTCCTGGTACAGCAAGGGAGACACCCTTACAAATGGAGATTTCCCTTATAAATGTAAATGTTTCTTACAAAAGGGTAACTCCCACTAGGTTTTCAGAGTTTTTCCCATGTCTGCTGCTTCTTAGAAAATAACCAGCTTAAAATAATTAATATACCAAAGAAACATACTTGGGGCTGGCAAATTCTGCTCTCCTACAGATGGCCATAGAGACCTTTCTCAAGTAACCACAGACACACACAAATACAAGCAATGATAAGGGCCATGGAAGGAAAAGACAGTGGGCTATCAGAGATGTGCTGGCTGATGAGCAAGAAAGTCAGTCTCCAGTTTCAAGGCATTAAATTGGACAGCACAGTGGTTAAAGCAGGAACTCTGGGTAGAATATTTGGGTTTGCACCCAGCCCCTCCACCTCCTACTAACTGTGTGACCTTGAACAGTTCACTTCACCTCTTAGTTCCCTCAGCGGTACAATGAGCACAGGAAGACACAGTCCTTACCCCACAGGGCTGTTGTGAAGATTACATGGTTAATAGTGTATCGTGCTTAGAACTGTAGAGGTAGATGGCAAGTGCCAAGCTGTAGCCGGCAGAACAGTACCTGACACACACAAGGCCCGCGATAAGTGTAGCTGTTACCTCAATGGTACTTTGGCCTAGAGCAAAACAAAGTGTAATGCTGTCTCAACAGTTTGGCCTAGGAGGACTTAATGAGTTAATTATTTGAATTTCCTTTTTCAGTAAACTCTAGCTGTACTTGGAGAGTTTATTAAAAAAAAAAAAATCCTGATGTGCAGGTTCCTTTCTGAAACAAATGAATTCAAAATTCTAGGGATAGAGCCTGGGTATCTTATTTTTTGGAAATTCCTCCAGTGACCTTAATGTGCAGCCAGGGTTGAGAACCACTGATCCAGGCATTCAAAATGTAAAATGGTTTCAAAATTGTAAACCTCTACAGTGTAATGAATTTATTATTACTGTGGCCTGGACAGTGTACCACCCATGAACTTATAGCACACAAATGACTTGGGCCTTCTGAAGAGTTTAAGTTCCCAGTAATTCCTGTCCTCTTACACTCCCTCCTTTCCCCTGACCCTCCCCATGCCCCCACCCCCCTCAAGGGCAGAACAAACATCCAGAGAAAAAGCTTCCAGATAAGCCCCCTGCCCCATCTAGTGACTGGCTCCTGCGCATTTCAACCTGGGCTTAATTTGGCAACTGGCTAGAACACACTCTCCTGGGTCGAATTATTTACAGAGAGAGGCCATCCAACCCAACCTAACGTGTGGTGCAGTCTTCTTTGCAGCAAGGTAGCTTTCTGCATCCGGAAAATCTTCAACACGGGAAAGCTAACGCAGATATTTGTTATGAGGGGGGGAGGATAAGGAAGGAATCAGGTTTCAAATCCTTGGGCATTGTTTTTCCGTTTATGAATCGATAATTCAAGAAACGAGTTTATCGACTTTTGAGGGGCTTAAGTGCAACGTCCTATAGCTCGATTGGGTCGTGGTTACACTTGGCTGTATACATTTGTCAAAACTCATCGAGTTAAAATCTGTGCCTTTTACTGTGGGTAAAGTACACCTCGAGTTTTAAAAACAGCACAGGGGAAAATAAAGTTGCCAATCAGTGGCTTGCTACAAGGTTCACGTGGAAAGATGAATCAAAGAGGGGAGTCCTAAATTAGCTACAAATGCCCTCTGTGACCTGCCTGCTCTGGCTTACAAGGGAATTAGTGATGTCCGGGAGGGGGGAGACGGAGCCCCAGGCACCGCGGTGTTTCGCCCGGATCTTGCGTGGCCGGGAGTCCTTACCGAGCAGAAGGAAGGACAGGACCCACTGCAGCACCGCCGCCGTCTGCAGCCGCCGCGCCAGCGGGATGTTGAGCGGCGCAAACTCGACCTTCATGGCCCGGCCGGAGCGAGGACTGCGCCGAGCGCTGCCGCCTGGGACCTCGCTGCTCCGCGGCGCCTGCCGGGTGTGCGCTGCCTGCCGGCCCAGCGCCCAGCACCCCGGCGCAGAGGAGGCGGCGACCGCCCCGGAGTGGGCGCGGACTGGACTTAGTCTTGGGTGGGAGGGCGCGCCGGGGCTGAGGCTGGAGGCTGCCAATCACGCGCCCGGGCTCGGGAGCAGCTGCGGCGCCCGGGGCGCATTGGCTGGCGCGCCGCATTGGGCACAAGGGTGGACGAGAGGGGTCACCTGGCACCCTGCCAGAGCTCGGCGACGCGGGCTCCTGCAACTTCGCCCAAGACCTGGGATCTCCACCGGGCTGGTTGATTCAACTGGTGGATTACTGTGCGCGAGGCTTCAGCATGCGCCTTTAAACCCACCTCTTCCTCCGAGGGTGTCTGCAGCTGGGAAAGGGTTAGGATCTCCCACCAGCTGGAGGAAGGCGCAGGAGTTAGGTTCTCTGGAGCTTGGTACCCATCTGTTTGTTGGTCTGTGTTCCCCACACCACCCCCAAACTCTGGGGCCTCCTCATCTTTGTGTCTCAGATTCCTATACGAATCTTGGAAAACTTTCGCTTATTCATTCAAAGGACATTTATTGAATACCTCCCACGTGCCGGGAACCATTCTGGGCGCTGGGGATACACTCAGTAACCAAGTCATTCATCGATTCCCAGAGGGTACAAATTATGGGGGGGGGGAGCATAAGGAAAATAACCACACAGTTGGGTGTGTAATTGCAAAGTAAAATGCTTCTATGAGTGAATGAGAAGGTTCTAGGACTTAGACTGGAAGGTCAGTCTCGGAAGAAGTGACCTTGACTTTAATTATAACGGTGAATCTAATTCAAGCAAAGGGAAGCACATGTGCAAAGGTCCTGTGGCTGAAAGTCAAAGAAGACCAAAATAGTGGGAGCTCAGGGAACAAGGAGGAGAATGGAGTGAAATGAGTCAAAAATGGTAGCCAAGGACCAGATCCTTGCAGGCTGTGTTTAGGGTTCAAGTCTTTACCCTAAGATTTGCCAGTGAAGGGTTTCAATTATGTGTTAAATAAATGGATGGATTCTAAATTGTGCCTCATGCTGTGAGCGCCCACTACATTTTCTTTGTAAATCTTCCTGTAGAGTTGACCAACACCAAGTGGCAGGTAGCTGTCAAGTCATTGCTAGAAGGGATCTGGAAGAGGGCAAAACAACAGAGTTGACTACCCATCCCCCCACCATGCCCCTTTCTCCTTCAACGTTTTAATAGAAAGTTAGATTAAAAATAACAACCACTGGGTAGTTCAGGGGAGCTGTTTGTGACTTTTTGTATGCAAAACTTGCGGTTGTTTTTTTTTGGTTCCTAATTGAGAAATCACTGTTTTGTGTGTGCCGCATTTTCTTTATTTCAAGCCACAGGTCTACTTGGAGGGTCATGCAGCAAGTGGCTTACAAATAAAATCAGAGTCTATGAATGGTGTCAGCACATTAAAAGACAGAACCACTGAATTTTCTTGTCAGGTAAAGAGCTCACATCTTTGGAATCCATGACTTGGTATTATTTATGGCACACCTGAGAGGTACCTTGCTCCGATTAACATTACCATGCTACTCACTATAAAAAAGCCCAAGGGTAAACTACTGAAGATGCTAGGGTCACCATTTTCCGAAGACTGAGTGCTAACCCAACCCATGGACTTCATCACAGCTTTCTTCCATGTAGAATAACGAATTTCACTTTCCTTGGCGTTGATCTGAGGTTCAAACCGCTCCATCGTGACAGCTGACAAATCCTCAGGCTCGAGACTCCAAACGCCAACCCCTTCTGCAGCCCCGGCTGCCATGGCAGCTCCCAGGGCAGTTGTTTCAGGCATCAAGGGCTTCACTACTGGGATATACAGAATGTCTGCTTGTAGCTGCATAAGAATTTTGTTGTTGCTCATTCCTCCGTCTACCTGCAAATGGCTGAGTGCAATTCCACAGTCCCGGTTCATGGCATCCAAAACCTCTCGGGTTTGGAAACAAACAGCTTCTAATGAAGCAAAAGCAATATGGCATTTATTGGTGAATTGGGTGAGCCCACAGATGATCCCTCTTGCACTGGGCTCCCAATAAGGTGCATATAGCCCTGAAAAGGCTGGGACAAAACAGCAGCCACAAGAGGAACCTACTTCTTTAGCAAGTTTTTCAACTTCCTCTGAGGTCTTTATAATTCCAAGATTGTCTCTGAGCCAGCGAACAGCAGCGCCGGCTATAGCTACCGAACCTTCTAATGCATAATGTACTGGTTTGTCTCTTCCGAGTTTGTAAGCCACTGTGGTCAGAAGGCCATGTTCAGAAAATATACACTTATGGCCTGTATTACATAGTAAGAAACAGCCTGTTCCATACGTGTTTTTGGCTTGTCCATCCTGGAAGCACTGTTGTCCCACCAATGCAGCAGATTGGTCCCCCAAACACCCAGATATTGGCACACCTTCCAAGGCTCCAGCTTTCATTAGGCCATAGATCTCAGAAGAACTCCGGACATTTGGAAGAATTTTCATTGGAACTTGAAAAAATTCACAGAGCTCTTTATCCCATTCCAAAGAATGAATGTTGAAAAGCATCGTCCTGCTTGCATTTGTTACATCCGTACAATGGACGCCTCCACTGGCTCCTCCTGTCAAGCTCCAAATAAGCCATGAATCAATGGTCCCAAAAAGGGCTCTATCTTCTTCAACTGCCTTTTGAACTTTTCTCACGTTGGCAAGGAGCCAACGAAGTTTCACTGCACTGAAGTAGGTGCTAAGTGGAAGGCCTGTCTTGGTCCTGACAAAGTTATTATTTACTGGAATGCTTTTACGAAGACTCTCAACGGTAGATTGGGTTCTTAGATCAAGCCACACCACAGCATTGTAAAGAGGTTCTCCAGTTAACTTGTCCCAGACCACAGTGGTCTCCCTCTGGTTACTGATACCAATAGCTTTTATGTTAGAAGTATTGAGCTGTCCAAGTTTCTCACACGTTTTCTCTATACACTCACAGACGGACTGCAGGATTTCCTTAGGGTCTTGTTCTACCCATCCTTCTTTTGGAAACTCTTGTTTTATTTCCACTTGATGATAACTAAGTAGTTCGGCTGTTTTGGGATTGAAAACCAAAAAGCGCGTTGAGCTTGTGCTCTGGTCCACTGCTCCCACCAACTGCCCCAAAACTGCTTTCTTCGTGGCTGCCATGAAACTCGCTTAGGTCGGCGGGCTGGCGATAGCGTCCCGTTTCCCGGGTGACGGCGGCGGGAGGGGGAGGGGCGGACGGCGAGCCGGGAGGGCCAGCCAGCGCGCGGCCGTAGAACGCAGTATCGGCAAGGAGCTTCTCGCCCCGCCCCTCCCTCTTCTCTTCTAGATTCTTCTAGATTTCTTCCCTGCACCTTACCCCACTGGTAGTGGTGATGCGTTGAGTACACACCGTGTCAGACATTGTGCAGGGCCCCTCACCAGCCTGAGCTTATCCTGGAGCAACCCCGCGAAATAACTGTTAGCTCCTTCGGCAGTTAATGAAGGCCAGGCTCAAAGTCACACAGCTGGCAGAGTGAAGATTCAAATACGGTTTTGTCGTCTAAAACCTGGAAAGGAGTCATCAGTTGACCCACACGTGGAACAAGTATGTAGGGAATGCCTGCCTTGCACCGGGCATTGCCCTGCGTGCCGATAGCACAAAGGTGAGTTAAGACAGGGTCTCTGAGCCTTTGAGAATTCCCACGCATTCATTCATTGATTATCTATGGAAAGGCTGGTATGTGCTAAGCACTAGGTGAGGAGTGGAGATGGACTGAATAAGATGGGATGAGTAAGAAAGGTCTCTGTCCTCGTGGGGTTCACGGTCTAGTGAGAGAAACAGAAAATAAACCAAATGTGTGCTAGTGCCCCGAAAGAAACATGCAAGTTCCAGTGATAGAGAATGAGCACCTAATTAGAAGAGACTGGAGGTAACAAGAGTGGAAGTGGGGAGACCCTAAGGAGGCTGTTGTAGGGCGAGAGTAGAGGATGGTGGCTTGGTCTACTGTGTTAGCAAAGGAGAATAGAGATGGATTTGACATAAGCCTGGGAGATGTGAATGGCAGGACTGATTGATTAATTGGATTCACAATCTATTAGGAGATAAGAAGAGCAGCATACCCGGAGCTCCTTCTCCTAGTCACTTGGAGCTAACTCGTCTGATTCATGCTCTTGTCATCTTCCCCGGGCCCTCAGCAGGTAGAAAAGACCTGTCATACCCCATCATAGCTCCTTTAAGCAAAGCAGGGACCCATGAGGGTCCATCACCATTTTAATGAACAACTAAATCATTCACTCATTTGTTTAAAAGTCAACATATGTTTACTTGTGTACCAGGTTATTAGAGGTAAATGGTGAGAAAATTTTAATTCAACAAGCTATTCAAAACAACTTTTCTGTAGGAGTTTTGTTGATCTCTAGAAATAAAACTAATAGGAAAACATGAACCTTACACGTTTTCTTTCCAAACTACACATTTTGTGGAATAGGGAGCTTACAGCAGAGAAGATGAGGGATTTGCCCAAGGTACCCCAGCCGGTTACTGGCAAGGAGTAGACCTAGATCTCTTTACAACTCTACTAAAACAGATGAGCAGAAGCAATGTCGTGTAGGATCATGGTTTCAAACTTTGACTTTAGCAGGGGGATTTTTTTTAAATCTTCAAATAACTCCAATTTATAAAAGAAATCAAAGTGAAACTGCTCTTGTTGGAAATGAATGGGGATCCTGACTCCCACCTTCTCAGTATCTTCCTCCTTCCCAAGGTGTATCTTTAGCAAAGTGAAACTGATATCAAACAGTTACAGAACCTCTGAGGGATCAGCAAAACCCAGGTTGGAAACCACTTTTTTTTTTTTTTTTTTTTTTTTGGTGTTGGTGGGTAGGCTAATATTTGGAGAAATACAAAGTTTAAACAGGGTTGCAGTTAAAAAACTATATGTGATATATACGCTTTACTCAGTGCTTACCATCTACCAGGTACTGGGCTACATGCTTTCTGTGCTGTGTTTGATTTAAGCCTCACAGCAACTCTCCAGGGTAGGTACTATTATTCCTTTACCAGTAAAGATAGTGAGGCTAGAGGTCAAGTTAATTGTTCACCTAGTAGGTAGTAAAACTAAGTTTCTGTTTTTTAAAAATAGGCTTGTCTGTTTCTAGAGCCTGAGCAAGTAACTGCCGTACTAAGCTCTTCCTCAAATGATACCACGAGGGAGGAAGGGGATATTGAAACAGAGGAACCGGTCACTGAACCTCTGGTAGAAGAATGCAGAGGACCAACTTTGTCATGGTTTGCGTTGGGGTTAGGTATTCATTCAGTCAACAAATATCGATATTTACCAGTCATATACTATGTGCTTGGCTTTGGGTACATATGAGTGAATAAAACATGCATAACTTTTCAATAATTCAACAAAAATTTATAAATCACCTCTGCCGTGGTTAAGTCCTGAAGTGGCCATGGTGATAGGAAATCAACACTGTCCGGCTTGAACATCTGAGATTCCGGCGATCGAGTGTGGTTCCTCTTTCCACTTCTCAGCTCTAATTAAGGAATGAGAAGGTGATAGTTTAGATTGCCTTATAGATTACAAAAGCCTATCCTTGGAAATGAATAACTAAAAATCACTTCCTCTTTTTATTTTGTTTCCTGTGCATTTTACCATAGCTAACTCCTACTAACAAGAAGATGACGTTTTTCTATTTTACTGTAGTTTAAGTTAAAATGTTCCTTTCGTTAAGTTTAAAAGGAAACAGCATTCTCTCTAGATTGAGAGGCCTTAAAGGGGACAGTTTAGGACAAAGGTCACTGTTCTGGTTTTCATAAGATGCATTAGTCATAAAGATAATATTTCTCTCTCATTCACACACACACCACATAAACTGTGAACCCAACCATCACAGTTACCATAATTCATTGACAGTGACTGGCTCGGGTTAAAGTCAAATAGAGGACCATCACTATGGTAATTCTGATGGAATGTCCTTCACGAAATTCTATTCTCAAGGCTCTTCTGAACAAAGTTCAAGAAATTTGCCCAGGCCCCTCTGTTTTCTTACTTTCTTCTCAATGAACTATGTTATCAATCTGACAGGGCTGGAGTATGTTTGTTCTGGGCAAAGTTTCAGGAGTCTTTCCCAAGAGAGTGAGACTTTGTAGCCACCATGATAATGGTCCGAAGTTTACCTTTCCTCTGTGTTTTCTTGTTGCTATAGGCACATACAAGTTCTCAGACTCTATATACTATGCTTTCTTTTCACATTCTCCTTTGAAAGCTCCATTGATAGAGGTTCAATTTTTACCTTTCCATTAGTTAACGTTAATATTTGTTATTTGCTCTACAAAACAGGTGCTTCCATAGCTGCTCTTTTAAACAATTATAATACTATGAACAATTACTCTGAGAAATTATTACGGTAATCACTAATATTTATGAAATGTCCTTTCCCTTCCCATGAACCTCTCTCCCCTTTTGTTTGCACCCAGCCTGGGAACCTACCTGGGGCCCCAGCAACCCAAACAAGGGAAAAACTAGGGGAAAGTGACTGGGAATGCCTACTGCAACCAACCTGGGTCCAGGACAGGCTCTTGAATGAAGCACTCAGCAACTCAAACAGCAGTGTCCTTGGAGGCGTGGCAAAGCAGGCTCCATCATTTACTTCCAGTTTCCAAGAAGGTCCAATCCAATGGACGGGCTTTCACTCACGTTTGTATCTTTCTGGTTGTTTATGGTTACTTGGTATATGACCTGTTGATTCCTCGGATCTATTATTATTACTTTTTTCCCCAACACATGCCATTTCCCTAGCCTGGCTGCTATCATTTCTCCTCTGGATTATTGCAACCTCCTAAGTGATTTCTGTGCCTTGAGTTTTGCCCCTTGAACTACCACCCCTAATCCCTTCTCCACAATGTACCCAAAGTGACCTTTCCAAAATACCAAGTCAATCGTGTCATTTCTCTGCTTAAAATCTTTTTTAAGATAAAGTCCAAACTCTAATGTAGTCCTAAAATTTTCAGGGTAATCTACAAAGGGATTAGAATGCCCCAGGAGACTTACAGGAAACGCATAAAAGATTTCAGCCAGAACAGAACTCATTTTGGATACATAGCAATTACAACAAAGTCAGTTATTGTAAATTGTATCATCTATCACCTCAGTTTGCAACAGCAACCCCACTTTCACTAAGCTTAATACTAGAGCGAATTAATAGTCTCCGATCACTTGGATTGTTACCTGGAATATAAATGTCTAATATTCAAAAGTACTTAGCGTGTTTCAAATTGTTTCCACATACTTTATCCCCAAACCATCCAGAGAGGTCCTACCCTCACTTTATGGATGAGGAAGTGGACAATGTTTGTTTTAGGAGAAGAAATTACAGACATAAAAGCTTACCACTTTATTCTTTTTTCCCTAATCAGAATTTTTGCATATGTTTCTTTTTTTTTTTTTTTTTTTGCGGTATGCTGGCCTCTCACTGTTGTGGCCTCTCCCGTTGCGGAGCACAGGCTCCAGACGCGCAGGCTCAGCGGCCATGGCTCACGGGCCCAGCCGCTCCACGGCATGTGGGATCTTCCCGGACCGGGGCACGAACCTGTGTCCCCTGCATTGGCAGGCGGACTCTCAACCACTGCGCCACCAGAGAAGCCCATATGTTTCTATTTTTATCGAGGTATAGTTGATGTACAATGTTATATTAGTTTCCAATGTACAACATAGTGATTCACAATTTTTAAAGGTTATACTCCATTTATAGTTATTATAAAATATTGGCTATATTCCTTGTGCTGTACAATATATCTTTGTAGCTTATTTATTTTATACATAATAGTTTGTACCTCTTAATCCCCTACCCCTATGTTGGCCCCCCACCCCGTTCCCTCTTCCCCACTGGTAACCGCTAATTTGTTTTCTATGTCTGTGAGTTTGTCTCTTTTTTGTTATAGTCACTCATTTTATTTTATTTATTTATTTAACAGCTTTATTGGAGTATAATTATTTTACAATGGTGTGTTAGTTTCTGCTTTATAACAAAGTGAATCAGTTATACATATACATATGTTCCCATATCTCCTCCCTCTTGCACCTCCCTCCCACCCTCCCTATCTCACCCCTCTAGGTGGTTACAAAGCACCGAGCTGATCTCCCTGTGCTATGCGGCTGCTTCCCACTAGGTATCTATTCTACATTTCGTAGTATACATAAGTCCATGCCACTCTCTCACTTCGTACCAGCTTACCCTTCCCCCTCCCCATGTCCTCAAGCCCATTCTCTATGTCTACGTCTTTATTCCTGTCCTGCCCCTAGATTCTTTATAACTTTTTTTTTTTTTAGATTCCATATATATGTGTTAGCATATGGTATCTGTTTTGCTCTTTCTGACTTACTTCACTCTGTATGACAGTCTCTGGGTCCCTCCACCTCACTACAAATAACTCAATTTCGTTTATTTTATGACTGAGTAATATTCCATTGTATATATGTGCCACATCTTCTTTATCCATTCTTCTGTCGATGGACACTTAAGTTGCTTATGTCCTGGCTATTGTAAATAGTGCTGCAATGAACATTGCGGTACATGACTCTTTTTGAATTACGGTTTTCTCAGGGTATATGCCCAGTAGTGGGATTGCTGGGTCGTATGGTAGTTCTATTTTTAGTTTTTTAAGGAACCTCCATACTATTCTCCATAGTGACTGTATCAATTTACATTCCCACCAACAGTGCAAGAGACTTCCCTTTTTTACACACCCTCTAGACCAGCACCTATTGTTTGTAGATATTTTGATGATGGCCATTCTGACTGGTGTGAGGTGATATCTCATTGTAGTTTTGATGTGCATTTCTCTAATGATTAGTGATGTTGAGCATTCTTTCATGTGTTTGTTGTCAATCAGTATATCTTCTTTGGAGAAATCTATTTAGGTCTTCTGACCATTTTTGGATTGGGTTGTTTGTTTTTTTGTTACTGAGCTGCATGAGCTGCTTATAAATTTTGGAGATTAATCCTTTGTCAGTTGTTTCATTTGCAAATATTTTCTCCCATTCTGAGGGTTGTCTTTTCATCTTGTTTATGGTTTCCTTTGTTGTGCAAAAGCTTTTAAGTTTCATTAGGTCCCATTTGTTTACTTTTGTTTTTATTTCCATTTCTCTAGGATGTGGGTCAAAAAGGATCTTGCTGTGATTTATGTCTAGAGTGTTCTGCCTATGTTTTCCTCTAAGAGTTTTAAAGTATCTTGCCTTACATTTAGGTCTGTAATCCAGTTTAAATTTATTTTTGTGTACGGTGTTAGGGAGTGTTCTAATTTCATTCTTTTACACGTAGCTGTCCAGTTTTCACAGCACCACTTATTGAAGAGGCTGTCTTTTCTCCATTGTACATTCTTGCTTCCTTTGTCAAAAACAAGGTGACCAGGGTTTCCCTGGTGGCGCAGTGGTTGAGAGTCCGCCTACCGATGCAGGGGACACGGGTTCGTGTCCCGGTCCAGGAGGATCCCACATGCTGCGGAGTGGCTGGGCCCGTGAGCCATGGCCACTGAGCCTGCGCATCCGGAGCCTGTGCTCCGCAACGGGAGAGGCCACAACAGTGAGAGGCCCGTGTACCGCAAAAAAACAAACAACAACAACAACAAAATAAATAAGGTGGCCATATGTGAGTGGGTTTATCTCTGGGCTTTCTATCCTGTTCCATTGATCTGTATTTCTGTTTTTGTACCTGTACCATACTGTCTTGATTACTGTAGCTTTGTATGATAGTCTGAAGTCTGGGAGCCTGATTCTTCCAGCTGCGTTTTTCATTCTCCAGATTGCTTTGGCTATTCAGGGTCTTTTGTGTTTCCATACAAATTGTGAAATTTTTTGTTCTAGTTCTGTGAAAAATGCCATTGGTAGTTTGATAGGGATTGCATTGAATCTGTAGATTGCTTTAGGTAGTATAGACATTTTCACAATATTGCTTCTTCCAATCCAAGAACATGGTATATCTATCCATCTGTTTGTATCATCTTTAATTTCTTTCATCAGTGTTCTATAGTTTTCTGCATACAGGTCTTTTGTCTCCTTAGGTAGGTTTATTCCTAGGTATTTTATTCTTTTTTTGCAGTGGTAAATGGGAGTGTTTCCTTAATTACTCTTTCAGATTTTTCATCCTTAGTGTGTAGGAATGCAAGAGATTTCTGTGCATTAATTTTGTATCCCACTACTTTACCAAATTCATTGATTAGCTCTAGTAGTTTTCTGGTGGCATCTTTAGGATTCTCTATGTATAGTATCATGTCATCTGCAAACAGTGACAGCTTTACTTCTTCTTTTCCGACTTGGATTCCTTTTATTTCTTTTTCTTCTCTGATTGCTGTGGCTAAAACTTCCAAAACTATGTTGAATACTAGTGGTGAGAGTGGGCAACCTTGTCTTGTTCCTGATCTTAGTGGAAATGGTTTCAGGTTTTCACCATTGAGAACAACGTTGGCTGTGGGTTTGTCACACATGGCCTTTATTATGTTGAGGTATGTTCCCTCTATGCCTACTTTCTGGAGGGTTTTTATCATAAATGGGTGCTGAATTTGTCGAAAGCTTTTTCTGCATCTTTTGAGATGATCATATGGTTTTTCTTCCTCAGTTTGTTAATATGGTGTATCACATTGATTGATTTGTGTATATTGAAGAATCTTTGCATTCCTGGGATAAATCCCACTTGATCATGGTGTATGATCCTTTTAATGTGCTGGTGGATTCTGTTTGCTACTATTTTGTTGAGGATTTTTGCATCTATGTTCATCAGTGATATTGGCCTGTAGTTTTCTTTCTTTGTGACATCTTTGCCTGGTTTTGCTATCAGGGTGATGGTGGTGTCGCAGAACGAGTTTGGGAGTGTTCCTCCCTCTGCTATATTTTGGAAGAGTTTGAGAAGGATGGGTGTTAGCTCTTCTCTAAATGTTTGATAGAATTCTCCTGTGAAGCCATCTGGCCCTGGGCTTTTGTTTGTTGGAAGGTTTTTAATCCTTCCTTTTCAGTGCTTGTGATTGGTCTGTTTATATCTTCTATTTTTTCCTGGTTTATTCTCAGAAGTTTGTGCTTTTCTAAGAATTTGTCCATTTCTTCCAGGTTGTCCATTTTATTGGTATATAGTTGCTTGTAGTAATCTCTCATGATCCTTTATATTTCTGCAGCGTCAGTTGTTACTTCTCCTTTTTCATTTCTAATTCTATTGATTTGAGTCTTCTCCCTTTTTCTCTTGATGAGTCTGGCTAATGGTTTGTCAATTTTGTTTATCTCCTCAAAGAACCAGCTTTTAGTTTTATTGATCGTTGCTATTGTTTCGTTCATTTCTTTCTCATTTGTTTCTGATCTGATCTTTATGATTTCTTTCCTTCTGCTAACTTTGGGGTTTTTTTGTTCTTCTTTCTCTATTTGTTTTAGGTGTAAGGTGAGGTTGTTTATTTGAGATGTTTCTTATTTCTTGAGGTAGGTTTGTATAGCTATAAACTTCCCTCTTAGAACGTATTTTGCTGCATCCCATAGGTTTTGGTTCGTCGTGTTTTCATTGTCATTTGTTTATAGGTATTATTTGATTTCCTCTTTGATTTCTTCAGTTATCTCTTGGTTAATATTGTATTGTTTAGCTTCCATGTGTTTGAATTTTTTACACATTTTCCTGTAACTTATATCTAGTCTTATAGTGTTGTGGTTGGAAAAGATACTTGATATGATTTCAATTTTCTTAAATTTACTAAGGGTTGATTTGTGACCCAAGATATGATCTATCCTGGAGGATGTTCCATGAGCACTTGAGAAGAAAGTATATTTTGTTATTTTGGATGGAATGTCCTATAAATATAAATTAAGTCCATCTTGCTTAATGTATCATTTAAAGCTTGCGTTTCCTTATTTATTTTTATTTTGGATGATCTGTCCATTGGTGAAAGTGGGGTGTTAAAGTACCGTACTATGATTGTGTTACTGTTGATTTCCACTTTTATGGCAGTTAGTATTTGCCTTATGTATTTAGGTGCTCCCATGTTGGGTGCATAAGTATTTACCATTGTTATATCTTCTTCTTGGATTGATACCTTGATCGTTATGTAGTGTCCTCTTTGTCTCTTGTAATAGTCTTTATTTTACAGTCTATTTTATCTGATATGAGAATTGCTATTCCAGCTTTCTTTTGATTTCCATTTGCATGGAATATCTTTTTCCATCCCCTCACTTTCAGTCTGTATGTGTCCCTAGGTCTGAAGTGGCTTTCTTGTAGACAGCATATGTATGGGTCTTGTTTTTGTATCCATTCAGTCAGTCTATGTCTTTTGGTTGGAGCATTTAATCCATTTACATTTAAGGTAATTATTGATATGAATGTTCCTCTTACTATTTTCTTAATTGTTTTGGGTTTGTTATTATAGGTCTTTTCCTTCTCTTGTGTTTCCTGCCTAGAGAAGTTCCTTTAGCATTTGTTGTAAAGCTGGTTTGGTGCTGCTGAATTCTCTTAGCTTTTGCTTGTCTGTAAGAGTTTTAATTTCTCCATCGGATCTGAATGAGATCCTTGTTGGGTAGAGTAATCGTGGTTGTAGGTTTTTCCCTTTCACTACTTTAAATATGTCCTGACACTCCCTTCTGGCTTGCAGAGCTTCTGCTGAATGATCAGCTGTTAACCTTATGGGGATTCCCTTGTATGTTAGTTGCTGCTTTTCCCTTGCTGCTTTTAATATTTTTTCTTTGTATTTAATTTTTGATAGTTTGGTTAATATGTGTCTTGGCGTGTTTCTGCTTGGATTTATCCTGTATGGGACTCTCTGTGCTTCCTGGACTTGATTGACTCTTTCCTTTCCCATATAAGGGAAGTTTTCAACTATAATCTCTTCAAATATTTTCTCAGTCCTTTTTTTTCTCTTCTTCTTCTGGGACCCCTATAATTCGAATTATAATTATAATTTTAATGTTGTCCCAGAGGTCTTTGAGACTGTCCTCAATTCTTTTCATTCTTTTTTCTTTATTCTGCTCTGTGGTAGTTATTTCCACTCTTTTATCTTCCACGTCACTTATCTGTTCTTCTGTCTCAGTTTTTCTGCTATTGATTCCTTCTAGAGAATTTTTAATTTCATTTATTGTGTTGTTCGTCTTTGTTTGTTTGCTCTTTAGTTCTTCTAGGTCCTTGTTAAACATTTCTTGTATTTTCTGCATTCAATTTCCAAGATTTCAGATCATCTTTACTATCATTACTCTGAATTCTTTTTCAGGTAGACTGCCTATTTCCTCTTCATTTGTTAGGTCTGGTGGGTTTTTACCTTGCTCCTTCATCTGGTGTGTGTTGCTGTGTCTTCTCATTTTGCTTAACTTACTGTGTTTGGGGTCTCCTTTTCGCAGGCTGCAGGTTCACAGTTCCCATTGTTTTTGGTGTCTGCCCCTAGTGGCTAAGGTTGGTTCAGTGGGTTGTGTAGGCTTCCTGGTGGAGAGGACTAGTGCCTGTGTTCTGGTGGATGAGGCTGGATCTTGTGTTTCTGGTGGGTAGGACCGCGTCTGGTGGTGTGTTTTGGGGTGTCTATAACCTTATTATGATTTTAGGCAGCCTCTCTGCTAACGGGTGGGGTTGTGTTCCTTCCTGTCTTGCTAGTTGTTTGCCATGGGGTGTCCAGCACTGTAGCTTGCTGGTCATTGGGTGGAGCTGGGTCTTAGTGTTAAGATGGCAATCTCTGGGAAAGCTTTCGCTATTTGATATTACGTGGGGCTGGGTGGTCTCTGGTGGACCAATGTCCTGAACTGGGTTCTTCCACCTCAGAGGCATAGGCCTGACACCCGACTGGAGCACCAAGACCCTGTCAGCCACACAGCTCGTAAGAAAAGGGAGAAAAAATAAATAAATAAAATAAAATAATATAAAATAAAGTTATTAAAATAAAAAATATGTAATAAATTTTTAAAAATTGAAAAGTAATTTAAAAAGAAAGAAGAGAGCAAACAAACCAAAAAACAAACAAATCCGCCTATGATAACAAGCGCTACAAACTATACAAAAAAACAAAACCACCAAAAACCAAAAAACAAAAAACAAAAAAACCAGACAGACAGGACCCTGGGACAAGTGGTAAAAAGCAAAGCTATACAGACAAAATCTCACAAAGAAGCGTACACATACACACTCACAAAAAGAGAAAAAGGAAAAAATTAATATATCTTTGCTCCCAAAGTCCACCCCCTCAGTTCTGGGATGCTTTGTTGTCTATTCAGGTACTCCAGAGATGCTGGGTACCTCAAGTTGATTGTGGAGATTTAATCCGCTGCTGCTGAGGCTGCTGGGGGAGATTTCCCTTTCCCTTCTTTGTTCGCACAGCTCCCAGGGGCTCAGCTTTGGATTTGGCCCCGCCTCTGCATGTAGGTCACCGGAGGGCGTCCGTTCTTCGCTCAGACAGGACGGGATTAAAGGAGCCGCTGATTCCGGGGCTCTGGCGCACTGAGGCCGGGGAGGGGGGGGAGGAAGGGGCATGGAGTGCAGGGTGGGCCTGCGGCGGCAGAGGCCGGCGTGACGTTGCACCAGCCTGAGGCGCGCCGTGCGTTCTCCCGGGGAAGTTGTCCCTGGATCCCGGGACCCTGGCAGTGGCGGGCTGCACAGGCTCCCCGGAAGGGAGGTGTGGATAGTGACCTGTGCTCGCACACAGGCTTCTTGGTGGCGGCAGCAGCAGCCTTAGCGTCTCATGCCTGTCTCTGGGGTCCGCGCTTTTAGCCACGGCTCGCGCCTGTCTCTGGAGCTCCTTTAAGCTGCGCTTTTAATCCCCTCTCCTCGCGCACCAGGAAACAAAGAGGGAAGACAAAGTCTCTTGCCTCTTCGGCAGGTCCAGACTTTTCCCCCGGACTCCCTCCCGGCTAGCCGCGGCGCCCTAACCCCCTGCAGGCTGTGTTCACGCCGCCAACCCCAGTTCTCTCTCTGCGCTCTGACTGAAGCCCGAGCCTCAGCTCCCAGCCCCGCCCACCCCGGCAGGTGAGCAGACAAGCCTCTCGGGCTGGTGAGTGCCGGTCGGTCGGCACCGATCCTCTGTGCGGGAATCTCTCCGCCTTGCCCTCCTCACCTCTGTGGCTGTGCTCTCCTCCGTGGCTCCGAAGCTTTCCCCTCTCCGCCACCCGCAGTCTCCGTCCACCCGCAGTCCCCGTCCGCGAAGGGGCTCCTAGTGTGGAAACCTTTCCTCCTTCACGGCTCCCTCCCACTGGTGCAAGTCCCGTCCCTACTCTTTTGTCTCTGTTATTTTCTTTTTTCTTTTGCCCTACCCAGGTACGTGGGGAGTTTCTAGCCTTTTGTGAGGCCTGAGGTCTTCTGCCAGCGTTCAGTACGTGTTCTGTAGGAGTTGTGCCACATGTAGATGTATTCTGATGTATTTGTGGGGAGGAATGTGATCTACATGTCTTACTCCCGCCATTTTGAAGGTCTACCCACTTGTTTTAATTTTTAGATTCCACATGTAAGTGATATACAGTCTTTGTCTGACAGCATAATACCTTCCAAGTTCATCTGTGTTGTTGCAAATGGCAAAATTTCATTGCTTTAATGGCTGAGTAGTATTCCATTGTGTGTGTGTGTGTGTGTGTGTGTGTGTGTGTGTGTATCTCAATCTCACATCTTCTTTATCCATTCATCTGTTGATGGACCAGGCTGCCACTATCTGTTGCTCTAGTGTGAGATGTCATCAAACACAGCATTGTATTTTCCGGATCTATGTAGGAAGAATTTCAGATCTGACAACATCTCTTTCTCAACTGTTGCCTAACCCACAAGCATTACAGGAAAGTGGCCCAATCATTTCAGAAACTTTCTCTGTGTTACGTTACATGTTTTACAGACAAAAGCAAACATGATCCCACAGGTCTACACAACCTATGTGGTGATGAAAGAGTGAGGTTGTCTACCAACGTTTGATTAGGCAAGGAGAAGAACCAAACACGATTGGTTTTTCCTCACAATAGAAATAATCCTGTTAATTACAATTCTGTAAAATACAAAAGGTACAATGACAAAAATTATCTCACCACCCAAAGATAACCACTTAGCACTTTGGTGTATACCATACTAGCCGTTTTCGTTTTTTTCACACTCACATACATACATGCATTTAAAAAAATCATTTTAAGTATATTGTTTAGTAACTGATTTTCATGTAATATGTTGTAGACGTTTCTTCATGTTAAAAATTTTAGTATCATTTTTAATTTTGCATGGTATTCTATTGTGTGGAGGTATCAGAATTTATTTAATCAAGTCCCACATTGTTGTACATTTAGGTTGTTTCCAAATTTTCTGTATTACAAACAGAATACTTCCTTGATTACTTCCTTAGAATAATCCCAAGAGTGGAATTTCAGGATCAAAGAGGATACATATCTAAAAGTTTGATTCTTATTGTCAAGCTACTGTTTATATTCCTGACAGGTGTGCCTATGAGTGGCAGCTTTCCAAATCTTTGCCAGCACGAGGGCGGATCATTTATTTCTTTAATCTTTGCCAGTCTCCTTGGAGAAAATATCCCTGCTTTCACTGTTTTAATTTGCATTTCTCCTCCCCTCCTCACTTTTTGTTTTTTGTTTCTATTGGTTGAATTGTTTGTTACTATTCTTTGCCCATATTTTTCTATTGAAGTATCTATTTTAAAAAAGAAAAGATAATACAATAGATATAATATATAATAATATATTATTAATTATATAAATATATGATATTCCTATCATTAAAAGAAAACTTCAAATATTTATCTAGGTTCTGCTCTGTGCCAGTCACTGTTTAAGGCTCTTGGCGTATATTAGTACACAAAAGTCTCTGCTCTATGACATTTATGTTTTATCAGGGAAAGACATTTATATCTAATAACCATAATGAATAGTATAGTCAGGGATACTTCTTTCTGAGAAGACTTGTTGGAGCTGGCCCTGCAGGAGTCTGGGGGCAAAAACATTGTAACAGAGGAAACTGCTGGATCTAAGGTGGACCACTGCCTGACGTGTTCAAAAACTTGCATGGAGGCTGCGGATCTTGGATAGAAAAATTCCTAAATTAACCCATAAATTACATTTGATTCCTAGTAAAACATCAAAAGAATGTTTTTCAGAACTTGACAGAATTCAAAGCTCATGTAGAAAAAGTAACATGAGAGAATAGTCAGGAAATTTTTGAAAAAAAGCATTGAACACTTTCAAATATTAAAATGTATTATAAAGCTATAATAATTAAAATAGCTTTGTACTATCAATGGAATAGATAGTTCAGCAATATACCCAAATATATATGGAAATTTAATATGTGCTAAAGAAGGTATTTCAAATCTCTGGGGAAAAAGAAGTTTATTTTATAAATTTTGTTGGGCTCACTAGAGAGCTGTTTGAAAACAAAATAAAGCTGGTTAATTCACCATCTCTCAAAACCAAACAAATTTCAGAATGATCTGAGATTTAAATGGAGAGAAAAAAAAAGAATCCATTCAAGTCCTCTAAGAAGTATATGTGATTGAAAAAAATAATAACTTGGCGTGGTGAAAGACCTATTAAAACATAACATAAAACCCAGGATCTATAAAGAAAAACAATCATAAATTAGACTCTAATTTAAATAAAACTCTTAAAAATGCCCCTTCTGAAAAAAAAAAAAACTTGAAACAAAATCAAATGTGAAGTATTCCGATTGTGTTTCTACTCAGCTATAGGCCACCAAGCGTTTGTCTCCTTCACCCCGCAAAAAGAGGGCCACATTTATCTCTTGTTCCTCAATCTTCATCTTAACTTCCTTAAAGGTATACTAGATAAAGCAGAACACTACCAATATTTTTGAAACCCTTTGGGTATCTCAACTCCCTAGGCTTCGTCCCTTCTATCCCACTTAGAACTGACTAGTCTCAGATTTTGTGTTTCTCATTCCTTTTCCTTTAGTTTCACCATCTATTTATGTATGCCTAAATAATATACTCTTTAGGTTATCCTATTTTTCATTTTTATATAAATCGCACCATACTGTATATATACTTTTGTGGTTTATTTATTTTTTTGTCCAAGTTTATACATGCAGCTGTAGTTCATTCATTCTCATAGCTGTATGGTGCTTCACTGTATGAATTTATAATTGTTTACATGTTTTAGTATTGATAGACATTGGGATGTTTCCACTTTTTTGTTATAATGAACATTGTAACAGAACATTCTTATTTGGTCTTCCAGTGCACATGGGTAAGAGTTTCTCTGGGGAGTATTCCTGGGTTCCTAATTGCTGGGTAGTAGGGTACACACACGCTCTGCCTTTCTAGATAGGTAAGGCCATAATTTTCCAAATTGGTTGTATCAATTTATACTCCCAAGTTCTTGCCAACATCTGGTTTTGTCAGACTTTCACATTTTTACCAATCTGGTGGGTATAAAAATGTATTTCATTATAATTTTAATTTGCATCTTCCTAATTTCTAATGTATGGAGAGCTTTTTTCATGTTTATTGGCCAGCCCGTCTTTCAGTTCTAGGAAGTGCTGCCATCTCATTCCTGCTCTCAGGCTGGCTCTAAAATTAGACAAGAGAAGCACGTATCTACATTTTGTGATATACTATTTCAACATTTTCCAAATATCTTCCTTATCTGTCAGCCAGTGCCATTTGTGATGAGTACTTGTGGCCTAGTTTTCCCTTTTCCATTAGATTATCCTAACAGTTTAGCTAGTCTTAGAGAAGGCACAGGGTACCTGTGCGTGAGCACGGATAAAAAGCAGGATGGGTGAGTTGTGGCACTTGGGAGATGGGAACAGAATGCCTCTGGGTAGTCTGAGAATAGCAAGAAACTGACTAGGAAGATAACAATAATGACAATGCCCAATTTCCAGGACTTAAGACACAAGAACTATGATTGTCATTTATGAGTATTATTTCTAATCCTTACAATAATTCTCTAAGATGTACATTATTATCATCTCTACTTTACAGGTAAGGAAACTGAGGTTAAAGCCCACAGAACATCTTGGGGTGCCCAAAGGAGAGAAGGTCAGCATGCAATAATTCAGGAAGTCCTTTATTCATTGATTCATTTTTCACTGAGTACCAGTTTGAGAGCAGAGAATTTTATTTGGCATTGGAGATATTTGCCATTGACGTGGCCTCTGCCAGTCTATTATGTTGCATACTGGGGAGGGATTGCCTGCAGCTATAGAGGGAAGTTAATATAGTAAAAAACTGCTTGAATGGCAGTCAGAGAGACCTAAATCCCTCCCAGCTATGTCCCCTCACCTGAATGGCCTTGGGGCCCTGACTGTACAGTATAGAGAGGATAAGGGCAACGCTCCCTCATGGAACTGTGTCAGCTCTGCCTTCTGAGTTGGGTGACTCAGAGTGGGCCTCAGTTTTACCATTTGTAAAATGAGAATAATGGTAGCACCTATCCTGGTGTATTAGTCCCCCATGGCTGCTGTAACATTTCCACGAACTTGGTGGCTTAAAACAAAGAAATTTATTCTCTCACAGCTCCTGGGGTCAGAAGTCCAAAATCAGTTTCACTGAGCTCAAGTCAGTGTATCCAGAGACACGACAGGACTGCTCTAGAAGGCTAGGAGAGAATCCTTCCTTGCCTCTGCAGTTTCTGGTGGTTGATGGCATTCCTTGGTTTGTGGCTGCATCACTCCAATCTCTGCTCCAGTGGTTACACTGCCTTCCCTCTTCTGTTTTTCTCAAATCTCCCTCTAACTTCCTCTTATAAAGATACATGTGATTGCATTTAGGCCCCCCCTTTTTTTTGAATTGGTAGTTTTTATTTTTTTAATTTTATTTATTTTTTATTTTTTTGAATTTTATTTATTTTATACAGCAGGTTCTTATTAGTTATCCATTTTATACATATTAGTGGCCCATTTTGATAATCCAGAAGAGTCGCTCCATCTGGAAATCTTTAACTTAATCTGAAAAGACTGTTTCCATTTAAGGTAACATTTACAGGTTCTGGGGATTAGGGCTTGATATATTTGTGGGTTGTTATTCTGCCTATTACACTGAGGGTTGTTAGAAGGAGATCTGCTAAGGCTGGCAGAGGATTGAGCCCAGCGTCTGCCCGTACAGAACAACGAGTAAATGTCAGTCTGTTTCCTCTTTTAAAAAGACGTTTCTAAGGAAGCCTCCCTAATGGTGCTGCTGTAAGGTTCAAAAAAGCACAGTTGTAACACGTAGCAGGGTGTAGGAGATCGAGGAATGAGATAAAAGCAGATCTACTAACAGTTTCTCTCGCTCCCACTACTTGGTTTTGCACATCCTTCTCTCCAGGCCGCCTCAGACCCCGCCTACTCACAGGCTCGCCCCCTCCCAGGTGGATTGATTCTCCACCACGAGGTCCCGTCCCCATACGCACTCTCCTCTCGCCCCGCCCCCCTAGCTTGGCGTCCTCCGTCCGTAGTGTGTTGGAGGCGTGAGGGCTTTCGCGGGCTGCTCATTTTATTGCCCATCAAATCCTAGCCCATTTTATCCGAATCTGTCTCCCTTTTCAACCTCTAATTTATTCACCCAACGAAACTAGATTTACTGAGGTTAGTGGTAGCAATTTACCTGCTTTCAGGTGAGAAAAGAGAGGCGGAGCTTTTGGAAGAAGACTGGCGCTACTCAAGACAGCCCGACCAAAGGGGCCGGGTCCTACACACCTCGGTCGCCAAGCCCCCGCCAGCTCGCCGCGCCGAGGTCAGCTCGCCGCGCAGGCGCAGTGGGCCGGACTCGCCATGCCGACTGTCAGCCTGAAGCGCGATTTGCTCTTCCGAGCTCTGGGCCGGACCTACAGTGAGTACACGTCCCACAGCCTGGGCTCTGCGCCCCTCCTCAGAGGCTGGGACCCCCTGCAAAAAGGCATCGTGGCAACGTTCATGCTGCCCCGCATGTTTTGGCTCGGGCGTTCGAGTTCTGGATAGAGAGGGCATAGAGTCCCCGGCGGCCCTGCTGGGCCGATGTAGCCTCTGGGAACCGGTGTCTCCGCGGGTGCCGTTGCATCACCGGCACGTGCTGGGCTCGCTGTGTCATTCATTCAGCGATATCGAGCGCCTGCTGCGTGTCTGATGCCAGGGGATAGAACAGGAATGAAGCTCCGGGTTGCCTCCCGAGTGTAGTTCATTAAGTGCAATAAGAAGAGCGCTGTGGGAACTCCATTTGTGAGCAACAGGGTGTGTGTGTGGGGGGGGGGCGGCCTTCTTTCCTAGTTTTATTTACGTTTACTGAGCGCCTGTTATGTGCCAGGCACTGTTCTAAGTACTTTGGGAACACAGCGGTGCACAGGGTACATAAGGTCCACGTTCACATTCTGATGAAGCAGGCAGATAATAAAACCAGCATATTAATAAGATGATTTCGGATAATGTTAAGTGCTAGCAGGGAAACAAAAAAGATATTGTGCTAAGAACAGCATTAGATAGGGTGGTAACGTGGGCTGAGCCCAGAGTGACAAGGAGTCTTTACTTGGTGGGCTTAGTCTTCAGGCTACGCTTCATCTCTTCAGTTTTAAAAACACTACCATTAAAAAAAAAAAGGGAGAAATATTAAGTACGGTTATCAGTTACCCTATACATGTAGCAGTTGAAGTGACATCTGCCATGTCCCATATCATCAGCTTGTGTGACAGCAGTGATAATTGGTTTGTGAGAGCTGTTTTTGGTTTTAGGGCTCAATATAACAAAGGCCTAGTCGGTTTAACAGATACTGCTTCCTACAGTAAGATATTACTGTGAAAATAAAATTAGCTTTTTAAAACGTTTCTTAGGGTGCATTTTTAGATACTATGTGCAGTTGACCCTTGAACAATCCAGGTTTGAACTGGGTGGGTCCATTTATAGAAGGAATTATTTTCAACAGTAAATACTAAGGTACTGCATAATCCATGGTTGTTGAATCCTCCCACGCGGAACCCAGGAGGGCCAATTGTAAGTTACAGAGATTATGGACTTGGTGGAGGGCTGGGAACCCCTGATCCCTGCCTTGTTCAAGGGTCAGTTGTATTCTTAAAGTGTTATTCTCCCTAGGGTTCTGCCCTAAGTCCCTGAAAATAGAGGTAATACTCTTGTCCTCTAAACAGGGCTCTGATTCCCTATACTTTTTATTTCATACTATGCTTTTTTATATTTCTTATCCATCCTTCTAAACCATATTCTCACTAATTGTGTATGATACACCTGAATTACACAAGATGGTGTGTAGCAAAAATTTGTTCAGTACATCTGTGATCAGTTCCCACCTGTGTATCCATATCTGGGAAAGTAAGAAATAAGTCAAGTTTTAAAAAAGGATGATTTATAACCTGTTTACTGTCATCTGATGTTTTAATATATTCTCTAGATGCCTTTTCCCCTTTTCCATATTGAGAGAGATCAGGTAAGCTTGATTACCCGTAATTATCTGTGCACTACTGACTCATTAAAATTTCAGTCAGGAAGATTGATGTTGAGGTGTACTTCAGATGGGTCAGAGATAATACTTATCATTAGTTTATATTTCACATGTTCTTTCTTGAAATCTTTTAAATGTAAATTAGGTTGAGGTCAAAGTTGGAAAAACATGTTTGGCGAAGCATCCCGTTTGCAAGCGGTGTGGATCCGCCTTGTTTCTTACCCCCTCCCCCCTTTTCTGTCTTTCTCTTTTTTCCTTGTTTTCAGGTAACGTCTCATTCCCTCTTTTCTATCCCCATTCCCTCTTTTGTTTTCAGTCCCTCTAGGGCTTTCTTTTTGTCTGTCCTAAATTCCATTGTTTCATCAGTCATTGCCTTTCACCACTTACTTGCTTATCAAAGATAAGCAAAGGATATTTTTCAGGCTGCTTTGATTCTGTTCATTTTGCTCCTCTGGGGCAGTTTTGTCTCCTTAGTCTACCTTTTTTACTGCCTTTCTACTCAGATGTTTCCTCTTGCCACTCGTTTTTTTGTTAACTGGTTTGTTTTCACTGTTCTTCAATTCTGGCCCTGTTCTGCCTTGGTGTAATTGCTGGCAGTGCGGCCAGAGCCACCTGTGTATATCATGAACCTTGAAGATATAGTTACTTAGGTGTGTCATTTTGTTAGAGGGAATCATTGATCACGATTTCATTGTTGATTCGTCTAAGTGCATGAAATACAGCTGAAAGGAATAAAACAAATTGTATGATAATTAGGACTCAGTAGAGGATTCAGTGTATTTTAATGATTCTGCACGATTTGTTAAGTAACCATTTAGTTATGTATTACTGCATAATTAATTACCCCCAAATTTAGCAGCTTAAAACAACAGTCATTTGTTATATGTTTCTGAGGCCCAAGGATTGGGAAGTGGCTTAGCTGGGTGGTTCTGCCTCTCACCTGGTTGTAGTAAAAGTGTCAGGACTCTAGTCATCTCAAGGCCTAACTGGGGCTGGAGAGTCCAATTCCAGGTTCACTCAAGTGCTTGTTGGCAGGCTTGAGTTCCTTGCTGAGTTTTGGTCAGGGATTTCAGTGCCTCCCACCTGGACCTCTCCACAGGACTGCTTGCAACATGGCGGCTTGTTTGTCCCAGAGTGAGAGGTCCAAGAGAGCAGGTAGTTGAGAGAGTGTTCAAGATAGAAGCCACAGTTTTTACTAAATCTCGTAAGGGATACACCATCCCTTGCCGTATTTTCTAGGTCACACAGACCAACTCTGGCACCGTGTGGGTGGAGACTACAAAGGTGTGAACACCAGGAGGCAGGTGTTCTTGGAGGCCATCTTGGGGACTGACTACTGCAGTCTGCCCCCTGGCCCCCAGTGATTCATGTTCCTCCCACATGCCACATACACGCCCTCCCAAGGCCCCCGGAAGTGTCATCCCATTACAGAAGCAGCTCAGAAACCAGAGTCTCATCAGCTAAATCGGGTCCAGTTGTGGATGGGGCTCTTCAGGTGTAGTTCCTTAAGTAGAGCTGATTGAGTAGAATTACTCTTGGCCTGAGAGACTAACGAGACAGGTTATCTGCCCCACCTGCACCTAACATACAGTGGTGGCACAGGCATAGGACATTCTTCTTCGAATGGGGAAGATGGGAGACCCGAAGGAGTTACTAGTCTATGGCAGTTCTGAAGCCGAGCTGGCAAGTGTTGCATGTTTTGGTCAGATCTCCAGGCCTGGGATCACTGTCCATGGTTCTGCCCTAATATCTAGGCTCTTGGTTCCACTCTCTGGGTGATCCTCATTATTTTATTTTTTGGTGAAAGAAAGCACGTGCTTTACAGCTCATTAGTTTTCTTGGTCTACTTCCCACTGATAGAATTTTGGGGGCTCAAAGACTTCATTTTGTCCCGTCTCTGTCCCTTTCAGCTCCAGCTTGCCATGTTTCTGCATATGTTTTTTGTTGTTGTTAAACTTTCTGGGTCTTTGGTCAGTTTTGCTGGTTTCCACTTCATTAGTCAAAAGACACACCGCCCACAGATCTCTGAAATAAGCTGTTTTGTACCTTGGGCTTCTGCTGATACAGGGCTCTTATTTAAGCTCAGCTGTGTGACCGAATAAATTTGTGAGGCACGCCCTTATTTTCTTTATATGTAGCGCCTTTTGTTTGAATGAATAGTGCCTTTGATTTTACTGCGTCTTAAGATTTTACAATCATGTCCTTGATTCATCTTTCGACCACATTTCCCTGGAAATGCTCTGGATTTGCTCTTTGATCAGAAGTCATTTTTTTTTTAACATCTTTATTGGAGTATAATTGCTTTACAATGGTGTGTTGGTTTCTGCTTTATAACACAGTGAATCAGCTATACGTATACATGTATCCCCATATCCCCTCCCTCTTGAGCCTCCCTCCCACCCTCCCTATCCCACCCCTCTAGGTGGTCACAAAGCACCAAGCTGATCTCCCTGTGCTATGCGGCTGCTTCCCGCTAGCTATCTATTTTACATTTGGTAGTGTATATATGTCCATGCCACTCTCTCACTTTGTCCCAGCTTACCCTTCCCCCCCACCATATCCTCAAGTCCATTACCTACATCTGCCTCTTTATTCCTGTCCTCCCCTTAGGTTCTTCAGAACCATTTCTTAGCATTTTTTTTTTTTTTACATCTGGGGAGGCTGAGGATTCTTAAAACCATTAGGTCCTGGCTCCTTTTTGTTTAATAGTCTTTCCTTTAGTTTATCTGTTCTCTCACAGTCTAAACCAGGCGACACTTTCAGCACTGGTTGGAAACGTTAGTTAAGTCACCTGGTTGAGTAGTTACCTTTTCCCCAGTCCCCATAACTGTAGGCAACAGTGTTGCTAAACTTTGCCTCTACATAAAAAGGATACCCCTTCTGTCAGTTTCCAGTAACACTTCCTCACTTTCCTTCATATCCTCACCTGCATCCTTAGCAGAGACTGAGGCTTCTGTTAACAGCTTCGTCAAGGCGCTTTAGGTTTTCATTTACACTCTCAAAGCCCACCTCCTCCTGGTTCCAAAGCCTTCCCCATGTTTTCCCGTGTTTTGTGATGGCAGCACTCTACGTCCAGGGACTGACGTCTGTGTTGGTTATCTGTTGCTGCATAACAAATTACTCCAGTACTTAGGGTAAAACAGCAAGCCTTTATCATTGCACACAGTTTCTGAGAGAGGAGTTGAGGGAGGAGTGGCATAGCTGGGTGATCTGGCTCTGGGTCTTCCTCCAGGTTGCAGTCAAGCTGTCGTGTCAGCTGGGCCTGCAGTCATCTCATGGCTTGGTTGAGCTGGAGTTTGCTTCCCCGCTCACTCTTGTGGTTGTTTGAGACGTGAATGGTGTGAGTACCAGGAGGCAGGGGTCATGGGGGCCTCTGTTATTTCCTGCCCTAATTAGCTGACTTCTTTCTCCTTTTTTCATCATATCTCTTCCTGACATGAACCTCACGCTTCATTCATATGGAACGTCCCAAATTTGCCATGCGGTTGTCTCATTCCCCACAGTCCCTGCCTAATAAATTCATCCTTTCTGTGAAGCCTTCACTGACTGTCAGTGGAGTTGATTGCTTTCTGTGTGCCAACTCGGTACCTTGCACTTACCATAACTGTATTTACACATCTGGTTTACTAGAGTAGTTAAGGCAAGAATTGTATTTTATTTATCTCTGTAGCCCTGGCACCTAGTACAGTGCCGACACATAGTAGGTGCTCAATAAATGTTTGTTAAATTGAAGTTTAATGTCAGGAACAGGAATCTTAAGATCAGCTTCTCACTAGAATATACTAGTAATGATGGTTTGTGTTCAGTTTTTGGTAACAAGGAAACCCTGACAATGCTGTATCAGGTGGCAAAGCAAAGTAGGATATAACTTTAAAGTAAGGAAGAGAACTATTAATTGTTGCAGACCTACTATGTTTCAGGGCACTATGCTGGGCCCATTATCTGCATGAACTCATTTAAGTCTTTCCAACAGTTGCATGCTACAAATAAGTGGCTGTAAAATGCTACTTTATGGATGAGGCATAGGAATCAGAAAGTTTACATGAAGTGCCAAGCTCTCCACTGGTACGTGGAACAGTCAGAATTCAAACTTGGATGGATCTGGCTCCAAAGCCAACTGTCAGGCCACCTCAGAGAATTTTAAATGATAGGATTTATATGATGTTATTCCTTTATGTTGGATCTGTGATTTGGAGCCTACTTTACATTGGCTCCCTGCTTAGCAAGTTTTTTTCTTCCAAGTAAGTGTAAACTCCCTAGTGCAGGTAAGCTAATTCTGTAGCTGATATTAGATGAATCAGCCCTTTTTAAAATAGTTTTGGTTTTCTTAAAAAATGTTTTTTGGTCAAGCTTTTTTTGTTTTTAAATGGAGATATCTGATGCCTGATATTTAGTATGCTTGGTATAAGATGATTAAAAAAATGCAGTTTCTATGCTATTTTCATTTGTACTGAACAGATTAAAATTAGCAATCTCTTTTTTTTTTTTCCTAGCTGACGAAGAATTTGATGAACTATGTTTTGAATTTGGTCTGGAACTTGATGAAATTGTATGTATTGGATATTTATTTCTCTAATATTCTGTGTATAAGTTCATTATATTTTATCTTTGTTACCTTACGGTTAGACCAAATGGAACATTTGTGGGTCGTGGTGCTTTCTGTGTTAAGGGGCTAAGCTCTGGTTCTAAGAGTGTTACTTTGTGTAAAATCTCAAAAGGGGTTCATGCCTTATTCTGATACAGTACCCTCAAGTCATCAGGCTAGAGCTGTGGAGGTGGATAGACCCTCTCAGGTAACCCCAGAATAGAAGCAGTCTCCCGGGCAGTGAGGTACCATTTGCAGATAACCGGATGGAAGGGGTCCACGAGCAGTGGGAACTTTGCTTCATCCGGAGCTGCTGTGTCCTTGGCCTCTGGCTCCCCCTCCTTCACTTCCTCTGTGTCCCACCCCACCTTCCTCCGTGCCTACTTAACCAGCGTTAATTCATTCTTCATTTATTACTCTATACGTTGATCTTGTAAAATGATCTCCTACTTTTTGAAGAATTGCTTGTAAAAATGATTTTGAAACATTTTCCTGGTCTTTTGATTATATAATGATTAAAATGTTGAAAAAATAGCTTTATTTACCAAATATATTATTAATAATGATAATGTACTAGAGACACTTTACTTGTAACTAAAAAGATAATTTAATATGTGTCTGGTAATTAGTATTATTTTTTACCCCAAGCCTTCTTGATCTGTTCAGTGTTTTATAACACAACAACGTTTAAAAAAACCTCAGACTGACAAAAACCTATATTGTTCTGCCTTGTTTTTCCTGTTGCTTCTTAACTAATGTTGCAGAAAGTTTTTTTTATATTAATGAGCATCCATATGCTTAAGAAGTCAGCTGAGATCTCTGTAGTTTATATTAAATTGTTACTAATTTTATTAGAACTCCAAATTATGCTTGAGGCTTTGTGATATCTAAGAGCATTGTACTGGATATCAGAAAAATGGAGGAATAGTTCGAACTCCCACACTTACTAGCTGTGGAACGATGGACAATTACATTGCTTCTCTGGCCCTCCTTTTCATCTGTGAAATAAGAGGTTTGCTTTGTATGATCCCTATAGATCCCTCTGGCTCTGAAATTTCTGTGGTCATTGATTGCCATAACATTTTTGTTAGCATTGACAAACCCAGTCTTCACATATGATCTTTTTTTTTTTTTTTTTTTTTTGCGGTACGTGGGCCTCTCATTGCTGTGGCCTCTCCCATTGTGGAGCACAGGCTCTGGATGTGCAGGCTCAGCGGCCATGGCTCATGGGCCCAGGCGCTCCGCGGCATGTGGGATCTTCCCGGACCGGGGCACAAACCCATGTCCCCTGCATCGGCAGGCGGACCCTCAACCACTGCGCCACCAGGGAAGCCCCACATATGATCTTTGTATGAACTGAGATACTGAAAATGGAAGAAGGCTTAGGCAGCTGTGTCTTTTTTGTAAAGGAATTAGGCCATTTTTTTGTTTGGATGCCCTCTTTTCTCAAGTTACCACATTTTCTTCCCTTCTTTATATGGTTCCCCCCTGAAATCCAGCACCCGCATGAGGTGACTTATCTTTCTTCACTAAAATGTTAGCAGTTTTATTGACCCCTTTAATTGAACTCTGTTTAAATTCTGATTTCTCCTCCTGCCTCTTCTCATATCCTCCCCCATCCCCGCATTTCTTTTCTCCTCTCCTGCTCCCTCCCCTTCCTCCTCTTCGTCCTCTTCTTTTTTTATTTTTAAATTTTCCCTAATTTAAAAAATTTGCCTCCTGAGTTTGAGATGGCCAGTGGAGGTGTTCCTTGGAGCCCATAGTCAATGAGCGCCGTGAGCCCTGCGCAGTCCCAGCATCATGTGGACTCTGTGATTCCTCAGGTGTGGCTCGGGCACGTAGTGCTTATCGACAGGAAGTGAATTCTTCTGCATGCTGTGCAAGTGTAGACTATAATTCTTTGGGCAATAACTTGAACTGCTTATATTTTGGCAGTGGGAGAGGGAGGGCATCATGTAAAACAAAAATCATCACTTATTTTGATAGGAATTCATCAGTTATTTTAGCAGGTTGTTGGTGGTAAAAATAGCAGGAGTTCCAGTTAAGTGGGGATTCCAGATAATTAGTGGGTAACATTAACAGTTGGAATATGGCTTTTAAGCATTTTGATCGAAAATTTCTTCAGTATACATACAGTTCCCTGCTGGAGTAAACAGAGAGCAGAATTTAACTTCTTGGCAATGGTTGTTTTTAAGAAAATCTGTAGTGTGGTTATTGAGATAGTCTAAGCTTTTTGCCACTGCATTAAAAATTCTTCTAGTGGTATTTTTCTCTCTTTTTCCTCGTTTGCTTTCATTCTTGCTGCTCTGTACCTTTTACTGTCATTAGATTGCTTCCCATCATACCTATAATCCCTTCTAATTTACACCAAGCTTCTGATCTCTTCAAATGTTGTTTTTTTTTTAATATTCATTTATTTATTTGGCTGCACTGATGGTCTTAGTTGCGGCATGTGGAATCTTTAGTTGTAACATGAGGGATCTAGTTCCCTGCGCAGGGATCGAACCTGGTCCCCCTGCATTGGGAGCATGGAGTCTTAGCCACTGGACCACCAGGGAGGTCCCCTCTTCAAATGTTTTTGCTTGTTTGTATAGTATTACTCTCATTCTCCTGTTGCTTGTAGGCTTGGGTGCCCATAGGATTTAGCTTTTTAGAGTCATTATCTTATAAAAAGTTGCATATCTTTAATCTTTTTTTTCTTTTTTTTTGTTTGGCCGCGAGCTGTGGCTTGTGGGATCTTAGTTTCCCGACCAGGGATCGAAGCCAGGCCCTCGGCAGTGAAAGCGCAGAGTCCTAACCACTGGACCTCCAGGCAATTCCCAACATAGCTTTTATTTGGTGAATTCTCTGTACTTTGTCTCACTGACACTTTTGTTGTTATTGCCCTGTGTTCTTTTTGGTGTTTCCATTTTCTATGTAGATTAAGGATGGGCAAACTTCTTCTGCCAGATAGCAAGCTTTCGAAGGCTGTGTAGTCTCTGTCACAATTCAGCTGTTGCAGTTTGTAAATAACAATAGGTAAAATGTAAGTGAATAGGCTTGGCTATGTTTCAGTAACACTTTATTTACAAAAATAGGCGGCAGGCATGATTGGCCCACTCCTTGTTTTAGATGGATTTTTGCTGCTCTGGAAAGAACATGAATAATGCAGTTACTGCTTTATAGGGCTACTTTTTCAAAAGAATTTGGATTTATTTAGTTTTATTTTAACTTTTGGGTTTGTTTTAGACATCTGAGAAGGAAATTATAAGTAAGGAACAAGGTAATGAAAAGGCACAGGGGGCCTCTGATGTTGTTCTCTACAAAATTGATGTTCCTGCCAATAGATATGATCTCCTGTGTCTGGAAGGATTGGTTCGAGGACTTCAGGTCTTCAAAGAAAGGTAAGGGAATATGTTCATTAAATACCTGGCTAAGTTGGCTTTCTTTTTTCTTTGCCTCTCATTATCAGCAACCCTGTTTAAGTTTCTAGAAAAAAACTCGTTGGACAGGTACACAGCTTTGGGTCTGCACAGAGGGATGATTGGAGCCTTTAGATTGTAGCCGTTTGAAAATTTGCCTGAATATTGAGTCATAGCCTTTCATTTTGGGAGTGTATTTTAAAGCTGGAGTGGTTAATGATTTTATGGCATCTTAAAAAACTTTTTAATGGGTTCATGTGAGTTCTTTAGTAATCCAACTGGAGTAGAAAGTTTGTTGGGTTTGTTAAAGGCTGGGAGAAAAGTAGAGGTGGCACAACTATATGCTGTTTTCTTAAGAATTCTGAGGAAGCTTGGGAATGGAGCCTCCTAACTGGAAAACTGAAGATCTTACGTTGGCTGTGGGCAAGTTAATTGACTTTTCTAGTTTCAGTCTCCTAATTTATAATGAAGAATATTTTTAAGTCCTCTTCCAGCTCTTCATGTAATACATATAGAAAATGATGAACGTATGAATTGAAAAAGAGGTGAAACAGTAAAGCTATCAAAAATAATTATTTTTGGTTTTGATTACTTATTCATTATCTAGTCAGTCGCAAAAGAGTAAGAGCCTCAGGCTGATGGGCTAGGCTCTGCAACTGTGAGGCCTTCGGATGAGTGATGGGTGCTGGTGAAAGGATGATAATTAGGCATTTGGTTAATGTGGTTAAAATTTGGGGGTTGACCCAGGTGCTTCTCTGCATGACAATCAGATGTTTATATTTTAGGGTCAGGGATTAGCCCTTACAGTGTGTTTCCCAAACCTGTCCAATATGTATTTCTGTTTTTAATAGGCACCTCATATGATTTTTATGATGAGACTGAATTAGGAAAGTGACTTAAAACCTTTGCTACTCAAAGTGTGGTCCATGGGCCAGCATCATCTGTAACACCTGGGAGCTTGTTAGAACTGCAGAATTTCAGCTTCTACCCAAGACCTATTGAATCAGAATATGTGGTTTAACAAATTCCCCAGTTGATTGTAGGCACGTTGAGGTTTGAAAAGCACTGACTTAAAACAGTAGTTCCCACCCACTTCTGATGATAACAGTCACCTGGACTCTGCCTTCAGAATGTACTGTTTACCAGGCCTTTCCCTTGAATATCCTGATTCGTTAGGTCCAGATGGGACCAGGCCATAGCTTTTCTTAGAAGCTCAAACTCTCATGGTTGGAATAAAACTTCAAGGTGATTTAATCCAGCCCCTCAGCTGATGTTTAAATGCCCCCTATACAGTCGCTTAGTTAAAGGTTTTCTAGCCTTTGCCGAGACTCCAGTGATAGGACACGCATTACCACGAGGCATCCTAGCCCATTTTTGTATTATTTTTTTTAACAGATTTATGTTATTTATTTATTACCCATGCTGCGCGCAGGCTTTCTCTACTTGCCGTGAGCAGGGGCTGCTCTTTGTTGTGGTGCGTGGGCTTCTCATTGCGGTGGTTTCTCTTGTTGTGGAGCACGGGCTCTAGGCACGCGGGCTCAGTAGTTGTGGCTCACGGGCTCTAGAGCGCAGGCTCAGTAGTTGTGGCACACGGGCTTAGGTGCTCCGCAGCACTTGGGATCCTCCCGGACCAGGACTCGAACCCATGTCCCCTGCACTGGCAGGCAGATTCTTAACCACTGTGCCACCAGGGAAACCCCTAGCCCATTTTTAGACATCTAGAAATGTTAGAAAGTTTATTAGGTTTTTTTTTTTTAATACTCACCCCAAATTTGACTTTCTGTAACTTTAACCCATTGTCCTAGTTCTGTTCATTTTGTATACTTTCTATACACAGAATAAATTAGTTTATCGAATGTTTTGGTTAATAATGAGAAAGTTTGTTTTAATATTTTAGGATAAAGGCTCCAATGTATAAACGGGTAATGCCTAATGGAGAAATCCAGAAATTGATCATCACAGAAGAGGTAATAATGATCCATTCTTATTTTTCTTTTAAAAACTTCTCTTTGTGTGTATCTCTATAAGGTGGGACAAAGGTGACCCTTCTGCTAAATGTCGTTTTCTTTGATCACTTGCTAAACTGGATGTATATTTAGCCTCTAGCTCTTAAAAATTGTCATTTAGTTTTTTACCAAGAAGTGAAAGGGAACACAGCATTTGTTTTCCATGAATAATTTTGGAAAATAACATCCAAATGTTTGCCTAAAATACATTTGAGATATAATTGTTTAAATTGTGGATATTAATAAAATGTAGAAAAAATCTTTTGGGGAAAGACTATTTTGGTAGAAATATTAACTACGAGCAAACTACTTAAGGGTTAACTTTTTTCTCAGTAATTCAGTAAATTTTCAGAGGTCTTGCTGAAATGTAAATTGCACGAGGACAGTGACTTTGTCTCTTATCACCACTATATCTTACTGTTGACTGAATGAATGAATGTACACTTGTTTGAATGAAAATTTGTGACAGCTAACTTTCTATTGCAAGATGATATTACAAAGAAAAGCCTTAATATTTACCATCTCTAATGATATAACGAATTTCAGACAGCTAAAATACGCCCGTATGCTGTTGCAGCAGTTCTCCGAAACATAAAGTTTACTAAAGATCGATATGAAAGCTTCATTGAACTTCAGGAGAAGTTACATCAGAACATTTGCAGGTTTGTGGTCGCATCTTCTTTCTTCCTTGCCTCCTGTTCTTCTTCCTCCTCCCTCTCCCTCCTCCTTCCCTCCCCTTCCCTTTTCTCTTCCTCTTTCCCCCGCTCTTTTCTTTCTTCCTCCACTGTAGACTTTTTTCACGGCATTTCTAAATTAATCATATGTGGGAGTAACAAGAGTTTAAAGTTAACTAAATTTAAATAAGTTTAAATTTCACCAAACAGCTCTTTGTTACTGCTTATAGATAGTGTATCCATGGAGAAATAAGAGATATATTTTGAGTACTATATAGAGAAGAAATATCTAGTCCTAGACATTTTCTTGGTTTTTGTTTTTTGGTTCAAATCATTAACAGTGGATTATACTACTAAATATTAAACCATGGTAATTTGAAGTATGACTTATTTTAAAAATAGACAAAAGTTTTTGGCTTGATGTCATTTTTTTTTTTTTTTGCCACACGCGGGCCTCTCACTGCTGTGGCCTCTCCCGTTGCGGAGCGCAGGCTCCGGACGCGCAGGCTCAGCGGCCATGGCTCACGGGCCCAGCCGCTCCGCGGCATGTGGGATCTTCCCGGACCGGGGCACGAACCCACATCCCCTGCATCGGCAGGCGGACTCTGAACCACTGCGCCACTAGGGAAGCCGTGATCTCATTTTTTGAGTGAATATAATTATAAATTGACAGGTGAAACTTGAGACTTTTACATAACTGAATTTTCTTATTCTGTCGTTGGCATTGCTACACATCATTTCCCATACAGCTCCCTTTAGTGTGGCGATCTTCAAACCTATATAATTGCTGAACTCCTAAAGGTCGAGGAAGGTAACAATGGGAGTCCTTGAGCTAATTTCAGTATTTCAAAAATCCTAATAGAAAATATATATTTACTGATGATAAGAAATGTCAGCCTTTAGCTAACATACCAAGTTTTTTTTGTGTTGGTACTAAAATATATAAACGTAAGTTATCTCATGCTAGTCAAAGATATGATTAACAGTTATATATGTCTTGAGTAAAAATGGAAAAAAATAATTTTTATATTTTAGTAGTTGCAATTTGGTAAACTGTGGAAACTAGAAGAGACTTTTGTGTAAGGGTGGTCTAGAGACAGGGTTGGGGGGACCTTGGGCGTTTTCTTCTGGTGTGAAAAATATTAAAAAAATAAAATACCTGTGGTTAAGCTCACGAGGTTTCTTTTTCTTGAAACATTTTTGCGTACATCGTGGAAGAAACTTTTTCTCAGATTCTGAATAACATTTATTCCAAGTTCTTTTATAAAAATAATCTATTTGTCATCTTGCAGATATGTTATTCTTGAGCAAAACAATAAGAATTTAAATACAGTTTCAAAATACAGGACAAGATAGAGGATTTCTGACAAGCACTGATATAGCTAGGACGTGCTTGAGCCCAGTTATCTGTTCTGGTCATTTGAAGAATCTAATTTTTATCTATATTGGAAAGCATTTCCTTAATTCGACTTTAAGCTCTGTTTTATACAGTATCTCTGGAAATCATGAGCTTTTTCTAAAGGGAGAATAAATCACATCCTAATACTCTGGTGTGCCAGAGTCTGTAAATCCTAATTTGCGTTTTTCAAGAGATATATTTTTTCATTTAAATTATAAAATTTACTGGCATAAAAGTTGTTTATGATCTTCCCTTATTATCCTTTAATATCTGTAGTATCTGTTTCAGTATCACCTCTTTCATCGCTGTCTTCTCTCTTTTTTCCCCTTGATCAGTGTAGCTAGAGGTCAGTGTACACATCAGTTACTTCAGTGAGTATCATTGTGTATCAGTTTTCAGAGAACCAGCTTTTGCTTTCATTGACTTTTCTCTGCTTTTTTCCTCTATTTTTCTGTTTTCATTGATCATGCAGTGTTCTGTCTAGGGCTAGTTAGCCCTTACTACTGAGGCAAGACTTTGTTCCTATATATCCATCGCCATATGAAGAGTGAGGTCTTCAGTCTGTGTGAGCACTGTTGCCTTGGATGGTTCTTTCCCTGGCCTCGGCTGGTTTCCTCACATGCACACACTGATTAATACTCAGCTGAATTCTTGAGGGGGCCCCTCTGCAGATACCAGAGTTCTCTGTCTGAGTAGCTCTGTCCTCCCCAGTACTCTGTGCAGTGAACTCTGGCCGTCGTGATCGCCCTAGACTCTCAGCTGTGTCTCCTCAACTTAGGGAGTCCACTGGGCTCTAGCCAGACCCCGTTTCCTGCCCTGTGGCTTGAAACCCTTCCAGGCAGTCAGCTGGACTGTCATAGGGCTCACCTTATCTGTTTTCTGTTTGTCATCTGCCCTTCATAGCCTGACCTCCAGTGCCAGCCATGAAAACTGTTGTCTTATATGTTTTGCCTTTTTTGTGATTGTATCAGGCAAGAGAGTAAATCTAGTCTTTGTTACTCCATCTTGGCTGGAAGGGTCCAGTGAACTTTTTACTTCAGTTACTTTAGTGTTCATCTCTATAGAATCTGTTTGGTTCCTTTTTAAAAAGTTTCTTTTTTTTTTTTTGTCTGTTATTTCCCCATCTGTTCATTATGTGTATATTTTCCACATAATTCTTGAATGCTTTTTGTAGTGGCTTTTTTTTTTGTAGTAGTAGTAGTAACGTTTTAAAAATCTGTGTGGTGACTTGAAAATCTGGGTCATCTTAGCATTGGTTTTTATGGGTTGGTTCGTGTGGAGTATGTCAAGTTTCTCTGTTTTCATATGCACTGCTTTTTGATTGCATACAGAATATTTTGTTATGTAAGAGGCTCTTATTTTGCTCTTTTTCTCTGAGAAGTGGTTTCTGTTGCAGGCAAAGAGTCTTGCATACTTAGCCTGACTCACACTCGAAACATTTGGCTAGATGAGACCTCTGCAGTTGGCAGTAGCAGAATTTTCTGCTCAGTTCTTTGAGCTGCTGCTTTTTCACAGCAAGACTTTAATAAAATTTCTGCCAGTAGAATAGGTAAAATCTTGATTTTTGACTATTTTTTGTTTTCATATCTTTTTATATTTGGGATATTAATCCTTTTTCTGTACCTACGTTGTAGACCTTTTCTCTCAGTGTGTCTTTTGACTTTTGGGGCTTTTGGTTGTATAAAGTTTACAGTTTGGATATAGTCAAGTTTGTCAGTCTTCCTATATGACTTTTATGTTTTGTGTCTTAAGAAGGGATATTCTACTCCACAATTTTAAGCATTGTTCTCCTATATTTTCTTTGAATAATTTTTATGGTTCCGTGTGTGTGTGTGTGTGTGTGTGTGTATGTTTGCCTTTTGTTTTTCAAAATGCATAGCTCTTTGATTAATCTGGAATTTGTTTTTTTGTGATTGGTTTGAAGTTGAAATTTAGTGACATTTTGAGGTGCTGTTTCAGGATTAAGAAACCAATATTAATGTCCAAGAAAACATAGACTTTCTTACCTATGAATTTGTCAATTATTAATTTATCTAAACTTACTGAACCATGTAGATTTCTACCTATGCTAGTATATAAACATGTAACTCATTGAGTAAAGTAACACTTCCTTTAGGCTTGTCAACAACTCTTCAATTTACCCATATTTATTAAAGTTCTAGTCACCTGTCTTGGAGTTTGACGAAAAAAAATTTTTTTTTAATTTTATTCAGTATAGTTGGTTTACAATGTTGTGTTAATTTGAGGTTGACCAAAATTTGTTTCTTACAAATTTTAAAAAGTATGTCATGGTTCATGTAATATGGACTTTAACACATTCCTTGATTACTAATGATTTTATCCATTTGTTTTTTTGTTTTTTTTTTTGCGGTACGCGGGCCTCTCGCTGTTGTGGCCTCTCCCGTTGTGGAGCACAGGCTCCGGACGCGCAGGCTCAGCGGCCATGGCTTACGGGCCCAGCCGCTCCGCGGCATGTGGGATCTCCTTGGACCGGGGCACGAACCCGTGTCCCCTGCATCGGCAGGCGGACTCTCAACCACTGCGCCACCAGGGAAGCCCTCCATTTGATATTTAATTGTGGTTATGCATACATATTCTAATATATGTACACATAGCCTTTAAGACTTTAAGAATTCTTTAGAACATCATAAATTCTGACCAGGCTTCTCTTTTGAATTGTCTTTTGGAAAGCTTAGAGCCAAATTTGTGACCCTCTGTGATAAGACTGTAAGCTTTGAAATTCTAATTTAGTACTAATCAACATTGTTTCTGGCTTCGTTTTATATCCCTACTTCTGTTTCTTTCTCTCCTACTTTGTATCTTGCTTTAAGTTCCTAAAATTACCTTAAATCCTTTACAGATAAACTGTAGAACAAATGAAATTAATAGCTCTTGAAATTTCCTTACGTATTAAATTTTAAATATAATTCACGGTTTTTAAAGCTAAATAATTTCCATTAATAAAGCAATATAGCTATGTGACAGGAAATTTAGGAAAATATGGAAAAGCCAAAAAACACAGGAGTTTTTTGGTAGTTTATTCTAATTTAATAAGATTTATGTTTACTTGAGAACACTAGAGGAAATAGATTAAAAGAAGGTAAAGGGTATGTTGACTCTGAAAACGTCCTAATAACATAGTACTTCGGATAACATAGTGGAAGGGATTTACTTCAGCTGCTGAAATAATGTGTTTTAAGTAGCTTTATATTTATATTTCTCATAATTTTTAATGGTTGTGAAGGTGCTGTATAGTAGTAACAGGCTATTTTAAGGAAGTGTCTAAAAATAAAAACCCTGTACTCTGTTATCTTTAGAATTTCTGCTTTGAGATATTCAAATCGTTTTCTGTTTCTCTTTCTCTCTGTCTCTCCACATTTAGGAAAAGAGCCTTGGTTGCTATTGGTACCCATGACTTGGACACTTTGTCAGGCCCATTTACTTATACTGCGAAGAAACCTTCCGATATCAAATTCAAGCCTCTAAATAAGACCAAGGAGTATACAGCCTGTGAACTGATGAACATATACAAGGTAAATGTTCTTTTATGTTAATGTAATAGCTCTGGATAAAGCATGAAATTCCTCCCAAATCAAGTCTTAATTAGGGCAATAAAATGAGTGCTTGAAAAAATAGCAGTGTCTGGGCTCCAACCCAGAGATACTGATTCCTTTGATCTAGAGTGAGGTCTGGGCATAGTTTTGTTTATTATTACTTTTATTTATGTATGTATGTATGTATGGCTGTGTTGGGTCTTCGTTGCTGTGCCCAGGTTTTTCTAGTTGCGGTGAGCGGGGGCTACTCTTTGTTGCAGTGCTTGGGCTTCTCATTGTCGTGGCTTCTCTTGTTGTGGACCACGGGCTCTAGGCATGTGGGCTTCAGTAGTTGTGGCACGTAGGCTCAGTAGTTGTGGCTCGTGGGCTCTAGAGCACAGGCTCAGTAGTTGTGGCACACAGGCTTAGTTGCTCCGCGGCATGTGGGATCTTCCTGGGCCAGGGATCGAACTTATATCCCCTGCATTGACAGGCGGACTCAACCACTATGCCACCAGGGAAGCCCTGTTATTACTTTTTTATCCTCTCAGATGTTTTTAACGTACAGCCAGGATTGAGAACCACTGAAGTAGGTCGTACTGCATTGTAATATTCACATTTAGGTATAACTAAAACTCATTCAAATATAAGGAACAATGAGATTTAGCTAGTTTTTTTGTAGCATGCACTATTAAAAAGCATCTGCCTCCCGTGATTAGCACTTTAGAATCCAGCAGTGAAAATGAGCTCAGTAGTCACTTTAAATTGCATTTAACAAATAGTAAAAGAGGTGGGTATCAATTGGAAAAAGCATCTATTATCATTGACCTGATTTACAAGTGATTTCTTCCTATTTATCTAAATAGTTTTGTATGGTTTGTGTTTTGCTTAAGGTGGTTCAGGCTTACTCTGCAAGTCTGTTTTCAGTCTTGAAAAACGATTGCCGTCTTATCTTTCCCCAGTAGGAAATGAGGCTGTATAAGGATTCTGAGATATTAATTTACATTAGAAAATATACATTTAAAACTTTGGGGGCTGTTTTATTGTTTTTCTGATTTTCGCCCCTCTTTTTATGCTAGGTAGGTATGTAAACTAATTACAGTGACAGAAATAAAAAGCTAATTTTGTTTGACTTAATTTTTTTTCAGACTGACAACCACCTTAAACATTATTTACATATAATTGAAAATAAACCTCTGTATCCGGTTATCTATGATAGCAATGGTGTCGTCCTTTCAATGCCTCCAGTCATCAATGGTGAGTTATTTCTTAAGCACCATAGGTTTTTTGCTGTTTCCCTCTTATTCTTTATCGTTTCTGTGGAATTCTCAGTAGACTTGACTGAATCAGTCAGAAGACTCAGTCTGAGAATCTCAGGTCTTTTGTGGATTTTATTTTAATAGTTCTTTTCATTCATTTTTCAATATTTTACTGGTGATTTTTATGTAATTTATAAATGTATACATATTTATAAGTTTATAAATATTTTCTGGTGCTAGTCTCTGGGTTCTGTTATATTCCTCCAAAGGGTGTTGATATTGTGGTTTTAGCAGGTAATTCATTTAGTTAAACTTAAAGTCAAATTCTGTCTGGCCTGCTGTTTTATAGTTAAATTAAAATTTTAAAACTGAATTTTACCCTCTTAACTCCTTTCTGAAGCTTTTGTTGAAGAAGCAAATTTGAACATATTTACAAAATTTAGTGATATCAGAGCCATAGATGTTTGCCCTTCTGGAAGTGAGAAGGGGGTTCAGTTGATTCACAATGGGAAGGAGAGTCTTTTCTTCCTCAAGATCTTGGACTCTAGTACTTATAGTGGGCTTCGGGGTGAGCCAGATCCAAACCCAAATCTTAGCCTTGCCGCTTAATAGCTGTGATCATGTTCAGTGAGCTTAATCTCTGAATCTTAGTTGTCCTGCCTGCAGCCCTGTCATAGATCGTGGTGAAAATGAGATGAGACAACTTCTGTTAAGCACCTTACATATGGAATGCACTCAGTAAAGCCTTGTTTTTATTTTATCTTTATTCTCCAGCTTATAATGGGAGCTTAGAATGAAAGTTGTATATCTCCTTACCTCTGAGGTGTCAGCTTATATTATGTTCTAAACTAAATTGTAGTTTCTGTTTTATAGAGCTTTTTCGTGCACTTTTATTTCTGAAACTAATTGTTTTGTCATTATTGTTTTGTGTTTATTGCAGGACATCATTCCAAAATAACAGTAAATACTAGAAATATATTTATTGAATGCACAGGGACTGACTTTACTAAGGTAAATAAAACTTTTTTTCTGTTTTTGTACTGTCAGGGTAGATTTTTACTTCTGGGCCAAGACCAAGTGGCTAAACTTTAAAATATGTTTATTTTGTAGGTGGGGACATACTTTAGCCACTTAGAAAATTGGAAAGATGTAGCTATTCTGTACTTTGGTTAAGGTGCTTTCATTCAGTTGACAAATGTTTAGTGAGCACCTACTATCTTTCCAATGCCATGAATTTAATAATGAGTTACATGTTCTTGACTTCAAGGAACTTGTCATCTTGTGAGAAAATTAGCCAAATACATTACTGTAAAACAGAGAACGGGATCTACATTGTAATGCCATCTGTATAAAGTGTTCATCTTAGTTGGCTTAGTTTGAATGCTAACTAATTTCATACCTTCGTGTACTTGGTAAAAAAAAAAAGTTAAAACCAACTGGCTATCAAGTTTTATTTAGCAAATTGATAAAGGGTTTATACACACAAAGATGTCTAGAATATGTAGAATACTAATCTTTCAGTCACTTTTCGTCACTATATATTAAGATTGGATTGTTATGAAAGCTTTTTTTTATGGCATATTTTTTCTTTACAAAGGTTAAGTAAGCCATAGAGTGAGGTGGCAATTAAGCAAATTAAGAAAGGTAAACTTGAATGGCAGAAGGCTGGAGTGTAGAAGTAGGGCAGATAAATGGCATTCACATACATCTTACAGGATTGGAGATCCTTGTAAGATATTTCATTTATAACTTTTATATACCATATGTGCCTTCAGAAATATCGTCAGGGTAATATAGCTTTTCCTGTTAAAAACTTTTTTTTAATTTGCACATTAGCAGACCTTGGATATCTTTTCTGAAACTTGTATATGAGTGAAGTATATGTAAAAGCAAAGCATATATCCCAATAAGCTTACTGTATTTTTTTCTTTTAATTAAAAAAAAAAATTGACAAATCTATATGGCCTTCACTGTGTACCAGGCATCGCTCTATGTGTTTTATAGACACACACACTCATACTCTTAATCCTTGTATTAACCAAATGAGGTAGGAACTTTTATTATCTCTACCTAACAAACAAAGGTACAAAGACAGTAATTAAGTGACATGCGCAAAATCAGACTACTAGTAAGTGCTTGGGCCAGGAGTCTGGCATCTGGCTGCAGAAACTTATGAGACTGATAAGGTTTACTGCCATAGTTAGCCATCTGTCTTTCTTGAAATTTGCTCAACCCAAGGGAGGGGGTGGGGAAATAGATGATTTGTCTCAGTCATGGATTGTAACTGTCAGAGAACCGCATAAATGCAGAACACCTGAAGATAAGGTCAGGGCCTCTCAAGCTCAAGAGTTTTTACTCCACTTCTTTCTTTAAAATTTATATATACAGATACAGTTTTAGACGTTTGGAGACTAAATTATATTAAATATTAATTCATTTCCAGCTGATGGAAGAAAGTATATTTATGGGTTACCATAATATTTGTTTTTTTCCTTTGCAGGCAAAAATAGTTCTTGATATCATTGTTACCACGTTCAGTGAATATTGTGAGAATCAATTTACGTAAGTTCGTTCGGCATCTTTATCGATGATGGCCTGTTGTTCTGAAGTCAGAGCACTAAGGCCTTGTACTAAATATAAAGATGAAATATGTGATTCCTGTAACTAGAATATATAATCTCTTTGGGGAGCTAAGGCATGAACAAATAATGTATAAAGTAAAAAGTGATAAGTACCTTAAAAAGTTTCAGTGATGTTCTGGCCATTTGTAAGGGCAGGTTACTACTAGCTGGGGCAATCTGGGTAGACTTCATGGAGGCAATGAAATTTAAGCTGTATTTAAGGATTTGAGACTGAACATGGAGAAACAGCAGAAGGAACAGCTAAACAAAGATAGAGAATCGTATATAAGAGCGAAGCATGTATCCTGTGTATACTAATAAGACTACTGTATTTGTTCCAAAGCTAATTTTTTATTTAAAAAATTGCTTATCAAACCTATATGGCCCTTACTGTGTACTAGCATCATAGTTTAGTATTATGCTAGTATTTAATACTAGAGTATTATGCTAGTATTTAATACTAGAGTATTATAATTCAAAATAATGTATAACTGTAGAAAGCATGACTGAAATTGTATGGGCAGTGTTGGTTATTCTTTTTAATTGATATGCATTTTAGTGGTTGTGTCAGTCAGCTTTCATTGTGTAACAGCGTGACCCTGGTAAAGCCTGGAATGTGTGTGTCAGTATTGGCAAGGTGTTCATCAAGGATGCATGCTTTGTAGGACTGGGAGATAAACTTATCAAGTGGGTGCTGCCTGAGAGACATGGGAGCTACAGGAAATGGAATAGTAATGTTGTGTATGGGAGGATTAATCCAGACAGCAGTGTTGGAATGTGAATAGATTGAATGTGTTGAGGCTGCAGTTGTAGACCAAGTGAAAGTTTTGTTAACCACACACATTTTTAGAATTTATGGCCCTTTTTTCCCCTTTTTATTTTTATTTATATTTAATTTTATTTCTGGCTTTATTTTTGTTTTCAGGGTTGAAGCAGCTGAGGTAGTTTTTCCTAATGGAAAATTACATACCTTTCCAGTGAGTATAGAAGAAGTGACTTGATGATGATGATGACTTTGACAACAGCAGTAACATTAATAATAATAGCTATAGAGTGCTTTTGGTCTTTCTGTCTGTCTGTGCATCCACCCACCTACATGCCAGGCACTATACTGTGTGTATTACGTGGATTTAATCCTCACATTAACCCTGTGAGGCTGGGTGCTATCATTAGGCCCTTGACCTTGAGATGTTAAATAGCTTGCCTGTTACTATTCAGTGGTGGAGCTAGGATTTAAGCCCAGACAGTCCCAACACACTGTATTATACCACATTTCACTCCCAACCCACTACATTATACCACAGCATTATACGGCCATAATGCCTGTGGTTTATTCCCTTATTAACTAGGTACCTAGGTAATTTATAGTCTCACCCCTTTTAAGGTTAGTCAGCCCTCCAAACCACTGGGCCACCAGGGAAGTCCCAATAGCAGTTGTTTTTTTTTTTTAAATTGATTGTAGTTGCTGTTATCAGTTGGCTTTTGTTATGTAACAAACCACCCCAAGGTTTACTAACTTCAAACAAGGATCGTTTGTTTATATCATGATTCTGGGGGTCAGCTGGCTAGTTCTGGTCAGGACTGGCTGGGCTAATCTCTGCTAGGCTCCAGCTGGTTGGTAGGCTAGCAGCTGGATGACCTGGGATGGCCTCACTGACATGTCTGCGTCTTGGCAATGAGGTGAACAGGTCAAGTGCCTCCCATCCAGCAGGCTAGCTTGGGCTTCTTTACATGGTGGTGTCTGCACTCAGGTGATAATGATGCTTCTGCTCTGAGAATTGCATTTTGAATAGCAAGCCCATTGTCCTTACCTGAGTCCAAACAGGTTTTTAAATTTATGGCCTTTTTGCGAGTGGCAGTTACAATTTTGAGAGTAATTTTGTGATAAGAAATACTCATAGGTATGTTTCCAACGTTGCTGAAAAGCCTGGATTTTATGTGTGTTTGTTCCTATCTCACATGGTAGAATTACGTACTGTTTGAAGGAGAGTGAGTACTAATTCATGAGATGCTCCCAGCCTCGCTGTCCTGGAGCAGGTTGATAGCTAGGACTGGGTCGTAGTTGCTTTTCCCCACCTGAAAAAAATGATAGGAAAGGAATGACTTCATAACACTCTTAGATTTAGTATGATGGATAGTCCAATATGGCACATGAATTATTCTTTCTTGGTCATAAACACCTACTTGCATGAGGTGAAATTGAAAATCTTCAGCAGGATTTGTAAGCATTTTAGAAATGATGTAATGCACTAGTGTTTTGCTGAAGAGAATGGTGATTGATCAAGTAAAAGAGAAAAATGTTTGGCATTTTATAATATTTCCAAGAGTTCCAATTGTCTAGCAAGTAGAATGTTCATGTATGAATATAATGTAGCAAGTAATGTCCTGAAGCGCACTGAGTTTATTTTTGATATCTGGCTCTAATGACAACTTCTTGGGAGGGTAATGAAACCACAACAATAATGAATTGAATTAGAAAGAGGCTAATGCTGTATCTGGCAGGACTGATTTCAGCTTCTCAAACTCTTTTTCTCTCTAAGGAACTGGCTTACCGAAAGGAGATGGTGAGAGCTGATCTAATTAACAAAAAAATTGGGATCAGGTATGCTCTGAAAACTTCATTTATTTATTTACTGTTGAAGAGAATTCAAGAATGAAGTACACATATGACTGCTTAATTTCCCTGAAAAAATGCTTGGAGAGAATTTTGATATCCCTTCAGAGTAGTAAGTGACAATAGAACATCAGTTAGGATGTCTGGTGTCCATTGGAATTCACAAAGACAGGTTTCAGGTAGTAGCATATTTTAAAACAAAATATAAACATGTTTTAAATAATCCAGTGAAGTTTATGGTTTGTACGTTCCTATTTCAGAGAAACTCCAGAAAATCTTGCCAAGCTTCTGACCAGGATGTGTTTAAAGTCAGAAGTCATAGGCGATGGGAATCAGATTGAAATTGAAATCCCTCCAACCAGAGCTGACATTATCCACGCCTGTGATATCATAGAAGATGCAGCTATTGCTTATGGATATAACAACATTCAGATGACTCTCCTGAAAAGATACACCATAGCTAATCAAGTAAGATTGCACCCTTAAATAAACACTCCTTATTGTTAGAAACTGATTATTGAATGCCAGGAAGGCTTCGAGAAAAACAGAACATAGGAATTAAGCGGTACTAGCCATGCTCTGCTCTGAGAGGCATTTGCTGTGGAGAGGATGCAAAACAGATGCCCGATTGATTAGAGTACGTTGAAAACCTGTGATGACTAGTTCTTTGAAGAAAGACAGGTTTCGAGTTTGGAGCCCTTCTTGCATCTCTAAGTAGGAGATTCATTTTCGGATCCTGGGCCTGAAGGCAGACGTGGCGTGTGGGAGGGGTAGAAGCGGGGGGTTTGTATGTCTGGGTAGGAGTGTTGGGGTAGTGGTGATGGGGAGGGGTCGGTGTGGTGGAGAAATGGTGGGACGAGCAGCATATTAGGTTGGAAGGGTGGTTTCCTTTAAGTGACAAGTTTTCTATAAATCTCTCTTTTTTTTAAATAAAAAAAAAGTGGGAAATTTTATTGAGGTGAAATAATTTCTTCCCCCCAGTTTCCTCTAAATAAACTCACAGAACTCCTGAGACACGACATGGCAGCTGCTGGATTCACTGAGGCACTTACCTTTGCTCTGGTATGTTGTACATGCTTTTGGTGCCCTGCTCATTGTTTTCTTTGAATCTCCGAATTACTTGTTCTGTGATTCCTTATATGAATTTATAAAAAGTTATAAAGAACACTTTGTTACCTGAGATTGTGTAATTTCTGGTAAAGAAATGAAGATTTCTTTTTTTTAGTCACAGAAAAGCACGAAGGACTAAATTTTAGAGTTTCATGTAATTGTTGAGGGTTCACAATGAAGTTCGTAACCAAATTTATTAAGTTAGAATTTTTAGTCTTAATTTGGTTGTGGCTGTACCCACTAGATGCCGCCCTGGTTAAGGGCTTGTGGACTGCTCCACGTTAAGCCTGTTTCTTTGTCTTTGAACATGTTCACAGACATTTGCTTTGAGTTGAAAAGCTGACATGAAAGGCCTAAGTCAGGAAATGAGTTTTATTACAAAATCAGACAGAAATCTCCCTCCCCCAGCAGATCGAGCATTTGAAGATATCGAAATGTGTCTGCAATTTGTAGTTTCTTTCTCTCTCTTGCTGAGCTGTGCTATGGTGCCCACAGTGTACTTCTTGACTATTCAAGTCCGTTTCACCTTAACGATGTAAGTCAAAAACCAAAACAACCAGGAAAGCTCCCCGCAACGCAATTCCAGCTCTAAATGTCTCAGTCTTTTAAGGTGTTTACAGAAGGCAGTGGTGGGAATCACGACCAGTACACAGAGGGCTGGTGAGGAGATGTAGCCTCTCTCACGTCACTTTATTGAGCCTTTGTAATTCATAGGATGTTCTTACTGGAAGGGACCTTCCAGATCTAGTTCAACACCTTCCTTTTGCTTTTTTTTCTTTAATCTTTTTTTTTTTTTTTTTGCGGTACTCAGGCCTCTCACTGTTGTGGCCTCTCCCATTGCGGAGCACAGGCTCCGGATGCGCAGGCTCAGCGGCCATGGCTCACGGGCCCAGCCGCTCCGCGGCATGTGGGATCTTCCCGGACCGGGGCACGAACCCGTGTCCCCAGCATCGGCAGGCGAACTCTCAACCACTGTGCCACCAGGGAAGCCCTAATCTTTTTTTTAAATTAATTTATTTTATTTATTTTTGGCTGTGTTGGGTCTTCTTTTCTGCAAGTGGGCTCTCTAGTTGTGGCGAGCGGGGGCTACTCTTCGTTGCAGTGCGCGGGCTTCTCATTGCGGTGGCTTCTCTTGTTGCGGAGCATGGGCTCTAGGCGTGCAGGCTTCAGTAGTTGTGGCACACGGGCTCAGTAGTGTGGCTCTCAGGCTCTAGAGCGCAGGCTCGGTAGTTGTGGTGCACGGGCTTAGTTGCTCCGCAGCATGTGGGATCTTCCTGGACCAGGGCTCGAACCCGTGTCCCCTGCATTGGCAGGCGGATTCTTAACCACTGCACCACCAGGGAAGTCCCAACACCTTCCTTTTTCTGGTTTAGAAATCTTTTATTCAACAACATTTATGGAACATCTGTTATATGCCAGGCACTGTGCCAGTGAGGAAGCCGGAGGTCGAGAGAGGATAAGTACCCAGCAAAGTTTACACAGACAGCAGGAGAACCATGACCAGAATCTGGCCTTTTGACTCCTTGAGGAGTGCTTTTCTGTTATGTCAGACTGAATGCTAGGTTTGAGGACCATGTCATTCATATATGGCCCACATATGCATATGCAGTCAGGAGCAGCAGTGATTCCATGTGAACTGATCTACAAAAAATAGCACAAGGAAATGTATTCTGTTCTTTTAGAAATGTATTCTATTTTTTATAATTAAGTGGCAAAGGAATTGATTTTGTAACTGTGTAGCCCCATGCATCTAAGGGGGAGCACGTTCTCTGCCTCCTGACAAGTAGCTACTCTGCAGAGAGAGTTTGTCTTCCACAAAGGGCTTTATGTACATGATTCCATCTCTCAGTGCAGCCCTGTGAAGTAGGTGTTTCTGTCTTACACAGCAGTTAATTGAGGTAACTTGTCCCACTTCGCGCAGCCAGTTGGCTGTGGACCAGGGATTCCAGCACAGGTCTGTCTGTACCCCAGGCCTGTGACTGAACTGTCCCACCACGAGTGCCAGAAACAGTCTGTTCAGTTGTCCAAGGTCACTTCAACGCTTTATCACAGTGGGGCGGGACAGGGCGGGGGTCAGAATTAGGTGCTAGAGAGTTTCAGATTTGTAGTAACAGTTTTGCTATAGGAATTTCAACATGAAAGGTATTTATAAAGTTACATACTTTCTAAGCAAACCTAAACATCACTGGGCCTTATATCTAGTTTTGCACAAGAGTAGCGGCCCTTCTCTTCCTAAAACCCAGCCCTTGACTTCCCAGGTGTAAGTAATTCACATATCATCATCATGATTTTTGCTGTATCTGCATACCAGTTGTAATATTTTCATTTAAATTAGCTCACTTTTAAAACTAAAAACCTACTTCAGCCTTATTTAAGAATAACGTTTGTAAAAATTATGGGCTTCGTTTACTTATTCTATTTTTTCTAACAAGTAAATGTGTTTATTTAAAATAAACACATAAATATTCTTATAAACATTCCATCCTGTATACCAGCTACTGCTGCTTCAGGATACCTGATTTAAATTGCTTCTTACCTTTATCCCTTATGGTCCATCATCATGATAAAGTGCAAGGTCACTCAGATAGCTAGCTGTGTAGCCATGTGTCTGTGGGCCCTTTTTCTTTGATACAGGCAGTACTAGTTCTGTTTGAGAATAGATCGCATCATGTAAATTGCATTTCCTAACTGGTCACATTATGTCTAAATCTTGTTATTAAAACTCCTCCATGTTATGGAGGAAAAAATGGTTATCCCAGCATGCCTGCTGCCATTCTCCACTGCTGCAGCTATGGCAGTGCAGGGAGCTCTTTTCTGCTGTGCCTGGATGTGTCTTCAGAATCCTTCCTGAAAGAGCAAGGCAGAAGTCATTAGAACTGGCATTGGCATCCAAACCCATTCTTTTTTTCTAAGTGAAATACAGACCACTAGTCCTGAGGACAGTTTTCTGTTTCCCAACCTAACGTTGGAAAATAGAAAAGGGTAACTGATGGTACATCAGTTTTCATGTTAAGTTTTAAACTCTTTCAATGTTAACATTAATATATGTGATAATTGTTTATTCTTAATAATGACATTAGTTATCATCATTAATATTTTTTGATCACTTAGTTTGTGCCAGGTATTGTATTTGTTTATCTCACAGTCATTGAGTTTTATTTTCAGAATTCTGCCTACCATCCTGGTTTTGAGGGTGACAGGCACCTTTCTCTTTTTGGTGGGTGAGTGCCTAGGAGCTTGCTCATTACCCAGAGCTTTATCAAGCACATCTGCGCGGAAGTTAAGTGACGTAGTTGAGGCCATGGGAATTCTGCTCTTAGACCCACCATTCTATCACAAGTCAGTACAGATTTTGCAGAGGTTACAATAGTAGTCAAAACACAAAGTCATATGAGCACCAAGGAGGGAGAGAGAATTTCTGACTGGAGTCATTAGGGTTATTTTTATGGAAGTGGTGGAAGAGATGTCTTTTAAGTAGAATCTTTCAGGGGGTGGGGAGGCAGCAAGTCGGGCAGGGAGGGCATTTCAGGTAAAGGTAAGGAAAAGTGTACAGTGCAGGGAATGAGTAGGGGATTGTAGCAGACTCGACTGGTAAGGTCAGTGGGAGGCTAGCTTAGGGGGGCCCAAGTACAGGTTACACCACCAGCTCCATGTGAAAAATGTACTTTAGCTCTGCATCATGGTTAGAACTCATTGTAAGAGAATTATTAATGTTAAATTGCATCTGCTGTGGACCTGAATTTAATTGATACATGTTTATTCTCAGCTTATTCTTAGCTTACCTTATATAATCTACATTGCCATGAGGCCATCAAAAGTTGTTACAGCATTAAGTACTTTTTTATATTGGATTTAGTCATTGCTTTTCCATATTGATCTATTTTTATGTATTTCTTAGTGCTCCCAAGAAGATATTGCTGATAAACTGGGTTTGGATATCTCTGCAACAAAGGCAGTCCTCATAAGTAATCCTAAAACAGCTGAATTTCAGGTAAGAGTTTTAAGTAGTTAAGAATTCGGGTAAAAACTGAGAGACAGTCCATGAGTTATGAAAAGTCTCTTCAGTTATTTTATCTCAAATGGCAGAATCATAGAGCTTCTTTAGAATTTCTTCTTGGATAGATTTATATTTGGTTCTTACATACATTGCTGACAAAAATTCTTTAAATATTTTATAATCTTTTCTTGATTACCCTTATGGGTGGTTCTTACTTGCTTTGTGCTACCTATACCTAGCCCAGCCTTTCTTGTCTGAACTTTCCATTTCACAATTGATTTTTTTTTAATACTATTTTCAGGTTTCATCTCTTTTCTATCAATTTGTAATAAGTGAAACTACACCTGTTCCCAGTACCTCCATTAAGTCTTTTTGAAATAAATCGTTACACCAGTTCCAGACTGTGCTGACTGTGCCTTTCATTGTCATTGTCTAGTTTATTGGCAGTCTCATGTGGAGGTTAGGAATATTTAAATGAGAATGATACTCCCTTGATAGTAAACGTTCAGTGATTTACATGATAGATTCGGACCTTAACTATAAAAAGAGAGCATTTCAAAGTTATAATATCTTTGCTTATTAATGACTTTGAATCGTCTTATCTCTTTCATACTAGTAAGCTCATTCTGTTTTCCTTGTATATGCATTTCAGTGTTTTTTTAAACAGGCTTTAGAGAAGATCATGTCTTCTAGAATCAAGGGGAATCTTAGAATTGGAAGGAAATGCTTTTCAGAAAGTTAATTATAAAATAATACATGAACTCTGATTTGAGATAGTTTCTTTGGATCTTGGTTTTCACTTTTGTAAAAGTAGTGTCTGGATTAGTTCTAAAAATTCTGAAAGTTCTAAAAATGTTAAGATTTAGATTTTTTAAAGTTAGATTTAATGTATAGAGCTACGTACTAATGTGGCAGATTAGAGCTAGACTAAAGAACTAATTGCTAATAATACGCATCAAATACATAAATTCTTTCTCCATATTCAGTGTCAGAACTTTGAAGAATCTTTACGCTAGTTTAGAAGGATTGTGATAATTTTTATATTTGGATTTCTGATGCCCACTAGCTTTTCTAAGACGTCTGAGGTGTTCTCTTTAATGAGAGATGTTCAAATTCATTTGGATAGAGAAATTTTTCAGTAAATCTTAATGGATTTTTATTTGAGTTTTTTCCAAGTGTTTCTTTTTCTCCCAGTTTTATTTCTCAAGCTTGATAGGTTTCTTACAATGTGGTAATGTTACGTTCTTTAGGGTTTACATCGTATCTATTTTATATAAGTGGAAGGAAAACAAATCAGTAACACATTAAATGTCACTCTAAATAGCTGTGGCTCAGCACACGTAAGAGTCAGTATTTCTGCATTAAATACATAAGAGATGAGAGTCTGTCTTTTAGATTTGACAGATTCTCTATTTTACTTCTCCTTTATGAACAGATACGTCCTACCGTTACCAGTGTGGCTAACAGGTTTATATTTATTTATGGTTAAAATAAGTGTAAGTTGTTCATGGTCTTGTATCTCAATTTATTGTCTAAGCTTATTCTTTCTTTTGCATAATTCTTAACTTTGGGCTATTTTCTGGTAGTAGTTATACTAGAGAATGGATGAAATAAGAGAAATGTTATTTACTGAAGTATGTAAAATTTTACTATAATTATTGTAAACACAATTACAGAAAATTACCATATCCCCCTAAATTAGCAGTAGTATTCCTTAATATCCTCAAATATCCAATTATTGTTCAAATTTTCTCAGGTGTCTTTTTTTTAAATAGTTTATTTGATTTGGGGTTCAAATGAGGTTCATACATTAAAGTTGATTGATGTGCTTCTTAAGTCTCTTTTAATTCACAGGTTGCTCCTCCAACCATTCATCTCTTTCCCTCTCTCCCTCTCTCCCCCTCCCCCTTTCACTTTGTGGAAGAAACTGGGTCACTTATCCTGTAGAGTTCTCACATTGAGGATTTTGCTGACTATATTCCTGGGGTCCCCTATATTTTCAGTAAATTGGAGTTAGATCTAGGAGCTTGATCTGATTCAGGTTTAATTTTTTGTGTTGCTGTGAGTTTTTAAATAAATAAATCTTATCTATAAAACAAAGTGAAAAAAACACCTAAAAGAGTCATCTACAAAAGTGGCTTGTTTTTATTCTAGTAAGTTAAGCTTTCCTTTAACATTGTAGTTTTGTTCTGTGAATGGTTTGGGCACTTCCTTTCTGGTTGGGAAAGTGAGCCATATTTCAGAAAGCACTGAGTTGAAGGCTAATAGCAGCTTTCTGGTAGAGTAAATATAGTAGGAAAGGTGTTCTTTTTTTTTCCTTAATATTTATTTACTTATTTGGTTGCTCTGGGTCTTAGTTGCGGCAGGTGGGCTCCTTAGTTGCAGCATATGGGCTCCTTAGTTGTGGCTCCCGGGCTCCTTAGTTGTGGCATGCGAACTCTTAGTTGTGGCATGCATGTGGGATCTAGTTCCCTGACCAGGGATTGAACCCGGTCCCCCTGCATTGGGAGCATGGAGTCTTATCCACTGCGCCACCAGGGAGGTCCCTGTGTTCTCTTCTTTCCTCAACACAATCTAGCAAGTCCTTTTAAGGGCTTAATGTTACATGTGCAGGATCTAAGAGGGGCTGTTGTTTTAGCCAGGGTGGGCAGGGCAGGCCCATGTAGGACCATGTAGACCTTTGAGCAGAGACCTGAAGGAAGTAAGATAGCTACATACGAATCTAGAGGAAGAATGTATGAGGCAGAGGAAAGAGCACGTGTGGAGGCCTGGGATGGGATCCTGATGGCAGCGTGTGGCTGGAGCACGCGCAGTATACCGGGGGAGCAGCGGGCGTCGGGGTTGGAGAGGGGGCTAGGGCCAGATTCACATAAAGTCCCATGTAGGGCATGGTTTTATTCAAAATCTGATGGAAGTCCATTGGACGTTTTTGAGCAGGAGAGTTCTGTGATCTGATTTAGGTGTTAAAGGGTCACTCTGTGGGGAGAATAATAGATCATAAGGTGGCAAAGTAGAAGCAGAGAAATCATCCTAGGAAGCTCATGCAGAGTCTGGGCGAAAGATAATGGTGTTGGAGTCTGACTGCAGCTGTAATACCGTCGCCCATAAAACCTTCTGGTAACATGATGTGTTGGAAGCTAACGTATCTCATACAGCTTAGAATGAGAAATTTATTTCACAGACAAAAGCAGGGGAAGTTTTGCCCTTTTTTTTTAAAGAATTGGAATGTGTATTTGTATTTCTTACGAATATTAAGAATGAAATAACTATACATTTTCCTATTTGTTTTGGCTACTAAGCTGAAAACTGTAGTCACAGCCTGCCCATAGCAGCTGTGTGGGTTTTTAGTGCCTACATATTTGTGTTCTGTTTTTCTCATTGTCCTGGTATTTTAATTGCATTTACATTTTTTCCCTGGTCCTGGTTTTTTAAAATTTGGTTAATTCATGTTAATACTGTTTAAATATTTGTATTTCTTGTAATTTACTTCAATTACTTTGTGAAATGAAGCAGGATATGAAGTACTGGAATTAAAAATTAAAAATGCCTTGGATATTTAGGCATTGCATTTTCCAAAAGTGTCTTCCTGTGAGACCATGGATTAATAACCAAGTATGTGTGGTTCCTATTTGGTCAGTGCAATTTCATGTCTTCTCCTGTAGGTGGCACGCACTACCCTTCTTCCTGGCCTCCTAAAGACCATAGCTGCGAATCGGAAGATGCCCCTGCCTCTGAAACTGTTTGAAATCTCTGACATTGTAATAAAAGATTCTAGCAGAGGTAAGAATGAGCCACCTTTGATTTGTATACTTAAAGCATTTTTTATTATGAAAACTTCAACTGTATATAAAAATAGAGGAAATAATGTAATTACTCCTGTGATTCCAGCACCCACCTTCAAGAGTTATCAACTCACACATGGCCAGACTTCTTTCATCTATACTCCAACCCACTTCCTCGTATTCGTTTAGTATAAATCTTAGACATCACATCATTTTATCAACAAACACTTTAGTTTGTATTTATGAAAGGTAAGGGCTACCACTATTGTTTTTAATAATCCAATGCCATTATTATATCTTATCATCAAATATCCAGCTAGTGTTTGAATTTTCCCAATTATCTCATAAGTTTAATTTTCATGACTGATTTATGTGAATCAATCCAAGCAAGGGCCAGATATTTGATTGTAATATCTCTTACTTTTAATGGAAAGCAAATTTTAACAGAGAATTTAATAATGTTTATGAAGAACCCTATTAAAACCTCAACTTGCAAAGCACTATGGAGTATTTCTGTTTTTCTTATGTCATGTGATTTATATGCATATCATTTTGACGTACTTGATATCTTACTATTCTGGTTTAACAATGATTGTTCATATTACTGTTGTACCGGTGATTGTAAATGTGTTTTACCAGTTTTTGCTTCTTTTGAGGATGGTCTGGACTTGTTAGTACAGCAAGTTGCTTTGTCTAATATTTGGAATGTAGCTGTTATTTAATAAATATATTATGTATTTAGTAAGTCCTTAAACCTGATTGCCAAGAAAGCCTGTCTCGTTCAAACTTCTCCATGTCTTCAACTTATATAAGTCCGACTGACTGTTCGAGCTGCATATGTGGTATTTCTTGGCGAGCAGTGCCCTCAAATGACTAAATTACTGGCAGTATTTATTTGATTCCCTGGATTTAACAGTTGAAGTCCTAGCAGTATTTATTCAGTCTTACCCCAGACTCTGCAGAATTCGGAATGTGTTCTTTTGAATCAGTTGACAAAAGAGGGGGCCTTTTCCTCAGTTTCTCCTGAAGAGGACAACATGGCGTCATTCTAACTACTAGAAAGTAGCCAAGAACTATTGACTGTAAATCGGCCTGTCTTAGGAAATAGATTCTATAAAGGTACCCTGTGGACTGTCCATTGCAAACCTTCCAGCCTAGGCTGGATTCCATGTGCTCCCAGTATGCAGCCTTTCTTCAGTTAACAGTGTCACCTTGCATTTGTATGGTGCTTTTTGCTTTGCGGAGCACAGGCTTCGGACACGCAGGCTCAGCAGCCACGGCTCACGGGCCTAGCCGCTCCACAGCATGTGGGATCTTCCCGGACCGGGGCACGAACCTGTGTCCCATGCATTGGCAGGCAGACTCCCAACCACTGCACCCCAGGGAAGGCCCCCCCCACCCAAATTTTTTAAGGTACTTTTTCTTTTTTGATTTTTAAAACATCTCTTTGAGGCTAATGGGACAAAATATTGTCCCCATTTAATATACTGGAAAATTAAGAGAGAAAAGTGGTAATTGGTGCAAGGCTGCATAAAATAAGGGACTTAGAGCTAGGGCCAGAATTTTGGTCTCAGTGCTTATATCCTTAGAGAATAAAAGTTCTATGTAGAATTTTCCTTGGGTGATAAATGTGCTGTAATAGAAATCAGAAGACATTTTCAGTGCCAGCTGCAAATAGTTTTGAGGGTTCTTATACCTCAAATCATCCATTGGTATAGATAACTGAGAATTTGTTGTAATTCCAATGTCAGTTTTTTCTATTAACTTTGACTTGTTACCTTTCATCCTAGTTCTTTGAGTTTTATGTTGTTTTGATCCTTGGTGATCCTTTAATATTTCTAAATATAGGATTAGGTTAATTACTCGAGATTTCCTCAAAAGTTCTGTAATACTGTTTCAGCAACAGGACTCCTCCCTAATTGCAAAGGCTCCCTGCAGGGCTGGGCTTGCTCACAAGCAGGCAGCTCAGAGCCTGGACGGTGAGGGTGAGGCGCGAGCTGCGGTCCCCACAGTTGCCACAGGGAAGGTTTCGCTGTAGGCATGGAACACCACTTTACTGTATTGCAGTCCTGGATAGAGGTGCCTTTGCTGGTTTTCTTTTCCTCTGTGTTTCTTGGGAAGGCCCGTGCTTGGAGGTTGAAAGAGAGCTGTTCTTAAATACAAGTGCTATAGGCCATCATTTAACAAATCACCCTGGGGATAGTTCCAGAAACCCCATCCATATACTTTTTAATTCAAAGATTTGTCTTTCTGCTACACTTCGTTTCATCAGGAAGAGTAGTTCTTATCTCTGTAGCAAACCTTTTATACCTGATTTTAGTTGTGATTATTCTGCTCTGTTTTCCACATCAATCCATTTTTAACTGATATCACTTTTGCCTGTTGTCTTACACCATCATGGTTTATTGTTTTTCTTTAAAATTTTCTGTCATATCAATGAGATTTGAGGAATAAGAGGAGGTAGGTGCACTCAGTAAGTCTACCATCTTGAAAACATAGGTTTGCTTTAGTTTATGTGGAGTGTGTTTCCTGTTTAGGTAGGCCTGGTTTTATTTCATAACAGAAGCTTTTCTGATGGATTATTATAAATAGGGACCTGTGGTCTCCCTGCCTGTCATCTGGTGTACAGAGAGGACTCTGCAGGAGAGGCAGCCCAGCACCGCGGTTCCATGAGAGACTGCAGCCAGAGCGCCTGCGTTTGAGTCATGGTTCTGCCATTTACCAGCTGCTTAACTTTGGACAATTAATTTAATTTCTTGGTGCCTCAGTTTCCTCATCTGTACAATGGGAATAATGATAGCACTTATTTCAGTAGACTTGTAAAAATTAAATGTATTTTGAAAAGTTCCAGCCACGTAATGAGCACCGTTTGGTGTTTGCTCTATCAGCATATTAGCAATCCCTAAGGCCCAAAACCTAGCTTCCTGGTCTCTGGAAATTTTCTTTGAGAATGAATTGAAAAACCTTTGCTGGCCATTAAAGGGTTAATATCACCTTGCTAAGGCACTTGGGCTCATTTTTATCCTAACTTTGAACTTAATTGGTTTTTCTTCTGTTGTGCACTATTTTTTTTTTTTTTTTAGGAAAAGAAAACCAAAATGTACTAATGTGGGAATTTACTTAAGAAAGTGGGAATGTTGGGGTTTTTTTTTTAATTTTTATTTATTTTTAATTTTGGCTGTGTTGGGTCTTCATTGCTGTGCGTGGGCTTTCTCTGGTTGCGGCGAGTGGGGGCTACTCTTTGTTGTGGTGCGCGGTCTTCTCATTGTGGTAGCTTTTCTTGTTGCGGAGCATGGGCTCTAGGCGTACGGACTTCAGTAGTTGTGGCACGCGGGCTCAGTAGTTGCGGTGCACGGGCTTAGTTGCTCTGCGGCATGTGGCATCTTCCCGGACCAGGGCTCGAACCCGTGTCCCCTGCATTGGCAGGCGTATTCTTAACCACTGCACCACCAGGGAAGTCCAGGAATGTTTTTTGAGCAATCCATCACTCACTTCTTTTCAGTGAATTGAGCATATATGTTTTTACCGTCTCTCGAACCAGGAACCATTTCTCTGTTGGATTTACAGTAGCCATTTCCTCCTAAATAGTGAAACAATTTTGAAGGAAAAAAGAAAAAATCTAGACCATCAAAAGTGAAATGACAGAGCAGTTTTCTAGGGACTGTGAAAATGTCCCAAATTTTCACTAGTGAGGGCGGTACTCGAACTGCTGGTTTAAAAGGGGTGCAGATGTATGGCAAGAGAGTCTCATTTGTTGTACTGGGAGGAAGTATCTTTTAGTTCCTTTTCTTTGCCAGGGGCTGCTTGGAACATGAGAGAAACGGTTGCCAAGGGAGTGTACAAGGTGCCCTGATAGCACAGAGAAGGGAGTGACAGCTGCCACTAACTTGTTTCGTAGCATTAAGGAAAACCCAACACTCTCAGCCTCATGGTTTTTGTGTAGGCAAGTGTATCTTCCAAAATGGAAATGGAAGAGGAATCTGTATTGGATTTCAATATGCCTTCCACAAATTCTGTCTGATTTGCGCTTCTGTAAGGGTAGACGGAAGTCTCCTAGTCCGTGTTTTTGTGCTTGACCTTATCGGACAGTTTCTTATGCTAACGTGGACTTTCTGACTGGCCATCCATGTCATGAGGCTGTCAGGCTGCCCGGTGAGGGACTCAGGCACCCTCCTCAAGTGTGAGGATTTCCACTCTGAGCCAGACACAGTCCTGTTCTAAGAGGCTGAGCCAGTCACTACATTTATTGAATTGTAAGATCTGAAGTTGCTGCAACATTTAAAAATATTAGTCATGACTCGAGGGACAAAGCTGATTTATCCCTTTTGTTGGGCAGAGTGGCGGTGTCTTTGGAACGAGAAGTTGAATGCAGACTCTGCTGTGGGGTAAATTTTCAGCTTTATTATAGCAGGGAAGTCCAGTAGAGGCTGTACTGAAGCTATCAGATCGGGCTGCTGTGTGAGTAACTGGTTGGTTTCAGTTGTTATGTTTGTCTTTTCAGTGTCGAGGAGAAACTATCAACAAAATAGTAAAAAATTACTTCAGAGGAGCAGTTGTGAATTTCTAATCTTCATGGCCAGAAATGCAACTATATTTTGCAAAGTCCAGCATTCTGGCTTTTTATTAAACGCAGATTGAATTCTGCCATCACAGTTTATTCCACAGCGGTCACTGAAGCTGCCAGGATGCCTAAAAGCTCACAAAAATGGCAGGAGAAAATGCATCATGGGGTTGAATCTAAGTTTAAAAGGAATGATAGCCTAAGAAGGAAGACTTACTTTGGCTTTGTAAAGCAAGTATATAGGGTGTTTTAAATTTAGCATGATACAGTCATCCAGTTGTCAGTTTGACATTTATCAGTGGAGAACCCCGATAATCATACTGCCCTTTAGTTTTAACTACTGCATTTTAATAATTTTAAAACTGCTGGGTTTTAATAATTATTGTATTGCTCAGGTTGTTCCTGTGTCTCCAGAGCATTGCTGCAGCCCTGGAACAAGCCACCTTTCCTCTGTCCCCCAAATTGCTGCTTAAATAGTTGCTAAAATTTCTCATTCTCCCTGAAACTTTTCTAAATCTGAAAGATCTACTTCTTACCTTGCCTAGTTTGGATATGGAAATCTAGAATTTTTTTTAAACTTTTACATTTAAAGTTGTTTTTTTTTAACTTAAGTATATTTAAGATTCTTGTTCTTTTCTCCTCCTGGCACCACCATGGCCGCATAGAACAGAGCTAATTCACTGTTCTTTTATGATTTGGTTTGTTCCTTCTGTTTGCTGTCGGTTTGTACCTTTCATGTATCTGTCTTATTTTGTAACCTGCTAAACTCTAGGGGCCCAGTCTTCGTAATTTTTTGTATAATTCTTTGCTTGATAAAAAGCTCAATGAAAGCATTTTCATTATGAGCTTGTAAAATACTTCAGCTCTGAGAAATTGTCCATTAATTCTGCAGCCATTGAATAATGGAAGATTATCTCACATCCACATGTGGAATGTGGCTTTCTGAAGAGAGCTTATGTCATCAGTCTAGATTAGTTTAATTTTACCACTTCATGTTTTTGGCATGTAGAATTTCCAATTAATAATCCAAAAAATACGGGTGTAAGGAACATTGACATTAACAGTATTTGAAGTAGCATCATTCGCATATGTGATGGCATCTTAACTGTGTGAATACCATTATTTTTAATATAGAAAGTTATTTTAGTACGTTTGGTTCACATAGTTAAGATCTGCTAACATGAGTATAATGTGCTCTGTCATGCATTGAATATCGTACTTTTTTAATAGATAAAAATCCATTCCAGGTTTATGTTAACGAAATAAAAGCCAACCCACAAGGATGTAACCTTTTCCTTCATGCATTGAGAAGGTCATAGATTTTTCCTCACATTTGTTTCTTGGCTTTCAGCATTATTTAAAAGAAGAAAAGTCGTTACCTCAGTGCCATAATATAGAAGTGTTTTAAGGAAAATTGTTCTTAGGTTTTATTATGTTTGTTTTTAAAATTGAAAATGTAATATCTTTAAGAACTTTCACAAATATGTATTAAGAGTAATTCTGTTGTTTTCACATTAAAAAAAAAAAAAATACACATATCCAGCTTCTCCCAAATCCTGCTCTTAGAATTAGTTGCCAGACATTCTATGCATATGCAACCGTATGTTTTACATTTCTCTATATAGCCACAGATACAGGTAAATTCTTTCTGGTGTTTACACAAATAGGATTATGCTTTTTCTGTCTTCTGTACTTTTTTCCTATGAACACATTCTGTCCACCTCATTCTTTTCAATGGCTGCACAGTATCTCATTATATGGATATACTGTAATTTATTGACTCAAACTATTATGATGACTGTTTAGATTGTTACCAGGTTTTTGCTAAAATATGTCTGTTGTAATGAATATCCTTGTACCCTTATACAAATATGTGTTTTTAGAAATTGAATTGGTCAGTCCATAGATATGCATATTATATGTTTGCTACCTTGTCAAATTCTCTTCTAAAAAGGATTTTTTACAAATTTGCAGTCCTACCAAGAGTGTGTAAAGGTTCCTGTTCTCCCATGTTAGATCTAATTTTTTAAAGTCTATGTCTTGACAGGATTCTTATAGCTTTTGTGAATCATTAGGCCTACTCTGAATTTCTTCTGAAGATAAGTAAAATTTGTAATATAAGCTATACTAGTCTCATGGGTACCAATATTAAAGAAATTTTTTAGATGGAATAGACTAAAAATCAAAGTGATTCGTTTCATTTTCTGAGCTTGGCCAGGCTGTTATTCTCAAGCTCAGTGTCAGCCACCAGTTGCCCTGGGAGCTCTGTTGGTTTCCCAGTAGGCTTTCTCCTAGCATCTTTTTTTTTCTTTTTTAAAATTTATTCATTTTATTTTATTTTTGGCTGCGTTGGGTCTTTTTTGTCGCATGCAGGCTTTTCTCTAGTTGCGGTGAGCGGGGGCTACACTTCGTTGCAGTGTGCGGGCTTCTCATTGCAGTGGCTTTTCTTGTTGCGGAGCACAGGCTCTAGGCACGTGGGCTTCAGTAGTTGCAGCGTGCAGGCTCAGTAATTATGGCTTACGGGCTCTAGAGCGCGGGCTCAGTAGTTGTGGTGTGCGGGCTTAGTTGCTCCGCGGCATGTGGGATCTTCCTGGACCAGGGCTTGAACCCGTGTCTCCTGCACTGGCAGGTGGATTCTTAACCACTGTGCCACCAGGGAAGCCCTCTCCTAGCATCTTCATTTGGGCTTCTCGGTGAATGTGAGAATAGAGATGGAAAGCTTCTCTTGAAGACTCTTACCCTTTTGCATTCTGTGCCACTTAACGATAACATTGCCTAACACCCCTAATTTGCTTTTAATCATTGGTACTTTGGTGAGAGAGAATCTACACTAAGCAGAAGCTGTTCGAAACATTTGAGTTGTATGTGATAGTCATTTACTAAGGGACATCACGTATCACTTTTTTTCCTTTTTTCTTCTTTTATAAAATCACTTGGCATGTTCTTTCAGCTTCCAGAATCGTAGCCAGCCACCCCTTCTCTGGGTGGTTTACATCAGCCTCTCCAGGCAGTACTTTGAAGTCTGTGAAAGACACTGGTAATTTAGGCTGACATACTTGGCAGGCCTATTTAAAAAGCAGAATTGTTTGATGGCATGACACAAGAGGTCTGTTAACTGAGTTATAAAGAACTGAGGCATTTCCAACAAACCCTAGTTTTGACTTGAAATTTAAATAGTTCTTATTTTGCGGCATGCAGTCAGTGAACTTCCTGTGATGTAATATGGTCTCTCAGTGCAAAATACTAGGAAGTGGGAATTTTATTATGCCTAGCAGTTTCTCCAAGGAGAAATTCTGGGTGGAACTGAGTATGTGGTTATTTTCTCTTTTAATTCAATCCAGCTAATTCAGAGGGAATGTCTTAGCAAGATGTGAGGAAGCAAGTCTAGAGGGAATGGTAGCACTTGGGAGAGATGTGAAAAACCAGCCAATCAGTGGTGGGAGCTGGGAGGGGGCACCTAAATAATGTATTTAATCTAATTCTTATGGTGGGTTTAGTATAAAGCCCTAGAAGTCAGTGGCCTTTCCTTAAAATACTGCAAAATTGAGTTTAAAAATATATAGCTCATTATTGTATATGCGTGTGCTGTAAACATCCTGAAACCTTTCTTGAATGGAGTATAATTTTTTTTAAGTCTTGTATTTTTTATTGTAACTTCATTATTCTGATCATCAAAATCACTTAATTTTTTTCTTTTAATTCTAAGTCTTTAAACCAGATGTTGCTCCTCTTACCAGAAAGGCAGGTTTTACATAATTTGGAGATCAGGACAGAAGTATTCCAAGGCAAAGGTTACCAAAATAGAGCTTCCAGTTTGTGTTGCTAAGCTCTCTGAACGATGGCATTACTGTTGGACTCTTCTCTCACAGCAAAAATGGGACTACAAAGTGGTTTCAATACGTGTCTGTGTGTTAAAGTGGAAGCATGTGACACCAACAAATGGGTACCACATGGCAGAGATACCCAGGAGCAAGTCCGTAATATGAAAGGGATAAATTAGTTTTGTTTCATTTCATTTTTTTCCCTTCAAGGGAAGGGGGGTAGGGAGAGGGGTTGAGCAGGGAGGGAGGGGGAGAGGGGGGAGAGGAGGAGAGTGTGTGTGTGTGTGTGTGTGTGTGTGTGTGTGTGTGTGTGTGTGTGTTCCTACAGAGCAATCAGGCCCCTCATTTTAGTTAATGCATGTGGTTGCTTTAGTGATGTTTGATGCCTGCCTGGTTTTAATATTAATCTTCATTCCGACACCTCCGATTATAGCTTTAGGTACCAAATTACTTTATTCTTGCACGTGGAAATGTTGGAGAGTGACAGTGGCACAGTACTCACTTTCTAACACCAGCTGGCTCTTGTGCTGACTTAGAATGTGGCCACTGTCTTGTCCTGGCCTTGTTTAATGATTTTTTTGTGTATGCTTAGCTTCCTTTCCAGGCTTTATTCATTTACTCGGAAAATAATTGTTGAGGGTTTAGTCTGTGCAGGCTCTATGCTGGCTTTGACCTCTAGTGGAGTGCTTTGAACATAGTGGGTGCTAAGAAATGTTACATGGCAAGAACAGTTATTTCTCTATGTATGTTCAGTCCAAAGCTTAACTCAGAATGTACTTCCCATGAGTTACAGTACTGTTGATGGCTAGAAACTTTAGTTAACTGACTTCTAAAAATAATTTATTTCAGTTGCTTGACTACAATTCTTAAATATGAAAACTTTTGAAAATGAAAACATCTGTGTATCGTATCAAAAACATTTCAAGAATGCACATCTTTGACTATACTAAGAATATATTCATACATAAGCTTGCCCTTATATTGTTTATTTTCATCTAAATCCTTTAGAGATGTAGAGATCTCATCTAAATCCTTTAGAGAGTCAGAGATTTCTACTGTAGAGAGGGCATGGATTTTAGAGTTAGACAGTCCTGGTCAAATCCTGGTTTTGTAACTTATTAGCTGTGTAATTAATTACAGTTCTCTCCAGGCAGTTAGCTTGACTTTGGGCAAAACCTTTCTGAACTTTTGTTTCCCCATCTTATTTTCCCTATCCACTTTATAGATACAATAAAACCTAGCTTACATGAGTGTCTTGAGAATTAAGATGACAGATAGGTTGATAGAAAGATACTAAGTTCTGGATACTAAGTTTCCCTTTCCTTTTACCCCATTTATTGGCTAACTTTTATATTACTAGCAGTAAAGTACAGTGTTTTAAAATACTCATTTGTTTATCTGGATATCTGGAAGGCAAAAGACATTCTATATTTTGTGCAAATTATAGTATGGGAATAAGTCTGTGGAAGAACTTTTGCTCAGTACATGCTAATATGAAGCAGCTTTTTATTTTCAGTTTGTTCTCCCAGATAGACATTAGTTTGTTCTTTCTCTTTTCCTGATTTGAAAGGCAAAACGAAGCCAACATTCATTCACTGTTTGTGTAGAGCAGTGGTCTCCTCCAGAATTTATTAAGGGGCCACAAGTGTATCTGCCTGTTAAAAAGTTAACCACTGAATTTGAGTCTGTCTTTATATGCTATGCATATCTTTCTTTAAAAATGAGTTTTGCTAAAAATAGAACTACCGTAAGACCCAGCAGTCCCACTACTGGGCATATACCCTGAGAAAACCATAATTCAAAAAGAGTCATGTACCAATATGTTCATTGCAGCACTGTTTACAATAGGCAGGACATGGAAGCAACCTAAATGTCCATCGACAGATGAATGGTTAAAGAAGATGTGGCACATATATACAATGGAATATTACTCAGCCATAAAAAGGAACGAAATTGAGTTATTTGTAGTGAGGTGGATGGACTGAGAGTCTGTCATACAGAGTGAAGTAAGTCAGAAAGAGAAAAACAAATACTGTATGCTGACACATGTATATGGAATCTCAAAAAAAAAAAATGGTTCTGACTAACCTAGGGGCAGGACAGGAATAAAGATGCAGACGTAGAGAATGGACTTGAGGACCCGGGGAGGGGGAAGGGGAAGCTGGGACGAAGTGAGAGAGTGGCAGGGACATATATGCACTCCCAAATGTAAAATAGATAGCTAGTGGGAAGCAGCGGCATAGCACAGGGAGATCAGCTCAGTGAAGCAGCGGCATAGCACAGGGAGATCAGCTCGGTGCTTTGTGACCACCTAGAGGGGTGGGATAGGGAGGGTGGTGGGAGGGAGACACAAGAGGGAGGGGATATGGGGATATATGTATATGTATAGCTGATTCACTTTGTTATACAGCAGAAACTAACAACATGGTAAAGCAATTATACTCCAATAAGGATGTTTAAAAAAAAAATGAGTTTTAAATTTTTGTAACCATCACTGCGGATACAGAACAGTTCTGTCACCCCCAAAACCCACATGTCCCACGTTCTCACATTTTTTCCCCGACATCTAACCCCGGACGACCGCTATCTTGTTCTCTGTTGGTATACTTTTGCTTTTTCCAGAATGTCATATAAATGGACTTATATTGTCCACTTATATTGCCTTTTAAGACTGGCTTCTTTCATTCAGCTTCATGTCCTTGAGATTCCTCTAAGTTATCAAGTCTCCCTTATTGCTGAGTAGTATTCCATTGTATGGGTGAACCAGTTTATCTAGTCACCTATTAGAGTTCACTTGGATTATTGCAGTTATTTTTAAAAAATATTACATTGTGTAAGTTTGTCCTGATTTTCAAAGTAGAAAAAATATACTAATCAAGGAAAAATGGGGAAAAAAAAATTCCTGCCCAAACAGAACCTCTATTAACATTCAGGTATATTTCTTTACATTCTTTTTCCTGTGCGTGGAGTTTTTTGGCTTGTGGTTATATTTACATAGCTGTGATTCTTCATAAATTGCTTTTTTTTTTCATGTTTTAATTCTGATGTGTATGTATGACATAAACAGTTTAAAAAGATTATAAAGCAAACACTAGTGTAACCATCCAAGTTAAGACCCTTCCCCATCAAAACTACCTTCCCTTTACCTAGAGCAATCACTATCCTAACTTTTGTGATAGTCATTCGCTTCTTTGCTTCATAGTTGTCCAACCTGTGTATATTCTTTAGATAATATAATTTAGTTTTTACTCTTTTTGAACTTTGCGGCCTCCTTTTTTTGTTTTGTTTACTACCGTAAGTATTCTAGCTCTGTTATGATAAATCTTCATAAAGATGCCTTTTGGCTGCGTAGTATTCTGCTGAGTGATTGTGCTGTACTTTATGTGGCCATTTCCCAATTTGGGTTGTTTCTAATTTTCACTATTGGAAGTAATGCTTTGTGTAGAAGTAATATCTCTCTACATGAATCCATTCTTGTATTTAGAATTATTTCTTTTGGATAGTATTGTAAATAAAAGCGTATGAAATTTTAAGGTTCTGAAAAATGTTGCTAAATTCTTTACCAATTCGTACCACAGTGAAGCCTTACTGTTCCTGGGCCAGCATTGAGGGCTTTCCGCATCTCCCCCAAGTAAAAACACCTCAGGGAATTTAATGGTTGAAAAACCATCTTATCTTGTCTTTCTGAGTTTGATTGGTTCTATGTTTCCTAATTGGTTTCCTTTTTTGTTGATTTTGCTTGAGTTTATGTTTTGGGGTAAATCGGCTTCTTAAGTGATGGTCAGTGTAGGCTTGTGACCAATTCTTTTATTTTTTTTCAGATGTAGGTGCAAGAAACTACAGGCATCTCTGTGCTGTTTATTACAACAAGAATCCTGGGTTCGAGATAATCCATGGGCTTCTGGACAGACTCATGCAGCTACTTGATGTGCCTCCTGGCGAAAAGAAGGGAGGATATGTGATCAAAGCATCAGAAGGTGAGACAGATGAGCTGAGTCAAGAGTCAGTGATCCCGTAATGAAGAGGCGAAGCCCTATTTGTGATAAAGTGTTTTTGGTTTTGATTTAGGGGGGAGGTGGGAGAGAGAGCTTCATATCAATTAATTGTCAGTATTTTCTAGAAATATCCTTTTTCCCTCCAGTATTTTGAGAACATGCTTTTCAGAGCTCTTGTAGTGCCACAGATTATACTTTTGTTCCAGCTGAGTGCTGGTAACCCCTAGTTACTGGCACCATCAAGTCGTGGTCAACCCACAATCCAAACTGCAAGCTGAGAGAACCAGAACTCATGACTTGTGCTCAGAGCCTCCTGCCTGAAGCCTTTAAGGCAAAAGAGGAAAAAAGAGAGACATTGGAAGTTAGGCTAACTAAATTGTATATATACTCCTAAAATGCTAGTTTCTTGTTGTCTGAGGAATCCTGAAATTTTTGCTTTTCATATCCCTATAGCTTGAATCAGTATTAGATAAGAGATCCACAGACAACTTGAAAGAAACATTTTACCACTTTATTTCCACTGTTTACCTGACAATTTTATAACTTTATCTGGCATCTTAAATTTCTATTGGAACATTCACTTTTTTCAAAGTGTTATTTAGCAGTACTTATACTGGTGTGAGGTTTGGGGGGACATATTTTTGTTTTCCCCTAGTTGTATTTTTCTTAGTCCTCAGAGATGGTTTTTTATTATTGTTTCAATTTTTTTTTAATTTGAAAAGTTCTTTGAAAATGCAGTAACCCTAAATATATGGCCTTTTTAGGTTGAAGATTTGTGGAGTTATCTTTTTTTTTATAAAATTGAAAGATTAAATATTGCAGGGAGTTATCATTTTCTACCACATCTCTCATTAGTAATCATTCAGTGAAGATATGTGTGATGCTTATAGAATTTTAGAGTGTTGGAACTGGGTCTTAGAGTTCATCAAGTCCAGTTCCCTGATTTGACAAGTGAAGAAGCCAAGGATAGGCAAGCCAAGTGAGTTGGGCTGGGTCACACATGGGGACCCCAGGGCGCCTGCCTCCCACTGTTCTTTCCACAAGACCAAGTTGCCTGTCTTTATAGTGGCTTTACATTACTCATTCACCAGTTGACTGTTCTAGAATTTCTGCTTTAAGATCTGGTCATCCAAGTTAATGGCAGCCTGAAAGCTGATGTGACACATTTTTTTTAACCTTCTATACAGAGTCTTTTCTCAGAAATTTTACTTCATATAGAGATTAGCTGAATAAAAATCTGTTTCCTGAAACAGATTATGTCATATATATGAGATATAATTTTTTTTCTTACTGGAAAGGTTGCAGAGAGCTGAAATGGTAAATTGGAGCATAATTTGTTATGGATATGATACTTTTATATGTAACTTTTATATTAATGATGTCTCTATAAGCCATAAACCAGTGTCTTAATATAATGACTCTTCTGCCTCAGTAAGTTCCTTAGACATATTTCTCAGAAGCCTCTAAGTTCCCCTGTCATGAGACAGGCTTCAAGAAGACAGAATAAGTAGGACACAGATCCTGCTGTCAAGGAACCTACAGGGGGAATGACCACTGCATACCAGCTTTCACAATAAGCTGCTAAGACGAGTGCCTTGAAGTTTCCAAAGAGGGAGGTGGTGCGGTTTCTTAAGAGCATATGAGAAAGCGTTAGTGAGTTTCTGGAAAGTGACATAGGCCTTCGAAGGAATAGGTGGGAGACGGGAAGCAAGGCAGACCACCAGAGCAAAGGCAAAAAATGATGGGAAACATAGCCTAGTGCAGTTTGGTTTGTACAGGGTGAGGAAGAAGCTTGGGACTACATTTAGAGTCCTGAGTGCTAGAATAAGGAGTTGTAGCTAATTAGCTGGAAAATATTGAAGCTGCTGCTGCTGCTTTTTTTTTTTCCCTTAAGTGAGTTATGTGATTAGATCTGTACTTCGAAGGAATTAATCTGGCAGCATTATGTAGGTTGGGCGGCATGGAGAGTAGAGGGGAAGAGAATGGTTGAAAGGTGTTATAGTGAGAATAAGGGCTTGACTTTGAATGTTGGCCAAGGCTATACCGAGGAGAAGACTGATTGAAGAAACTTTATGAAGGTAGAAGCTGCAGCATTCAGCATTTGGAAAAGTTCCACTTGGAACCTTTTGTGCCACTCGGAACCTTTTATGATACAGCTCATATGTGTTGATCTTTTTTTTAAGTTCTATTTTCATCATTCTAAACCTATGATATTATAATTTTAATCCTTTTATATTTTAGCACCAAAACAATATAATACTTAGTACTTAATTTCCCTAATATGTAAATGTCTACCATTTTGGCTTGGAGTGTGTGTGTGCGTGTCTGTGTGTGGGTGGGTGTGTGTGTTTTCAAATTAGAAAATACATTCATAAACTGTAACCACTTACGATGTGGTTGTAGGTCTTCATGTTCAGTTTTTTAGGCCAAATTGTTACTGGTGTTTGATTTTGTATGAGGACAGAGGCCATCTTGTGTTTACTTTTGAATTTACTTTGGCTCTCATAATAGAATATTGTAATGTTATATTTTAATTATCTGTTTTGATTACATAATGACAAATATGATTACCTTTTTTTTAAATGGTTAAAGAAAGCAAGACCTAAAGAAGTGGCTTGTCAAAATAAGTCAGCAGTAAAGTTGGTATAAGTTCTTCATCTAAAATTTAATATATAATATGTGTGTGTGTATATATATATATATATATATATATATATCTCCTAAGTAAATCCCTACACAGGAATTTGGTTGCTGGGACGTGTTTAGTTACATCGTTTCCTCAGATTTATTGTTATTTTGCATAAAGCTTTTTCTGCTTCAAGAAAAGATCTTCAGAGTATCAAAAAAGTCAAGAAGAAACAGATTAAGAGCTACCATTTCCTGCCATTCTTAATTACTGAGTTGTCTTCTATTACTCTGGCATATGGTTTACCTTTTAATAATTAAAAGTCCGTGGTGGCTTTGCCATTATAATTGAGCTAAGTCTGTTCACCAGAGAGTCTTGCTAATGTCAGTTCATTGGCAGATATACCTAATCTCTCTCTGTCCTTTCTAATGAACACCACTGACTTCCTTTTGTGCCGCTTTGTTTGGTGGTAGAGAGTGGAACAGAACTTGATTCCCTTTTGAGAAACTTGGCCCTGTCCACTGTGAGAGAAACCTGGAAACTCATCTCATTGATCATCACATTGATCTCAGGGAGTTCTGTTGACATTGGCATGTAACCTGGCTTCTCATGCAGACAGCAGCCCTCTGCAGCCTGTGGATCTCTGAGAAGCACTCCCAAGTCCTGTGACTGCAGCCACAATTAGAAGCCATGGTCACTTAGTCTCACAGGGTTTTTATTTGCTGAGCGCCCTTGCAGTTAAGAACACAAGGTGAGCTAGAATGCCAAACTGCTGATAGAATAAGGGCAGTCGTTGAGTAGAAAAAAGAAAGAAGAACCTTTAACTTTTTAACAGACTGTAGAGCGTTTTGAGCACTTGGAGCAACTCATCATGTTTTAGTGGCATTTGATCGGATCATTACAGCATATGTATGCGCTTTTTTTCAGACTTCTTCCCCTTTGTTTTTGTGGTTTGTTGCAAACTAAATTATGTATGTTAAAATGCATTTATCCTTTTCAAAACCACTTCTGGGCAAGGAAAATTTGCAGCATTTTTGTGTTTAGAACAGTTATGTGGTTCCTGGGCAAATCAGTGGCGAAAATAATTTCTTAGGGAAGGTAGTAGGCTTTGTGTGCGATTGGCTGCACTGACTTGAGTGTGTATTTTTTCCCCTTGAATTTGTTACTATTTCAGTTTTGTTTATTCACAAATCTATGGAAAATGTCAGTTTAACCTGAGACAAGATTCCTGATGGAAAAACAGAAGTTTTAGTACTTCTAGTTTTGACAATTCTAATTTTCATGCTGCTCAGAATTCATTTTGTGAAATGAAAAATAACCTTGTAAGTAATAGGCACATTTAATCCTGCACCATATGTACCCACAGAGGTTATTTAGATGCCTTCTGTTACAGCATCACCTAATGATCATTGACTTGACCTGTAGGTCATGACCTTTTTCCTCTTTCAGGACACCTGTGAAAGATTTCAGATGCTAAAAAGTACGGGTGAAATTGTGATGTCTCCCCGGCCTTCACACTGGTTTTTAGTGTAACATGAGCTTGGAAATATATGAGAAGAACATGTATTGAACAGCTTGCTGGAGTAAAGGAGCCGTTTATGGTCTGATTTACACAAAAAGTCTAGGCTGGAAAAAAGGGGGATCTGTATAGTGTCTCCACATTTTTAGTTACCATCAGCAAAGACATGACTCTGTTAAGGCACCACATTGAAAAGAAAAAAAGTTTGGAAGTTAATAAGCTTCTGACCTTATTACTCTGTGTAAAAAATGTCCTTAATCCTCTGATTCTCTGGTTTTTTTCGGTGTTTGAGGCAAGCTTTCAAATACTACAATTTTTGTTACCTTCTTTGAAGGCTTTATTAAGAGCAATATTAAACACATCTGCAGTGATCACCACACGTCAAAACAGCGGGATGACATGGGGCCACAGTGCCCGTTAAAGCCTCAGCAGCTATCACGATTCGCGTAGCCCCGTGTTGTTCTCGATGTGTTTTATTTCCTTGCCTCACTCTCTCTTATATGTATGAGGCAAAGTTCTCTCCACTCATGCTCACCACCTCGTGCTTTTGGTGTGCCTTGGTACCCACTTGACGTTTCAGTACTCAGTGTTGGAGTGCGTGTTCCACAGCACGTCCCACTTGAATGACTTAGCTCACATTCCCATCTGATAGGTCTTGGAACACAGTATTTCTCAACTTTTTTTTTTTTTTTTTTTTGCAGTACGCGTCCCTCTTACTGTTGTGGCCTCTCCCGTTGCGGAGCACAGGCTCTGGACGCGCAGGCTCAGCGGCCATGGCTCACGGGCCCAGCCGCTCCGCGGCATGTGGGATCTTCCCGGACCGGGGCATGAACCCGCGTCCCCTGCCTCGGCAGGCGGACTCTCAACCACTGCGCCACCAGGGAAGCCCCTCAACTTCTTTTTATTATCTCTCCCTTAAGGAACGTTTTAGACTTTTTTCCTAATTGCCCCTCCATAAAATGTTAATACCACTGGTATACTGCATATTTATTATGTACTATATGTATAGCTTTGCTTTATACATAAAAAGTATAAACCTTATTTTTAAAATTCAATTCAGGGTTAAGAATAAGTAAACATTTTTAAGTTAAGAGTTAAATTAGGGAGTTCTGGTGGCCTAGTGGTTAGGATTCCAGACTTTCACTGCTGTGGCCCAAGTTCAGTCCCTGGTCGAGGAACTGAGATCCTGCAAGCCTAGTGGTGCAGACAGAAAAAAAACAGAGAGAGTTAAATCAAAAAACTACTAACATTTAACTTTGTATCTACTGCATAGCTTTTAATGTTACATACTTATATAAATTGTAGTGCATCATTATATATGCCAATTGGCAATTTAAATATATAACTGTAACCAAAAATTTTTAAAAACCGTTCAAAACCCACTTTTCCAGCAAAAGTAAAACAATTGAAAAATTGATTTCTTAAAAAGTCATTTTTAGTGAATTTCACTTTTCCTTGATAAGAGAAGATAACTTTTAATTAGCTGGTAGTCAGATATTGCTGATGATTTTTCTTTCCAGCACTTGATGTAGTTAATGATGTGTTGAATAATAACTTTTTAAATTAGAAACTTTTTATTTAATTCTCAAAGCCTGAACTATGCAGGGAAGCTCTCAAGAGCACACATAAACAGAGTCCACAAGGCAGCCAATGGTGATTCCTGGCACATGCAGGTCACTCTTAACATGACCTTGCAATTGAGCGCTTGATACAAAGTCTTCCAGTCACCGGATCAGAGCTATCTGTCACCATAGTTGTGGAGCACTGATCTTGCATACATTTGCTATGTTTTCCATTTCAGTGCTGCTCCTGTGAAGCCCAAGACAACCCAGTGAGACGAACTGAACACTAAGGAGTACAGTTTTGTTAAGTAGGGCTCATCTTTGGAGGGCTCCAAACCACTGTAATATAAGATTTTTTTCATACCCCCTCTCCCCAGCCAAGAACCAGTTTTCATTCCGCTTTGAGAATGCATGCTGTGACTTAATGCATACTTTGGAGTTGTTTCAATTTAACTGTATGTGCTGGGTAAAAGAGAGAGAGTAAGGTATTTTTATTTAACACCTTGTACTCCTTTTTTTCCTCCTTCCAAACTAGACATTGGCTTCCACTATTCTACAGAAAAGGCTATGGCCCAAATAAAAAGAGATGCAAAAGAAGTTCATTTCCAGTTTCAAGGACCCAAATCCTGAAAGTTGAGAGGATTTTTAGGGTGATTTGTACTGCTCAGGTTTATTTCCCCCGATTCTTTTCCATTATAGTTTATTACAAGATACTGAATATAGTTCCCCGTGCTATACAGTTAATCCTTGTTGTTTGTCTATTTTATATATAGTAGCATGCATCTCTTTATTTTTTTTTTTTTTTGCGGTATGCGGGCCTCACTGTTGTGGCCTCTCCCGTTGCGGAGCACAGGCTCCGGACGCGCAGGCTCAGCGGCCGTGGCTCACGGGCCCAGCCACTCCGCGGCATGTGGGATCTTCCCGGACCAGGGCACGAACCCGCATCCCCTGCATCGGCAGGCGGACTCCCAACCACTGCGCCACCAGGGAAGCCCTTAGTGTTCTTTAGGTCCATCCGTGTTGCTGCAAATGGCATTATTTCATTCTTTTCATGGCTGAGCAGTATTCCACTGAATTTATATGTCACATCTTCTTTATCCATTCATCTGTTGATGGACATGTAGGTTGCTTCCATGTCTTGGCTATTGTAAATAGTGCTGCTGTGAACATTGGGGTGCATGTATCTTTTCAAATTAGAGCTTTCATCTTTTCTGGATATATGCCTAGGAGTGGGATTGCTGGATTATGTGGTAATTCTATTTTTAGTTTTTTAAGAAACCTCCATACTGTTTTCCATAGTGGCTGCACCAATTTATATTCCCACAGTATAACAGTGTAGGAGGGTTCCCTTTTCTACACACTCTCTCCAACATTTATTATTTGTAGACTTTTTTTTTTTTCTGCGGTACGCGGGCCTCTCACTGTTGTGGCCTCTCCCGTTGTGGAGCACAGGCTCTGGTTGCGCAGGCCCAGCGGCCATGACCCACGGGCCCAGCCGCTCTGCGGCATGTGGGATCCTCCCGGACCGGGGCACGAACCCGTGTCCCCCACATCAGCAGGCGGACTCTCAACCACTGCGCCACCAGGGAAGCCCCATTTGTAGACTTTTTGATGATGGCCATTCTGACCGGTGTGAGGTGATGCCTCATTGTAGTTTTGATTTGCATTTCTCTGCTAATTAGCAATATTGAGCATCTTTTCATGTGCCTGTCGGCCATCTGTATGTCTTTTTTGGAGAAGTGTCTGTTTGGGTCTTCTGCCCACTTTTTGTTTGGGTTATTCATTTTTTTTGTTTTTGTTGTTATTGAGTTGCATGAGCTTTTTGTATATATTGGAAATTAATCCCTTGTCAGTCGCATTGTTTGCAAATATTTTCTCCCAGTCCATAGGTTGTCTTTTCATTTTGTCTGTGGTTTCCTTTGCTGTGCAAAGGCTTCTAAGTTCGATTAGGTCCCATTTGTTTATTTTTGCTTTTGTTTCCATTACTCTAGGAGATGGATCCAAAAAATACTGCTGGGATTTATGTCAGAGTGTTCTGCCTATGTTTTCCTCTAGGAGTTTTATAGTATCCAGTCTTACATTTAGGTCTTTAATCCATTTTGAGTTTATTTTTGTCTATGGTGTTAGAGAGTGTTCTAATTTAATTGTTTTAACGTAGCTATCCAGTTTTCTCAGTGTCACTTATTGAAGAGACTGTCTTTTCTCCATTGTATGTTTTTGCCTCCTTTATTTATTTGTTTGTTTGTTTATTTATTTATTTTTGCGGTATGCGGGCCTCTCACTGCTGTGGCCTCTCCCGTTGCGGAGCACAGGCTCCGGATGCGCAGGCTCAGTGGCCATGGCTCACGGGCCCAGCCGCTCAGCGGCATGTGGGATCTTCCTGGACCGGGGCACGAACCCGCGTCCCCTGCATCAGCAGGCAGACTTTCAACCACTGTGCCACCAGGGAAGCCCTTGCCTCCTTTATTAAAGATTAATTGACCGTAGGTGTGTGAGTTTATTTCTGGGGTCTCTGTGCTGTTCCATTGATCCATATGTCTGTTTTTGTGCCATCACCACGCTGTTTTCTTTACTGTAGCTTTGTGTTATTGTCTGAATGCACTACTCAATTCTGATCTTACATATGTAAGTTTGGTTTTCCTCAGGGAGGAGCAGCTTTACACGTTGGCAGCACCCTGATTTTGGCACACTGGTGCGCTGCACCTACCACTCTCCTCTGAATTTCTAGAGAACGATGTGTTCTGGTACACTAAATATTAACCCTCTAAACATTCAATTCAGCTTTAATCCAGAAGGATTAAAAGTATGATGGGTGGAGAGAAAAAGAGGTACACATATTGAATACATTTCTAGGTAGGTTTGATAAATAAGTGCTTCTATCTGAAAAATGTGCTTTTCCCCTTGAGGTATTCACATTTAGTATTTCCTTTTCTTTAAAGGTGTAGGACGAGGGCAATAATTTTTACCCCCTCCCCTTTTTTTTGAGAATTGATGGAAGAAACACCTACAATGTAAACCCCATTTTATTAACTTTAAAAGTTTGAAACAGTTACAAGCTTATTAAAACAGGTGCAGGACAAAAAACTTTCCTGAACTGTTTGAGAATAAATTGCCAACCTGTACCCCTTAATACATTAGTGTGTATTTCTTACAAATAAGGACACTGTCCTACATAACCAAAATATAATCGTCAAAACCAGGAAAATATTATTCACGTTAATGTTGACCCCATCTAATCCTTTTACCCTGGGCAAGTTTTATCAGTTATCCTTTATATCAAAGAATCACTTATTGCCTTTAGCTGTCATGTCTCATTGGCCTCCTTTTGGAAAGTTCTAGAATAGTCTCTCCTTGACTTTCATGACCCTGGCACTTTTGGAGATTATAGGCCAGTTATTTTGTAGTGTGCTCCTCAGTTTGGGGTTTTCTAGATTCAAGTTAGGCAACTTTGGAGGAATGTTGCAGAAGTAACGCTCTCTTCTCAATGCATCCTATCAGTGGCACCCGATTTCCACTTATCGCTGATAATGTTCACTTAATCACCTGATCAAACTAGCGTCTCCTAGGCTTCTTTACTGTCAAGGTACTCCTTTCTCCATTATCATCAATAAACATTTTGTGGGGAGGAACTTTGAAATTATGTAAATGTTCTGTTCCTAATCAATCCTCCTATTTGTTTATATATCTTAGTATGGATTCATTATTTCCTGTTTTATTCAGTGTATCTTAATCCATTACTCTGATTCTCACGTCCTCACTTTGGCCAGTGGGAGTCCCTTCAGGCTGGCTTCTGTATCCTTTTAACATGTTCCTGTTATTCTTTATTATTATTAGCACTCTCTTGCTTTGGGCACAAGAAGATATTCAAGGCTTATCTTGATCTTTCCATTGTCCCATTTCTCCATCCTGGTTCCTTTTAGTGGGGAATGGTGTCTACAAGTCCAAATGTAGGGTTCTAGTTGCACACAGACACATACATATACTAACTTACTCCTATATCTATACATATTTTAAAGACCATAAGCCCACAGCAATACCTCCATTCCAGTCCAACACCTTAGGGTTCATTCCAGTTTTCTCCCCTTCTGTATTTGTACCTCACTCCTCCAACAGTGAGAAACCTGGTTCCCATGATTCATAATTTATTCACTTAGTTGCTCATTGCTCCTGTTGGTAACTAAACTCCATCTTGTCCCCTGCGTGTCTGCCCTGCCCATCACTCACTCTCAGTCTCTGCCCCCTCGGGGCTGTTCCCCTCTCACCTGTGCATGCCCTCCCTGCCCCCTTTAGCTCTGACACCCAGTTCCCACATTTGAGTGAGAGGATTTCTTCCTTCCTCAGCCCCTTTAGGGCTGGATTATTCTGGAAGGGAAGGAGAAGACTTTTTAAGTCTTGAGAAGCTTTTATTGGTAGGGAGGTTCTTACTAAAATGAAAGGGAGAAAATAGTTGTATATGGTGATGCTTTTTTGGATGTGGGTGATAATATAGGAAATATATTTCTGGGCTCATCTTATATAGTTTCTGCCTCAGACCTGGAATCAGCTATATTACCAAGTGGCCCTGGTTCCTTTTAGTGCGAAATCAAAGTTAGATCACAATCTAGGTGCTAAGGTTGCTCATTGCTACTGAGTGAGTCATTGTTTCTAGGACTTTTTAGTACGCAGAGGAAAACCTTTTAAAAAAATTTTTTTTTTTTTTAATGAAAAAGCCTTGAGTTCATATGGGTGGTTCCAATTTATATTCAGGATTAGAGGATTTTTACTTAATATGTTTGTCTTTATAGTTAGCTCTTTTTCTTTACATTGAAAATCTTGGTTCCTAATGAATTTACATTATTACCTATTTATCCATCTTTGTTTCAAAATATCAATATTACTGCTAATAACATGATTGTTAGAAACAGTTTAAGCTTTATCTTCAGTTCTTTTTGTACTTGGAAAATATTCTACAAAATAAAGTACATTTTGACCAACATATTCCCAGTATTTCTTTTTATCAGGCAAGACTGTAGAAGCCTTAAATAACTAATGCTTGCACTGATTTTTAAAAATATTATATTAATTCACAGTCTGTTTAAAGATTAGAAATGCATATTTTACTGTGGACTTTGGGGCAGTGGGGAGGCAGAACTTTAATCGAACATCCATTAGGTATCTGTCTTTGGAGTTTCTTTCATCTGCCAGCACATCTTTTCCCTCCCCGTTATGCTGCCTTAAGAGAGACAGTCTTCAGTATATTACAACATTGCAGGAATCCCACAGATTGACATTCATTTAAAGCATCCCTGCTACTTTTATATAAATGATAGGCAGACCATCTGACTTCACTGAGGTCCCAGTTGTGGTTTTGATCTTGATGGATTATTTTGCTTTACGTTAGTGTTCAATAGCTTGGCCTAATCTCCACCTGCTTGAGAAATAAATGCCAATAGTCGCTTGGGTGAGGGCAACCCATCCCCCTCCTGGAAATACCTCTGAGCACCTGCTGGCCCTGGTGGGTCATGGGTCAGGAACGTTGTCTTCCTGCCGAGGGTTCTTCTAGGCCAAATAGGCCACATACAAGGCCGGCAGCTCGCCTTCAGTCCCCAGCCCTCCACACTTGCAGCCTTGCAGCCTTGTGTCTTAGTTGTTCCTTCTTCCACTCCTCCCCCTTCAGGACCCTGTACTCTCATTGTTCCCATTTTGCCCTTTTTAAAAAACTTTTCTTTTCAGGAAAGCACCTGACTTGAAGTTCAGTTGATACATATCAGTGTGAACTTAAGAGATGCTTTAATTTTTGGCATTCTTTCTTATTGTGAAAGGAAAAAAATTTGGTTCCTTTATGAAAATATCAGGTTATTAGCTTTAAAAAGGGTGGGGCAAATTTAGTGGAATAGAAAAACCTCTCCATCTTCTGAAACCACACCCAGTTGACAGCCACACACACACACTTCCTTATGTGAAAAGAGCATGTTTGGAAGAGGTGAAAGAAGAAACGTAGGAAACAGCAACATGGCCCAGTATATTAGCAAACAGGCAGACATTAATTACCTGCCTTTCTTTAAACAATAAACCGTGTGACAATAATTTTATTTCTTTTGAATGTTGAAGCCAGCCCATAAAGAGTAAACAGTTGAGCAGAAATATCAGATTAAATGCCTTGCTCTAAATGTCTCCAGAACTTCCTGTTGTCTGTTCTGTTAGACCTGTTTTGATGTGTCCAGTATTCATCAGTAGCTGTTAAATATTTTATCAATGTTGTTTTCGCAGCCACTACACTTTGACACTCTTCTTCCAGAAGGGAAGGGTTTCTGCTTATTCTCTTAATCCCTAAAGGCCCCTAGCTTGTTTGTGAACTGCATTCTCTGAACAAAGATCTCCTCTTGGAATTATTTTCCTGGGCTTTGATGCTTTTTTTTTTTCCACCAGTGGAACTGAAAAAAAGGTAGTAAGTAGTTGGTACTATGCAAGGGAAAATTTTTAAAAAATCAGTGTTGTACAAAATAAGATCAGTATAATCTTATATTAAGTTTGTGGTTTGTTGGTACTACCATTGCTAGAAGTCCACTCTTTAACATTTTGATATGTAATTGAACTGTACAATAATTGGCATTGTTTTACTTGTATGGTACTACCTTTGGCAAAAGGAAGAAACCAAAAAAGAGCAACAAGTAACATATATGTTACAGGAGCCCTATTTATAACAGTGGATAATTGGAAACAACTCCAACATAAAATACTTCAAGAACAATTTGGCAGACTACTACATATAAATATAATGGCATATGATAAACGTGAATTATAAACTAAGTTGAAAAAGCAGATGTTAAGATGGTACAGACGCTAATTAAAATGATAGGGAGGGGCTTCCCTGGTGGCGTCGTGGTTGGGAGTCCGCCTGCCGATGAAGGGGATGCGGGTTCGTGCCCTGGTCCGGGAGGATCCCACATGCCGTGGAGTGGCTGGGCCCGTGAGCCATGGCCACTGAGCCTTCACGTCCGGAGCCTGTGCTCCGCAACGGGAGAGGCCACAGCGGTGAGAGGCCCGCGTACTGCAAAAAAAAAAAAAAAAAAAATGATAGGGAAGAATACATTTTGTTGAGCCCTAGGAGGCATGATCAACTGTGATATAGTAACCGTAACTCTTGTGTGTTGGGTCAGGTCCTTCTGTTGTGTTAGCCCATGTGATTTAGGACTTAATTCCTTTATGCCAGTTTGTTCATCTGTAAAATGGGAATGATAATGTCTGTCCTGTCTGTACCACAGTGTTGTTGGGAGAGGCAGATATAAGAAGTTGGGACAGCATTTTGGAATGGGTGATCACTGTCCAGAGTACCCTCTGGGTAGATACTAGGTCTGCCCTTCAGGAAGTCAGCATTATATAAAAGAGTCACAGACTGGGGTTCAGGAAGGAACTGGGTTCTCAGCTCTGCTGTTACCTGGCTGTATGGTTTTCTTAACCTCTTTGGTATCCATTTTCTCATATTAGAAATAAAGGCATGGACAAAATCACTGCCAGGGTCATTTCCAGTTTTAAGATTCTGCGGGAGTTTAAATGGTTCAGAAGCAGTCTCTGCCGCAGGGCAGGGTCTAACGTAGCAGCTCTTTTTCTTCGCCGTTTTAGATGGTGTCACTGTGGTGCTTATTTATCTGTTTAAATTATTCCAGTCTTGTTTCAGGAATCTGGAACTTATTCTTTAAGGATGCCTGTGTTATATGGGATTTTTAAAAATGTAGTTCTGTCTTCCCTGGAAAGCTCTAGGTTTTGTCTATATCATGGTGTGTTAACAATATTATAGAGCATACTTGGTTATGCCCTAAGGCTAGAGGTTGTCAGTCTTTTTTTTTTTTTTAAAGGTTTTGTTTATTTAATTTTAAACCAGAGGAGGTTTGCAAACATGAAATGGACAGCTTGACCAAAAGTTTGAAAACACTATTCCCTAGGCCTTCTGTGCCTTGGGGCCACACACAGAGGTGTTCACTCTCTGGCCTATGCTATTGCTTGCCTCGGGCAAGTCCCCTAATCTCCTTGTGCTTCACTTTTTCCATCTGTAATTTGCCTGTCCTTGGGGCTTGGCCAGGGCTGCACTGGGACCAAGTCACTCCCTTTACTGGGGATGGAAGGAGATGAGTAGAAAGCAGCGTACTTTGTTTTCACAATCTCATTATTCTGTTATTCTTCTACACTCCCTACTTGTCTGCTGAAGTTTAATTCTGAAACTACAGCACATCTATGATAATGACATGTTTGAGGTTATGTTTATTCCATGCTGGCCAAAGGTCTCAATTGAGTAGGTTAACTAATTGTGAAATTACAGATGCAGTCTCAAACACTCTACATTTCCATTCTTTCCTTTAATTAGCCCTAGAACAGTCTCTCTATTGTTGTTGTTTTATTATTTTACTATAACTGTGGAGAAAGTATTGATAATACCTTGCTCATATTTGGTTGGAGAAATTGTCCTTTAAAGGTTTTTATCAGATGAAAGACTGGGAAAGACCCATTTTATTGACCCAGGAAGGCAGGATGATGGTCCATACCTTTTATTTTTGAGTTGTTATTCTGTATCTGTCCAATGAACATTTAAGAAATGTGAAAACTTGGGAGGAAATGATTCAAGTGCCAGACAAATGTAGGATATGATGGCACTGTTTTGGAATAGGAATTTTCAAAACAAGCCAATAGACAGGGCACTTGTTAACCTAGAGTTAAAAATCCTTTGGTTTTACACAAATTAAAATTGAGACGGATTTAAAATTGCAACTAGATGTATCACGTTTAAGTTCTCCTAACTTTTTTTTTTTAATATAAATTTTCAGGGCTTATATTGCTTCTTTTTAATAAATTTATTTGTTTTTATTTTGGGCCGTGTTGGGTCTTTGTTGCTGCGTGGGCTTTCTCTAATGGCGGTGAGCGGGGGTACTCTTCATTATGGTGCGCAGGCTTCTCATTGTGGTGGCTTCTCTTGTTGCGGAGCACCGGCTCTAGGAGCGCGGGCTCAGTAGTTGTGGTTCGCGGGCTATAGAGCACAGGCTCAGTAGTTGTGGCGCACGGGCTTAGTTGCTCCACGGCATGTGGGATCTTCCCGGACCAGGGCTCGAACCCGTGTCCCCTGCATTGGCAGGCGGATTCTTAGCCACTGTGCCACCAGGGAAGACCCTCTCCTAACATTCTTGACCCTCTTCAGGTTATGAAATATGAGTATGTGTGTATGAGAGACAGTTAAGATCAGACTTTAAACTAGATCCTAAGGGCTTCCTCCTGTGAGCGCAGGCTCCCGCTCTGCGTCCGTGTTGTGGGTGTAGGTGGGCCCAGTGCTCCTCTCCCGTCCACTTGCCTCTGCGTTAAGGGTTAACGAAGTCTGCAGGTGTGTTGGGATTAGCACTGTAAAGTTGTGTAAGGGGTTTTTCTTTCTTTTGATCTTCAGAAAGGGATGAAAGATAGCCATTAAACTCAAGGGATTAGGTCCCCTCTCTTTAAAGACTTTAGGTACCATAAATACTTCACTTCAGATATAAGGTGAAGACTTGTATATATCTGGGGGGAAATGGGTGTTTTATATTACCAGTTGGAAATTATTCAGTCTCCATTTACAAATTAAATGGTCTTTGCAGAGAACTTCTCTTCCAACCCGGAGTGTACTAAGATCTGAAAAAAATGTGTGTGTTTATATCGTGGTAGTTATGCCAATTTTTCCTCCTCATATTCCTAAACCTTTTCTTTTTATAAGTTCCTGTCTTATCTACATTGTGCCTTTTCCGCCCTGGGTGCTCCCTCATTCCACTGAGGCACTCCAAAACTCCTGGTTCTAAAACTTAGAGAACAACCACCCTTAAGAATTATACCCTGCTCACGTTATAAGTGTGTGGTCGGGTTTTTGGGGGTTTTTTTTAAGCCTTATATTTTGTTTTGTTTTGTTTTTTCCTTTAAATTAACATTATTTAGAAAAGGAAAGTGAGGTTGATGTGCTGGTGGCATAGTTAGTTATGGTTACTACATTTTCAGAAAGTGGTAGGAGACCAGAAGAAAGTCCTGCGTGGGAAATTATAATTGCAGCCCCATTATACTCTTGGCCAGTCACCTACTCTGTCAGTTTCACTCCAGAATGGAACATTGGGTTTTATTTTATTTTTTTCCCTTTGTGTGATTTCCTAGGATGGGTTACTGGACGGTGGAATGGATAATTTTATATGTATCTAATTGTATTAGAATTAGGGCCCCGGGGGAGGAAAGGATAGGGTTTGGGTAGATGCCAGCCCTAGAGTCAGCCTATTAAGTGATTACTCCTTCCTCCCACCCCATAATACATCATCAGTTATTTAGAACAGATTTAAAACACATTCTGTTGGCCCAGTGGCTTACTATATTTATATAATTCCGCATTTTGTGTTTTGTCCCTGAATTTGGGGACTTATGTGTGGTTATTTTTATTAAAGCTCATGATGATCGCTTCTATTATTGGCTGTGGTGTATGGGATACACTGACATTCCTTTTCCAGTGTTCCCCACCCTCCTTTTAATTTTGTTCTTTTTATTATGGAAAATTTGATAAAGTACCAGATTGAAGGCAGTTACAGTATGTGGATTTGAACCCCAAAGTATGTATTAGTAATGTGAAGAAAGGGAAAAGTAAAATTGTATGAGTGGATGATTTTTAGAGATGGATTATATAAAATACCAGATGAATTAGTTGAAAACAGCCAATGGCAGGGGTATTAAAGATTAAGGAATTAAGCCTCATGCTTGATAACACCATGGAGCTTTCAGATTAAGGGTCTGCTCAGTTACCGCCTTAAGCTTCTACTTCCGATGCTTCACAAAATTATAGGAATAACTCTATGTGTAAAGCTTATCCGAACTTTGGGCCTATAATATTACTCCAAAAGAAAGACGGGGGCAAAAAGAAACTGTGAAAGGTGTTTGGCAACGAGCAAGAGAGGGAGCTCACAAACTCTTTGAAGGTCAATTAGCCAGAAAATGTGCTGAAGACTGGGTGCTGTGCTGATTACTGGCCCAAGAATTGCCCCCAAGGTCCTCAAAGTGGTCCTGCCGTTTGAGCACAGAGAGACAATTATAGACTTTGAGGAGATGCTACAAAAGCTTTAATTAAGGGACTTACTTACACCCCACTAAGTTCTGGAAATTAAATTCTTGTTTGTGCTTAACTGATGTTTCTTTTGTCTGGGTTTCCACATGTACTTCAACAGAGGACACTATTTTTCTCAAGTCTGTTTTCCGTTCGAAGCCATTTTGCTGTGATGGATACCAGCAAAGCTGAGGGTTTAAACGGTATAAGGAACGAGATAGAAAAGTGGGCCGAGAGGCTTTTTGCTGGAGAGTGTTTTGGGCACAGGTTGAAAATTGTAGTATTTATGTACCTTGGTACAACAGTAAACCAGAACTCTGTTTGGGCCTAGATGGGTGATTAAAAGAAAAGGAAGGTACTGTGTAGAATTTGAATTTCAGAATTCGCACTCACAAGGCAGCATGATTTCCCTTGAATTGGCAGCTTTATGACTCTGGACACAGCAGGCTGCTCTTGTCCAGAAATATTTTTGTTTGCTAATGAGATCAAAGTAGCCTCTGGCTACCATCCAGGTCTGATTTTTCCTAAGCCTAGACCCATATTTAGGTTCCATTCAGATGTGACTTCTTTTACTTCTGGAAAGACTCTGATTTAAGTTGCCTTGGTCCTAACTAGAGCATTGTGATCACATTGATCCGCTGAGCTCCCCTCCTGCTGATGGAGGAGATGCTCTCATCTTTGAACTCGGGCCTAATTGCTGCCTTAGTGGGGTGTGTTCCCTTTTTTTTGTTAGTGAAGCAATTCTCTTTTTCATCTGCCCTTCTTTGAAGCCATTCACTTCTGTCTGCAAAGTTTGGTTTGAACCATAAAGATTTTTTAAAAGCACTGAGAAATGCTTATGTTCTAGTAACTTAAAATTGTCTCTCGGTATTTCTAGTTCACATACATCAGTCAGGTGGTACAGTTTCTCTCTGGGCCCCTTACAGACTTGAAGGCACTTCTGTGTGCCTCTCGGTTTGTCTGAAGGAGAGACCTTTAGCCTTGCTGTAACTCAACAGAGGCATCAATCAGCAAATCTTAAGACCCTGTAGAAATGAAAAATGGCAAGAAAGTTAAAATTGTCATCACCGGTTAAAATGTGCGGTTTCCGGCAAAGTGGAGTTTATACAGAAATCGCATTATTGGGCTTAATTTTCACATGTGGATGGGAAGGGGAGCGTTAGCATTGGATGAGAGGGCAGAGGACCCCTTTGGTGCCTGCTTCACTGCGAAGCAGCTCCTCTGTGGGGAGGGCCTCTGACCCGGGACAGTTTAGGATGCTGTAGTGACTGGGACGGGTCCGTGCTGGGCTGAGAGCTTTTGACAGGTGTCATTTAGAATGTTCCCACACCTGGATATGTTTTAAATAATGCATAATATGAATTTCAGTTCTTTTTGCTTTTCTTCGGAAAGGGGGAAAATTCTGTTTAATGATATGAATATTCTTTTGTTTGACCAAGTATTTAGCTGGTTAGTGAGCTTCAGCAGTTTGGTGCAAACTTCTGGAGAGAGAGAGGTCCAGCTGGCTTATCATGCTTGCCAGCTGAAGAAGAACGTGACTGAATTTTGCTTAAAAAGCTCTGATTCAGAAAGTTGCTTTATGACGTACAAATTCTAAGTTCCTATCTCTTAGGCTTTATTGCTAACACTGTCAGAGCTAGCGCATCTGGCTTAGATTCTCAAATAGTTTGGTTTTATGCTTCAGTTAAAATGAATCCAATCACATTGGAATTTGAAGATAGATAAAAAGGAAGGATTTGGGTACAGTGAGGATTCTTAAACATAGCAAGGTTATCAGGGAAGTTCTCGAAAACTTCCTCTCTGAATGGCCTTTAAAAATAATCTGGAAAAAGAAAAAAATAATCTGGTATCTTTTTCAGATAGTGTAGTTTATTCAGATGTAATTCTGTATAAGGGGTGCCAGGGGTGATGGAATAAATGACTTTGGGGCAGGCCTTTCAGCTCTGATTCTTGGTTATACCACTTACCACCAACACTTTTACAGACTTGTCATGTGAATATTTATTTGGTGGCAGAGGGGGGGTGGTCTTTTTTTGGGGGGGGGCCCACACTGTATGGCATGCAGGATCTTAGTTCCCCGACCAGGCATTGAACCCATGCCCCCTGCATTGGGAGCATGGAGTCTTAACCACTGGACCTCCAGGGAGTACAACTTCTGTGTTTCATTTTTGGCCTGGTTTTATCTTTTAAGTTAGGTTTTTTATTTTGACAGAATTAAAACATGCCATCTTTGTCAGATTTAGCAATATTTGTCTCTCTCTTAGGCTGTACATTATCGATGCAGTATGGTTTCTGTATTATTTTATTTGATCCCTCTCTCCAAGTGTGGATTAATGCACGTAGCCAAACAATTATGAACTTCAAATGCAGTTCATTGAAATTTTTGCTTTAATGGTGAAGCAGAATTATTTAGTTTGGGGGCATGTGAGAAACAAGGCCACCTTATAATTCAACCAGGTTGCTTTGGGGTTATTTAAGAATGACAGTTAAAAACATTTTTCAGGAAAACATCCTTCTGTATAGTCGTCCTGTGTCTCTGTGGTGTGACGGGTGCTGACTTAATGGTAGCGCGCGCATGCGCACACACACACACACACAGTTCTGTGTTTCTTCCTTATGCTGACCTTGGAACCATTAGTAGAGACTCAGAAGTTTACTCTTTCATAACTAACGCACTCACTCTGAAATGGCGGGCTGGAGGCTTGTGGCTCGGCATTTTATAGTTGATGCCAGTAGATGTTTTGGGTGAATCAGTCAGGAGCTGCGGACCTAATCCCTTTACAAGTTGGTGATGAGAGAAGTGAGTCAGCATTGGCGTTAACCTCAGTGGAGTATGGAGCGTTGATGCGTCCCTGTGGCACTGGTAACTTAGTGACTCTGCAGTGGGCCTGTACGTTTGTCTGCTCGCTTGTTTTTAGCTGTTTAAACCTCAAGAACTGTTACTGGGTTAGTAAGCCATAGCCATGCCTTGGCACCCAGATGGGGAGGGAAGCTTCTGCCTGTCTTGAGTAGATCAGAGGCCAACCCAGCCTTGCTCTGGGGCTAGCCTCTGCTGCGGGTTTACAGTAGATGTGCCAGAACTGCTTAGGAAGTTCTCTTTCCCACAGGAATGAATGTGGGTCACATTCTGGTACAAGGCCTACGCCTGCCGATGACAGTGCAGCTCGCGTTTCTCTATGGAATGAGGTAGAAAAGAGTGATGTTTTGAATAGTACATGAATTCAGTGTAGGCTTTAATCCAGCAAGTATTACTATGGAAAAACCTGTTTCAAAACAGGTTCTTCCCAGGCAAAGTCGTTGGTTTTACATTTCATTTTTCCCTTTGTCCTCTGTAGAGCAGTTCCACATCTGCATACTTCCCAAGTCTTCTCCCACCCCTGCTCCTTCAGCCTCCTTTTCTTCATCCTTCCTGGACCGCTGTGATAAAAAACACAGGGCCCTGATTTTCATATTTGCCCCTAACCTTTTCTTTCCTTATAAAATGCTTCTTTTTTTCAACATCTTTATTGGAGTATAATTGCTTTACAATGGTGTGTTAGTTTCTTGCTTTATAACAAAGTGAATCAGTTATACATATACATATAGCCCCATATCTCTTCCCTCTTGCGTCTCCCTCCCTCCCACCCTCCTTATCTCACCCCTCTAGGTGGTCACAAGCACCGAGCTGATCTCCCTGTGCTATGCGGCTGCTTCCCACTAGCTGTCTCAAATGCTTCTTTTTAAGACCAGAAAGTGTGAGGGAGCACTCTTATTTCATGGCCAGTGGTTTAAAGAAGAATAGTTATTTTTCAAAGTAGACTGTCTATTGACATTTTTTCCAGGAGAAACGTTGATTTTTCTCTCCCTGTTTTTCAGGCCCTGCATTCTTCCCCGGGCGATGTGCTGAGATCTTTGCCCGGGGTCAGAGCATCGGGAAGCTGGGGGTCCTTCATCCTGATGTTATCACCAAATTCGAGCTGACCATGCCCTGCTCCTGCGTGGAAATCAACATTGAGCCGTTTTTGTGAAGATGGGTCTCTGTTGTGTGGTTCTCGCCCCGAAGGTCCCTCTCTCCTCCTAGGTGCCCTTTAGTTGTCCCCACAGTAAGTCAGTCCACTTGTGCTTGTGCATGAATGTTGAATAAAGTAGAAAGCAGTGTCTGGCTCCGTGGGTGGTACTGCCATCCCCGCATCAGGCCAGCTTGTACGTGAGAGCCCAGTGGGGGGCCAGGAGCTGTTCTGAGAAACAGAGAAGCTCTCCACACATCAGAGCCTCTCACCATCACGTCTGCAGGACAGAATCCTGTTCTTTTCCCTGATGAAATGAGATAGCTGATTAGAGCACACGTACGAGATTAACTAAGAATTTTTAGTTCTTATTTTCTATGTTTGATGCATGTTCATCACTGGGAAACAATAACAGCATTTTTAGAAAACTTTTAAGAATTAGTGATGGTGTAATAGTTACAGCCTTTGAAGTCATCTTAAAGTGAAAGAAAAATGCACATATATTCAAAGTATTTGAGGGTGCATCGGTATTGGCTACTCTGTGGTAAGTCCCTGTAGAAATAGCTAATAAGGATAGACAAGAATTTTGTTTATGGAGCTTTTGCTGCACCTAATACTAATATTACTACCTTGAATCAGGGCAGCAATGTCCAGCTTAGCAAGATTTGTGAACGTACAGACTGCCATCTCCTCCTTCCCAATCCCATTGTAAGCTGATCCTTACATTTCAGTAATGAAGTGAGATACGCCCATTAAAAATAATGCTCGTCAGAAGGTTTGTGTCCAGCATTCATAGATTTCTTATAACTTAAGACAACCCAGTTTTTTTTTGTTTTTTTTTTTGACAACCCAGTTTTTAAAAAACGGACAAAAGATGTGAACAGACATTTCCCAAAAGAAGATAAATGAAATAAGCACATGAAAAGATGCTCAACATCATTAGTCATCAGGGAAATGCAAAGAAAAAAATAAATACGAATTAATATGGCTAAAATTAAAAAAGACTGACTATACCAAGTGTTGGCAAGACTGGAACTTTCATGTGTGGCTGGTGGGAATGTAAAGGGATAACGGCCACTTTGGAAAATAGTTTTGCAATATGTTAAATCATGAAACATACATCTGCCATCTAGCCATTCTACTCCTAGGTTTACTCTACTCATATGGCCATACAAAGATTTTTATGCAAATGTTCACAGCAGTGTTATTCAAACAGATGAATGGATAAACAAATTATAGTATATCTATACTATGGAATGCTTCTCCGCCAAAAAAAAACGACTGATACTCAGAACAACATGAATGAATCTCAAAACACTAAGTCCAAGAAGCCAGATGCAAGACTACAAGTGATTCCATTTATATGAAGTTCTAGAAAAGTCAAATTGATTGACTGGCTAGAGCCTGTGGAAGGGAAATTGACTGCAGAGAGTTAAGAGGAAACTCTTTGGGGTGATGGAAATATCTATACCTTAATTAAGGAGGTTGTTAAAATGTAGGTTACACCTCAGTAAAGCTGGGAGTGAAAAATTAATGCAACATGTTGTATTTTAATACGAACACCAGCAGATGCACACAAAGGGTAAAAGCATGAATTTTAGAATCGGCATGTCTGCACATGATGGCTTACTGGTCCACTACCGTTAGTGAGACATTCTCCCCCAGTTTCAAGTTCGCTATGATTGAAATCAGGGTGAGTCATGTGATAGCCATTGTTGAAGTGGGTGGAGCCATGAGTTCTGTTAGCAGCCAGCCACCTGGATAATTTTTGGATGGTCAGAAACAACTTGTAATGAAAAACCCAGTGATACCTAACTGTATATCCCAGCATGAAAGGGGTAAGAAGATCAACTCCATCCATCATGTGGAGGTTTCTGCCCTCTGAAGCAGGAGACAGCAGGAAGAATAACAATATCGGGTACATGAGAAGAAGAAGAAACGAATCTTCGGCTTAGAGTGGAGGCTCCGCAGCCAGATCGTCTTACACTCGCCCCCGTGAGGCATTTGAACTGGAGCCAGAACAGTCTGTGGGCACTGCCTGCCAGAAAGCTTTTACTGGAGAAGACACACCTGTGTAGCAAAAACTGGGAGCCCTCGTATTAAAAGAGGAATTAGATATAATTGAGTCCTGTTCTAGCTTACAGATAACTTCTGCAGCCTGACATTCTTGCATTACTCTTCAGTTTATAAAGTACTTTCACATGCGATTTTGTCTCAACATTTTAATTTCTTGGTTTAACAATTGTAGGAGGGAGTTAGAATAGGGATTCTCCCTGTCTTATAGGATGAGAACAATTGACAGAGATTAATAATGTGCCCAGATGTCACATGGCTAAAACGGGGGTTTGTGACACCTAGTAAGAGTGACGTAGAGCCCATGGGTCACTCAGTGTTTGGCATTATTTACCTACTTACCCAAATGCTGAGGTTTTCTTTTTTTAACCAGTTTTGTTTTTTATATATAAAATACTAAAAAACACAAAAAATTAAAACTTCACTACTTTAAAAAACTGTACAAAGTAAGACCATCCCAACCTAATTTACCCTTCCTTCCGCAATCCTCTGAAGTAACTAACCATTGTTAACAGTTCACGTTGTTTCTGACGTTTTCCTTAGACAGTCAGACCCACACACATGCTCAGCTTTAGGGTCATGCTTTACTTACTGGTTTCTATTTTCTATAGTGTATTTCATGACATTTCACTTAATATGTCCCATTTTTCCAGGCCAGTACCTTTAGACCTACCTACCTTTTAAATGATACAAAGTCCTATCGCGTGGATGTCCATAATTTGTTCAGCTCTTCCTCTGCTGATGAGCCTTCTGTTGTTGCCAACTCTGCAATTACAAAGAGTGCTCCAGTGGACTTCCGTATGCCTCCCCCTAAAATAGCACTGGCTTAGGGACCATGAAAAACCATCCCTAAAGATGCAAGACTGTAACTATCCACATTTGGTATTGTCTTAGATATCTGAATACCACACTGGAATATCCTAGATATTTCTTAGATGTGACTTTTGTTCTTGAGCTGTATATAATCTCAGTACGTTCGATTTCTCAATGCAGGGCATATGAAATTCTGCTACTACCTTTCACATAGGAGTAGCCTAACTAGGAACCAGCTCGCCTAGCCACTGCTTCTGCCCTCGGTAGTGATGGGCTCAGCACACACAATCTTGTCTCGGTGTTAGCCTCTGTGCTTGGTGTTTCCTGTAAATGTCACTGACCCCAGTGCTTGGTACTGACTTGGCTCTTTTGTCTGTTTCATCCAAAAGCTAACAGGTGGCCTTAAAGCAATACAACTGCCTTCAGCAAAATATTTCCTCTAAATAAGAAAAGCATTTGACATCTGATCTTCTGAGTTGTGACTTACTATAAGGAGCTTGAATAATTTTATGTATATAATTTTTTTTTAAAGTAGAGGATGGGGCTTCCCTGGTGGTGCAGTGGTTAAGAATCCACCTGCTAATGCAGCAGACACGGGTTCGAGCCCTGGTCCGGGAAGATCCCACATGCAACAGAGCAACTAAGCCCGTGCACCACAACTACTGAAGCCCACGCATCTAGAGTCCGTGCTCCGCCACAAGAGAAGCCACCACGATGAGAAGCCCACGTGCCAAAATGAAGAGCAGCCCCTGCTCACCGCCAACTAGAGAAAGCCCGCATACAGCAACAAAGACCCAACGCAGCCAAAAAGAAATAGATAAAATAACTTAAAACAAACAAGCAAAAAAACTTAAAAAAAAAAAAGTAGAGGATGGCATATGTAATCAGATTCAAGGCAGGGCTCACCTCTGGGACAATCTGTGAGCAGCTCCCTAAGGCCCCTGACCAGAGTCCATGTGGGGCAATCGGCCTCCTTGGACAAAGGCAGAGGAGCCACGTGGCAAGTACTTGACGACAATCCGGGTGATTTCATTTCCACTACCGCCTGCTTTGTTTTCAGGTTGCCTGCCCACCTTCAACTTTCTAGTAAACAGAAAGGATGACTGTAAACATGTAGACTGTGGGTTGAACAAACACCTCCAGGAGAGGGTTTAATTGAATTATGTAAGGCTAAAGCCCTGTTTCTTCTCCCTCATGTGACCCATGCAGTGCAGTAAAAATACACTTGAGGCCCACACTCAGGTTCTTCACTCCTCATCCATAGGTTTGGGCTTGATTGTCTCGGTTTAAGGAAATCAGGAACATGGCATGTTCTGCATTAGAACACATTTTGAAAAAGCCCTCCCCCACCCCACCCCCCAGGTGTTAGGAGGTGCTGGCATGAGAGAACTGCTCCAGCATTTGAATTATAGGACTTGTCAGACATGCAAAGCAAATCTGCCCTTAAATATTAAGACAGAAAAGTGAGGATGTTGAGGAAATGTGCCTGCTTGGTTCCAAACCTGGTAGAAAAAGAAATTTCCTACATTCCGCCCACCCCTGAAATGAGTACCTACTTAGGGCCAACAAGAAACCAGTTGTAACGGAGGCAAACCCGTGTAGACATCCACACTGGTGCTGAAAGGCTACTCAGAGACGGACGGGATTCACTGGAGATCTCTTAGCTGTGACTGTCGGGCACAATGTTTAAACACAGAGCACTGGCAGTGAGCCTGCGGCAGATGAAGTAAAATAAGCCAGACGGAAAGGTGCCCCAATAGCAAACCATGCTGTACGGAGGAGAGAGATCGTGTAGGTGAGACAACCTCTGGGAAACGCTGAGCACCACTGTCACGGGGAGGCCCTGCACAGGGTTTGTTCTGGAGCATAATGAAAACAAGCATGGATCAGCTGGACCTGACTGACCTCCCCTCCAGTCTTCAAGTTAGTTCAGCGTCTTGCATCCTAGTTGATCCATACATGTAGTCTTTACTCCCTTCTTCCCAAGGAACATTTTCCTCCTTTGCTTACCCATCTACAAATCCAAATGAAATACGTAAAGCAGTGGTTTTCAACACGTTAGACACCAGGCAACGAAGGCCAGTGATCCCCCGAGAGATAGAAAAGAAACAAGGTGAGGCCTGTGATTCTCCAGCTTACGGCCTGGAGAGAGTCCAGGCTGTGGTGCAGCGGTGGGGGCCCAGGTGGAGGTCGGAGGTCTTCAGGAGTTGAGATGGAGCTGGGAGTCCACAGAGGCCGAAGCGGCTAGAGTTGGCAGGGAAGCGGTAAGAGCCGAGGAGAGATAGGCAGAGGCCCCGCCCTTGAGTCTTAAGTTGAGCACTGCCAGTGCGTGCATGTGAGGGAACTGCTCAGGAAGAGGAGACCGCCTGGAACATCCACAGACGTGAGGGAACCGCCCTGGGAGCCCACACGAGGTGGGCCGGAGCTAGCAAACCTCGGAACCCATGGGGAGAGTACCCAGAAGGGCTTTGCCTCCGTAGTGGGGAGACCAACTCGAGACTAAGCGTTACTCTGGTTCAACCAATAAAGCTTAAAAGTAAGGTCCAGAAGAATCAAACTACTTCCAAGGAATGAACTGCGTCCTAGAACAAAGAATATGTATAGTGATAAAAAAATATCCAGCACCCAACACTGTAAACGTCACAGTATCTGGCATCCAATAAAAAAAAGTATCAGGCAAAGAAACTGGCAAATACAACCAATAGGAAGGGGAAAAATGAATAAAAAAACAGACTGAAAAATTACCTAGCTGATAAAATTAATAGACAAGGATATTATAACTCTATCCCATATCTTTAAGAAGCCAGAGCGAAGATTGAACAAGTCGAGACGTGGAAGATGGATATTTTCAATTTCTAACAATGAAAAAACTATGATGTTGGAGATAAAGTAGAAAGGGATACCCTGATGAAAATACTATTACCTATTTAATAGCAGCAGAACTGATTGACTCACTTCATGAAGAATTTACGTTAAGCTGTGGTTTTATTCCCCCACAGCAAAAATAGTTTTCCAGCCAAATATTTTTATCAGTACCTAATTAAGATGGCTAAAATGGTCTGTGTTTAGTGTGCCCTGTGCACGGTTTCCCCTGTCACAGGGTCATCCACCTGGTTCCCACAAGACACTGCGGACTGGAAGCCCAGGAGACCCTGGCCCCTATTTAGGCTCACGCATGCAGGTAGACGGCATGATGGCAGTACCAACTGTCACCCTGCCCCACCCGCAGCGCTCTAAGGCTGGCTTTGTGTGAATTGAAGAGGCATTGACATTCTTTGAACCTCTCCACTGAGAAAGAATCTGGCTTGTGCTCCAACCAAGGGGACCCTGATGTTATAGCGAGAGAGTGCCAGCTACAGGTGCCAGCAGGTGTGTTGAGTGTGTGCAGAAAAGAAGCGTCCCAGCCGGAACTCCAGCTACATCCCTGCTTGTCTTGCTGGCTTTTGCTTGCTGTACAGACAGGCATGGAAGAGGAGAAAGGATTTTGGCTTCTTATAGATTTCCCTTGTCTCATGAGGCTACAGTTTTAAGAATTTAACATTCTATTCATGGTCCACATTCAGCGCTCATTCTTCTTAGTATGCATCCTGTACGTAGTCAAGTCTGCACTACAGGTGTGCCCCACCTGAAGAAAACAATGCGTGTGTGGTGTGTCCCAAATAATCCATTAAGGAGCCTTATGTTTACAGAAATGAAGAAGTGCCATGCCATATGACTTAACAGCAAATCCCTCAGTGCACTTAAAATTCACATTTAAACAATCAAAACACAGGCAGCTTTTAGGAAAACATCTATCCCATAGAACGAGATACGTCTATACTCACATCCCACTTGTTTCCAGTTAACCTCTCTTACTAGAGAAACAGGGCTTGGTTCTTGATCATCAAAGAGCAACGTGGAGTATTTACAGGTCCTGGAAAGAGCCAGGATCATGGTAAAATGTTTTTAAGATGAAGTTTCATGGGACTGCTTCAGGGAGCTGAGCAAAGAGAAGAGGGAAGAGGCACGGGCGCCAAGGGCGCAGACTGAGTCCCTCGCTGCCGTCCCGTCTGCTGAGAGACGAACAAGAGGACGTGGGAATGACAGGTTCAGAGCCGGCAGAAAGGGAAGGCACCCACGGGTAAATATTCGAATGAAGAACAGTGAAAGGAGACTAATCACCTGTAGATGTCAACTCCTCTGGATGGTCCCATGTGGAGGCAAGGAAATGGACTAAAGAGCTGCTTCTGCTTCCTTCCTGTTCTCGTGATTCGGTTCTGCAACATCAAAGCCCCTTGCTCACCGTTTATCCCACCCCTGCCACCACTGTTATTCCCACACACACTCACCAGCACGGGTGTGGTCTGTCTTTGTTAGAGCTGGAGGTTTTTGGAGAAGTGTCTCTGGCAAGCTGTGCCCTCACCATGGAGTACCATCTCATCCCTACTGTGCATCACATCCCTGTGCAAACCCCATCTGTTCTTTTTAAGCCTGGCTCACACACTACTTTTCCCACGAGCCTCCCTTGAGTCACAGACCTCAAAGCTGGAATTCCTCTCTCCCTCTTCTCAATTCACACTACAAAGTTATCTTTTCCCTACAGCCTTAACACTTTGGGTCTCGATTGTAATTTTCTGAGCCTGAGTCTCCTCTCTCTGGAGAGAACTCCACAGGGCAGATGAGGTCCCATCCGGCCTCAAGCATGCAGCATATTAGGTATTAATGAAATACACAGCATTCAAGGTACAGATAGGTCCCAGCCTCAGCCCTGCAAAGAAGAGCGTCATCAGCTTTCGGCACCATTTCAAATAGCGAGGGACGCCTAAAGGCAGAGCATATCGTTGCAATGACGTGAATGTGAAATGCGCTCATGTCCATTTTGTTCAGCAGACAACATACTCATCTGTAAAACACACTCATCTGTTTTACTTACCTTTACCAGCCTCACCTTTAACATTTACCTTTCAATACATAGTGACATTTATCTCTAAGTATGGTTAAGAGGATGCTCTTTAGTATCAAGGACTTGGAGGATAATTAAGCATGCAGTCTTACCACTTACTTCCTGTTCATCACACCTGTGGCTGCTGTGATGCTCACCAACATTTGCACGTGACTGAAGCATGACAGCGACAGAAAATTGTACAGCCTCCTGTTTATTTTTGTCGCCTCTTCTCAACTCAGGTCGCATGAACCCTGAGGATCTGGGGGAAAAAGATCTAGGGAAAAAAAATTCCAAGGTAGCAGAACACTGGGCTTTTAAAGCATTTAATAAATCTTAAAGAAAAATGATTTTATTTTAAAAAGAATAAATTTACATATGGTACATAAGACAGCTGAAAGTTTCCAAAATAGAAACCCGGAGCCTATGGCCCCGAAACACCGCATGCTTTGGTTACACTCGGGAAGCATGAGTCGCCTATTTGGGCAAGAAAATCCTGTGCTACGCTGTGATCTGCAGGCACGTGGAGGGGCGATTTCAGCTGTTTAGGGTTTTTAGTTCATGGTCTCGTCTGCGTTTTCTTTTGCATATTCTGTTATGGTGCAAGTCCGAGCAAAGCTGGCCTGAGATGATGGCTGTTTAAAATGACAGTCACAGGATGATGTCCTGGTCCAGAGAGGTGGTGGGCTGGGGGCAGGATGAGGACCGCCAGGAACAGGGCGTGTGTTCTTCCTGGAGGGGCCAACGACCCCAAGGGCTCTGCTGTCACCATTTCCAAGTTCAGGACTGGCCAGACCGCAGGTCCTAAGCTTAGATTGGATACATCACGGTGAGCTGGATTCTGAAACTTCATCTCCAGGACTCCCGCTCAAGAGAGGCTCTGGACCAAGCCTGACGCAAGCCAGCAGGGGGCAGTCTTTCCCCAGAGAGAAAATCCAAAGGTCAGAGACAGAAGGCATAGTCTTTGAAGGGGCGTGTGTGTGCGTGCGTGAAGGAAAGACTGAGAGGGTGTGAGGGTCTAAGAGAGTGAAGCGCTGTGTGAAGTGAATGAAGAGGGCTGGCCGAGCTGCAGTTTGAATCAGGTAAGGACTTTTCCAACCAGTTTCTAAGCCACAGAACTAGTGCTCAAAAACTAAGCTTGGCCTCACCAATACGCACATTTTATTCTTCAGATGCTACATCAAGAGACTTTGAAAAGCGACCAGTCATGACAAATCCACGGGTCTTTCTTTAACGAGCTGTGGCTAACATATTCATCCTCAATCCAAATTGTGTAAATACAGCCTTAAATATATAATACAGCTGATCGCAATCCTATTGCTGGGACTTAAAACGAAAGGACACCAGTAAAATGTACACACACACAAATGAATCACCCACACCCACTGCTGTGACAGTGATTATGGCCCTTCTCAAAAGATACAAGTGGAAAAGGCTGATCCTTTTGCTAGTTGGCTTCAGAGAAATCAACTAAAATCATTTCGCGTAAATATTAGCTAGCACTGTAACCTCGGGTTTGGCAGCCTGTGGGGACGGAGGTACAGGGAAGTGCCCCGTGCACTGCATTGTGGGGCGGCCTAGGGCAGGGGTGCCCGTGAGCTGGGGCATCTCCCCATCACGGTGCCACAAATACTGGTCAGAGTATGATCTAAAAACAGGCAAACGGCAGGTCATTTTGACCCCTGCCTTCTAACTATGAAAAATGTCAGAAGAATTTGAAGGAAAATTAGGATGTCTTACAATTATTCTTTTCAATAAACTGGAGCATTAGGTCAAATACTAAGGATCATCACAACCAAAAGGCCAGGGTGCGTATTCAAAATCAGGAGAAACGATGTTCAGTTTTCACGCTGGATGCAGAGGTAAGGGCCTGACTCTCCAGGCAGGCTAATTTTCCCCCAAAGTGTGTGCATGGTGAGGATGCAAGAGGGTTATAAATCGTTGGCTTCAGCAGCTCAGGCGCTACACGCAAAAGACACGTTGTTAATTACATGTTGATACTCACTTTTAAGAACATTGTTGATACCTGTTCCTCCTCATTCTTAAGAACTGAAGAGGAGCCCCTGCAGGGGGTTGTCTGCATAATGACCACCTTCCTAAGTCTAAGGACTCTCCCGAGATTTAAAGGGTGTTGTATTTTGTTGGCTTCTTTTCCTAAGAGAGGCTGATGTGGTTCTTGCATTAATTACCCTTCAAATTGCCAAGAGGTGAGAAAGAGGTGGGAAGATGGAAAGGGAGCCACTGGTTCTATTCAGATGAGCAAATAGATTTAGGAAACTAAGTGGAGGAACAGTGTCAGGGAGGGAGGCCTATTCCTTCTGTCAGGCCCCAGGAAGGATTATGTTCCTCTGTTCTTCTATTGATCCACTTTCACGGACAGACAACACTGTCTTCCCAGTTTGTAAGGAAGCAAAAAAGCTGAAGCAGAGGGCTTGTCCCAAGTCACTCTGATGCAGGACAGAGCAGGACACTCAGATGAGGTGAGAAGGGAGCAGCCAGTTGGGTTCATGGGTCAGAAGAGGATAGAAATGGTGCCTGGAATCTTGCAAAGTGTACAAACGAGGAGGAGAGGACCCCTGTCCAGTATGCACCTGACAGAGACCAGGATGCATAAGGAAAACAGGCTCATGCCCGTGACCTCGCCAGCTTTGCCCCCGCGTTTCATGCTTCCCAGCGAGGTTCACAGTGCTCTTTCCCCCCAAGCAGGCACTGTCTAATGTGATCATCACGACCAGAAAGTCGCCCTGTCCAAGGAATGCAGTTTCACGTGGCGCCCCCTTTCTCTTGGACCAACATTCCAGTTTTGGAAATGAGACTCAGTGCTGGGCAAGGTCACAGCTGAAAAGGAACGCCCGACGTCCAGCCTCCTGGATCATGCCCGTCTCTTTAGGCTTTCCAGAACCCAGGGGGGCTTGTGGCCGTTCCTAAGCCAGGCCACAACTCCTGCCAGCCCAGGACTGGTCCAAAGTCCAAGTAATGGACAGGGTGGGGCGCCTTAAAGAACTCAGCTGGGGGTCTGCCTGGCTTCATCTGCAACATGACGCTTACAGGCTAGTGGTCACATGAGACCATTTTTCCTTCCATAAAGCAGCAACATTTATCTCAGGTATCAGCAAAACAGACATGTGACTTAGGGAATTTTTTTTTTTTTTTAAAGAAAAATGTGTCGTCAGCTTCCCCACTCAACAGCTTTTTGGTGTCTTGCTCTCATGTCCAGTGAGCTAATTTCCCACCACTTGAGGCTCACAGTAATCCCAGAAACCTGTGTAGCATTGGCACGAAGGTGGTAGCACAGATGCCAACCGACGTGTAGGTGACAAACTTGTAAGGCACTTCGATCTCCAGCCTCTGCCTGGCCTCCTTGTTTCTGGTGACCACCTTGAACCAGGAGTACAACACTTGCAGCGAGAGATTTTGTACGAGTTGACGAACCAGGAGAATCAGCACAATTCCCACAGTAAATTTGGTCAGACCCAAAACTAACAGGTCGCTGGTGAGCGGTGGGATGTTCTGAATAACAGGGAGGGATTCCGTGGGCTTGGACACGAGCTGGAAAAAATGGTTGATCCAGAATCCTATGGTCACCCCAGCGCCGGCAGCCATGATGGTGGTGGTGTCCGCTCTGGTCGGGCTGTAGTAATCAGACACGGGGTAATTGTAACACAGGAAGAATGGTACCACCAGGACACACACAGGGAAGAGGGGGCTGGCCGAGTCCAGGCGATCGATGAGGGTCCAGGCGGGGTAGGTGAGGACGATGAGGATGACGGTGATCAGGATGCCACCCAGCACATCCTGCAGGAGAGACACGGATGATGTACATCAATCAGATGAGTGCTCCCCTGTATACAGGTATAATTTTGATTCAAATATAATTGATTTGACATTTAAAATACAATTTTTGTATTGTTTTATAATACTTTCTTTTTGCGGTACGCGGCCCTCTCACTGCTGTGGCCTCTCCCGTTGTGGAGCACAGGCTCTGCACGCGCAGGCTCAGTGGCCATGGCTCGCGGGCCCAGCCGCTCCGCGGCATGTGGGATCTTCCCGTACTGGGGCATGAACCCGCGTCCCCTGCATCGGCAGGCGGACTCTCAACCACTGCGCCACCAGGGAAGCCCTAATACATATTTTTTAAAAACTACAGTTGTAGACATTTGAAAATAGGAAAAATACAAACCACAATCACGCTATTCATGCTATGTCTTTTCTTCCAGTTTTTCTGTCTTTTGGAATAAATTATTTTCTTAATGCATAGCTATAATCACACTGTTCCTTCAATCTATCATTATTATTTTTTTTTGAATTCTGTACTTCAAAAAACTTTGGGCTGCGCCACACAGCTTGCAGGATCTTAGTTCCCTGACGAGGGACCAAACCCAGGCGATGGCAGTGAAAGCGCTGAGTCCTAACCACTGGACCGCCAGGAATTCTCTTTATTATTTTTGATTTCATAGTATATCACAAGGGCTGTCATGATCTTCACAGAGGTGGCGTCATCCTTTCTTGGCAGGCAGGGGTCGGGGCTGCAGCTGGCTGGAGGAGGAAGCTGGCTGCTTCGGGAGCCACTTCCTAGCAAGCACACCGTCATTACTTATGGAGCGCGTTTGTCTGGGGTGGTTTGAGAAGACGCTGTAGGTGTGGTGGTGCCAAAGCTCCGCCGTGCCCGTCTGGGTACTACCACTCTGTCTTCAGAGACAGAACTTCAAATAGTGTATAGATTTCACCGGGTGCGTGCACCCTGCTTGATTTAATCAATCCTTCTTTACATTTTAGATTCTGGTTTTCTTTCTTGCTTTCTCTGACCCTCCCACCTTCCCTATTTCTTCCTCTTTCTCTCCCTCCCTGCTTGCTTCTTTCCTTAAACTCCTGTTTCAAATATTTTTAACTCCTTAATGTCATCCACTTTCTTCTTCCTTTAGTGTTCTCGCAGCAAAATTCATTAGGTGAATTCTTTTTTTTTCCCCACACACACACTGTATTTTATCTTTACAAGAGATAAATCAACTGACACCAAGCATTGTAAATGCATGACCACAACAAAAGCAACAGTGATTGCAATTACCAAACACGAAACACACTCATACTAGGTCATGATATTGACATTCAGTCCAGGAATCCTCCACTGTAACAGCTCCTTTACTTTGCAGTGAAAATTGATTTGTATATTTTTGCCTCTGAGTCCCTGTGGGATTTTTTTTTTATTCAAACAGAAAGTCACAAAAACTATAATCATCTTCATCAGTTCACTCAGTCCCATGTAATTAACTTTTTTTATCTTGATCTTTTATGAATTCATCAGTTTTCCATTAGAGTTCTGAAAATGCTTATTCATTCAGTTCAGCAGTATAGTCAGTTACCAGAAACCTGTACTTGTCAGTCTTTTGCACGAATTCCTTGAAGATGAAACCCTTTTATAGGAACATTTTTGCAAAAGCATCAGAGTACACCCAGAACTGTCTGTAAGTGACAAAAGACTTAAAAATGACCACGGTTAAAGATTTGATGAAAGTTCATACTAATGCAATTGACAAGGAAATTTAGTTATTTCTGAGATATACATTTTAAAGTGATAACTAGAATTAGGACTTATAACATTGTACCAGAACATGTAAGATTTTTAGAAATTTCATGTAATGTCTGAAACATTTATATTAACATATTTCCATACAAATAAGGTGAATTCTTAATGTAACCAAGAGATGAATACATCTAAGTCAGAGAATGAGGAGCTCGCTGTGGTTCTGTTACTGGATTATTTTGAAAGTTTACCATTGGAAAATTGAAACACTTTCCCCCATGTATTGGAAAATCTGGGAAACACCAAAAAGTAAAACACATGCATTGTGGAAAAACTGGAAAGCACTGAAAAGTATAAGAAAAAAAAAAACAGATCCTTATTTCCACCACCTACAGTTAACGCTGTCTATATTTTGGCGTGTTGCCTTCCACTTTTTTTTTTTCATATAAACATAAAGTAGAACTCTAAGGGCTTAGGTTTTTTTTTTCTAATAGCTTCATTCATTATTTCTCTTGTTTAGTTTCTAATAAAATGACATCTGATTTGAGTGAACGATGGGTGAGAATCAGACCTTAGAAATAAACACTGAGGCTACAGCAAATTTCACAGATTAGAGGGCATCCATTCTTCCTTCCAGTGCCCATGTGGGAGTGCCTGCTATATGCCAGACACAGTGCTGGAGGATCCAGTGTGAGCCAAACAATCACCACCACACCTAGGCAGAGCTTAGCTTAGTGGACAGGATTACTGTTATTGAAGAGGGAAAGGGATAAGCCTGTGGATCTTGATGGTCCCTTGGGGCTGGAGAGTAAAGAGTAAACACAGGTAGGAGATACGTCCCACAGGGCCCTAGAGTCCAGTCCGCTTCCTAAAGCCTGCATCCAGGGAGCAACGTGAAGCCACTGATGTCGCTCTCATTGGGTACCAACATGACAAGAGTTTCTGACTGCAGTGAGGAGAACAGATAGGAGAGGGGCAAGCGTGGGGGAAAGCCTTGTGTCGCTGCATGTCCTTCACGTGGCACCTGGGCTTTACCTGTTCTTACTTCTGCCATCACCCTTCTCTTCAAATATCCCTCAGGCTTCACGGTCTCCATGATCTTTCTCCCCATGACCTTCTCCTGTGCTATGATTATGCACGGATGTTACTTTATTTGGGGGGAGAAAAAGGAACAATCCTTCATTTAAGTTTCCTGGTTACCAAAACTTGAGCCAAACTCTTGAATTGAATTTTCTACACCTGTCATCTCCACTTCTGCACCTTGAAACACAAGTGCTGTCAAACTAGACTTAGATGATACACCATTCTCAAAGGCCACTTACTAGACATTTGCTGGTTGTTTCTTGAGCATCTGTCTTTGACCCAATAGCCTCATACCTCCCCTTGGGGATCCATGAAGTTCTGGAAAATTATGGAGTTGGAGCACATGACCTAGGTAGGCCAATCAGTGCACTGTATCTCCTGGTCACCGTGATTGGTGCAGGGGTGGTCATGTGACCTACACCAGTCCAATCAGACAAAATTGTGGGGGTTTTGCTTGCAACTCTTGGAAAGAGGTGTTCTTTCTCTTTCTGAACACTGGGCCCTGTGGACTGACACCCTTCACTTAGCAGACCTTTCATATTCAGCTTTTATTAATATTACCCTACACCATCTTGGCTCTTCTCTGACCTCTAAGAAGTCTCTTTCTTGGTTTCCTCCTTTAGATCCTAATGGATCCTAAACAGGCATTTTCACAGATTCTGTCTTCAGGCTCTGTGTGTTTTTCTCTGTTGAATAGTTTGTGCAGTTTCTATGTTGTGTTAGTTTCTGCTGTACAACATTGGAGACATAGATTTGACTGTCACGCTGGTAGAGAATGGAGAGATGAGGCCATGGACCTACACAAACTTTTCAACAGAGAAAAACATGTAGAGCCTGAAGACACAGTCTGTGGAAACGCCCATGTTTAGATGCTCCAATAAAAATTTTAATTTCAAAAAACTGGTCAAATAAGCTATTGTATAGTCATTGAGTGGAATACTATGCAACAATAAAAAAGCGAAGTACAAAAGAAAAAAAACAACTATGTCTCCAGGTGTCTCTCTCAAACTTTAGTCCTGCCTCTTCAGACTGAAAGCTAGACATTTTCATTCAGACGTCCTGTCAGCGCCCCCAAACCAACTTGTCTAAGATAAAAGTCACCAAAATGAAAAATGAGTAAAGGAAATGAGCACTTTATAGGAAAAGAAATACGCATGCTTCTTCAACATATAAAATATACCTAAATTTACTCATAATAAGAAGTGGAAATGAAGCTATGCTGAAGAGAAATTAAAATTTGCATTCACACAAAAATCAGTACACAAATGTTTACAGCAGTTCTATTCATAATCACCCAGAACTGGAAAAAAGAAACCCAATGTCATGCAAGGGGTAAATAAACTGTGCTACTTTCATACAATGGATACTTCTCAGCAACAAAAAACAACAAACTACTGATGGAGGTAACAGCTTTGATGAAATCTCCAGGAAATTATGCTGAATGGAAAAAGCCAGTCTCCAAGGGTTACATGCTGTGGGGTTCTATTTATATGACATTCTCTAAAAGACAGAACTACAGGGATGGGGAACAGATCAGTGGTTGCCAGGATCTAGGGGCAGGGGGAGGGTGTGACTACAAAGGGAGAACATGGGGGACTTTTTTGGGGTGACGGAGCCATTCTGTGTTGCGGTGGTGGTTACTCAGATCTATCCCAGTGTTAAAATCCAGAGAACTATACACCCAAGGCAAAATCAATTTCACTGTTCGTTCATTTAAAAAAATAAAATAAAATATGACATTTTAAACAAAAATAAAAAAGCTGGTGGCCTCTTTTGTTTTCTCTAAATAACAGTGTTGTGCGTGCTGTGTGTGAACCACTGCTCTGGAAACCCAGAGGTTCCAGCGTGACCCTACCCTCCCTCCCCTGCCCCACAGACCACTGAGAATGTACCCCTCACCTATCAGCATTAACAAAATCCAAAAGTTCGACAGTATTCTGTTGATGAAACAGTAGTTGGGGGCAAAGGGACTCTTGTCTCTCAATCATATGAATGCATGGCACAACCCTTATGGGGAGGAACCTGGCAATATTTTAAAAAATTATACATTCATATAACCTCTGACGAACAATCTCACTCTAGGTCTTGACCATGGAGATACACCTGCCTGTGTCTGTAAGGAAGTATTTACAAGCTGTCCATTGTCGTATTGTTTGTAATAGCAGGACCCTGGAAAAATGCCAAGCTCTACCTAGAGGGGCCAGTTAAATCTAAGCGTGGTCTATTCATACAATGGAATACTCTGCAGCTGTAAAAAGGATGAGGAAGCTCTGGTGTGGAAGTTTAAAACGCATGGTACTGAACAGTATGTACAGTATGCTACCATTTTCCATTTTTACAACAATGGTAGAATACATGGATACATTTTTACATGATACACAAACAGGTTCACTTGAATGGCAGGGGGTGGAGCCGGCAAGGAGGCTTTTCACAGGATACCCTTGTGTACCTTTTGAATTATTTTTTTTTGGCCACATCACACGGCTTGCAGGATCTTAGTCCCCTGACCGGGGATCAAACCCGGGCCCCCTACAGTGGAAGCGTGGAGTCCTAACCACTGGACCACCAGGGGATTCCCCTTTTTGAATTTTATATCATATAAATGTACTGCCTACTCTAAAAAATTAAGTGAAAATAATTCCGTCTCTCCTCTTCCAAACAGGATCTGCCTTTCAATTCCCCACATGAAGTGGGGATCTGAGGTGAGTCTAGTGGTGTCCTCCACAGGGGACTGGGCATATATGATGATGGAGGCATGCGACTGTCCTGCTGAACCATCACCTGCTGAGGACTGAGGGCGTCTTTCTGCGAGTTTTAAAGGAAAACACAGTTTGAGGGGAGGAGCAGGGCCTGCCCACAATGAACTCGATACTCCACACAAGCCTCTACTTTCTCAGTGGGGAGACGAGGTTCTGCCACTCCGAGTGTCTCCTGGCAGCCCCACTGAACTCGAGTCTGAGCCCTGAGGAAGCCAGACAGGATGGAAGAGTCATGTTGCCTCCATCTGCAAAACACAGAGCTAAAGAATGCTGCCTGGGGCTTCCCTGGTGGCGCAGTGGTTGAGAGTCCGCCTGCCGATGCAGGGGACACGGTTCGTGCCCCGGTCCGGGAGGATCCCGCATGCCGCGGAGCGGCTGGGCCCGTGAGCCATGGCCGCTGAGCCTGCGCGTCCGGAGCCTGTGCTCCGCAACGGGAGAGGCCACAACAGTGAGAGGCCCGCGTACCGCAAAAAAAAAAAAAAGAATGCTGCCTGGAGACCCTTCCGGCAGAGGGCTCTCCAAAGGGAGGAACCCATTCTGCCTCATACCTCCAGGCCACAGTGCCCCATGTGGGCACTTTATGACACCATGACAAAGGTAGAGCATCTGTATCATCCACTGTGGCCCTTGAATTAGAGTCATGGGCACAGATCTGCTTTGCCTGGTGAAGCAGCCGAAGAGTCACTGGGACACGCAGAGCAGCAGGGAAGGATGCCGATGGGGCAGGGACGGCAGAACTCAGAGATAACAATCCTAGACTGGCTGCTGGGACAACACCAGAAGGCTGCTGGGCCTGGAGGGCAGTGGGCAAGACCAAGTTGCTCGAGGTCACAGCCTGGGCAGAGAGCAAGGGACCCAGCAACGTTATCTTCACATCATGGTGTCCGACAGGCCAACCGTGGTGCCAGGGACTCGGACTGGTTCCTGAGCAGATGTGAGACTCCTTTTGCAAAGTCAAGACATTTTTCATGTGGGCATTTCTGTTAGGGTTGAACTGTGTTTAACGCCCCCATTTCTGTAGGGGTTAAACACAGTTTTGCAGAGGACTAGAGGTTCAGAGTGACCCTGTAGGGCTCAGAGAAATTCATTACTTATACATATTTCTGTTGATGGACACCCCCCACCCCCAGGCTCCCTGGCTGCAGAAGCTCAGAGTCCTAATGACTTCCTCTCACCACCTCCGACCAGCAGTCACAGACCCCCCCTCCTTCATTCACAAGCTCCTGCCGTCACCTCTGAACGCCCACTCCCCCACCCAGACCTTCATTTCCCTGCCTGCCGGCCAGTCTCCTATCCACAGCATTCACTGACCGCCTTCCTAGTTGCTGTTTCAATAACCAAGGTTCGCCAGTTTCAGTGTGCATTGGAATCACTTAGGACAATTATTAAGGTGTAGATTTCAGAGGCCTGCCCTGATTCTGATCTGCCGTGTGGCCCAGGAGCCTGCATTTTAACACCTCAACATGATGCTGAAGTAGTGAGTCTGAACAGAAACGACTCTGAGAAATACCAACCTCTCGAGGACTGAGCCCTGCTTCAGATGGGTTTGATTAACCTACCATTCCAGGGTTTTCTCTCACTCCTTTCCCATTTGAACATTCCACGCCAGTCAGATAGGTCTACTTGCTTTTCCCAAACATGCCTTGCACAATTTTATCATAGTTTTACGTTCCTTTTATGTACGGCACATTTTAACCATCTCTATCTATCAAGATCTTATCAGCTCATCTAAGGCTCAGCTCAAAAGCTACTTCCTTTCCAGAATATCTTCCTGTACCTCCACAGTTGGAAATAACCTGTGCCTGAACTGAATGTAAAGGTACTTGCTTAACAGCACTCAAAAAGCCCCTCTTTTTTTTCTTTTAATTTTATTATTTTTTTTATACAGCAGGTTCTTATTAGTTATCCGCTTTATACATATTAGTGTATATATGTCAATCCCAGCCTCCCAATTAATCATACACACACCTCCTCCCGCTGCTTGCCCCCCTTGTTGTCCATACGTTTGTTCTCTACATCTGTGTCTCTATTTCTGCCCTGCAAACCGGTTCACCTGTACCGTTTTCCTAGGCTCCACATATATGCGTTAATATACGATATTTGTCTTTCTCTTTCTGACTTACTTCACTCTGTATGACAGTCTCTAGATCCATCCAAAAAGCCCCTCTCTTAAATTGCCTTTGCTGTAGTTAGGTGTTCACATGCTTTTCTCCTGAGTTGATTATGACAGTCTGATCAGCGAGGAGGAAGTTCTCTTGCAACTGGACATCATTCCTCAAAGCTCCTAGCACAGTGCCTAACAGGTAGCAGATATTCAGTTACACAGATTACGGGAATTTAATGCCTTTCTCTTTCCTGAATATCCATAATATTTAAAACCCACTGTTACCATACATCAAAGAAAATGTGCCTTCCTTCCCTCTGTCTTCCTTTGTAACTGCAGTTACCAAATTCCGGGCATGGGGTTGGAATACTAATCGTAAACTCATTCTGTTCCTCTTCAGTGCATCAGGAGACGAGACAGTTTTGGTCCACAGCCCTAGCATTTGAGGCGAAAGTAATTTGGGCCAACGTGGCTGCTGCTGTACAGATTTTTCCTTCTAGCCACACAGTTGGATTTTTAGCCATAAAAGGTGGCATTGTAATAAAGACAATTTAGGTATTTCCATAATAAAAATACTTGAACCATTTCTAATGAACTTTCTAATTTGGGGCTCTATGTTTCTAATAATAAACTTATTCTAAACAGCTCCTAAAAAATAAGGATGAGGGCTTCCCTGGTGGCGCAGTGGTTAAGAATCCGCCTGCCAATGCAGGGGACACGGGTTTGGGTCCTGGTTCTGGAAGACCCCTCATGCCACGGAGCAACTAAGCCCGTGCGCCACAACTACTGAGCTTGCGCTCTAGAGCCCACGAGCCACAACCACTGAAGCCCGCGCGCCTGGAGCCCATGCTCCACAAGAGAAGCCACCGCAATGAGAAGCCCGCGCACCGCAATGAAGAGTAGCCCCCGCTCACGCGCAGCAATTTAGGCCCAACGCAGCCAAAAATAAAATAATAAAAATAAAAAATAAGGACCAGAGTGCTTGAAAATTCAAGGACAACTTCTTTACACTAATTTCTTCAAGCTACTAAATTCACAGAAATGAAAAACTCACAAAATCTTCATCTCAGGATTGGATCTGCTGTTTTCATTTTAGCAAGTTCTAAATGAGGAGGTGATTTCTTTGGAACTGCACAGACATGTGTTTGGCACAGTGCATGGGGCCAGAGGGAAGAGTTCACAGTTCTCTGGAATGGCCAAGGTGAGCTGTGGAGCAGAGGACAGTGTACAGAGCACAGTACTGACGTGTGGAGCCACTAGCCAGCCCTGGGATAATTCTGTCCAGAAAAGGTGGATTTGCGGCGGGGGGGGGGGAGGGGTGGAGAGAGAAGAGTGTGTGTGGTTTATAAGGAGGTAGGAATGCTATGGAAGATGGGTAAAAGATAATGATGCAAAAAGCATGATAAAGAAAAGAAGTTAGGGCAAATATGGCAGAATAAATGTGCTTTACTTTGCAAAAAACACATTTAAAACTCCTTTCCAAGAAGAACATAATTAGACTACAACACACACAAAATATTCAGCACTTAGACCCAGTTATTCCACTCCTAGGAATTTATTCTAAGAAAATAATCAGAGAGGGACTTGCTGGTGGCGCAGTGGTTAAGAATCCGCCTGCCAATGCAGGGGACACGGGTTCGAGCCCTGGTCCGGGAAGATCCCACATGCCGCACAGCAACTAAACCCATGCACCACAACTACTGAGCCTGCACTCTAGAGCCCACAAGCCACAACTACTGAGCCAATGTGCCGCAACTACTGAAGTCTGCGCGCTCTAGGGCCCGTGCTCTGCAACAAGAGAAGCCACCGCGATGAGAAGCCTGCGCACCACAATGAAGAGCAGCCCTGGCTCACCACAACTAGAGAAAGCCTGCGTGCGGCAACAAAGACCCAACACAGCGCCCCCCCCAAGAAAATGAAAGAAAGAAAATAATCAGAGAAGAAGCTACTCACAAAGGTTTTTGGATAGGGATGATTCTTGTTGAGTTATTTCAACCTATACTGATGAAGTCCAAAAAGTAACTAACACATGCTCCACCACAGAACAATCAGAAAACACAAATAATCAAAAAGAGCATAAAGAATGGAGCATACATCGTAATAAGGAAGAATCTGGAAAGACATAAATCAGGCATGGTAGGTATAATGCTGTTTTCACCAACAATGAGTTAAAAATACATATTGCTTTCTTATTTAATAACACAGCAGGATCATTTTCCATTTGAAAAGAAACATTTCTGCAACCTCTTTTTTTTTGTGGTTTCGAAGTATCCGTAAGTGAGACAATATCAAGCAGAATACAAACTCTACATAAAGGATGATCCTAATTCTATATAAATACACACTTGCATGCATGGAGAAGGAAACAGACTAAAATATTAATAGTAGTTTTTCTGTTTGGATATCACAGATGATGATTATCTTCCCCATGCTTTGCAAATATTTTCTAAATTTTCTAGTCAACACCTTTATTATAATAAAATATAATCAAGGCAAAAGATCAGGATGTTAAAATCAGAATGTTTCAAAATAGACAAGCATGGAAGTAATTAATTGATGCTTACAAATTTTCACATTATGCAAAAAAAAAATGAAACGCCCCCAGGAATCTACATGATAATCAAGATACCATTCTTCCGTGATGTAAGTAACATTTAAAATAAAAGCATATAAGATGCGTTGCCAGTGCTACCGTACAAATCACACTGAAACATAATAAACCTTTAATTCAAGTTACCATCAAGATTTAAATGAAACCTTTTAAATTATTTGGGGAAAAAACATCATTACATGAACCTAACCTTTTCTAAAGTTAAAACGCAGAAAGATCTAAATGGCTTTCATTTTTGTACCTATTCTCGTTTTCAGTTATAAAAGTTAGTATACAGATAAAAGCTCGAGCTTCATTATACCTCTTTACCGAAAATAATAATGAAGACAGGCAATCTAAAGCGTTTAGGAAAGAATCCTAATGGAGTTATCCCAAACATCAGAACAAATTTTAGTGAATGCTATATAAACACATAAAATAGTGTTTTTATTCTGAGCCCAACAGAAACACTCCTCCTTTTGGGAAACATCTCTAGATATTTCAACAGCAGGCCCTAACCCTGAGAACTCCCAGCTGTTGTGAACTCTGACCCTATATCACATTCCCATATGCGGTTTACAGGGAAAAATTTACATTCTTATCTCCAAACATCTTCACTAAAGAATGCTATTGAACAGACCAAAACAACACAGGGTTAGCTCACCAGAAAGAAGGGGAGAACGAACCCATTCATTCAATTGTTCGGAAAGAATGCATTCAGATCTTGGAACTATTTATGCCGAGAACTCGATGATTCTGGCATCTTCCCCTCTGCCAGGTCCCCTGCTGAGAATGTGAAGGGCCCTCTCTGCCCTTGGCTGCCTTCGGAGAGCAAGCTGAAGCCAGGAGCAGAGTAAAAGCCAAGACCCACTTTGTGGATGCAGTGAATGCTCTGAACGCAAGCAGACCCTGACATTAAAACGGACTTAAAAAAAAAACCCCAAACCCTCAAACCCTCCCTACAATTATTTTAGAAAATAACTTTTAGTTATAGGTCCATGTTTCCTAGTTAATACACTCAGAATACTGATTCTTTTCCATGCTAGCTCACAATTCATTCAATTTCTGAGAAGAATGCAGATGAGATTCAACAGAAGCCAAATAGTAAGAGGGAGGCAACATTGTTCATGAATATGAATATAAATGATACAGAGAGAAACTACATCTTATGTAATTAGCATATGTATAGGCGAGGAAGAATGAATGCCTAAGTTCAAAAATATTAATTTCCTATTGACACACCAACGCCCCAGGGATCAGTCAAAAGCAGGAAGATTTACCTTGCCACGTGGTGTAAGTGGAAGCAGCAGAATCTCTGACAGTCACAGCTCTCTGAGTGGGCACTCTGTCATGCCTGTTCTCTGAGCCACCTCAGATACCCAAGCACAAATCCAGGGCTAAGGATCACTAGGCATGGAAATCTACAGTGACTTCGAAAACCCGCTGGAGCTCAGGAGTAAAGACAGGAGGCAGAAAAAGGTATGCCAGCTTTCACCTTCTGCTGTGTTAGAATAAATGCCCACTTGGAAAGTGACACTATTTAAACCTTCATTAGAAGTCATGTTGACACCTTTAACAGAAAATGGTTTTCTATAAGCGTAAGAAAAATTATATACAACTTGGACATAAGGTAGAAGACCTCTTCTGGGGGCAAAGCGCCGGAGGATAATAGAAGGAATAATACTTGGTTCACCTCACTGTTTGCTATTTTTTTTGTAAAATCTTTATTGGAATACAGTTGCTTTACAGTGTAGTGTTAGTTTCTGCTTTATAACAAAGTGAATCAGCTATACATATACCTATATCCCCATGTCTCCTCCCTCTACCTCTCCCTCCCACCCTCCCTATCCCACCCCTCTAGGTGGTCACAAAGCACCAAGCTGATCTCCCTGTGCGATGCAGCTGCTTCCCACTAGCTACCTAGTTTACATCTGGTAGTGTATGTATGTCCATGCTGCTCTCTCACTTCGTCCCAGCTTACCCTTCCCCTTGTCCTCAAGTCCATTCTCTACGTCTGCGTCTTTATTCCTGTCCTGCCCCTAGGTTCATCAAAATCATTTTTTTTTAACATTCCATATACGTGTGTTAGCATACGGTATTTGTTTTTCTCTTTCTGACTTACTTCGCTCTGTATGACAGACTCCAGGTCCATCCACCTCACTACAAATAACTCAGTTTCGTTTCTTTTCATGGCTGAATAATATTCCATTGTATATATGTGCCACATCTTCTTTATCCATTCATCTGTTGATGGACACTAGGTGCTTCCATGTCCTGGCTATTGTAAATAATGCTGCAGTGAACATTGTGGTACATGACTCTTCCCGAATTAAGGTCTTCTCAGGGTATATGCCCAGTAGTGGGATTGCTGGGTCATATGGTAGTTCTATTTGTAGTTTTTTAAGGAACCTCCATACTGTTCTCCATAGTGGCTGTATCAATTTACATTCCCACCAACAGTGCAAGAGGGTTCCCTTTTCTCCACACCCTCTCCAGCATTTGTTGTTTGTAGACATTTTGATGATGGCCATTCTAACCAGTGTAATGGGATACCTCATTGTAGTTCTGATTTACATTTCTCTAATGATTAGTGATGTTGAGCATCCTTTCATGTGTTTGTTGGCAATCTGTATGTCTTCTTTGGAGAAATGCTTACTTAGGTCTTCTGCCCATTTTTGGATTGGGTTGTTTGTTTTTTTGATATTGAGCTGCATGAGCTGCTTGTATATTTTGGAGATTAATCCTTTGTCAGTTGCTTCATTTGAAAATATTTTCTCCCATTCTGAGGGCTCTCTTTTGGTCTTGTTTATGGTTTCCTTTGCTGTGCAAAAGCTTTGAAGTTTCATTAGGTCCCATTTGTTTATTTCTGTTTTTATTTCCATTTCTCTAGGAGGTGGGTCAAAAAGGATCTTGCTGTGATTTATGTCACAGACTATTCTGCCTATGTTTTCCTCTAAGAGTTTTATAGTGTCTGGCCTTACATTTAGGTCTTTATCCATTTTGAGTTTATTTTTGTGTACGGTGTTAGGGAAATGTTCTAATTTCATTCTTTTACATGTAGCTGTCCAGTTTTCCCAGCACCACTTATTGAAGAGGCTGTCTTTTCTCCATTGTATATTCTTGCCTCCTTTATCAAAGATAAGGTGACCATATGTGCGTGGGTTTATCTCTGGGCTTTCTATCCTGTTCCATTTATCTATATTTCTGTTTTTGTGCCCGTCACTGTTGGCAGATGACATGATACTATACATAGAGAATCCTAAAGATGCTACCAGAAAACTACTAGATCAATGAATTTGGTAAAGTAGCAGGATACAAAATTAACGCACAGAAATCTCTTACATTCCTATACACTAATGATGAAAAATCTGAAAGAGAAATTAAGGAAACACTCCCATTTACCACTGCAACAAAAAGAATAAAATACCTAAGGACAAACTACCTAAGGAGACAAAAGACCTGCATGCAGAAAACTGTAAGACACTGATGAAAGAAATTAAAGATGAAACAAACAGATGGAGAGATATAACATGTTCTTGGATTGGAAGAATCAACATTGTGAAAATGACTCTACTACCCAAAGCTATCCACAGATTCAATACAATCCTTATCAAACCACCAATGGCATTTTTCACATAACTAGAACAAAAAATTTCAAAATTTGTATGGAAACACAAAAGAACCCGAATAGCCAAAGCAATCTTGAGAAAGAAAAACAGAGCTGGAGGAATCATGATCCCTGTCTTCAGACTATACTACAAAGCTACAGTAATCAAGACAGTATGGTACTGTCACTGTTTGCTATTTATTAAAGGTCTCAGACCTTGTGAAGTGACAAGTTAGCTGACAGATTTTTTTTTTTGGTAGAAATGCAAATAATTCCCATTCAGTGGAAATGATGACCCCCAAAGGTAACAGCTTGTTGCCCTGTAGGTCAGTAACTAGTTTTGTATAACCTAGCAATCTAAGTAATATTTCTTTATTAAGTTGTCTGTAAATATTAAGTTCTTTATATCTGACTAGTTCCTTCATGAGTAAATCAGTTGAATAAAATCTTTGACATTTATGTTTCAAGAAGAGTTATGATTTTACCATTTAAAAATCATACTCTAGGGACTTCCCTGGCGGTGCAGTGGTTAAGAATCTGCCTGCCAATGCAGGGGACATGGGTTCGAGCCCTGGTCAGGGAAGATCCCACATGCCGCGGAACAACTAATCCCGTGCGCCACAACTACTGAGCCTGTGGTCTAGAGCCTGTGAGCCACAACTACTGAGCCCACATACCACAACTACTGAAGCCTGCACGCCTAGAGCCCATGCTCTGCAACAAGAGAAGCCACCTCAATGAGGATCCCGCGCACCACAACGAAGAGTAGCCCCCGCTTGCCACAACTAGAGAAAAGCCTGAGTGCAGCAACGAAGGCCCAACGCAGCCAAAAATAAATAAATAAATAAGTAAATTTATTAAAAATAAAATAAAATAAAAAAATTATACTCTAGGGCTTCCCTGGTGGCGCTGTGGTTGAGAGTCCGCCTGCCGATGCAGGGGACACGGGTTCGTGCCCCGGTCCGGGAAGATCCCACATACCGCGGAGCGGCTGGGCCTGTGAGCCATGGCTGCTGAGCCTGCATGTCCAGAGCCTGTGCTCCGCAACGGGAGAGGCCACAGCAGTGAGAGGCCCGCGTACCGCAAAAAAAAAAAAAAAAAAAATTATACTCTAGTGAGTATATAATTATTTCAATGTTTATTCATGACTAATTATTTTGAATGATTGAATATGCATATCCCATGTAACAGTTGCATTTTTATGTTGCTTTCCTTTGTATACTCTATTTTATTATTATTATTTTTAAATTTTATTTATTTATTTTTGGCTGTGTTGGGTCTTTGTTGCTGCATGTGGGCTTTCTCTAGTTGCGGCGAGCAGGGGCTACTCTTCGTTGCGGCGCGCAGGCCTCTCACTTCGGTGGCTTCTCTTGTTGCCGAGCACGGGCTCTAGGTGCTCGGGCTTCAGTAGTTGTGGCGCACAGGCTTAGTTGGTCTGCAGCATGTGAGATCTTCCCAGGCCAGGGCTCAAACCGGTGTCCCCTGCATTGGCAGGTGGATTCTTAACCACTGCGCCACCAGGAAAGTCCCTGTATAGTCTCTTTAAATGGCACTGGTTTGCTCAAAAAGTAAATAAGGCAGGTGTTATGCTTCTTAATGTGATGATACAATAAGATATTATTGCATGTTTTTTATTGCATGCTTTTTACAATATCAATATTAACTAGAAAGCATTCAGGTATACTATATATTTCTAAACGCTAGTCCAGATACAGTATGATTTGGGAAATAATCACTTGCTTGTCTTGGTTTCACAAAATCTAACAAGTCCAAACAGGAGATCTTCATGAAACAGTTTCCCTACCCATAATTCACATTAATATGAGCAGCTATAACTATAATGAATCACAGGGCCTGGCAGGTCAGCAGGATTATGACATTAGATCAAACAAGCTGCACAGGCAGGTTATAACATTGTCTTTGACAACTGTTAAGCAGCCTGCAAGAATGACAAGTACAGGGAAGGGCAACCTGCTAGAAGACACAAAAGACACTGTCAAACATTTAAGTGATTTTTCTCAAATCTGGGTGGGCAGAGGGGCCTCTGAGCAACAAGAGAACAGAAGAAAGTCATATTCAAATGTAATATAATTGTTGAACAGGCCCATGCAGGTTGAAATTTAATTGGCATTGTCCCCATATTGGCTGGGATGTTGTGTATAGACTGTTTCAGTGCTTTTCAAACTGCATCTTGCATTAGAGCCCAGCGGGAACTTGTTAAAATGCAGAATCTAATTCAGTAGGTCCAAGTGGGGCCTGAGAGTCTGCATTTCTTTTTTTTTTTTTTTCTTTTTGCGGTACGCGGGCCTCTCACTGCTGTGGCCTCTCCCATTGTGGAGCACAGGCTCCAGACGCGCAGGCTCAGCGGCCATGGCTCACGGGCCCAGCCGCCCCACGGCATGCGGGATCCACCTGGACCAGGGCACGAACCTGCGTTCCCCGCATCGGTAGGTGGACCCTCAACCACTGCGCCACCAAGGAAGCCCCCTCTTTTTTTAAAAATTTATTTATTCTGGCTGAGCCAGGTCTTAGCTGCAGCATTGCTGCATACACTCTTAGTTGCGGCATGCAGACTTCTTAGTTGTGGCATGTGGACTCTTGGTTGTGGCATGCTTGTGGGATCTAGTTCCCCGGCCAGGGATCAAACCCTGGCCCCCTGCATTGGGAGCTCGGAGTCTTCCCCGATGGACCACCACGGAAGTTCTGAGTCTGCATTTCTAACAAGCTCCCAGGTGATTCTGCGGCTGCTGGTCAGGGGACAACACTGTGAATGGCAAAGACTATCTCACCTCGCTGAATTGCAGAGGTCGACACAGGCTCCTCAAGCTGAATATGACAGGTCAGAGCTCCCTGAGTGTTTTTGAAATACACATTGAAAAAATAAAACCACCTGAAGGAGATGGGGGGGGGGGTAAGGGAGGGAAGGAAGGGGAGTTTGGTATTAGCGGAGGCAAACTATTATATCCAGGATAAATAAACAACAAGGTCCTACTGTAGAGCACAGAGAACTATATTCAATATCCTGTGAGAAACCATAATGGAAAAGAATAGAAAAAAGAATATATATATGTATAACTGAGTCACTTTGCTGTACAGAGGAAATTAATACGACATTGTAAATCAACTACACTTAAATAAAATTTAAAAAAATAATAAAGACGGGCCAAAAAATAAAAAAAGATTAAAAAAATAAAACCTTCTGAATTATATGAGCACTGTAACATACTCATATAATACTTGAGTCAGTACTGTAAAAAAGTGATAGTACAGTTACTGAAAAGCTTAGAATGATATTCCAGTGAAGAAACATTTGAGTGTAAAGAGGTCCTAGAGAAAGATCTGAAAATTCTTTGTACACGTGGTGACATGACTGCTCACATTTAGAGGAAAAATAATTCTGTCCAGTCCTTTGTCACTGACCCCAGGGAATGTTGGCTCCGAACCCTTGAGTCCTGGCTCCCTGTGCAGAAACAAAACTCCCTGAGGGGATCTTTTGCGGCCCTTATATCACACGAGGAACTGGAGATTACTGGAGACCTAAAAAGTATCAGTCTTGCTCTGCAGACTGTTCTAGGTGTGTCTGATATGGCCGCACGATGTTTATGATGAGGCTGGACCATCTCAATCACAGAGATTGTCACTTCCTTGTTATTGTGTCAAGTGAGAAGACAGTAACACCACATAACTATTAAAATGGAGAAATGGGATTCAAGATACAGTGAAGCACAAGACTGTGGTACGTGCATAACCCTTTGTTTTCACACGTGGTGAGAGCTCAGGGGTGCAGTGTGCCATACCCCTATGCATGTGGAATAATTTTATGGAGGTTTCAGTGTTGGGAAAAAATCAAATAAATTATAGCACTTACAGGAAGCCCTGTGTGCATTTAAAAATATGATTCATGAAGTGTTTATTTCCTTTCCCCAGTGAGCATGGTTTAAGGAACATTCCCACAGACATACACAAACACAGACCTCAGTCGTATTTTGCGATTAAAATTAAGTTCTAGACTTTTAACTGATTTTCATAGCATAAGATGCAAAGCAGCTAATTCACTACTCTACAACTGTCTGCTGTGCCCCAATCAGTGTTCATTTTGATCACCAACAAGGCACAGTTTGGTAATGAGACCAATTCTCAGGCAGTTTTATATGGATGGTTTATGCGATGGATAAACCATCCATTTGCCCTGTAGGGCAAGCTGGATACTGCTATTTCTCTCCACAGGCAACTTAGCCCAGCTCAACTCTCTAAACCCTTCAAGACGTATTTCTTATTTTGAAACAGCATCACAGAGAAGATGGATGGATATTAATTCTGTGGACAACTTGGTTCTCTTTCTTAATCAGATTTGGTAGGTAAGGTTACGGCGACTAAAAGGAATTTTGGAAATCAATGGTTTGTGAATTTTTAAATTGATTCCCAAACAATAAAGGGACCAAAGACAAAAGCACTTGGAAATGCAGGTATTTGTTTTATTGCCAAAAACCACATTAAGTGTTGTTCTGTTTAAAAAAAAGAAAAGAAAAAAGAAAAATAGACAGTGCAAGGGAAGATATAAGAAATGCAAGTACCCAGTCAATGAAGAATTATCATTCATCACAGCAAAGTCTAGAAACTTCCTTCTCTTCTAGGAAATCCTTATGTAAATAATAATGGAGCTCAAATATTTATTAGTTCATTCAACAGTTATCACGTGCTTTTATTTTTGATTGGTTATTACACATCAAAAAATATACTAGGTAGAAAAATAGAAGAGATTAAAAAAAAATACTAGGATAGAGGAAGAATAAGATATAGTGTCTGTCCATTAAATAAAAATAACTTCATTGTTTTTGTCAAAAGCAATTCAGGCTCACTATTAAATTCGCACTTCTGAGCCTTCTGTCCATAACCAACTCCTCTTCCCACACATAATTTTACAACTAATGGCACCATACTGTAACCTGTTTTTCATAGACTATATGTCATACACATCTTTTTGTGACTACAGAACTGCATTATTTTAATGGCTATATCACATTCCACTCTATGGAAATACCATACTTAACTCCATCTGATTGGTGGACGTTTATTCTCATTGTTTGCTGCTAAATGCATTAATGAACACCCTTGGAAGGGCAGTATAGAATGTTATTTAAAAGCATGGATTCTGGGGGAAGGGTAAGCTGGGACGAAGGGAGAGAGTGGCATGGACATATATATACTACCAAATGTAAAACAGATAGCTAGTGGGAAGCAGCCGCATAGCACAGGGAGATCAGCTCGGTGCTTTGTAACCACCTAGAGGGGTGGGATAGGGACGGTGGGAGGGAGACGCAAGAGGGAGGGGATATGGGGATATATGTATAACTGATTCACTTTGTCATAAAGCAGAAACTAACACACCATTGTAAAGCAATTATACTCCAATAAAGATGTTAAAAAAAAAAAAAGCATGGATTCTCAAGTCAGACTGCTTAGTTTTAAATCTCAGTTCAGTCTCTTACCAACTGTATAACCTTGGTCAGTTTACTTAACCTCATCTGTAAGACTGGAATAACAATAGTACCTCCCTCATAGGGTCACTGTTAATTACCCTGATGAGGTAGTTAATACATGTAAAGCACTTGGAATGGTGCATAGCAGATCGTAAGTGCTTTATAAATGTTTGCTATTATTTTTACTTTTATACCTGTGCAATTATATGCATTAGGAAAATGGGCTAAGAGCCTAGAAGGCTCTGAATGTACACTTTAGATCTTAATACAGTCTACAAAGTGTCCTCCAAAAAGCTTATACCAATGGTTTATCCATAACTTTGAAAACAGTCATCCTTGCTTGGCAGGTATGAGATCTGGAAACTCACTGCCAGTCTGACCAAGCTGGCTACAATGATTTAAGTGTATACCATGGGCAAACGGAAATGGCAAGATTCCAGTTCAGGGACATTAGAGGAAATGACATAGAGTTCTAAACCCAGCAAAATGAAAGTGAAATAAAGACATTTCCAGTAAAACGAAAACTGAGAAATTCATTACCAGCAGAACCATGCTAAAAGAAACACTGAATAGAGTAATTTAGGCAGAAGGAATGAGACACCAGATGGAAGAACAGAACTGTAGGAAGGAATGAGGAACAACAGAAAGGATAAATATGTGGATGAACTTAAATATATATTAAGTATACAACAATAAAAATAAGTCCTTGAGGGCTTTAAATATTTGTAGAATTAAATTTTACTTAATAACCCACTCTTCCCAGGAAGTGATAAAGTTACTAATTTGCATTTGATGCTCGTAAATCAAGGATACATGTTGTAATTCTTGGGGACCAAGAATTGTAAAGACTTTATACCAAGTTAATAGAGGAGGGGAAAAGGGAGAGTCAAAATACCTGCTTAATACAAAAGAAGGCAAAAAAGAGATAAGAACAGGTGGGAAAAGTTAACAAAGCAATATAGCAGATTTAAATCCAAATATATCAGATTATATTAAGTGACAACAGACTATATACACCAATTAAAAAGCAAAGCTGTCAAACTAAATTAAAAAACAAAACCCAACTACATACTGCCCATGAGAATCACAATGCAAATATTAGGATACAGAAAAGGCAAAAAGTTAAAGGATGGAAAATGCTCTGCAAATGCTCACCCAAACAAAGCTGGTGTTGCGATATTAACATTAGACAAAGTAGGCTTTGAGGCAAGAAACACTGCTAGTGACAAAAAGGACATTCCATACTGGTAAAAGGGCTGACCTATCAAAGAGACAACCATTTAAAAATTTCATGTATCAAATAATATAGCTTCAAAATATTGCAAAATATGTGAAGGAAAAATTGACAGACTAAAAGAAGAGATAGACAAATTCACAACCACAGTGAGTGATTTTTATATACCTCTCTCAGCAATGCAAAGAACAAGCAGGAAAAAAAAAAAAAATCAATGAGGATACAGGACTTCAAAAAGTATAATTTAAAAAATGACCTGTCATATAAAACACCATATGCAGCAATTACACAAAATGCAACCATATGTGGGGAAATAAAGTAAATCTCAACAAATTTCAAGAAATGGAAATCATATAGCGTACCGTTTCTGATTAAAGGGAAATTAGGCTAGAAATAAAATTTAAAACAATAATTAGAAAATTTCCAAATATTTAAAATTTAAGTAATATACTTCTAAGTGACCCTTAGGGGAAATTAGGGAATATTTTCAAATAAATGACAATGAAACATAATTTGTTAATACTTGTACGATGCAACTAAGCATATTTTTAAAGGTAGAGCCTTAAATGATATATTGGAAAAGAAGGAGGACTAAAAATCAATGATTAAGAATCTACTTCAAATATACTAGAAAGATAACAGCAAAGTAATGCTGAAAGGATGAAAATAATAAAGAACAAAAATTAATACATGTACAATGGAGAAAATTAACAAAACCAAAAGTTGGTTCCTTAAAAAGACTAAAATTGATAAGCCCCTATAAAATGGATCAACAAAGAATATAGAATCAAGAATGAAAAAACAGAAATTACAGATCCTACAAAGATAATAAAGAGACTTATAAACACCATTATGGCAATTAATTTGACAACTGAGATAAAAGGGACAAATTCCTAGAAAAACGTAACATATAGAGAAAACAGAAAATTTGAATAGTTTTATATATATATGAAATATATCAATATAATTTAAAGACTTTTCTCAAAAATAACTCTTCCAGATCCAATTGGGCTACTGATGAATTCTTCCAAAGATTAAAAAGAAAAAAAAAAAAAACTTATACAAATTCTTCTAAAAATAGAAAAAGAGGAAGAGTTCCCAAATCAGTTTATAAGGTCAGCCTAACCTTAATACTAAAACCCACAAGAAAAAAATATCACACACCAATCTCACTCATGAATATAGTTATAAAAGTCCATAAAAATCACGTTAGGAGAAAGTGAATTCAGTGATATAAAAAAAGGTAATATATAATGACCAAGCTGAGTTTATACCAGAAATGCAAAGTTAGTGTAATAATCAAAAATCAATCAGAAGAAATCAGAACATTAATAAAATAAAGAAGAAAAATCATAAGATCATCTCAAGAGATGCAAAAAGTCATTTAATAAAATTCAGTACCATTTAGGATTAAAAAAACCCCAAAACTCATAGCAAATCAGGAATAAAAGTAAACTTTCTAATGCTGATAAATGGTGCCGACAAAAAAAATCTACAGTTAACAGCATCCTAAGGATGAAATATAAAACACCTTCTCCCCGAGTTTAGAAACAAGGATGACCACATCATCATTTCTATTCAATATCATAATGGAGATCAAAGCCCATGGGATATAAGGCAAAATAAAGAAATAAATATTGGGGAAGCAGTAAATTTGGCATTGTTCACCAACTGCATAATTGTGTTAAGTAGAAAATCCAAAAGAATATACAAGCAATTAATGGAATTAATAACTGAATTTACTAAACACACTGGATATGTCAATGTATAAAAATCAATTGTATTTATATATATGGGCTAATTAGAAATAGAATAATTAGAAAATGAAACAAATGCAATTTTCAGCAATAAGCCTACCAACACCTAGGAATAAATCTAATATATTATACGCAATACCTCTACACAGTAAACTAAAACATTACTGAGATAAACTAAAGATCTAAGTAGAGGAATGTACTATGCCAATGAACTGAAAACCGCAATATTGCAAAAGATGCCAATTCTCCCAAGTTGATCTAGAGAGTCAATATAATCCCAATAAAAAGTCTAGCATTGGGGCTTCCCTCGTGGCACAGTGGTTAAGAATCCACCTGCCTGGGGCTTCCCTGGTGGCACAGTGGTTGAGAGTCCGCCTGCCGATGCAGGGGACATGGGTTCATGCCCCGGTCTGGGAAGATCCCACATGCCGTGGAGCGGCTGGGCCCGTGAGCCATGGCTGTTGAGCCTGCGCTCCACAACGGGAGAGGCCACAACAGTGAGAGGCCTGCGTACCGCAAAAAAAAAAAAAAAAAAAAAAAAAATCCACCTGCCAATGCAGGGGACACGGGTTCGAGCCCTGGTCCGTGGAGAAGATCTCACATGCCGCGGAGCAACTAAGCCTGTGTGCTACAGCTACCGAGCCTGCGCTCTAGAGCCCTCGAGCCACAACTACTGAAGCCCGCACTCTGCAACAAGAGAAGCCACCGTAATGAGAAACCTGCGCACTGCAATGAAGAGTAGCCCCTGCTCGCCTCAACTAGAGAAAACCCGCGCACAGCAATGAAGACCCAAAGCAGCCAAAAATAAATTAAAATAAAATAAATTAATTTTTAAAAAGTCTAGCATTGGAGAAAATGACAAGGTGATTCCAAAATTTGTATGGAAATCCAAAGGGCCAAGAATAACAAAAAAAGTTTTGAAGAGCAAAGTTGGAGGACTTTTACTAGCTGACATCAAGACTTATTACAAGAGGGAATGTAAATTGATACAGCCACTATGGAGAACAGTATGGAGGTTCCTTAAAAAACTACAAATAGAACTATCATATGACCCAGCAATCCCACTGCTGGGCATATACCCTGAGAAAACCTTAATTCAAAACAAGACATGTACCACAATGTTCATTGCAGCACTATTTACAGTAGTCAGGACATGGAAGCAACCTAAGTGTCCATCGACAGATGAATGGATAAAGAAGATGTGGCACATATATACAATGGAATATTACTCGGACATAAAAAGAAACAAAATTGAACCATTTGTAGTGAGGTGGATGGACCTAGAGTCTGTCATACAGAGTGAAGTCAGAAAGAGAAAAACAAATACCGTATGCTAACACATATATATGGAATCTAAAAAAAAAAAAAAAAAAGGTTCTAATGAACCTAGGGGCAGGACAATAATAAAGACGCAGACGTAGAGAATGGACTTGAAGACACGGGGAGAGGGAAGTGTAAGCTGGGACGAGGTGAGAGAGTAGCATTGACATATACACACTACCAAATGTAAAACAGATAGCTAGTGGGAAGCAGCTGCATAACACAGGGAGATCAGCTAGGTGCTTTGTGATCACCTAGAGGGGTGGGAGGCAGACACAAGAGGGAAGGGATATGGGGATATATGTATATCTATAGCTAATTCACTTTGCTATACAGCAGAAATAACACAGCACTGTAAATCAATTATACTCCAATAAAGATGTTTAAAAAAAAAGACTTATTACAAACCTACAATAAATAAGAGAGTGGTATTGGCATGAAGATAGACCAGTAAACTAATGGAAAATAGAGAGTGTATGTACATATTAATATATATAAAGAGTGTATAGTCACTTGATTTATAACAAAGTTGACATTTCAGTTGGTGGAAAAAAGACAATCTAAATTTTCAATAAATAATGCTGAGTATATTGGGTATTCTTATAGAATAAAAGTGGATCAATTCCAAGTAGATTGTAGATCTAAATAAGACAAGCAAAATAATAAACCTTTTCAAACTAAGAGAATATCTTCACAACCTTCTGGTAGGCAAAAATACCTTAAACAGGACACAAAAAGTTATAAACACAGGTAAAGATTGATAACTGGAGTATATTAAAATTAAGAACTTCTTTTCACTTAGAGATACCACCAATAGAATAAAAAGGCAAGGCAGAAAATGGGGAAAGAAATTCTCAATACATACATCTGACCAGTGACGCACCAATACATCAGTAGAGAGAAGACAATCCAATAAAAAATGGTCAAAGATAAACAGGCACCTCACCAAAGAGGTGATCAGTAAACATGAAAAGGGGCTGAATGCCGTTATTCATCAGAGAAATCAAAATAAAAGCACACAGAAATACTACTACACACCCACTAGAATGGCGAAAATGACTAACGTTAGCAAGGGCTGGCAAGGATGTGGAGAACTGAAAATCTCATATACTACTGGTGGGAGCATAAACTGGTACAATTCTTCAGAAAACACAACTGGACATCGGAAAACTGAACATACCTTATGATCCAGCAATTTCACTTCTACATTCATATTCAACAGTAAAACATTCATATGTGCTCTAAAAGGCACATTAAAGAAGGTCTTGCATCATTCATAATAGCCTCAAACTGGAAACACAAATATCCATCAGTAATAAAAGAGCCAAGTAAAATGGGACATAGTTCTATGATTTAACACTATACAAGAATAAAAATTAATGAACTAAAGCGACATACAGTACGGGTGAATATGACAAATGAAATAGTAAAAGAAGCCCAGGGCCGAAGAAAATACACGGTGTAATTCCATTTCTGCGAAGTTCAACTAAGGTATGGTGTCAGAGACCTGGGGAGCGGGTACTTTGGGGGAGATGCAGAGTAAAGGGCACGAGGACTTCAGAGGTACTGGTAATGCTATATTTACCGTAACCTGGGTGGTGATTCCTTGGGCGTGCTTACTGATCTCTCCTTATCCTCTAGGTACGACTTACACACCTATACCCAAGAACTAGGTAGCAGGTTTTCTATTTATGCAATTCTCAAGTCCATTAGGAAATGAAGAACTTCCTCTCCATCCCTGGCTACATCAGCAACACATTTATAAAATGAAATGTGTGAAGCACTGAAGCAGCATGTCTTCAGATACTCTTCTCCTAAGAACTGGTCCCTCAAAGAGCCTCAAAGCTTCATGCTGCAGACCACTGTTCCAGGGTCCCTTTCTACATGTCAAGACACCTGCCACATTCAACTCTGGGAGTTCTAGAAGCTCCAAACTGGAGCGTCCGTGCCTGAGCAGTATTTACTTTTGCACGCCCCTTTCTATTAAATTTTTCACAAGTTTATTCTTATAGGCAAAACAAAATAATGCTGAAAAAGAATATTAGGCATGTGATCTTGCCTGGTCTCCTACAGTGAATGCAATATTCAGACTAATGGCTGAATCTTGTCAAATCTGACTCAATAAAGTACAAAGAAATAAAAAAGACTGATTTATGAACAGATAACAGATGATATCCATTACAATCCACTCGACATTTACTGGGAACTTACTGTCAGGGACTCTGTTGGGAACTCTGGGGCAAACAAAGGTGAAGAAAATAAGATTCTTAGCCTCAAGGCACTCACAATCTAATGGGAAGACAGACATGAATATAACCAATCATACGCTTATATTATAGCCTGCTCTTACTGATATGAAAGTGATATTTCTACATTAAAATGTTAGGTGAGCTAAGGGACTTTGAATGAAAATCTCTCGTGTCCTTTTATCTACTGGAATAGAAAGATTTGTATTTAATGTTAAAAGAAACAAATGTCAGGAGATTCACATTCTTGTTTTTTCTGTTGGTAAAATGTCATAGTTTTCCCTAGGATGCCCACTTCTAGGAAATTATCCTAAGCAGAGTTTCCCACAGTATGCTTAGAGGAAAACAGATGACAATGGGAAAAGGGATCCCACAGCACGATGGGAATTTTCAACTAGCACCCTGTGTCCATTCCTGCCTCCCCCGAACTTGAGATGTGGGAAAGATAAAAAAACTACATTCCCTCGGCTCCTTTGGAAATCAGGTTCCACCATTTAGATGCATTCTTGCAGAATTTGGAAAGTGGAAAAGAGGTGGAGGCTACCTTCCTCCTGCTGTTCCTGGGATCCTGCAACATCACAGGAAGGTGAGTTGCAGCAGTAGGTTGGGGAATCCAGCTCCTAGTTTTGGGATCCTGCAACATCACAGGAAGCTGAGTTGCAGCAATAGGTTGGGGAATCCAGCTCCTAGTTTTCTAGAGGCAACAAAGTCGGGTCACAGAGGCTCCAGCCTAACATCTGCTCATTTGGTTGGTGAATGCCCAGAGGGGAAGACGGTGAGTGCCCAGAGGGGAAGACGGTGAGCACTGTGGTGACAAGTCGCCAGCAGCACTTCGACTTCTGGGTGACATTTCCTGTATTAAATTCCACTTCGCTTAACATACCTAGAGTTGATTCTATTTTCTGCTGTAATGTAGAATCTTGGGCTTTTGTTGTTTTTAAATAAAATTCTGTTGTGTAATTAGCATTTATCAAGCATCCATCAATAGTTGCTAGGGAGGAGTCCAGAAACATACAAAGCAGGAAAAAGAAAACAATTTGAAATTCAGAAAGCTCCAAGGGAATAATAAAGAGTTGGCCAGGAACCTACAGTGCATTTTAAAGGAAGCACTCAGAATTTCCTTAACTGGATTCAATGGGGTAGAACCTTGGGTGAGCAACATTACACTGGTTTCTTTGATTTCAAATGTTTAAGAACCTTTATATACGACTGTGTATTAGGTTGAGGAGGGGCAGAACACTTATCACAAACTGCTTAAGGAATCCTTTTATTTTCACCAGGGAATCTCATGGGACAACTGTTTTCAGGAGTGTTGTACAAAATGCACCAGAGAGAAATACCCCGCTTTCCTCACTCAGTGATATATTGTAGCAGATTTTTGTGTTACAGTTTATTTTCCTTAAAATTGGAGTCTTTTTAGCCTTCATTTTTCTACCAGTTGTATTTCTCTCCCCCTCTCTCCCCAGACCCCTCTGTGCCTTTTCTTACATTTAAGAGTATAATTTAATTTTTAAATTTACATACACTAAAATTCATTTTTTTTCATTTACAGTTCTATGAGTTTCGACAAATGTATAGACTTAGGGAACAACCACAGCCATCAGGATATGGAACAATGGTATCATCACCCCCAAAACTCTTTCGCTGGTCCTTTCCAGGCAAGCCCTGCCACCACCGTAGCTCCGGGCAACCGCTGATACTTTCTCCATCACCGTAATTCTGCCTTTTCCTGACATAATATAAATTAATCATATAATATGTAGCCTTTTGATTCTGGCTTCTTTCACTTAGCATAATTCAAAAGAGAACCATCATATATATATGAATATATATAAAATATATATGTAATAAAGAAGGAAAGCCTGCCTTTTCCAACTACACTGACGGACCTTACAGGCATTAATGCTAAGTGAAATAAGTCAGACAGAGAAAGACAAATACTATATGATCTCACTTATAAGTGAAATCTAAAAGAGCCAAACTCATAGAAACAGTAGAATGGTGGTTGCCTGAGGCTGGGGGGTGGGGAAAATGGGGAGATGATGATCAAAGGGTACAAACTTCTAGCTATAAGATGAATAAGTTCTGGGGAATCTAATGAACAGCATCATGTCTATAATTAACAAACTGTATTATACAATTGAAAGTTGTAAGAGAGTAGATCCTAAATGTTATCACCACCACAAAAAAAAAAAAGGTAATTATGTGAGGGGCTAGGGGTGTTAATTAACTTTTTTGGTTACCATTCTGCAATATATATGTATACCTAATTATCATATTATACACCTTAAACTTAACATATGTTATATATCAATATCATCTCAATAAACTTATAAGAAAAAACAAGACAGGACCACCCAACATATTACATGAAACAGTAGTTTGTTCCTCGTTATTGTGGAGTATATATAATCCATCGTGTGGATGTACCAAGGTCTGTTAATCAGTTCACCGGTTGAAGGGCATTTGTACTGTTTCCAATTTTTAGAGGTTATAAACAGAACTGCTCTATCAATAAATATTTAATTACATAATGTTCAACCGCTGAACATTGTTCCATATCCTGATATACAATTAATTTAATCTGGCAGTTCCTTATTGTTGCACATTTAGTCATCTTCCATGTTTTCCTGTTTTAAATAACACTCTAACCTCATTCAAATATATGTATTTGTTCAATTGCTCTTCAGGAGAAATTCTCAAGGAATTCCTAGGTCAAACGGTAGGCATCATACATTTTACTGCTTTTGATACATATTACATGAAAAAGTCCCTTAGGAGACTATCCCAGCACTCAATCCCTTATCAACATCGACTGCCGTCTTTTAATTTTTTACCAATCTCACAGGCAAAAATTTTAAAATGACATCTCATTTTTATTTGTACTTGTTTTATGACTTTTTTTATATCCCTGTAAATACAGGTGGAATTGGCACCTCATATTTATTGGACATTTTTATTTTTTCTTTCGGGAACTACCCGTTCCTGTCTGTTTGTAGGCTGGGCTTCTGCTATATTATATTAATCCTTTGCCTGGCACTTAATATATTTCTTTTATATACAGACGTTTTTAAAAAATAGATGTAATCAGCTCTTCTAAACTTTTCTTTTGTGAATTATCACATTTAATATCATGCCTAGAAAGGTCCTTCTCAATTTTATGTTTACATAAATATTCACTTATATTTTGTCTAATTTTTCCAAATGTTTGTTTGGAAAAACAGCGTGAAGAATATAGGAGGCTTCCTGGCTGAGGCAGACAAAACGTCACTTCGCCCCTAGTACGTTGGGTTTGCTTCTGCCTTCATGGCTTTGAACTACTGATATAAAATATACAGGATTCCTCTTTTCTAAGGGGTTCATCTGCCTTCTGAAGAAGGTGAATAGTTTATGAAACTAGATTGAATTTTCTTCCTATGATTGGATTTGGTTCAGAAATAAAGCTTTATTCTCTGGTTTCAGTGGTTAGTTGAATCACGGCAAAGCATTTCATATCCCTTTCTCTTTGTTCCTCTAGTGGGACAAACTAGGAATAACTTAGAGAGCTGCAATGAAAATAACGTGCCAGTGCGTGCCAATATTTTCAGGAATGTCACAGCAACAGTGAGCATTTACGGCAGAAATTCGTGTACCTATTTCCCCAAGGGGCCAAAGAATCTTTTTTTAAAATAATCATGTAAATAAATGGGAAGGTATGATTCAATTTACAAAAGTTGATTTCACAAACAAATTTTGAAGACAGTGCTTTTTCCATCAAGAGAGGCATACAATTACAAGACGGGAAGAAGCCAGATTCCCAGCTGACCCACCAGTCTGGACCACTCTGGTTTTTGGTGTGAGAAGTAAATTTAATTTTCTTTAAAAAAAAAAAAAAAAAAGAGGCACACGATTATAAGCTTACAGAAGAACTTCACCCTTCAATAAGACTGTAACACACTATATGATCCAAAAAGCAATAACCTAGGAAAAGAAAGAAAAATGGAGACTGGCTTCTACAGAAGGTTTAATCTGATCCCTTACTCTTATTTTATTAGTAAATGGGACTCACGTAGAACACAAATACAACCCACGGTAGTGTTGCATCTCAAATCTGTACTCTGGGTCTGAATGTGCTTGTTTTTCATGAGCAGTTGGGAAAAGTGAATGCATTCTCAATACATTCTAGATCTTAAGCATTTACCCGAGCTCCCTCTTCAGCAATCTGGGCTATACAGGTACTTTGGTGTCATTCTCACTGAGGTAAACTACCTCTTCCCCATCACCACCTCACCTGCCCAACTCAGCCTCAAGGGACCATCTCTGTAGCTGCAGACCTAGTCCATTTGGCTTGCCTGCCCAGACACCGGCTCCCCTCCCCCATCAGACTGTTGGTTGTCACACTCCGGCAGGTCTGACAACACATCCTACTGGAGCAGCTTCTGAGGCTCCAGGCCACAGAATGTTAGAGGCCAACAATTGCAGGAGGAAGGATATAAGTAGCTTCTGGTCTGAGGCAAACTGGCCCAGGACCAGACTGTGCCTGCTTTCAGCCCTTTAGGGCTTGGCCCACTACCCCTAGGGACCTCCGAACCCTGCGTGATTCTGGTGCTTCGACCAACTTCTGTCTCTGCGTATCTTCTGTGGGCTGCACTCAAGGCTCAGTCCAGTTCCCCCTCCTAGACTTAGGGCATTTCCAGGAGTCTATGCACCTCACACAGAATAGGTGGAAAAAGTTACCCCAACTGTGGCTTTTTAGACGGCACTGAGAAAGGAGATAAAAAATTAATTTGCCTATGTTTGTTGTTAGGAATACAAACCATGAGCAGTTCTTGCTGGAAATTGTGCAAAGCCCTAATTTTGGTTCAATTAATATAGAAGCATAAAGTGCCTTCAGTTTCCCTTTGTATCATCCTAACAAATGGCTGTCTGGCTGTCTGAACTCCTCGTGTGGTGGTTTGACTAACGGCAATTTATTTTGTCTTAAACACACACACACACACACACAACAATAACAACAACTTTAAAAACAAGAGGGGATGAGTGTTTTACCACGAGCACTTATTACTTTTGAAACCAGAAATAATCCTCTATTTTAATGAAAGGGTAAAAATACTTCTCTCCAAGGTAAAGAGAAAAGAATGTGCATAATATTGTGGTGACCGATGCCTAGAAACACAACCAAATTCCCTTTTTATCTCAGTAACTAACTCACCCAACAGGGTATAACAAAGTAGAACTTGTAGGGTGTAATTTATATTACAATTCGCTTTCTCTCTATGTTAAGTAAGGCAGTTTGAAGTAAGACTTTTTTTTAAAAAAAAAAGTAGTTTCAAAGAACTTGAAAAAACACACCCAAAATGCTCTAGTCCAAAGCCAGAACACAGTTTTGTATGGTCTGCAGATAATTTAATATTTGAGAAACCTTTTCAACATTCTCCAACTCCAACCAAAACTAAAGCAATATTTAGGGGGAAAAAAATGAGTAAGCAAATAAAACCTAATATCTATATAATTATTCACAGATCAAGCAATTTAGAGACAATAAAATAGAACAGCATTTCAGCTAACTCAACTTTAAAATAATGGAACAACTATTCACTAACCTAACAACAACAACAAAAATTCTGGCTAATTTTACTGTTAATATATTAGGGATGATTGCTTTATCAGTTAAAAGACTTAAAATCAATTCTGTATAAGTTCATTTATTTTCGGTTTCACAAACATAGTATGATCAGCCTTCTTGATTTTCTGTAGTCCTCCTTTCCCCACAAACATAACGTCCAGTTTGAGTCTTTCAAACAGTAGGAAAATGCAATGATGTCAATGTACAAAGTATGTCACTGGTGCTTTGCCTGCCGTCTTCTGGCAACAGATGCATTTTATTTTGGAGAAGGGGCCCTCTCACACGCCAGTACTAACCCTAGCCGTCACTGCCAATCACAGCCCCTGTTCACATAGGCTGGCTTCTGGCCCAGCTTGTCCAATCCCAATCCCCTGCATCCCCTTAGACAGTGTTTGGTACAGCAAGAGACTCGTAATCCAGGCTAGGCCAATGAAAGTCTCCACTAGAATCTTTTCAGCAGTAACACAGAAAGAATTTAAGCCTTGGGTCTAGCATCAGAGAGAGGGCAGCCCAAGAGGATAGATCCACCATGTAGAGAGATACAGAAATGACCTAGGGGGCTTCCCTGGTGGCACAGTGGTTAAGAATCTGCCTGCCAATGCAAGGGACACGGGTTCGAGCCCTGGCCTGGGAAGATCCCACATGCCGCGGAGCAACTAAGCCCGTGCGCCACAACTACTGAGCCTGAGCTCTAGAGCCCGCAAGCCACAACTACTGAGCCCACGTGCCACAACTACTGAAGCCTGTACACCTACAACCCGTGCTCCGCAACAAGAGAAGCCACGACAATGAGAAGCCCACGCGCCACAACAAAGACCCAACACAGCCATAAAGAAAAGAAAAGAACCTAGGGAAAGAGTGAGGGACACTTCTAATAAAGATCTAGACCCAGAGGCCCACACTCCCAGTGGCCACCTGCACCTCTGTCCTTCCTACAGTGTGGTTATAAAAACCAGTGTAGGGCTTCCCTGGTGGCGCAGTGGTTGAGAGTCCGCCTGCCGATGCAGGGGACATGGGTTTGTGCGCCGGTCCGGGAAGATCCCACATGTCACGGAGCGGCTGGGCCCGTGAGTCATGGCCGCTGAGCCTGCGCGTCCGGAGCCTGTGCTCCGCAATGGGAGAGGCCACAGCAGTGAGAGGCCCGCGTACCGCAAAAAAAAAAACAAAAAAAAACAAAAAAAAAACCCAGTGTATTTCCTCTCCAGCTTCAACAAGTTTGCGCTGGTTTCTGTTATTTGCATTCAAGGCATCCTGACTCACGCACAAGGTAACCACTTGAGTTTGGGCATTCTCAATCATGGTGAACTTACTTACTGGCTTGTTTTTCCAGTTCCTGTTCTTTGGGCTCTGCCTTTGCAGCCCACAGGGGTGGCCTCTGGGGCCCTGTCTCTGCTCTGCAACCCTGCCTCCCTGCCAGGCTCCCATGCCCAAGGGTAACGCCCAGTCCAATCAAAGCTTCATCTCTGAGAGTGAAGGTCTGGATGTGAGAGAGAAGTTCTTCCGATCTGCGTTCTGTGCACCGTGGCACTCTGCAGGAAGAGGAAGACACGTATGAAGCTTAGCTGTTCGGCCCCATCTGTGTTGGATTCCACGGGCTACCCCATCTTTCCCAGACATCCTACCCTCTCCCCTGCCCCTTCAGCTGGCCATAATTGGTTTACTTTCCAAACCAAGGGAACATGAAATTATACACCAAAAAACTATTTCTGTAAATCATTGGTTAGGATGCTTTTTACTATGGGAAATGTACAATTTCAATAAAAATCAGCTTGGGCAATAAGGAACAGCCAGCCTACAGGTAGTGTGGCCCCAGGTATGTACAAGAATGTCATCAGGGCCCCTGTGTTTTATTTCCATGTTTTGCCATAAACAGTGCTGACTTCTCTCAAAGGTCGATTCCCCCAAAGGCCCCAGTTGGGGCCACCTGTGTTGTTGCTCACATTCAGCAGGAGATGGAGAAACGTTTCCATGCATGGAAGAGCATCATCAGATTTGGAAATACTATCCTGGCAGTGGTGTCAGAACAGCTTTAAGACATCTTTAAGAGTCAGAACTAATGTGACTTGGTGACTACCTGACTGATGGGTGTGGGAAGAGAAGAGCTAGGACAGCGCCCAAGTTTCTCCCTTGGGCGTCCCGGTAGATAGAAGCAATGCCAGAGCTGGTCTGGCCGGATGGTGACACCACATGCAGGTTCAATGCCTCCCCATGCTTCACTCAGACCTGCCCAGGAGTCAGCCAGAGCCTGTCCAGAAGCCTGATCTCACAGCAAACCACTCACCTTTGACAAGAGAGATTTCTTACCAGGCGAGATAAGCAAATGACTGCTCTCTGTGAACCGTCCTTCCTGTTTACGCACGGAGAACCATTTATATGAGGCTGGTAGCCACCTGAATGGCTCGCGTGCTGTGAGCCTCCTAGCTGGGTGCAATTAGAGCCGTTCATGCTGTGGACACAGTGGCTGCCTATACAGCACCTGCCCCCACTTTCCTTACACCTTCCAACTCTTCTTCTGTCCAGGCTTGTGCCCTGGCCCAGCTCTAAGGGACAGTCTAATAGATGGCTCTCAACCCTGGCTGCACACCGAAATCAACTGAGGAACTTTGAAAAAACACCAATGCCTAGGACTGTATCTTTTATTGTGGTAAAAACCCCACATAGCATAAATTTTACCATCTTAACCGTTTTGAAGTGTACAGTTCAGTGGTATCAGGTACATTTACATTGCTGGGCAACATCACCACTGTCCACCTCCAGAACCTTTTCATCTTCCCAAACTGAAACTCTGTACCCATTAAATGATAACTCCTCATTCCCCCTCCCCTCAGGTTCTGGGAACCACCTTCTATTTTCTGTCTTTATGAATATAAGCAAAATCATAGAGTATCTGCCTTTGGTGATTGGTTTATTTCACTTAGCGTGATGTCTTCAAGTTTCTTCCATGCTGTAGTGTGTGTCAGAATTTCCTTCCTTTTCAAGGCGGAGTAATATTCCATTGCATGTATCTATCACATGTTATTTATCCACTCATCCATCCATGGACACTTGGGTTGCTTCTACATTTTGGCTACTGTGAATAATGCTGCTGCTATGATCGTAGCTGTCCAAACATCCCCAAATATTTTCTTTAAAGTTTTCCATGGGGTTTGAATGTGCAGCCAAGGTTGAGAACCGCCAGTGTGTGGCAGTCCCTAGAGAATGTGAAGAGTCCAGAGGAGAGGCACGCCACCTTAGCTGGCCTGATCCAGCTGTTCCATGCTAATCATAATACTTATCACAGCCAGCAATCAGTAAGCTCATACACCTGTCTCCATCAATAGATTCGGACACCTGGGAGGGGGAGGTAGGTTTTGTTCACCTCAGTATCTTCTAGATCTCGCTCCAAGCCTGTGACCCTGCAGAAGCTTATTAAGTTGCTGCTAAATAAAGACAACCAATCCATAATTCAACTCCATCTTTCTATTAAAACGAACCATTCCCCTTTGCTACTAGAAATTAGGTACCATTCTACCCTGGGCCATGTCTGTGGCTGTGGAGCCTGACTCAGACCTGGGCCTGAGTCAGGGTTTCAGATCTTTTTTTTTTTTAATTTTTTGGCCATACTGTGCAGCATGTGGGATCTTAGTTCCCCGACCAGGGATCGAACCCACACCCCCGCTTTAGAAGCGTGGAGCCTTAACCACTAGACCATCAGGGAAGTCCAGGGTTTCAGGTCTTTATGAGACAAAATTATACGTGTGAAGGAGTCCTGCACGGCAATGGTGGAGCAGGATGGGGGTGGGAGGAATAGTTGCTACTGCCCCTTGTTCCAGTTTTTTCTGGAACGGATGCTCCAAAATGAGTGGTGGGACCCATTCCTTAGATCTCAAAGAGAGGTCTAAACGATCTTCCCCACAAATTTGTGCTTCCCTACCCCCAACCCACTTTTAAAACTAAAGACAGACACGTAGCTGGATTTTTATTGAGGTGGGTTTTCTGTGCCCTCTATTCATGTCTGCAGCTCCACATTCTCATGTTTACTTTGGTTTTAATTTTAACCTGAGTTCCTAAGATCGCTTTTTATTAAAACCAATGGAAATTAAAAAGTAGCCCCAGATAAAAGAAATACTCAAACACCCGAGAGGGTTCTGCTTCGTTCCATATTTAAGTCTGTGGACGTATTTGGAGAGAACTTCTTTATAATGAGGAGCAGTGGTGTAGCAAATTGAGAATGCTCTTCTCCCCTTTCCCCTTAAGTCTTAGAAGCCATGAGACACACTGTGCAATGGGACGGGAACAGCAGGGACGTGTCTTGGTAGGTAGATAATAAGGCTGACCCCTAATTGCTCCCGTCGTATTTTCAAAATCTGGGCCCCCTTGCACTGGGCAGCACTCCAGGATCAGGGTAGGGCAAAACCAGCAAGGTCACACAAATGCAGGACTTTATTTCAGACTGGGATATTTTGCAGAAAGTTTCTGCCTTGATTTTGATTTTTTAAGTAGCGCATGAAAATCATTTCTTTTGATTCTGGAGTTGTTTGGCACCCCTTCAATTTCCTGCCTGACTTGCCTCACCCTGGGTCCAGCCCTGACTCCACTCACGTCCCCGCTTTCCTTGGAGTTATAATTTGTTTTCTTCTTGAGAGGAAAGCATGACGTTGCTCTCTGCATCTCATGCAGCCACAAACATCTTTCTCCGGGTTTACTTCCTCCCTGTTCTCTTCCTCTGCCCATTTTGACAAACTCTCTCCCTAAATCCGTTCACCTCTGCGGCTTCTGCCGTTCCACACCGCCCCCCCCCCCCTTTCCCAGGATGACCAACATCAGGTACCAGGAAGAGATACAAGAGGGCCAGTGAAGGCCGGCCTTTCCCTCTGAGGTCTTTTTTTTTTTTTTTTTTGCGGTACGCGGGCCTCTCACTGTTGCGGTCTCTCCCGTTGTGGAGCACAGGCTCCGGACGCGCAGGCTCAGCGGCCATGGCTCACGGGCCCAGCTGCTCCGCGGCATGTGGGATCTTCCCGGACCGGGGCACGAACCCGCGTCCCCTGCATCGACAGGTAGACTCTCAACCACTGTGCCACAAGGGAAGTGAAGCCCCCCCGAGGTCTTCTGCTAACATAATTTTTCAGCTTCACGTGCAGAGTAACACAATAAGCAAGGGCCTAGTCCTTTTTAAAGAAACCTTTCTTGCAGCAATTATGATGATAAATAGTGCCCTTGGTAAACCATGGCCAGCATTATGGTCTGCAACTCCAAGGTAGCTGGCTGGAACACTAGGAAATAGAACTGAGTAATTTTAACTGTGCTAACTATGGAAGCCCTGAAAAAAAATGCCTAATACGGTAAAAACATGGACAGCTCTTTAAACGCAAAGCCAGTATGGAAGGAAGCGAGCTCATGATTTGGGCTCTTTTGACCTGGTGGGACTCCTACCCTGCAAGGGCAGCTGAGACCCCCAAATTTCACACCCACATCTTCGAGGACCAAGTGGAGGACTTCATCCATCACTCACATCCCTGACCCTGGGTGTTTTTCTGCACCTCTTGTTGCATCATCAGTAAACCGGCATGTAAACAAACTACCTGAATCTTTGTTACCATTCTAGCTTCCAAGTCATGAGGGTCTAGCCCAGTTCAGCCTCCTTCACATCATCTTAATGATTCATTACTATTATTATACATGTGCCAGAAGAGAATAATTCCGTAATTCATTGGCCTGATGGGAAATATAATTACATATGCAAATAACTTTTAATAAACACATACTAACCACACTCCTATTCAGATAATCACCCCAAGACCTGCCCACAACGGCTTACCAGGACTGTGTGCATCCCAGTGTAAAGTCGGCTGAGACTCACCAACGTGGAAAACGCCACAGCCGTCATCAGTCCCAAAACAAAGGGATACTGCAGGGGGAGAAGAGAAAACAAGGACATTCGGTCAGGTTCAGACACATACAATTTGATGCTGTGGAAAGGAATACGATTTCTGATCCCGTAACTCCTAGTCTCAATCTCATATTCCCTAGACCAGCAGTCTGATGATCTCAAATCACTTGAAAAATGGGAAAACTAAGGAAAGAGAAGGGGAAGATGTCTAGGAATATAGTTCTGGAAGTAAGTTTCACAACATATTGACATGCAAATAAGACACAGCAGAAAACTTGACCTTAGCTATGGTGCTACAAGTTTTAATGGAGTAAATAATTTTTTATTTCTATTTTTAGATTAAAACTTATGAAGTATACAGTATTTCCAAGAGGCAAGGTAGATCGACAGTGCTGTCATTTGGAAGTCCAACTAACTACTTCCCCATCATGTGCTGTGATGGTAAAGCTTGGCAACAACCAGCTTCTTGAGGAAGCCTGGGAACAACAGCCCCATGTTAAGACTGGGCATATTTCTGTACAGATGTCAAGGCAAGAGTCCAGACTTCACTGAATCTTGACATTTGCTCGTGAGTAATGAAAACAGCTGGAGGAATCTGGCTAATGACAAGTCATATAAAGAACACACAAATATCCTGCTTATGAGCTAGACACAGAGCTATAATCCAGTTGCTTCAACTACTGATGTCCGTGGTCTTCGGTGGTAATAAGGATAAAGACGATAGAGAACTGTCTATATTATGTGAAGTGCTTTATGGTCACTATCTCATGTATCTTCACACAACCGTATGAAATAGGTTCTATTACTAGCCCCAGTCCACAGATGAGGAAACCCTTAACCTTGATAATAAGTTGCATTAGTATTGAACTTTAGCATGAAGATGCTTGCCCATCCATCACCCCTCACAACAGGAGCTGGGGCTCAGAGAGGTACAATGACTTGCCCAAGGTCACACAGCCAGTAGTGACACAGTCTGAACCAGAAGCCACATCTTCCGAGTACAAGCCCAGCATGTTCTTTCCGACGCAACATCTGAGTATAACAACACAGGGTTGTGCATCTTTTCTTAAGATTTATCATTAACTGGGTCTCTGATTTTAATCGAAAAAGTGTTGAAAATTAATGAGTTAATGCATTCAGAATTTAGAGGCTGGTATTCACCTGAACATATATTTATATAAATAAACCCATTTTTAGAGCTACTCATGAGTATATAACCCCAAAAGCTGAATACATTTATTATTAAAAAATTAAATAGGAAAGAAGTGCATAACAACTCAGGCCTTACGAAAACTATTGTGGGACTTCCCTGGCGGTACAGTGATTAAGACTCTGCACTTCCACTGCAGGGGGCACAGGTTTGACCCCTGGTCGGGGAATTAACATCCCGCATGCCGAGCGGTGTGGCCAGAAAAAGAAAAAGAAAAAAGAAAATCGTTTCATCACGTAAGCTGTAAAGACATTTTTAAGAAGATCCAGGTGGCCTTAAAATGAGCGTATAAATGATTGCTGTTGCTTTCCTGCAGTCAGCGCCATTGATTTTTTTTTTTTTTTTTTTGATTTTTGTTGATTTTTTTCCTAAGAGAACCATGTTCACAGGCTTCTCTTGATGCTGACAGCAGCCCGATGGGGGTCAGTGTTGGGCCCACTATGTCCTTCTGGGGCAGACGGCACGGGATATGACATAGCTCAGAAGTCTGCATTCAATTAATTCCGATAGTACTGGGGAGCTCAGACATTGTTTGATCCTGGCATGACATTTAAGTTACAAAAAAAGATTATACCTAGTTGGATATGATACTATACACTTGTCCCTTTGCCATTTAGGAAACTGAGATCTGACCCCAGGTGACCAGGTAGCAGACCAGGTACAGCCAGGACCTGACACTAATCTTATCCTCTTCCAATCACATCAGGCTGACACCCCATTTTTGTACAACCTGGAACATGGAACACCCCTGGGTTTCTGGTGTAGAGGAGCAGGAGAAGCAATACTATCATTTACATACAAGGCTGCTAGAGTTCATGAAATCTAACTTTTCCAACGGGTAAAAGGTAAAATTTCTGAAATTAAGCACAAAACTAGAGCAAGAGTTCTCAGAAAGGAAAAATAAATCTTCATTGCAGTAACAGTATAGATTTTAAAAGGTCTTACTATAACTGGCATTTAAGCAGATATTAAGTGAAATTCTTCTATTTTCAACAGTTATTAATCACCTGTCATTTAGACAGCTTTCTAGAAAATATGGAATGATTATTTCTAACGGTTGAGCCCCCCAAAAAGGCAGAGACATCTCTGGGGGCTAATTTGGGAACAGACTATTTCACCCTGGGCCCTGGGACATGTAGCTGGAGGATTTGGTGAAACCATCTCAGCCCTGGAGGATCATTTACTAGGATATAAACCCCTCGAGTCTCTTGCAAACAGAGGGTGAGAGCACCTATTCAGTGCCATCTGGTCGGGCAGCTCAGGGTGAAAATGCCTTCGGAAGCGGGATGCCACACACCCGGGTTATGTTTGTGGTGCTGTTGTCATTATTATTTTTTTTTAATTAACTAATTTATTTTTGCTGTGTTGGGACTTCGTTTCTGTGCGAGGGCTTTCTCTAGTTGAGGCGAGCCAGGGCCACTCTTCATCGTGGTGCGCGGGCCTCTCTTGTTGTTGCGGAGCACAGGCTCCAGACGCGCAGGCTCAGTAGTTGTGGCTCACGGGCCCAGCCGCTCTGTGGCATGTGGGATCCTCCCAGACCAGGGCTCGAACCCGTGTCCCCTGCATCGGCAGGCGGACTCTCAACCACTGCGTCACCAGGGAAGCCCCTGTTGTCATTAATGGTGTCCACTTTCACTCTTGGGCACAACCTGCTTTGGGTACTAAATCATATGGTCACTTCATTTATAAAGAAATTGTCACTGACTGCTCAGTAAATTTTTGTTCCCCATCTTTATTTCATAAACTTCAAAGTCCTTCAAAAAAAGAAAATCCTGAAGGGAAACTCTTTGCTGCCTCATCGTACGGATGGTGTTACACGGGAGGAAGGGGAGTCTGCGCCTTACCTGGTATCTGCCCGTGGTAGAGATAAGGAGGGTGAAGGAGATGGCGGTGGCTGCCATGGCGTGGGTGGACGGCATCCCATACTCAGCGATCACTCTCTTCTCCAGTTTCACAACAGGAGGGGAGAAGGGGCGGGGCCACTTCAAGACATCCTTGGCCACCTGGCCAATATACATCACCAACTGCCAAACCAAAGGATGGAGGTAAGTCTAACCAAATGAGCAAAATAAACTCCTAGGTTCTATGAATTTATTTTGAGGTTTCCTGTTGGTTGGCTGAAATCACCTTTCTCTCTGACCCCAGCGGCCTATGGGGAAGTCTTGTAGGAAGACATTTTAGTTGTTAAAAAGAGAAACAGGCCGGGACTTCCCTGGTGGCGCAGGGGTTAAGAATCCGCCTGCCAGTGCAGGGGACACGGGTGTGATCCCTGGTCCGGGATGATCCCACATGCTGCGGAGCAACTAAGCCTGTGTGCCACAACTACTGAGCCTGCGTGCCACAACTACTGAAGCCCACGTGCCTGAAGCCCGTGCTCCGCAACGAGAGAAGCCACCATGAGAGGCCCACGCACCACAACAAAGGGAAGCCCTTGCTCTCTGCAACCAGGGAAGGTCCAGGCACAGCAACAAAGACCCAACACAGCAAATAAATAAATAAATACATACATAAATAAATTTCTAAACAAAAGAGAGAAAAGAGAAACAGCCCTTCTGGATTCCAGAGGGTCACTGGGCAACTAAGATATGACACTAACACGTCTTACTTATTTTGGTCATATATTTAACATTTGTATAGCTGGTATGTGTGCCAAGCACTGGTCTAAGAACTTTACAAATATTAACTCACTTAATCCAATAGTACCTGTAGAATGCAGACCCATTTTACAGAGGGGTAAACCGTTGTACATAGTTAGTAAGTGGCAAGACTTAATGGATTCAAATCCAGAGAGTTTGGCTTCAAAAAATATGTGCCTTAAACTACCACGGTAATACCTTCGGGATGGTCCTGGACTAAGAATTTAATACTCAATCAGACAGCCCTTCTTTTCAAGTTTTAACCAAAAAAGTGACTTCTGGCTTAAAATTTTTTGAATGCCACTGTTACTCCTGATGTATGCAGGCAACATACTGGATATAGTTTAACTTTTCTCAGTACTCGAGAGCATCATACAATAAATGGCGTGACTATTTTCAACCCTAAAATCAACACAGCTCAATCTGGAAGTTCCTCAATTGAATTCTTTTTTTTCCATGATGCCATTAATGAAAAAATCCCTTTCTCTTTTTCCCTTAAAGCACAACATAGATATCAGAATTGATTTCCATACCCTCCTGAGATGAATAGGACTGTTAACAATAGACTTATTTACTTTGTCAGAGAGCTTCACAGGACATTTCCGTGATGTTATAAAAGAGGGAGAAGCAACCCATTCACTTAAGTCTCTGCATTTGCAACCCAAAGTGTGGTCTGAGGAGAGGCAGCATCCACACCACGAGTGCTGTTTCAAGATGCAGAATCTCAGGCCCCAGCCTGTACCTATGGAACTGGAACCCTCATTTTCACAAGACTCCCGGGTGGTTCATGCGCACGTGAGAATTTGAGAAGCACGGCCGGCTTTACACTGTATTCTTGCGCAGGTCACTTTGTCATGGGCTTTAATTATAAACCTCCTCATCTTACCATGATCGCATTGATCTTACTAGGGCTTTATTTAGCTTGTGATGGATGGAGTTACTTGGCTTTGGAACAAAACCCGCTATGAAGGACTATTTCAAAATACTTTTGATTAGTCAGCCAGATTGCTTTAGAGTTTCCCACATTGTGGTACTTTCTTTTAACTCATCTAGTTGCCGGTGAATTCTGAACATTATCCCAGCACACTCAGTATCCCCCAGAAGACGCTGCATATGTTTTTGTGCTCTGCTGCCACTTTGCTCTGGGTTAAAAATCAAGAACCACTGTCTGTGCACAGCAGGCCAAATCCACAGGCTTTAAAGCCTCAGTGACAATCACTCCAAATTCCATAGCTGCGATTTCTAATCAGACTTTGAAACTTAACCTCTTTACCATCCCCTTATTACCAGAAACTACTGTTTTGGAAACCAGCTTACTCTTTTATGTTTCTGCCTCTCCCTCCTGTGAACCTATAAAAACCACATCAGACCGACTATTTTCTGGGGAGTTGGAAAACTTGCAGATGTTGTTGACTACTAAGAATTTCTCAGAAGATGCTAGGATATAAATGTTTCTCAACCCTGCCCCTTCCCCACTCATCAACATCAAAAAGAATATTACAGGCATTACGACTAACTCCAGTTCACTCAAAAATACACAGAATCTTCAGACAGGAAACGTTAAAATCATAGAGTGAAGACAGACTGTGCGTCCCTCATTCAGACAAAACTTAATCTCCTTGAAGTCCATGAGTTTCTTCGACTTCATTTATCTTTTGCCTTCTATATCTGAAGGATGTTTTTAAGAATGAGGACAATTGTTCATTTTATTTAAAAGTGTTCCCATAGCAGCACACTGTTTCTGATCAATAAGTTTCAAATAGCAATTACTGTCATGACAGAGCTCTTCAAGCCAGAGAGAGTGAAGCTATGTTTTTCAGGTTGTAGGGAAAGAGTACCACTCACAGGGTGACAAGTCCTGTCTCTGTCAGTTTGCATTCATTACAGCAAACTGTGCCCAGCCCTGTATTAGGTCTCCAACCTTGAGTGGGGAAAACAGTCACACAGAGGATCTCATCATAATGCAAATATGCTTTGGAAAAAAATTATCCACAGAATTATATGGGTATGTATATATGTAGAGACAGACTTTGGTTCAACCCGAGACACTGGGAGCACTGAGGTGGAACGTTAAAGGAAGATTGTTTAAGATGAGGGGTGGATAGAGAAGCATCCACTTCGCAAGAATAGAGAAGCCTTGGAGAAGTGATGTTGGGTGGTATGCAGAGGGACCTCCGAGGCAGTTAGGACCAGCGGAGTTTAAATTGTGGGGCACACCGTTACACATCAGTTAGAATGGCTGAGATGAAAGGAACTGACCATACCAGGTGTTGGGAGGATAGGGGGAGTACCTGGAACCCTCATACAGCACTGGAGCAGGTGCAAAATGATACAACCACTTTGGAAAAGCAGTTTGACAGCTTCTTAAAAAGTTAAAACATATGATTTCCGCACGACCCAGCCATGCCGATCCTAGGTATTTACCCTCAAAGAGTGAAAGCGTAAGTCACGCAAAGATCTGTCTATGACCATTGACGGCAGCTTCTTTGTAACGGCCCCAAACCGGCAACAACCCAATTTCCATCAACAGGTGAATAGGTAAACAAATTGTGGTATAATCATACAACTGAATACTTCGCGGCAAGAACAAAAAAAAATAAACTATAGATATCACGCTACAGCATGGATGAATCTTAAAATAATTATGCTGAATGAATGATGAATCTTAAAATAATTATGCTGAATGAATAATTATGCAAATTGTGGTATAATCATACAACTGAATACTTCGCAGCAAAAACGAAATAATAAACTATAGATATCATGCTACAGCATGGACGAATCTTAAAATAATTGTGCTGAATGAAGAAGCCAGGCCAAAAACAAACAAAAGTACATACTCTATGATTTTGTTTATATAAAATTCTTGGAAATAGAAATGACTCTATAGGATAGAAAGCCGATCGGTGGTGGCCAGAAAGGCGGGAAAGAAATTACAAATGGGCATGAGGAAACTTCTGGGTAATGAAGTTTTAATTATGTCTTAACTATGTTTTAATTATGTCTGTCTTAATTATGGTGATAATTTTAGGGGTATGGACCGATATCAAAATGTGCCAAGTTGTACATTTTAAATACGTGTAAACTTTGTGAATACACTAAAAATGATTGAATCATACGCTTTAAAACAATGAATTGAGTAGTATGTGAATTATACCTCAATAAAACTGAGTACGTACAGTTTATTGAATGTCAGTCACATCTTAAAAAGTTGTTGTCTTAGCCAGCTTGGGCTGCTATAACAAGCAACCACAGACTGGGTGGCTTATAAACAGGAAGTTATCTCTCTCAGTTCCGGAGGATGCAGTGCAAGACCAAGGCACTGGCAGATTCAGTACCTGGTGAGCGCCTGCTTCCTGGATCACAGACAGTCACCTTTATAGCACTAAAAGAAATGAGCTTTCAAGCCATGAAAAGACATGCAAGAATCTTAAACGCACAGTACCAAGTGAAAGAAACCAATGCGGAAAGGCTACATACTGTATGAATTCATTTATATGACATTTTGATAAAAGCAAACTAGGGAGATGGTAAAAAGATCAGTGATTGCTGGGGGCTGGGGACATGGGTAAGTGGTGCACAGAGAATTTTTAGGGCATTGACACTATTCTGTCTGATACTCTAATGGCGAATACACATCATGACACATTTGTCCAAACCTATGGAATGTACAACACCAAGAGTGAGCTCTAATGTAAACTAAGGCCATTGGGTGCCAGTGTAGGATCCTCAGTTGTAACAAATGTCCCACTCTGGTGGACGGGATGCATGTGTGGGTACAGGGGGTATACAGGAACTCTCTATACTTCCTGCTCAATTTTGCTGTGAACCTAAAACTACTCTAAAAGTAAAGTCTATTAAAAAGAGTACTACGGCAGAAGAGAACTATTTCTCCATTTAGTTCACAGTAAAGAGTATAATGATTAACTCAGTATGGCTTGCCCTCCACGGAGGACTTTGCTCTGTCTTCTTGAAAGGCCCTTCTACCCAAAGGGACCAAATTAAGTTCCATCATCCATCATGCTCCTTTGGGCTGAGGCCCCCAAGGCCTATGTGTAAAAGCGAAAATCCACGGGGAGGCAGGGCAGGAAGCAATTATAGCTCATTAACGCCTCAGCACCCTAGCTGGGTCCCCTGCATGGTGCTGGGGCCCCGGAGCGTTTCATGATGAGGAATTAGCCTACTTGCTTACTTCTTCCCTAATTAATGTATAGGTGGAAAGGAAATCCAGTTCTCTGGATCGTCTACTGTTGACCCCAAGCAGACAAAAGGCTTTTCTAGAGAACCAATTCTGTCAAAATGAAATGTGTCTTCACAACTTAGAAGAATTTCCCATCTGGCATCTGTCCTTGATGGCTGGGCTCTTTGGGGCCAGCAGAGAAAACTGTGCTTTTTCTCTTAATGTGGTGGGCCTTCCTAGTTATTACAATCCAAAATGACAATTTTTCTATGTCTAACACAGCTCTGATGAACAGAATTTAGTCTTCACGCCCGGATAAATGAAACCTAGATAGTTTAGGAAACAGAAGGTCCTTGAAATAACATTACTAGTAAAGCAGCCGCGGGATTTTAGACAACAGCCATACATTTATTGTTTACGCTCTGAGACTGCTGCCTGCCCCCACTCCCACCTCTGTCCTCCTTCCAAAGCATCCCCATCCCGTCGTGTGAAGGCTCCCCTGTTTTTATAATAAAAGCTGAATCCTCTGCAAAACAGAGGGAGCACCGAGAGGCTCTTTTCAAATTTCACCCGCCCCCCCTCCCCCAAACACACACAAATTATGATAAACTCTAACATCTTTCTTCCCTCTGGCTACACCCTCAGCCCACTTCACCATGGGAAATCACAGTGCAAGCGATTAACTAACAGGGATGTAAGGTATCCCTCAGGTCTCATGGGACAGAAACACTGAATCACTGGGATTTATAGTCTATCCATGGATTTGTTTTTAAAAAGTCAGGAATTAGTTTCACCATTCTAGAGAACAATGAGATGTAACCCAAAGACCACAGCTTCTCTACCCATCCCATTTCTTAATCTGTCCAAGTGAAGCTCATTCCCCTTCTTCTCAGGTTACTAACATGATAATTTGGATAAAGAAAGATCAGACACCAAACTGTCTCACTCCTAGGTACATACTCAAGAACACTGAAAATTATGTCCTCGCGGAAACTCAATATTATATTGAATATAATATTCTCAACATTATCCTTCACAATAGCCCCGAAGTTTAAACAACCCAAATGTTCATCAACTGATGAATGCATAAACAAAATGGGGTATATCCTTACAATGAAACATATTTGACCTTAAAAAACGAAGTACTGATACATGCTACAAGGATCAACTTTGAAAATAGTGTGCTAAGTGAAAGAAGCCAAACAAGAAAAGGACAAACATTGTATGATTCCATTTATATGAAGTGTTCGGAACAGGCAAATCCACAGAGATGGAAAGTAGATTAGTGGTTGTCTAGGGCGGGATGGGGGGGTAGGGGAAGGGGAGTGAGTGCTAGTAAATATGGGGGTTCTTTTTAGGGAGATGAAAATGTTCTGGAGGTAGACATTGGTTGCACAGCTTTGTGAATATACTAAAACCACTGAATCATATTCTTTAAAAAGGTTAATACTAATGGGAGCCCACTGAAAAAAAGATAAACTAGACATAAAGATGGGTTCTGAAATACCTCTTCTATGTGCCCTTGAAGTCTTTTGCTCCCAAATGCTATTAACAATACCTTCAAATATTGATTCAATAGAAGCAGCTATGGCTTCTATTAATATTTTCTTCAAAAGTCCTGCCCACCTCTGCTCCCAACCCCAGTTCTACAGGGCACTGAGGTGGCGACCACACATGACACAGAGAAAGCTGCTGAAAATCTACCTACTCAAACCCATGAGTATGGGATTCATTTTAAGAGCAATTTTAATCTCTGGAGGCTTTTCAGATCAACAGTTTTACAAAAAAAGACTGACTGCATTAGCCTGTGTGTGTTTTTGTTTATTCAGTGTTCAGTCTTTTTTTTCCTCCCTAGAATACACACTCCTCTGTGGTCTCCTATTTGGCTTCAGGGAGTGAATTAAAAGCAGGTCTTTGTTATGGTTATTTGGGAACATTCTAGAGACTACTGCTTACCATCCAGTGTAAAAAGTTGTTTTCAAGGGGTGAATGTCCTCTCCTACTGTGGCATCATTTTTATTTACTTTTTAAAATTCACAGCCCTTCTACAGTGTATGTCATGTGGGTTCGTGTGTGTTTGTAGAGGGTGGCGTGACGGTGAGTCACTTGGACAAGCAGGTGTAATTTCAAACTAATAAAATTTCATTCCACGCCTGAAACACCAAAACAAAGAAACTACAGAGCAAACACCGTAAATCACAGAAGACTCAGCAAACTGGTCTTGACATATTCCAGGTTCTGTAAAAATGGAGATACAATAACGAAAGCACAAATGGCAGGTGAGAAAAATAAAATGATTAAGTGACATTTTCCTGTTCTTTCTAATGCTCCATTTTTTTCAAGCTCAGATCTGCGTCTGAAATTTTTGAAGACAAACACTAAAGGTACAAAGATTAGTAATTAAGTCATAGGTGTATGCATGTATACCTTTAGGAAAGTTACTTTAAAACATCTGAGGTTTCTTTTCGTTATCAAGGAGGACTTGGGTTAAATAATAACTAATATTTGTGCAGTGACTTTTTAAGTGTATTTGCATAGACATTACTTTAATATTCATATCATTCCTGTTTTACAGATGAGGAAATTGAGGCTTAAAGAAGGTGAACGTCCTCCTAGAGAAAATACAATGCGTGTAGAGACGCTGGGCTTGAATTTCACTGAGGCCAAATCCTATGGTCTTTTCACCACGCCCCCCCTCCCCCAACCTGGCATGAGAATTATTGCTGAGACCAGATACCTATTTTTAAAGAACCCAAATTCTGTGATCCTAACCCATTATACCCATGTAACACTCACTAGAGGCCACCTGGCTGCCCTTGGGGCTAAGAGATTAAGATGTCACATCTGATGAGACAATTGCTAAATTCTTATCCACACCATTCCACCAGTAACAGTCCAGCAGAAGCCTGGGACCAGTGTCCTTTACTCACCACTGGATAGATGTCACAACCAAAATGATGCCCATTGAGGGAATTGGTGTCTTCAGTCTTAGGAAATGTAGAGCATACAAAAGTTAAAATCATGCATAAGCCCACCTTCCTTCGGACAGCTAACCAACCACAAAAACCTGGAAACAACTCTAAATGTTCATGACAGGACCCCAGTTAAATTATGCAACTGTTAATAAAACATTGTGAGATATACTGTTAAATGAAAAAAGCAAGAGGCAGCAAGAGTATATTTTGATCCCATTTGTAACTTTTAAAATGTATTTATAAGTAAATGCATGTAGGTTACACGAGGAACTGTGGACACTGGATCCACTGCGGGTTAGAACTGAGGGCTGGGGTGGGTGCCTTGTGTGCCATTGGAGTTTTTCATGCAAAAACTAATAAGCCTGGCTTCAGATAACAATGTAATCACTGCTAAGAAAACTTACTATTAGACTCTTCCCTCACATTTCTAATATATATTTTGTTCAATTTTATTTACTTTTATACAGCAGGTTCTTATTACTTATCTATTTTATACACATCAGTGTATACATGTCAATCCCAATCTCCCAATTCATCAGCCCACCCCCCACCCCCCGCTTCCCCCATTGGTGTCCACACGTTTGTTCTCTACATCTGTGTCTCTATTTCTGCCCTGCAAACCAGTTCATCTGTACCATTCTTCTAGATTCCACGTATGTGCGTTAATATATGATATTTGTTTTTCTCTTTCTGACTTATTTCACTCTGTATGACAGTCTCTAGGTCCATCCACATCTCTACAAATGACCCAATTTCGTTCCTTTTTATGGCTGAGTAATATTCCACTGTATATATGTGCCACATCTTCTTTATCCATTCATCCGTCGATAGGCATTTAGGCTGCTTCCATGACCTGGCTATCGTAAATAGTGCTGCAATGAACATTGGGGTGCCTGTGTCTTTTTGAATTATGGTTTTCTCTGGGTAAATGCCCAGTAGTGGGATTGCTGGGTCATATCTAAGTATATTAATTGTCAGTCCTGCTGACCCTAGAAAAAAATAACTGCAAAATAGTACTGAAAGATCAAAACCTTTATTTTTACAGACCCCTGAAAGCACAAATGCAATAGACATTAGCCACATGCCATGTTCAACTTTCTTAACTGATTAAAACCACAAACTATTCCCATCTCCAAGTATGCTGCCACAGGTCTTTGTGGGTAACCCAGCCAGCCAGCCAGCCTAGGCCACAGCCACACACACGCACAAAGGCATTTAAGTACACATGTCAATTAAATATAGTCTCGGATTTTGATGCTGGCATGGGTATTGTCCATAACAAGCACGTCATCAAACATATTCCTCAGTATGACCATGAATCTGGCCAGAGCAACTGCATGGGGGACCTGACAGCCCACGTGGCCTGTAAGGAGTCAGAGTCCTGGACTGTCCTCCCTTGCAAAGGCGTGAGGGGCAGAGAGAGTCTCTCAGCCACGGAGGAATCCCTGCCTCAATTCTACCCCCAATACGCCAAGAATCTTCCATCCTCTCTATACAAGTGCCATCAGGAGTGGTGACAAAGGGGGGACTTAAGAGTCTTCCTTTGTTGTGTACCATTGGTACCAACAATAAAATCCACACTGTGCACACTGGGGGCACAGATGAGGAAATAAAACCCATGGGGACACATAAAATTGACATTATAATCGCACACACTGTAATCACCAAAAAACCCCAGAACTAAACAACAACAAAAAAACCCCCGGTGGTCTGTAATTTACACATTGATCTGAAACAACCAGGGACTGAGCCCTCTGTCAGCTTCCAGTGGGAACAATCCCAGAACAGCTGGCCTCACATCTCTCTTGAAGGTAGACTTGAGTACTGAAGGTAAGTGAACCAATATAAATCTATGCTCTTAACACTTACAATAAAACAACAAGAATTCACCACCAGCCTTCTCCTCTCTTTATATTATTTCAGCCCTAAGGCGTTTGAAATCTTTCATAATATATTTAATAAAATGTATGCTTCAACACCATTTCACTATATAGCTTTTGCTGTAACAGAAGGACTTCCCGACCGTCCTCATTGTACTGCACAATCATGCTCTTGACTCTCATTCTTTTTTGTCTTTTTTTTTGCTTATTTTTTAATGGGTTATTTGGTCTGAACAGAGATCTTTTTTACCAGAATCAAAAAAAAAAGTCTCGGGCTTCCCTGGTGGCGCAGTGGTTGAGAGTCCGCCTGCCGATGCAGGGGACGCGGGTTCGTGCCCCGGTCCGGGAAGATCCCACATGCCGCGGAGCGCCTGGGCCCGTGAGCCGTGGCCGCTGAGCCTGCGCGTCTGAAGCCTTGCTCCGCAACGGGAGAGGCCACAACAGTGAGAGGCCTGCGTACCGCAAAAAAAAAAAAAAAAAAAAAAAAAGTTGCCTAAAATAATAAATTCTAATGGCATTTCTTAAAAAAAAAAAAAAAAAAAAAGTCTCAAAATTTTCCTAGGCCTCCCCAAAGCAGAATGTTCCAGAGTAGGTGATTAGGGCAAAGCGATGCTCTAAGTGATGTCCTTTGAATGGGCATCTGTTCTTCAACTAGAAATAAATCAATTATGTATCATTTAACATCAAGTTTCAAAATAAGACAGAGTACTTCAACTTTTTATGCTCTTCTATCCATATTTTTTTTTTTTTTTTTTGCGGTACGCGGGCCTCTCACTGTTGTGGCCTCTCCCGTTGCGGAGCACAGGCTCTGGACGCGCAGGCTCAGCGGCCATGGCTCACGGGCCCAGCTGCTCTGCGGCATGTGGGATCTTCCCGGACTGGGGCACGAACCCGTGTCCTCTGCATTGGCAGGCGGAGCCTCAACCACTGCGCCACCAGGGAAACCCTATCCATATATTTAAAAGGCAATTCAACTCTGTAATTGAAGAAGTCTCAAAAGACAGAACTTTCACAGAGTAAACCCTTTGTCAGTAGTGGTAGCTTTTTTTTTTTTTTTTTTTTTTTGCGGTACACGGGCCTCTCACTGCTGTGGCCTCTCCCGTTGCAGAGCACAGGCTCCGGACGCGCAGGCTCAGCGGCCATGGCTCACGGGCCCAGCCGCTCTGCGGCATGCGGGATCCTCCCGGGCCGGGGCACGAACCCGTGTCCCCTGCATCGTTAGGTGGACTCTCAACCACTGCGCCACCAGGGAAGCCCGGTTCCATTTTTAATACTAACCATTTCTAATATTAGCATCCAAAACGAGCTATCATTCTCCCCAACACTCTTGTCTTCAGCAACAGCAAGCTAGAGATTTTTCAGCACATGCATCAATAACGAGCTGCTGCTCGATTGATCTAAATCCTCACTTGCTTATACATACGTCATCTTGGGAGCCACTGAGATGTTAAAAACCAACATTGCTAACAGCAGCCTAAACATGATGTGTGTTATAAACGAGCTATGCTCTGGCAGTAATTCAGGAAAACACTCTTCCCCACCTTCAAAGGACCCTCCCCGGGAAGTCGCTCTCTTATTTTTCTGCGTAGATGTAATAAGAAGGGGATACTGGTAGGTTAAATTTAAATAATAAATTTATGACCTGTAAATTTTCCCAAGACATTTTCCTGTACATATCCTGATTCCTGGTGATTTAAGAAAAAATAACTCAATTGAGCAACCCTAGGCCAACTTCCCTGTTTCACCATATTTTACAAATGTTCCCACCATTTTATCACCCCCGTTCTACGAGCGCAGCTATTTGTACCTCACGGAGGGAAAAACTTATGAGGATGGTATAAGGAACAGCTACCCAGACCTTTTTTAAAGCTCGGGTCATTCTAGTGGTACCCAAGTCAACTTGTGTTTCTCCATAAAGACTGAGAAAACATTTGTCTTAAAAACGATGGTCATAAAAACAAAACAAAACAAAACGTCTTAACCTGTCCTTCCCACCTTCACCATCACCAAAAACCCAAACCCACAACAAAAGAACAACAGCTCTGTAGAACTAAATGATTTGGGTTTTTGTAATGTATCATAATTTTCTGGAAAAAAAAAATTCCACTGGAAAAAGCACAGACATCTTGAAAATGGGTTTCAGGCTCAGTACATCCTGAAATACATCTCACCTTAGAGAACGTCTAGGCTTGAATTACCTTGAGACAAGAGAAAACAGAACCACGCTGCACTCAGCTGTCTTTCTACAGAAGCGTCTGTGTATGAGGAAGTCTCTGGACGTGGTGTAAGGTCGGAGCGGGCGTCATGCTGACCTGATGAACCATGAACCACCCGATATTAGGCTAAAGGTCATGGACATTCCACACCTAGTTTTTCAGGCCATCACAGGCTCTCCTTACACATTCAGTCAGAGTTGGGTCATTTCACCTTGGCCTCCGGTCTACAATCTTATAGAACTCAGAAAAGATTTGGGTGGTGGTCACTCAGGAGAAATAAAAAAGATTTATATCTGGAAGGATTAAAGACTTTACGGAGTCAAGCCACACAACTGCATCCACCCAAGCTCTGAATGACCACCAACCACATCTCCGTGGCATGCCTTCCGAGTGACCAGTCAGCTGTACTACACAGAAAGAAAGCCGGATTTGCAGGCTCACACAACTCTTGCTGTAACCCCAGGGAATTAAAACCATTTCTCATTGTGAAAGCAATGTCAGAGAAGCACTCGTCCTGATGACCCTGGTTTGAAGCAGTTCCAGGGTTAGGGGCCTTCCGTCTGTCTGGATTTGGTCCCCTTCACACATGCCAGATCTTCTCCCTTCTCTTACTTGGCAAGTAACTTAACATTGAACTAGCTGGTGATAAGAACGGCAGATAATTGTCCCCAGTCCTTCCGGTCTAGGTGTTCTCTGTCTCTAAAGGCTGGTACTGCTGGCTGCATTTCCTTGTGCCGGAACGTCTGCACATATGTGGAAGGGGGGGGAGGTGAGAAGCACCACTTCATGATGAGATGCTCTGTCACACAGCAGCAAAATGACCAGTTAAGAGGCTGGGGAGGAAATGGAGAGCTGAGGAAATGCCTAAGAATAAAAACTCAATATGCAGGCTAACAAAATTATGGGAGCCATAATCACAGGATGGAGGAAAGAAAATTCACTTATGGCCACGCAGACGATGCTGGTTGTCGGCGAAGGTGCCCTGGATACGTATCTACTCAACTCACTGGAGGAACAGCCAAACGGACTCTCATGACTTTACACAACATCCATTTCCATTCTCAGGTTGACGTCAAAGGCTGTGCTATCAACCCTTGGCGAAGCCAATTTCCCACTTATTTTGAACGACTGTCAACATGATGGCCGTGAACAGGGGTGGCTACCAACTCTGTGTGCCAATGTCGGTCTAAATTCTAGAGACCTGAGTATACTATTTCCATAACCCCTTCAATCAGCTGTATGTCTATCAGTACCCCCAATACTCCTCACTACCCTGCCCCCCACCTTTCCTGGTTATCACTTCTCTTCCTTCCGAAAGGAAATCAGAAACACTCCAGTAAAAGTTAGGATCCACACTGTCACGACAGCACTGCTCTCCTCCACCCCCATCACCACCACCAGGAACCCCGACTTCACCTCTCACCTGGGAAAGTAATGGGCCCTGGTCTGAGATTTAACCTCCCTCCTGGGAAGCGTATAAACCTTGTGACAATCTCTTTTGCATGGCCGTGAAGTTCAGGTGGAGGCTCTCACAACTCGGGAATGAAACCTCTCAGCCAGAGGGCCCTGGAATTGAATTCCTCCTGTTGGTAACACATTTCTGACAAGCCAAGGTTCCGACATACACCTGGTCAGGCCCAAGGTGAGAGCTTACCATTCTCAGCTCTGGTCCAGGGCGCCAGCATCCTGATTCCTCAGCCTCCCTGCCAAGAGACCACTGGTCTAGTAAGCCCTATGACAGGGCCTGTTTGGGGTAAACTTAATGACATCGACTTTTAAAGTGCAACCAAAAAAAAATGTAACTCACCACCCCCTGAAAGGAAAATATTCTAAAAACTAAGATTACAGTGCATTTGACAAGGGGTTGGAGACATGTAAATATTCTCTAGCCCATCATCTCCGAAAATCAAGTTTCCTTTTCATTTGGCTGCAATCATGTCTTTCCTCCGAAGGACTGTTTTTTCTTCTCCCCCCTTATCTCCTGTCTTTGCTGCTTCCTTCTCATCTTTGACACGGTATCTTCATTACAAGGTTTCTCCCAGGCAGAGAAGAATGGGTTCTCCTCCCCTGGAGTTAGATGACTGTCCTCCTGTAGAGCCAGTCTTTGAGCAGGAAGGGACAAGAGTCCCAGAGAATCCCCTTCCTGACGCCTGTTCACCGCAGGGAGCGAAGGAAGGAGGCTGGACCGACATAGGCGGAGTGCAGGGGGAGAGAGTAGGCCGCCATTAATTTTCCAGTCGGTCAGTGAGTGATTAACTCTAGCTATTAGGAGGGGCTGTTGATCACACCGTCAGCACCTCCCCAACAGGACTGTAACTGGGGCTATAACCTCCCCGTGACCCTTTGTAATGAGAGAAGCTTGACGTGAGCTGGCGAGCCTCAGCCTTCCGGGCCAACAGGCACCTCCATACTCTTCTCTCGGAGCCCTTTCCTCTGCAATTTCCACATTCCACTGTCAGGCTGGGGTCCCTATGATGGTGAGCAATGCCAGCAATTTTACAGAACCGTTTGATGAGGTGGCTTTTACCAGATCTGAATCACAGCAAATGTTTGGTGTTAGAGTTGGAAAAGACCAACTCGAAGGTGGCTTTCCACTTAAAATCCAGCTGTGTTCTTAGAAGGTTTGCTTGCCATTTAGACTGCTTGGGAACACTGGTTTCCAAATGAACACAGAAATCAATCACAAAGACGGCTGATACATTTGGAACATTCTAGATTTGCCATAAGCAATTTAAATGTGAGTTATAAGTAAATTATAAGTAAAATCAGCCCCGTGTCCAAAAGTCACCTCCATGGAAAGGCCTTCCCTGACAGCCTACCTAAGACAGCTGCCTCTCGCCACTCTGTCTGCATACCCTGCTTTTAGTTTTCTTCAAAGAACTCTACCCTGCCTGCACTTAGACTCTACATTTTATCAGCCTCATCCCCACCCCACGTGGACGCTTGGCCCAGAGTCTGGAACAGTGCCTGGCTCCGGCTCAGTTTTGGACCTTTGCCCTTTCTGCTTATCTCAGCCTGGAGCCTTGTCCCCCAACCCCTCGGCTGGCTGGCTAGTTTTCATCCTTCAAGGCTTAAGTGAAACTAACACCAAGTACCCTTTCTTGACCACCTTCTCTAAAGTAGGTCTCTGCTCTCAACCTGATGTATCTCAAACAACAGTCGTATAATCCTTAATTTCTGTATTGATTTACTTGTTACTCTCTGTTTTGCCTACAAGTAAACCTCAGAAGAGCAGGATGGAGTCTGTCTTGTTCGTTGCTTAATCCCCAGCACTTAGCATAGTATTTCATAATAGGCCCTTGTCAGATGTTTCTTAAATGAACGAATGAAATTTAATAGTTGTTGCTCATCAATTACAAAATAAGAAAGAGACCTGAGGCTCTTTTAAAAAGGCAAATAAAATCTGCTTTCTGGTTCAAAGATCTCTTCACAGTTCAGAAACATATAGAATTACTACTTTCATACTGAAAAAACCTTAGTGAAATCTTCACCAAATTTGTGTGCTGAATTTCCATCAGGGCCACCGGGGAACCACTCAAGATGGGGGAAGAATTCCATTTTAAAAAGCTCTCTAGGGGCTTCCCTGGTGGCACAGTGGTTGAGAGTCCGCCTGCCGATGCAGCGGGCGCGGGTTCGTGCCCCGGTCCGGGAGGATCCCACATGCCGCGTAGCGGCTGGGCCCGTGAGCCGTGGCCGCTGAGCCTACGCGTCCGGAGCCTGTGCTCCGGGGCAGGAGAGGCCGCAGCTGTGAGAGGCCCGCGTACCGCAAAAAATAAATAAATAAAAAATAAAAAGCTCTCTAGGATGCTCCCTTAGCACTCTGTAGAATTTTCTAATGTATCTTTAGCACTCTGAACTGTAATTACTTCTTCACATCTGTTTCCTCTACGGGGACAGCTCTTAAATCCTCTTTGTAGAAACAGGCTTTATTTATTTTATTCAATAATTATTTATTGTGTTGCTACTACATGCCAGGTTCAAGGAACAATAAATAACCATCTAGTAGGGAATAGAGATACAAGGTTCAAGGTGGCTTATCTAGAGACAGTGCCTTTGCTGACACTTGAAGCAGGTGAAGGCATGCAAGGCAGTAGCAACCGTAGGCAGGAAGTATAACGTAGAGCGTGGCTATGTCTGCAGTGCAGGAACTGGCGTGGGAGTTGTCAGCAGTTCCGTGATTCCAGAGAAGAGAACAGATGGGAGGAAGGGTTAAAGGTAGATATTTTGGCAGAAGTCCAATTATGAAAGCCCTTAGAGGTAATTTTAAGGTGCTTGGACATTACTATGTTCTAAAGAGTGGTTCATGGTCATACTTGCATCTGAGATAGGTCACTCTATATAAGTACCACTCGCTATACCGACTGTGCCACTGCAGCTCCTGAGATAGGTCCTTCTACATGCTGTGGGGAGGATGGATCTGAAGGTCGTAAGATAGCTGGAAGATTCATTAGATGGTTAACATGAGCATGCAAAATAAAGATGATGCAGGCTTGAAGTGAGGGAATGTTTCCAGAATTGCTGGAAATCTAAAATTACAGGTGCCCCGTATAGACCAAAAATCTTTACTAAATGAATAAATGCACAAACTGTGGCTCCCTGGAGAATTACACTCTGTTTACTACTCCATCTGAGAAGTGAAGACCTAATGGACATGAACTGTTTTAAGTTGGTTGTCTTTATTTTGTAGCTTTTCTGTTTCATATCTTCCTGTGTGAAGGAAGATCATTCAGAAGTTTTGGTTTAAAAGTCCTGCTCTTTGGATATCCCAAGCTCATGAAAAAATTAGAAAAGTCACTTCTATTGGTAAACTTGGGACTTAACGGCTTGTAGCCAGTGTACAAAATACTATGGGACAAAAAAAAAAATACTATGGGACAACTTCTTCAATACTATGTAAATCCTAGCATATAACTTCTAAGTTATTCACTAGAATATTTAGGACTGAAAAAATATTCTGTGCTACAGACCTGATCATACAACTGGTTAAATTAAGGTCCTTGAATTAACTGGTACACAAAGTAGAATACATATTTGATAGAGTTAATCAACAGCCTAGGTGTCCTAATAGAATTAAAACTGACTTTCCACGTATTATTTTAACATGATATAGCACTCCTTAAAACCCATATTTTTTGTGGACTATTTATTCCTTAGAAACAATAACAAAACAAGGTGACTGACTGGACACAGCTGAGAAGGAGGTACCTTACAGCAAATTCTCAACGTCTCTAGTTAATGCTGGGAAAGCCAGCTCTAAAATATATAAAGCGAAAGAGAATAAAAATAAATATTGGGGGGTGGAAGTTGCTTTTGTAGTTACATTTGAATATAGTTATCTCTGATGCTTGTGATTTGGAGCTATAACTACAAAGTTAGGAAATCACTTTGTGTTTGAGCAGCAATCTAGTCTCAAGTGTACCTGAAATACTAGCCTAAGCAAAATGACTCCTTTTCATTTTCTTTGTTTTTCAAATGGTGCTTTGGTTAGAGGAAGAATTCAAATGCCTTCCTGAAAGCTATTCTGCAACACAAAAGATTGTACGTTGCATAAAGGGAAGTAAACACAGAGTAAATTTTGCTGCAAATGACCTTGGAAAGTGAGAACTGTAGTACAGCCACGTGGAGAGACTCCCAGGTTGGATTCTCCGCTTCCTTATTGTCTTTAACAAATAAAAACCAATCTGGATTCAGGCAAGGAGAGCTTTAGTTGAAAGGACTATTGCAACTGGGAGACCTGATCATAAGACCTGTGAGTGTTCAAAGACCGGGCAGAAAAGGGCTTTTCTTTTATAGGGAGGGATGACCAAGGCTGGAAAGATGTTTCCTGGGTGTGGGGAGGTGGATAGGACAGTAGATCAGAGCTTGTTTACCCTGAGGTCAGCTTATCCTCGGGAGGGGCTGTGTGCTGGCTGGGCGAGAATGGGTCAAAATTCAGGGGTCTGGCAATGGAGAGAAGCTTAACTCGAGTTTGGTCAAGTCAGGGTAGCAGGTGTTTGGTCCCGATTGGCCAGTGGGGATGGAGTTCAAATCATTTATAAGACAAAGAGTGGGAATTGGAGGGTCCATGACTGACCTTGTCACAGGTAAACAAGGGGGGTGGTGGGGGACCTGTAAGTCTTGTCTAAGTCACATGGGGAAGGATGGTTCCTTGCAGTAAATCATTCCTAGACCACAAAAGGGTGGGTGAATTATCTTCATGGTTTCTGTTTTCCAGGAGTACAGAAAGGGCCCTGGGAAAATTCAGCAGGGTCACCTTCTTTCTTTTATTTTTAAGCAAAGAGTGTATTTAGGGCTTTATCTAATCAGGTTTTGATTTGCAGGAGAAAATGTAGATGTAAAAAGGGTGAAAGTACTTTAAGATAAACTCTGACAACGGCAAACCCCTTCAGGCTCTCAAACCATCAGCGACTCTTAGGCTGAGGGTGTCACCTCCAAATTGGCACTGGCCATCTACCTCTACAAGGATCAGATTATGAGCCACTGCAGCTGCTGACCTTCAACACCGCCTGAAAGGAGTTCAGGGTGGAGATCAGGAAGGAGGTACTCTGTGCTCTAGGAAAACTGGCAAAGACAGGTCTTCAGATAGTTAGATATTTTCAGAAGAAGATTTTATGAGCCCAATTCTTGCATCTCCTCGGATCTAGAAAAGCACTAAAATCCTTCATGGTGACGTCTGCGCCTTGTGACTACCAGTAAACTTCTGCAAAAAATATGTGCCTGATTGCATGTACTCCCCCTTCACCCAAATCACATATATATACTGACCTTCCCCCCACCTCTTGGGAGCAGTTTCTCAGAGCTGTCTGAAATGCTGTCTCCCGGGCTACAGTCCTCATTTTGCCCCAAATATAACTTAACTCACAACTCTCACATTGTGTATTTTTTTTTCAGTTGACAAGGGCCAGCTGAGCGAGAGCTGTCAGGGGCTTCCTGAGAAGCTGACACGAGGTAAAGCCAAGACTTCCAGCACTGAGTGAAAAGGAGCAAACTTTCCTTTAAAATTAAAAGAACCACCCCCCGCCCCCCAAAGTGGTCCAGTCTTTCCTGAATGTTTAAATGTCTTTAAATCCTGCTCAGCTTTATGCAACATATCTTATGATGCTAGCTGTACAATTGTTTTCCTTTGAACTTTCATGAGGGGTGCATTTTCCCACCCACCAATATTCTCTCTAAATCTACCACCCACTGTCTAGCCTATTAGGCCCTTTTCAAAGATTCTTCATTTGCTTCAAAGAGAACCTTTACTTGAGGCTTGACACAGGATGATGAAGTAAGAAGAGGGCTGGAGTGAGAATGAGGTGGGTAATATTAATATCCCATCCTTAGTTTCATCTTATGTAAATGTAGATATTAATTGCTTACAAAAATGATGTTGGATTGAGATAAAAATGTTTGGAAGTGCTCTGCCCTCTGTGGAGTTGTATGTTTTTTAAAAACCTTATTTTTAGAAACAATGACTGACTCGTGGAACTTCTTTCTTATTTACATGCTCCCGACATCACATTTTAGATACAGATACGCTACAGAACCTACTTCTACAGAGTTACGTCCAGCTGTTCTTACAGTGGAGACGGAGCGCTGGTGTGAGACCAAATGCACCCTCATTATCACCTCACCATTTTAAAAGACAAGCACATTTTCACATCAGACTTGGCTATGGTGCACCTATAAAACCAAGCAGGACCCTATGGGGCTCCTGGGCATGGGAGCCTTTCTGTTCAGCCTCCATGACCTGAGGCCAGCTAAAGGAGTGCATGCCCTGCACAGACCCTAACTCTTCTCAGCAACCCCACCCTTGAACCACTGCTATAAGAATCCTCACCAAAGCCTTCCAGGTGGGGACACACAGTTTTCTGGGGCATGAACCCACGTGTCTCCCTTTGCCTGGCAAAGCAATTCTCTTCTACTTCACCCAAAACTTTGGCTCCGAGATTCGATTCGGCACCGGCGCACAGAGGTCGCACTTTCGGCATCAGCTAGAAGTAAATAGTTTAGGGATGGGATATTACATGCTGGTGATAACTACTGAATTAGGCTCGGGGTTATAAGACCACCAAACAAAAAACTACAAGTGAAGACCTGAGTTTGAATCCGTAAAAATACAGGATTCAGAAGATGTTTTAGGAGACACCTTCAAAAGATTACTATGCTTGGGGTTTCCCTGGTGGTGCAGCGGTTGGGAGTCTGCCTGCCAATGCAGTGGACACGGGTTCGAGCCCTGGCCCGGGAAGATCCCACATGCCGCGGGGCGGCTGGGCCCATGCGCCACAACTGCTGAGCTCGAGCTCTGGAGCCCGCGAGCCACAACTACTGAAGCCCATGTGCCTAGAGCCCGTGCTCTGCAATGGGAGAGGCCACTGCAGTGAGAGGCCTGTGCACCGCGGCGAGGCGTGGCCCCCGCTCACTGCAACTGGAAAGAGCCCACGCACAGCAACAAAGACCCAACACAGCCAATAAATAAACAAACAAACAAACAAATAAAATTATTTTTTTTTTAAAATTACTATGCTTTTCTTCTTGCTTGGATCAATGTCCAGTGTTTAAACATACAGTCTCAGAATTTCAGGTTGCAAAGGATGGAAAATGTCCAGGTGACCACAAAGGAGTATTTAACATTGTCTAGGTTTGATTCAGGTGTCCCTTCACCTTGAGTTTTCTAGAACTTCCACCACAAAAACTCTGTTCCACTTACCAAGCACGTCCTATGCATGGCTCTTTATATTTTAATCTTAAAGATAACACACGAAAAAGGCTCTAGGTGGTTTCACACCTGTTATAAATTTTCCTTAAAATATATTCCTCATGAATGTATATAAGGTTATACAAAATTAACATCCATAAGAGAGCTAGATAACAGATTAACACACGCTTAGACATCCTTTTAGGCATCTGAGATGTTTTAAATAAAGACAGGCACCTGGTTTTCTGAAACTCAGGCTCTTGACAAAGTTATAATGATTTAATCCTTTTCATGTGAAAGACACACCCTTTTGATTGCCCTGTAGGGGAAACAGTCTAGCATTCTTTGTAGATTAGTAGACTTTTTTTTTTTTTTAAGCATAAAACCCAGTCTTACACATTTGAAAAGCTTTCTACAGTACAAATTCAGGTTTAAATTTCTGGATCCAGCCGCCAGTGGGTTAAAGCCTCAAAGAGCTTGTTTGGAACGCTCACCCAAGTGAATGAACCCCTGATCCTTTTTTTTTTTTTTTTAATGAATTCTCATAAAACAGCCCCATTGTGGTCTTTGTTGGCTAAAGAAAGCTGGAGAGCAGTTCAATCCATCGCCCTGTATCCATTCTTTCTGGCTAAATATTTTCCCCAATTACGTAGACAAATGCTGAAAACTCCTCAACTATTATTTCACATAACCCAGGTTTAAGAAGCCCTCGGGGCTTCCCTGGTGGCACAGTGGTTGGGAGTCCTCCTGTTGATGCAGGGGACGTGGGTTCGTGCCCCGGTCCGGGAAGATCCCACGTGCCGTGGAGCACCTGGGCCCGTGAGCCATGGCCGCTGAGCCTGCGCGTCCGGAGCCGCGACGGGAGGGGCCACAACAGTGAGAGGCCCGCGTACCGCAAAAACAAAACAAAAACAACAACAAAAAAGAAGCCCTCGTTGGGGCATGGTCAGGCTGGGAAGGGCTCCTGTCCAGTGGCAGCCTCTTTACAGGTGTGCCATGGATTGCAGAGTTAGTATTAAAACCAGAGTTTCATTTTCTCCTTTGACTAAACCTTCTATTATGGCCTAATAAAGAAATCAGCTCTCTAATTCCCCCATTTAGCCTTTATTTGCTGATCAGTGTTAGTTTAAAAGGAAGCCAGCTTACTGCTTCTCAGTTGCTAATTTCCAAGTTCGAGTTTCTGGAAAAACCGTGTCCCAACCTCTAGAGTCGAATTGCTACGTATTTGAAAAACATTTTCAAATCGAAACATTTTTTTCCCTTCTGATTTCAGTGCCTGTAAATGCCAGAAGAAATTTAATTTTAAGAGGAATAAAAACATAACATCTTTTTCTAGTTAAATTGGAGCATATGCAATGCAAACAATGGATTTTTATGTGTACACACACGTTACCGGGTCCAAGCTCGCTCCGCTCGCCGCACGACAGGCCAATGAATCAGAGATGAGGTGTTGAGGCAGGGAAGACGACTTTATTCGGAAAGTCTGCAGACCGAGAAGATGGCAGACTAAAGGCTCAAAATAACCGTCTTATCAGGGTTTCATGCCAGTTTCTTTTATAGCACAGAGAGGCGGAGAAGATGAGGAAGTGAAGTAAAAAGGCCGTAAGTTTTGCAAATATCCCCTGGAATGGCCAGCCTCGGGGAGCGGGTGTGTTAATTTCTTTCTTGCAGCCATCCACAGGTGGACAGGGTCCGGATGTTTCCCTGAACAAAGGCACTTTGGTTTAACATTCAGGCGGAGGGGCAGGGTTCCCCAAGGCAGGCCATTATGTATAGACAGTATCCTTTTAGTGAACAAAAGCGACAGGAAGCAAACGCTAAAGTAAAAGAAACAAATTCGATATGTAGTCAGATTTGGCTCTTCCTTGTTACACACACACACACACACACACACACACACACACACACGCACACACATGCGCGCGCGCTCTCACACTTAATGTTTGCAGCCCTTAACCCTCATCAAACCCTCCCTCCCTTGGCGTGCATTTGCAGGGTCGATTTCTAGCGATTCAGATCTGGTGGGCCCAACGAAGGGTCTCAAGACTTTTTTCAGAGAATCACTAACTAGTGTTTCTCATGGGGACCCCAAGAAAACTGGTAGGAGCCAACCCACGGTGTGTGGAGGTTACGTGGGGGAAACTATAGGGCCAGATGCATTGTTGAAGCCGGAGCATATGATTAAAAAGACAGAATATCGTAAAAAAAAATTACCATCAAAATTTATATAATCATAAAACTTTCAAAATAAAAGAGGTCATTTTGTTCAACTCCACATTTCAGAGATGGTCAAACTGAGGCCAGAGATAAAAGAAAAATCAGCCAAGTGACATTTATCTTTTTTTTTTTTTTCTGCGGTACGCGGGCCGCTCACTGTTGTGGCCTCTCCCGTTGCGGAGCACAGGCTCCGGACGCGCAGGCTCAGCGGCCATGGCTCACGGGCCCAGGCGCTCCGCGGCATGTGGGATCTTCCCGGACCGGGGCACGAACCCGTGTCCCCTGCATCGGCAGGCGGACTCTCAACCACTGCGCCACCAGGGAAGCCCTATCTTTTTTTTTAATTAATTATTTTTGACTGCGTTGAGTCTTCGTTGCTGCTTGTGGGCTTTCTCTAGTTGCGGTGAGCGGGGGCTACTCTTCATTGCAGTGCGTGGGCTTCTCACTGCGGTGGCTTCTCTTGTTGCAGAGCGCGGGCTCTAGACGCGCGGGCTTCAGCAGTTGTGGCACACGGGCTCAGTAGCTGTGGTGTACGGGCTTAGTTGCTCTGTGGCATGTGGGACCTTCTCAGACTAGGGATCGAACCCGTGTCCTCTGCATTGGCAGGCGGATTCTCAACCACTGTGTCACCAGGGAAGTCCCACTTGGCTAATTATTAAGTAACTCTGGACTAACTGATTACCCACCTGTATCAGCCAGCAGTTATGAGCCCATCCCAGCTTGGCCATCTCCCCCAACTACAAGGCGTCTCCCTCCATTTCACTAAAACATATACTATGTAAAATAGAGGTAGAACAATTCTCACTTGGATTAGAATCCCAATCTTCTAATTCATAAGGTAACGAAACTATTCTTTGATTCAATGATTTCTTTCAGGTTAAAAGATTCGTGAGTCACCCCTGTTTCATTCCCCTCTTTTTCTTAGGTATGCACCATGAACCCCAAGTCATGTTTAATGTTCTATCAAACCATTTATCACAAAGTATCATATAAACTGTGTCCTGTGATCAAACAGTGCATAGATAGGCAGGCAGGCAAATTGATGGAAAAGGGGAATCACCCTCAAATCAATAAATGTGGTAGGATTTAGGGAACTTTTTCTTTTCTCAATTTTTTATTAACACAGTTCACTACTTGTAAAATGAAAAATAAAATTAATTGGGCATGTTTAATACACAAAAAAGCTCAACTATACTTAACACCATTAAGGAAAATGGCTACTGAGGGCAGCGGTTCATAACCAGGATGCTGGCATCAGACAGTCACGGGCTCAGATCCCGAGTCTGCTCCCTACTGGCTGCACCAACCTGGCTGGCTTTCCACGCTGCTTCCTCACCTTTAAAATGACAGTAATAGTGCCTATGCCTCACGCCATAATGTTTACAGGGTCCACAGCCCCGAGTCCAGCACCCAGCTGGAACTCAGTAAGATAACTACGGCTGGCTGCACAGAGAGCCGCAGGCTGGCGCAGAGGCTCTGCTCACGTTTAGGATCTTTACAGTGTTATTTGTTCATAAGCAGTTAGACTGTGGCTCCTTGAAAATGATAGGTTCACTCCGCCTCACAGGGGACATAAGGTCACACGAGTTGGACTCAGCCCAGCGAGGAGAGCACTGGGGCTGGGCCTCGGGCACCACCAGGCCTGCTGCAAGAGGCTAAAGTGAGAGGGCACCCGAGGTCAGAGGTCAGCCTCAGTTTCCCAGATTAACCCTCAGATGGCTGAGGCCCAGCTCCCCCCAAGCAAACACAAAGCCTCCCAGCCACCAGGCCCACTGAGGCCACTGGTGCAACAGGGCTGACTGGCGCCTGGTGGCAGCTGGGCCTGGAAGGAAAGGAATGGAGGTCAAGGCTGTAGTCTGCACTGGGGAGAAGGGGCTGCAGAGGGTGCCCCTAGGGAAGCCCCAGGGCTGCCCTGGTGAAAGGAGAGGGAAGAAGAGAGGTGACCGCCATGAGGTTAACAAGACTGGGTTTGTCTACTACCTCTCTAGCTTCCAGAAAATTCCAGAGGCCAAAATACAGTATGGCCTCTCCAGCTGCAAATTGGTAGAGCACTTAGCTGGGAAAAACCTTTCCTTCCCCTTCTCAGCATAGGGGCCACTTCCAAATCCTATGGGAGAGCTGCTGAGGGGTGCAAGGCTCCACCCCCTCCACCAGAGGTTCCTCAGGGAAGGATTGTCCCCATAGCGCAGATCCCTACCTCCTCGTGGGACAAAGGCCCATCTTTTCCCTACTCCTCCTTTTCCACTCCTTTTCCTCCTTTCTGCTCTTTGCAGAACTGGATAAGGAAGTGGAACGTGGGCCTCGGCCCAACAAGCCTGCAGGGTCAGCAGGCAGCCTCATCAGGCCTTCCCCTACTCGCTGCCCCCAACAAAGTTACCAAAGCCCTTCTCCTCTCCCAGGTCCCTGTAATGCCCTGGCCGTCTGGGGAGGGAAAAGAGTCTGGGACACACAGTCTGACAAGCGAGGGGCGACACAAGGGACTACAGCAGAGAACTGCAGGACAAATGCCTGGGGAACCTATGACATGAGTCTGCTGCACATAGAGGGCACTTGCTAACGAGGCTGTGATGATACATGGAGCTTTTCCAACCAAATAGGCCCAATCCAATTATTATCTTGAGTAACTGGGTTGGGGGAAAAAGAATTTAGCCATTTGAGGCAAGATGGTGCACTGGAAAGGAATGGATGGGGTTGGGAGACAGATGTACCTATTCTGCTTACTAGATGTGTCCCTTTGGGTAAATCACTTAACTACTCTGGGTTTTAGTGTTCTCACCTGTGAAATGGGGTTCTTGTATGTAAAGCATCTGGCAGGTAGAGAAGGCTCAGAAGGCAGCTGCTGTGAGAATCACACCCATTCAAGAATGCAGCTTTGGGACTTACCTGGTAGCGCGGTGGTTAGGAATCCACCTGCCAACGCAGGGGACATGGGTTTGAGCCCTGGTCTGGGAAGATCCCACATGCCGCGGAGCAACTAAGCCTGTGCACCACAACTACTGAGCCTGTTCTCTAGAGCCCGAGAGCCACAACTACTGAGCCCATGTGCCACAACTACTGAAGTCTGCACTTCTAGAGCCCATGCTATACAACAAGAGAAGCCACTGCAATGAGAAGCCTGTGCACCGCAATGAAGAGTAGCCCCTGCTCACCGCAACTAGAGAAAGCCTGAGCGCAGCAACGAAGACCCAACACAGCCCAAAATTAATTAATTATTTTAAAAAATGGGCTTCCCTGGTGGCGCAGTGGTTAAGAGTCTGCCTGCCGATGCAGGGGACGCGGGTTCGTGCCCCGGTCCGGGAAGATCCCACATGCCGCAGAGCGGCTGGGCCCGTGGGCCACGGCCGCTGGGCCTGCGCGTCCGGAGCCTGTGCTCCGCAACGGGAGAGGCCATGGCAGTGAGAGGCCCTCATATCGCAAAAAAAAAAAAAAAAAAAACCAACAAAAAAAGAAAGAATGCAGCTTTGCAAATGGAATTGATTGGTTAAAAAAACAGAGCACTGTTAAGATTTTATTTGAAAATTTCCTCTGAAAGAAAGGCCCCTGTGGCCTATTGATTAGCTCATTTTTCCTTCCCTTTGTTTTACAAATGAATGGGAGAGAATCTGGGACAAGGTCCAGTCCAGAAGGGTGCTTTGTAAAGACCCTAGGGACTGAGTCGCCTGCAGGCAGTTGGGGAGGCAGCCTCAGGCCTGGTCCTGGACTCCAGCTGAGTTCAGAAAGTGAACTGAGGCTCTGCCCTGCCGGATGTGCCTTGGTTTCTGGTCTGGATATAACTTGGCAAAGACTATTTGTTTTTCTTGATAAGACATTAAAAGCTACGATAAAACCAAAGGGAGAGGAGAAAGACTAACTGCATATCCAAACTCTGTATGAAATGATTAATTTTTTTTGTTTGCATTGTCTTCGCAGATTCAAACTAATTTCATCCTAAAGATATCCTGCCTCCAGGCTCCTGGTGTCTCAAACAATCTCATACCTAGCTAAGCTTGAAAGTAATCACACATCCTGAGATAAATTAAGTGAAGCATTTAGAAGTGATGCTCAGGGGTGAGAGTCAGGGGCGCTGGTCTCTGTGTGGGAGGATTACAATTCTGCTCAATCCAAACCAAACCAAACCCAAAACCAGCACTGAAAGTCTTAGGGGGTTGAAAATCGGGACAGTAGTGAGGGTGGGGTGGCAGAAGACTTAGGGAAAATTGTGGGCACATTCTCCAGTCATCATCAAAAACGGGGGGAGGGGCAGATCATTTTTCAGGTAATGATGGTGATAATCAGAGAGATCAAATCTGTTGAGTCCAGTTTTCAAGGTGGTTGTTTTTTTAAAGCTACACTAAACCCAAAACATTTCCTTGTTGTGTTTTAAAACCAAATCAATACAGTTTGCATAACAAACACCCTAGAGACATTTACTTAATATTTAACTAAGGCTAAATGACAAGGTTCTACTTCAGAGGAACTGGGCAGAATCTCCGACACCTAATTCCATTTCATTCAGTGCAAGTTAGTGAGGGTTACAATCTGACCATTGTTGAATACTTCTCAAGACTCATTAATCTCGAGCAAGAACCAACTTAACAAGCAGGGCAATCTTTTGAAGTGAATGGTGGTAGTGGTTTAAACAGAGGATTAGGAGATAATCACATTAAAAGTCATCTTTTGGCACTAAAATTGACCCCTGTCTAAGGGTTGTGAATTACAGGGATGGGGCAGGCTGTTTTGCACTCCTCTCTCACCCAGTCTCAGAGACTCCCCTGTGACACAGCCAGATGGCAGCCTGCCCACATCCAAAGAGACACCACTGCATTTAGACATGTTAATCATAAAGCTACCTCTTAACCGATTTATGGAACTGTTTATAAAATACCCTAGACTCTGCTGCAGTTAGACACTAGATCACAGGCACAATTTAAATATAAATTTGAGTTCCACTTTATAATGTAGGTATCAGCTAGCTAGCTTTCAATAACCAGAACGTGAGAGATGTAAAATCCATCATTTAAACTCAAGCTCTCCAACACAAGTTAATTTGACTTGCAAGAGTAGGAACAGAAGGACCTGCCAAGAGGAATCTTCTGCTGTTATGACTTCCTTATCGCCGGGATTCTGAGTGTACATAAAAATGGAATCTACAGTCACCAAGCAATTCAGCATTTCCTTTTAAAGCGTTCCTTTGATCGTGTTGAACACAAAACAGCAGACTACCTAACAAATATTTAGCAGTGGATTTGCTATGCATTTTTAATGTACTGTCTAATATTGAGGGGTTCCCAGCACAAAACATGTAAAACCGCATTAGCATTTGGTCTGCAAAAGAGATAACAGGCCTTTTTTTTTTTTTAATGTTATCCTGCCCAGCATTTACTCTTTTCCTTCTTACTCCATGCCATGGATGGATCTCTTAAGTGTCACATAGCGAACATATAAAGAAGAGTCAGGACCATGTTATATGCCTCCAAAGATTCTCTAGCTGGTCCTTTCATTTTGAAGCTAGGGATGCTGCAGGCCAGAATCATGAAGTGGCTTGAGCAAGGTTTCACTGCTACGATTATAGTCCAAGTCTCTTGATGTTTCAACCTGGCCCATGGCTCTGTGCCCCAGCTGTCTATCGCCGCCCCCAACACAGCTGCTTGGACAAAATACTGTCAACATACGCACTGAGCCCGAGATGGATGGAGCTGTGCTACACAGTGAGCTGGGTCAGACTGTCTTGGAACTCTGAACTAAAAGACAGGAAGTTACCAGCTGGCAACAGGAGGTAAAGAAGCAGATCCTGGAGCAAGTGCTTAATTGTAGCAGAAACCTAGCTGTTCAGTGGCATCAGCTCCTGTGAGGTTCTGACTCCTATGGGATTCCTTGTAACCTTACAGCAAATCCCCCTTTCCTGAGCTAGTTTGAGTGGAAACCAAAAAAACACCCTCTAAACATCAGCCTCATGTTCCTTTCATCGTATTTCAGGATCAGGAACCTCTGACCAAACCTCAAAGCTGCTGATAGAGGTAGAAGCAGCCCCCCTCCCCTGACATGAACACTCCTTGCTTCCATTCAAGGAGATCATCAAAAGCCATACATTAAAATGGATTGAGGGGACTTTAAAAAAAGAAACAAACAAACCCCACGAATTATCAGAAGAGAGATTAACCCTGCCCAGAAACTCTCAGAAACAACCAGATCTTCAACACTCAAGAAGTTTGCATAGGATGACCATTACTTAAAAATAACCACACATGGGTTAGAATGGTGGAGAATGTATCCTTCGGTGTTAGGTAAAAGAAGTGTTTACAAATGGGGAAAAAAGACAAGGAAAAACTCCAAGACAAATTGAAACCTTCCTGGAGTTTAGGCAGCAAGAATCAGGTTTTCTGGGCTTCCCTGGTGGCGCAGTGGTTGAGAGTCCGCCTGCCGATCCAGGGACACCGGTTCGTGCCCCAGTCCAGGAAGATCCCACATGCCGCGGAGCGGCTGGGCCCGTGAGCCATGGCTGTTGAGCCTGCGCGTCCAGAGCCTGTGCTCCGCAACGGAGAGACCACAACAGTGAGAGGCCCGCTGAGTAAGCTATTTTGTGGCCAGGGAAACTGCAGGCCAGAGATTAAGTGCCTGAAGATGGGAGTCCCAAATTCAAATTAAAGGGGCCAGGGAGGTCACAAAAGGTAGGGCAACAAGGAGTGGTGAGGTCTGCGCCTAAAACTAAAGTGAACACCCAAAATAAAAGCACCGAGATTCAATTTTAAGGGATTTTCTTAGGTCACTATTGCTGATACCATAAACTTACATACCATTTCTCAAAATCTTAAATTTCTAAAAATCTTATATATAAAGGCACATTGCCTCTGAGACATGGAAGATCAATAGTTGAATATTTTACGTTAACAACTGCTGAAAAGCTATTAAAACCTTAAAGCCCTTTAAAAATATACTCAAAAGACAGACTGACAATTCACAAGAGTTCACACAAATGGCTGATGAAAGTCTGAAAAATATTTTCATTTTCACTAAAAATATATGAAAATTAATGGAGGTACCATTTTTCATCGGTTTAATCAGCAATGATTGAAAAAATGAGAACACACAAAGGTTATGAGGAAGAGTCAAAAGGAGTACTCTCACACAGCTGATCGGGGGTACTGATAGCAAACAGCATTCCTAGGAATACAATTTAGCAACACGCATCACTATCCTTAATGATTCTATCAGTACTATGTGTCAGGAGGTTTCCTCTCAGGAATAAGCCTATTCTTCCCTAGCGAATAATGTCATTTCATTTTAAATTAGTCAAGACAAAGTTGAAAGACAAATTCATGGCGCAACTTCAGGCATTCATCTCTTATTCTATCTATATTCCCCCTAATTTTGATTTTACCTACATTTCCCATTTTTTTTCTTGCATCTCATCTTGAATGCCATGCAAGATCTGTGAAAAGAGGCAGGATGTAAGTATCATAAGAATAGAGAAGATGAGCCTCCCATGGACCAGTTGTGGTATCGATATTTGCATTATTTTACAAAATGGAGAATAACTTTATTTAGCAAAAAGTGAGATTTTGCCTCATGTTACAAAGCTGAACACGCAGTTTCAATGAAATTGCCTCTAACCTTTCTAAGACACAAGCAGTACTATTTTTTTTGGTGGGGCTGTCACCACACCACAGTGGAAGAAGCCAGGAGATCAGATAATCACTCAGTTGGGCAGAGACGCCCTGTGAAGCACTATCAGTAACATCTCTTCATGAGCATCTAATGAATAACCATTCATGGCCTTTTCTGTCCTAAGGTCGAAGATTCTATTGAATCCAATGACAGGTTAAAAACTTTGATAAGTGACAGAAGAAAATACCTCATTGATGTTTTTCAGCTAATTAAAAAAAAGCTTATCTAACTTTTCTGGGATAAGATACCTTTGACTTGTCAAGAAGGGCCTATAGAAGACACCTAAGTAGTAGATAGAGTTAATAAACGCCATACAGGCAAACCTGAAATACAATCATAGCAAATATGCAATGGAAGAGAACCTTGGGCAAGTCATTTTAACGCTTGAAGCTGAGTGGCGGCCCTCTCTAGCACAAGAGGCCTTAGGGGACAGGATCAAATCCACTTAATCCAAAGTGATCCCCTCTACATGTCAGTTTCCTAATCTGTAAAACTGGCAATAATCACTTCTCAGGACTGCTGGCAGGATTAAATTAGATGAAATATGTAAAGCGTTATTGCACTGAGTGGCGTGTATAGTAAGTCCTCAACATATAATATGGCTTATTATTATCTGAAGTATTACTATCCCAATCTATAAAATGATACCAACCCATTGTTACGAAGATCAAACAATGAACACAGATGCCAACAAAAGCAATGGGAGGTGCAACAGACAAGAGGAACAATTATGACTGTGATGAGAAAACAGTTAATATGACCATAAATTCTGCTAAGCTACTTCAGACAGTATGAGTCACCCCTAATATAAAAAATTATTTTTAAAAGCAATAAAACCTGTTGAGACTTCATCCAATGACAACTGTCGAATTAATATGAAATTTGTCAAGAGGTTTGGCACTCTTGGACACAGCTGCCTTCCAAAGGATTTTGGGTGAGAAAAGATGTTTAAAGCTAGGGGACTTCAAATTCTGCCCCTTATATAATTAACATTTCTTCACCCTCACCCCTTAAAGAGGCAGCCACTAATTTAGGGATATCCCTTACAGGAGACGGGCTGCCTCAGCAGGAAGCTGATTGCCCAAAAGAATCTCACCCGTCTCTACCCCTCCTTCCCTCCCAACTGCCAACACCATCAGGAATTTTCCTTCCCTCCACCCACTTTCATCACTGGAGCCAAACCAAGCCTCTCTCATTATTATCTATCTCCGCAGCAGAGCACAAAGCAAACACCTTCCCACCTCTGAACTCTCCCCCACCCACCCCAGCCTCTACCTCTCTCCCTCTGCCCCTTCTTCCTTCCCTCCCTCCATCCCCGCCTTGGACCGGCCACTATTCCCTCCACCGGAACTGCCAGGAATGCACACACTGCTTCACTGATAGGAATTACATACCTCTCTGCATGGGGGCCTTTTGGACCTGGCCATGCACCCATTTCTGAAAGCAAATAGCACATCGCCAAAGCTCAGGACAAACTGCATAGTCAAAGGTTGCTCTTTCCTCTCTCAGGTAAAGACTTTATTTGTCCACTCTCTGACAAAAGACTGGTAATTCTACCTCAAATGGAAAATCTTTTGAGCCCTTTGAAATGAGGACTCCAAAGCGAAAAATAACAGCCCATAATGACAATCTGAGTCCCCTAACCACTGCCTCCCATCAGGTCTAAAGATCTTCCCGGCCCCTCAGGAAAAGTTTTCCACCCTCAGTGGGCAAGATAATTGGCCTTGAGCTGACTGTACACAGTATAAGATATTCCCAGGTTACTAGAAGTATTTTGCATCATTTGCCCCACTTGACAACCATAAAAGTTGGATATATATATATATATATATATATTTTGGTATCTCAGAAAATAAATGACAGGAAAAGCAGCTCAAGCACCACGGGTCTTGGGTGCATTTTCACGTCCTAAGAACAGAAGGATTGCACCCCGCTCCCTGTCTCTCCTCCCCCAGCTCCTCCCGTAGACATCACCACTCTGCAGGAACGGAAGCCGCTTCCAGAGGGAGAGGAACAACTGCTCTAATGCTCATCTTTTGCAAGATGCCTATGCTTTTGCAGAGTCTCGTTGGATCACACTTTTAGACAGAAGTTAGATTTCAGAAGAGGGCTGGAAGGGAGACAGGGATGGAGAAAGAAAAAAGTGGCGTGTAGTTTGAGAGAGAAAAGGAGCAAATAGGAAGAATTCGGGGCCAAATAATCTTAACCATAAGCCCGAGGGACCTTAGCTGTTCTTCAAGGCCAGAGGCTTCAAACCAAGCCTCGGAAGTTTAGACTTCAAGGATTCTTTGTTCAATTGGCATATAGAGCTTTTAAAAATGTAAGCCCTACATTTAAAGATTTCACATGAAAAAGAGATCTGACCACACCAGCCTGTCTTTCCTCTCTCAGACACAGGTGGAGGTAAGGGGTAGCCACTCCCAATGCCCCAGGTGCCCCACCCAGCACTTCACTGCTTTATTCCTCTGCCCTGCCTTTTAAGATATCTGCACTTATGTCTCCTGATCAAGGCCCCTCTCACTTGTTCTACAAATGAGAAAAATAAAATCACCAGGGGTGCAGCCACGGCTTCTAAGAGCAGAGCAGCCCGAGAACCCCAGCTTCTTTAGATATGACAGGCACTTTTTTTTTAACTGAAGTAGAGTTGATTTACAATGTTGTGTTAGAATTTCTACTGTAGAGCAAAGTGATGCAGTTATACACATTCTTTTTCATATTCTTTTCCATTATGGTTTCTCACAGGATGTTGAATACAGTTCCCTGTACTATACAGTAGGACCTTGCTGTTTATCCATCCTGTATATACTAGTTTATATCTGTTAATTCCAAACTCCCAGTCCTTCCCTCTGCTCCCTGCCCTCCACACTGGCAATCACAAGTCCGTTCTCTATGTCTGCCAGTCTGTTTCTGTTTCGTAGAGAGGTTCATGCATAAAGAAGATGTGGTACATATATACAGTGGAATACCACTCAGCCATGAAAAAGAATGAAATAACGCCATTTGCAGCAACACTGATGCAGCTGGAGATTATCATGCTAAGTTGAAGTCAGTCAGAATGAGAAAGACACATATCATATGATATCACTTATATGTGGAATCTAAAATATTTCTTGACCAGGCACTTCTGAAGCTGTTTTCAGAGCAGAATCTTGAGTCAGGGAAACAGCCGCGCTGGCAACCTTGTCCCTGAAGCCCCCTCTCCCGGCTAAACCATCTTTGACCTAAGAATTGGTTGATCTTTAAGACTCTTTTGCCTTCTTGGACGCATCACCACGTGTCAGCACGCTTATGGACACTTGCAGAGTCCTTACATGCACCAGGCCATACCCTATATGTCTTCATGATGATTCTGGGAGATGTGCATTAACACCATCTTACAGGCTCAGGACAAGGGCACACGGACAAGCACAGTGGCTGAGCTGCACTTGAACCCAGGCCTACCTGATCCCAGGGTCCAGATACTGGCAGCAGGCCTTGCTGCCTTGCAAATAACCACCATCTCCCCCAGTTTAAAAAAAAAAAATCAGGGACTTCTCTGGTGGTCCAGTGGTAAAGAATCCACCTTACAGTGCAGGGGACGTGGGTTCGATCCCTGGGCGGGGAATTAAGATCCCACACGCCACTGGGCAACTAAGCCCACACACCACAACTACTAAGCTCTCGCGCCTCAACTAGAGAGCCTGCATGCCGCAAACTACAGAGCTCACCTGCCCTGGAACCTGCGCACCACAACCAGAGAAGAGAAAACCTGCACGTCACAACTAGAGAGAAGCCTGCATGCCTCAACAAAGACCCCACGTGCCGCAACTAAGACCCGATGCGGCGCAAAAAATAAATTAAATAAAAATCAGAACTTATTTGATCCTGAACAAAGGTCAACGATAGGGTCCCAAACAAAACATCAGAAGGGGCTCCACCTCTCCACCCAGAATTATCATTGGGCTTTCGTGTGTACGCCAGCTGCCCGCATGATACAACAAGCTTCCTCAGAGAAGTTGCCCTGCCTTACATGCTTCTGTGTATCCAATAGACACGGGGTAGTTACACTTAATACCACTAGGAATTATTAGTCAACAGCTCCTATTTTGTTTCTGATCAAATTTTACTAAATGGGGTTTCTTGGGAGGAAGCATTTTATGTCCCTTCATGGATTCTCCGAAAGGTCCTTTCCCTGCACATCATCTCTTCCTCTCTCATAGTCTTATTCATGCATAGCTTTTAAATCTTTCCTTCCATTTTCCCAAAGTAAACCAGGTAAAAATTCAACTCTAAGTGATTTTTAGTAAAGAGCATATATGCAGAGTACTTGAATCCCAAAGCAGGTAGTTGTTGTAGAATACTGGTTCATAAGTAATAATAATACTTACAACCCATATTATGGTCAGTCTTCTGGACAAATAAGGATCAATATTCCAGTGAGTGAACGGAAGGAATGTGATGTAGAACACTTCTTGTCCCAAAGCGGCTGAAAATCTGAATAGGTAATAGTAGAAATAATTCTTCACAATGTACTTCTGTACATAAGCCTGAAAGACAAAAGTTAGAAGACTCTGTGAGTTCATTGAACAGGTCACTATAAGGCAAGTTTTAAAAACCTCTATCTAAGGACTTCCCTCGTGGTCCAGTGGTTAAGACTCCATGCTCTCAATGCAAGGGGACCTGGGTTTGATTCCTAGTCAGGGAACTAGATCCCGCATGCATGCTGCAAATGAAACAGTCCCCCATGCCGCAACTAAGACCCAGCGAAGCCAAATAAATAAATAAATAAAATAAATTTAAAAAATAAGAACCTCTACCTAGGGACTTCCTTGGCCGTCCAAAGACTCCTTGCTTCTACTGCAGGGGGTGTTGGTTCCATCCCTAGTCGGGGGAACTAAGATCCCACGTGCCCCAAGATGTGGCCCCCAAAACCCCCAAACAAAAACAAAACAAAAAACCCCTCTACCTACGATTCACAGGGTTTCAATTGCCAAGGTGCTACCTCCTCTCCCCTTGTGTAATTACAGTATCAGTACTAGCAGCCTACAGTGTTACTGAACATCTATCAACCCCCAGGTGCCTACACACAGATGTTAATTCTTCATAAAATTAAATTAGTAACACCCAAGACAGAAATATCAGGGAAAGACACACAAAAAACCCCAAACCTTTCTCCTGTGTCCACAGAGGGCTAGAAACTCACGGGAGGTGAACTCTGCTAGCACACTGTGCGGGTCTATGAGTGTGGTAGGCAGGAGGATGTCCCCAAAGATGTCTACCTCCTAATCCTTAGAATCTGCGAAGATGTTACCTTACGCGGCAAAAGGGGCTCTGCAGATGTGATTAATGATTTCGAGACTGAGGGGTTACCCTGGGTTATGTAGGTGGCTTCAATGGAATCACAAAGCTCTTTAACTAATAGAAGGAGGTGGAAGAGTCAAGAGGCAGAAAGTGATTTGAAGATGGAGGAAGGAGCCATGAGTCAAGGGATGCCGGCGCCTCTAGAAGCCGGAAAAAGTGAGGAAAAGGATCCTCTCCTTGAGGCTCCAGAAGGAACACAGCTCTGCTGGTACCTTGATTTCAGCCAGATGAGAACCATTTTGGACTTCTGACCATATATTTTGCATCCACAGAATAAACACGTGTTGTTTTAAGCCACTAAGTTCGTGGTAATTTGTTGCAGCAACAAGAGATTAACTAACATGAAGACTTTAGAAAAATCGCTTGCAGATGAATGTTTGTAATTTACCTTTTCAATGGGATTCGTCAAGTCGGCCCACTACAGTGATAGTGCAAGAAACACAGCAAGTGGGCACGGGGCCTGCTAAAAATGCACTCCCATTTTCTATCATCCTTCTCCATCCTGTTATCCTGGTAGTAGGCAGGAAGGAAAAAAGAAAAAGACTTGTGTCGACGACACTGCCCTCGGCTCCAGAGGCATATCTGGATTCGTGTAAACCAGTCACGGTTAAGTTCAAACATTCAGCCTCAAGCCAAGCAGCACATGGCACTACCTGGGAGGAAGACACTAGTCAGAGTGAGCCTACAACGAAAGCCAGAAGTTCATCTCTCTACTGGGATGAACGTTACTTCTAAGTGAATTCAAAGGAGAAAGAACGGATCCATCGTAAAGTGGAAAGACAATAATGCACAAAATGAATTAAATAAGGAAGGGTCTAGTTCTACCTCTCTGCCGAGATACTATGGTTAGATGTGCAAAACAAGGTCAAGGGACTGAGATGAATAAACGACAAACCCCTCCCTCCCTCCTTCTCCCTGTGTCTCATTATCTAATGCGAGGACTAATCTCTGCAGATTCTGTTTTATAAACATACATCCAACAGGCTTGACCTTGGGGCAAATCCTGTGAAGCGACCTTTTTCACGTAAAAATTAGTTACTTTAAGGCACCAGCTGTCAGGTACACTTGGCAATCTGTCCTGCTTTGAAGCTTTATGAGGAAAACTTTTGCCAAACTTTGACAAGGGTCAAACCCCTCCCTCGTGTCATTTCATGGTACCCAAGTGTTATATGACATTATAAATATTCAGCAACAACCATTCTCTACCCTAGAAACTTAACTAAGACCAAGTTCAATATTTTCATCCTAGTAAATAATCGAAAAAACTGGCATGGATGACAGCAAACTGCTTTAGTGTTACATATTACTAACTAATCTCTTTAGGCATGCCTTTTACATTCTCTTAGGAACTCTCTTTTTAATTTTTAGGAACGCTCTATTTTTTCTTTTTTTTTTTTTTTGAGTAGAGAGCTAAATATTCTCTAAATCTTCTGTAGAAACAAAAAGCAAAGGTGAAGTTAAAAATATCAACGTGAATAGGGCAGACAAAGTAGCTTTTAGATAACATCTCTCTATATGTAATTAAATAGGTTGAGAGCCAATATTTTCTTCCAAATTCTTCAGAATTATATGTACTGTAAATAAAGTAGTTAAGTACTTGTCTTTTCAGGACAATAATCTAAGTTCCCCTTGTAGGAAATCTGTGTGTATCACTTCAATGTATCTTCGTAAATAAGAATTTCAGTTTCAGGGTATGTGTTGGTCACATCGGGAGCAGTTAGAGGGAAAAGAAACCGGGGTTAGAAATAGAAATGGCAGGTAAAGTGAATGGCAGAGAGAAGAGGAGATAAAACAGAGACGGGAAACCAAATCCCGGAACAAAAACATCCATCAATACATTCTGTAGAACTGGTCGTGCCCAAGGAGCTGACATCCCAGGCAGTGGAGCCGTGTTTCTGCAGCACAGACTCAGGAGTCAGTGATTAGCAGCTAATTTTTAGACAAAAGATCAGGAAAAGCATTCAGGTGAGTGGAGGTGCTACCTTCAGGTGAGTGGAGAGGAGTTACTTTTAGAAATAAAATACCTCTTAGTATACCAATCACCTGCCTCAAAGCCAAAGAAATTTCTGGTAAACAAGGGATGATAAGATGGAAATTACCCAGATAGCCATTATTACTAACTGCAAAATGTCACTGATATTATTCTCATTTGTCTATTTGATTTCCTGGTTTCTTTTCTTGAAAGTGAAAAAGGAAAATGGTTTTGCAGGTGGGGATAAAAAATATGATCTCAGTCTCCCAATGCCATCTTTCCCTTTTGGTCACAAATTTCTCAAATGCACATTCTCCTAAAATGGGGTTTTCGGTAACTTAAGGTTTGGGTGGGAGAACAGCTGCTCTATTTTGCAGATACAAGAGTATTCCCTGTTCTCTGCAAGGCTGCCTTCAATGCATAACTAAGTCATGACCGAAAGGGAGCAGTACAGATTTACCGCAAGATGAAGACAAAGAGCGCTGAGAATATATGACGCCTTGACTTAGGTCTGCCCCGAAACACCTGAACAGTGTTTAGTTTTCCAAGTGCACACAGAGGAGTCCTAAATGCAAAGGAAATATGGCCAGGTCAGCACCACTGGCTGGAATAAGGGCAGACCCAGACAGAAAAGACACCAATGCCTAGCACACTTGGTAGCTGACCCAGCTTTTGAGCTGTCAAAGGAGGAGTACAAGAAATAGCTTTTAGGACTTCCCTGGTGGCGCAGTGGTTAAGAATCCACCTGCCAATGCAAGGGAGGCGGGTTTGAGCCCTGGCCTGGGAAAATCCCACATGCCGCGGAGCAACTAATCCCTGTGCACCACAACTACTGAGCCTGAGCTCTACAGCCCACGAGCCACAACTACTGAAGCCCACGCACCTAGAGCCAGTGCTCCGCAACAAGAGAAGCCACCACAATGAAAAGCCTGCGCACCTCAACGAAGTGTAACACCCGCTCACCACAACTAGAGAAAGCCCACGCACAGCAACGAAGACCCAACGCAGTCGAAAATTAAATAAATTTATGAAAAGAAAAGAAAAAGAGGGCTTCCCTGGTGGCGCAGTGGTTGGGAGTCGGCCTGCCGATGAAGGGGACACGGGTTTGTGCCCTGGTCCAGGAGGATCCCGCGTGCCACGGAGCGGCTGGGCCCGTGAGCCTGCATGTCCGGAGTCTGTCCTCCGCAACGGGAGAGGCCACGGCAGTGAGAGGCCCGCGTACCGCAAATAAAATAAAAAAAAAAAGAAGAAATTGCTTTTAGCCAAAACAATGTGTGACCTTGGGGAAGTCAATTCGCCTTTCTGAACCTCAGCGGCCTCAGCTGCAAATGATGGAGTAGGATTAGTTCAGTTGGCTTTTAATATACAAAAAGAAAATTTAAGTAGGGAAAGGCCCATTAAACAGAATGTTACCACAGGACCTAATATATAAAAAGATTGTAACCAATTGGTCGAAAGTGAGGAGGGTCCCAGGGAACCCCTATTTCAGGCCAGGCACACCCCCATCCCAACCCCCAAGCTTTTCTCTGGAATATCCCCTCAGAGCAGTTCTGTAATCAGTTTGGAAACCACTGACCTTCATCTGTACTCCACCTCACATACGACCTTTCTGTAACTAACCCTTGGCCTTGAGAACACAGGCTATAGGCATTCTGACTTTGAGGTCTTTAAAGGACTCGATAAACTCTGGACCAATGTCATTGCAAGGTCAAGTTACTTATCTCCATTTTTTTTAGATTAGAACTGTAAATGCAAGTATTCTTCCAAAGGTCAAGTTTGAGATACCATTCTATCTCAACACAGCCGGAAGGAATTCACATCGGGGAGGGTAATAGCTAAGGCTCCCAGCAGCCATGTTAATTGGAATCAGTAGAAGGAGCTCATTCTCTGTGGCTGAGAGAGATCAAATCTATACAGGGCACAGCACAGTCTTACTTAAAAACAACTTTAGGACTCAAAGCTTTTATAGATCACACCAAACAGCAGCATTTCATTCACCGTGGCTTTGCTTTAGAGAAGTTTTACAGACCGATAAGAGGCAAGTGGGTCCAGAGTAAAGTGGCCTGGAGAAAAGAGCCCAGGAAGAGGGGAGGGTGCAGAGCTGGTGGACAAACTTTGCGTCCACAAACTCTGGACACAAAGCGTCTCGGATTAAATCCAGGCTGTTCCAACACTCACTACCTGAATAATCTCACACCAATGACTTGATCTCTTGGGGCTCCAGATTCCCCTTCTGCAAATGGGAATAGTAACAGTACATACCACACGAGGACGCTGGGAAGATTAAACCAGAGGTTGTTGCTGGTGTGTGCAAGGCGTTCAGGTCAAAGCCTGGCGGAGAAACGTCTCACAAAGACCTAGCTCTTGGCTGTGAGTGACGATGCTGGCAGTGAGGGTTTCCCATAAAGCACTTCTCAATTATAACACACATGCAACTCACCTGGATCTTGTTAAAAATGCAGATTTTGATGCAGTTCACCTGCGACAGGGTCTTAGTCTCTAATGGGCTCCCAGGTGATGCATATGCTGCCAGATTGCCCCCCCATGGACCACACTTTGAGTAGCAAGGAACAAGGACACCCCAGTGAAGGGTTTTTAAACCCAAAAGGAAGGGTCTCAAGTTTAATTCTCAGTGTTAGAGGAAGCCCCAACGGGAGTTTTAAGAGTAAGATAATGTGATCAAAGCAACAGGTATTGTAAAGCAGAAACTAACACACCATTGTAAAGTAATTATACTCCAATAAAGATGTTAAAAAAATAAAATAAATTTAAAAAAAAAAGCAACAAGTAAAAATGCTGGTGACAAACCAGAAGGGAACAGTTAGTGAATTCTACGGAGGATCCCACAGTGGTCCGCATGCAGGAACTGAGCCCAGGCACACCCCTCAACCACAGAAAGTACTAACGGGAAGACCACGAGGAAGAGGCGTCCCGATGAATTAGCAGCGGATCAAACAACCAACTGACGCCGCCGAAAGAAAGAAGCCATCCCAGCCTCCCTGCCTTCATCCGGGTAGGGTCTGCATAAATTCCTGGATGACAAGTCCAAAATTAGTTAAGGAGTCATGAAGCTTGAGAAGCATTCCTAACCTCTCAGACCATCACGGTACAGAAAAAGAAACCTCATTTCCCTAAAAAGGGCTCTTGTACCACCATCAGAATCCTGGCGTGGAAACAAGGTTCTCTGGCTCTGCAGGCAGGAGCATCTGCCATTATGTTTTATGCTAAGATAGAGGGAGCAATTTGCTTTATTTTTAAGATAAAAACTCACAGGAAAGTATTCCATTAATATCAATGGTTTTTGCAATTCTAAACTGTTTTTTTTGTTTTTGTGTGTCCGTGTGTGTGCGGTACGCGGGCCTCTCCCGTTGCGGAGCACAGGCTCCGGACGCGCAGGCTCAGCGGCCACTGGCTCACGGGCCCAGCCGCTCCGCGGCATGTGGGATCTTCCCAGACCGGGGCACGAACCCTGGTCCCCTGCATCGGCAGGCGGACTGTCAACAACTGC